>NC_137633.1:24547427-25202427 GCF_963383615.2 Lipophrys pholis
CATGAGAGCTCGCACCAACAGACTGAAGAATAGCTTCTTCCCCATGGCTGTGAAGAGACTGCTGCAGGGATCATGACATGACCCCCCCCCCCCAAAAGAACTTGCACTTCAATACCGCACCTTACCAAAGACTATTATTTATTTTATTTTTTTTATTTAAATGTGAATGTGACATGCTGCTGCTGCTATTAGTGATGCAACAAACAGAATTTCGTTGTACTTGAACAATGACAATAAAGCTTCTAAAATCGTAAAGCTACGCTATCGGTATGGTAACGTGTCAATGATCTGTGGGTTCTGCTGTGTGCACTCCTCAAAGTGGAACAATCTCGAGGACATGATCAGAAACATCAGAATCAACTCTGAAAGTCACTGTGACCCCCCCACCATAGGGGCCCCTCAACCCACCCCCCCTCCCAGGTGACCCAAGGATTTGAAATATTGAAGATAGAATGGAATGGAATAACTAAAATAGATGAACAATAAAAGCAAAACAAAACTGTGTACCTATAGCTCTTTGAATCAGATCAAGTGAAGTTTTTGAAGGTTGTCCATTAGAAACAACTTGGTAGAGTCGACTAGTTGCTTTAAGATGAACGCTACCTGGTTAGATGGAATATTGGCAAAAATAAACTAATCTAAATATGGTGCTTGCTTTGTGTCTGTTACTCTTCGATAAATCGTCACATGGAGCTGGATGGAGTCTCTGGAAGGCCTGTTTTCGAGACACAGGCCAAACGTTTCACACCTCTGGGAGAGTCAGCTGGTCACAGTGACTCTGACTCTCTCCTCATCAAACACAACAATAGACCTTACGCTCATCCTGCTCACATTGCTGTGAACATGTGTTTCAGAATTCATAAGCTGTGCAGGTCTCAACGCTTCAATGTCTTCCTGCTGATTCAGATTCAAACTCTTCATTGCTGCTCACAGAAAAGAAGATTAATGAGCTCGAGAAGACTTTCAATCACAGCGGTAATCTTATTGATTGTATGAATTGTAGAATGTGTAATAAGAACAATAAATAGAAACAAACAATTTCCCTCATCGTTTACTTAGTTTCTCCTTAAAAAAAGGTTGTCCATGCTGGGGTTTTTGATGAAAGCAGGATTGAGTGAATCAGAGAGTGCACTTCAGAAAAAACAGCAATAACATACATTATAATTTACTTTATTCCTCCACATACTTCCCTTCAAATTCCACAATGTTTTTCCAGGGCCAGTTTTCCTGAATCTCCAGGACTGTACGTGATGAAACAAATCCTGTCTTCCTTTTATCGTCCTGTTTCCATGTTTCATACGCCTGCCTGAGAGCTGGAATCTGTGATTGTGAAATCAACATGTGCATTATATATCTCACAAAGGACAGAATGAGCAGTGATGAAGAATGTCTCCGTGCAGACAGATATTCTGCAGAATGCAGCTGTGAGGTAGGGATGAACTTTGTGTTTGTAGAGTAATTTGAAGTTGCTGTGTGCAAGTGTTGGAGGAGAGCGTCTTCCAGCACTTCTGCTCTGGGTGATGACCTGCTCTTCCTGCTGAGCACGGTGACTGGAGCAGCGAGGACGCTCAAGGGCACTACTGCAGCACTGGTCTGTGGACCTGCATTGACTTCACTGCCACCAACGCTCAGCCACCACTCCTCCGCCCCCCCCCTCCCCACAGAAGCTCGGAAAGGGCTGGCGAGCCATCCGTTCTCTTCATGTCGGCTGTCTCCAGCATTGACGTCTCTGAACTGCATCACTATTCTTCAGTGTTGGTGTATAAGACGCCACATCATATCACTCCACCCTCTACGTAAAAAACACTCTGTACACATCTGGCACAGCGGTCACACAGCTGGGCCTCAACTGTCAGGCAGCACCAACCTCAGGTGAAGTTTGTGGAGGAAAAAGTTAGTGATGGCAGGAGGAAGGGTGGAGGACGGATTGGAGGCAGGTTGGAGCAATGCTGTGGTTGACTGCTCAGTCTTTGTAACCCCCCCCCCCCCCCCCCCCCCCCCCCCCCCGCCTACCTCGCTATCACAAACACACACAGCCTCACTTTCATTGCTTCTCTCAACTCTGTCATCCACTCCCTCGCCCCGGTGTCCCCCTCCTCCACCCACACACCCAACACCCCCTTCTCCCCAGGTGCTCAGCAGCGATGTGGAGGAGGTCGAGGACACGACGAGCCCACCAGAGAGAGAACAGATGTCACATGCCTCTTGCACCACGCTCAGGGGTGTGTGTGTGTGTGTGTGTGTGTGTGTGTGTGTGTGTGTGTGTGTGTGTGTGTGTGTGTGTGTGTGTGTGTGTTCTATGGCAGGTAGCATGTCGTGGTTGAAAGGTAAAGTGAGCCTTTGGAAGGAAATAAGGGGCAATGAGGGGGAAGGGGCACGGAGATAGAACGAGCTGTCGACAGCTTGTCGTCTGTTGTTCAGGTGAACTCAGTGGAAGGTGGCACCAGTAAATGTCATGATTAGAGAACACTCAGCCTGAAATCAATAAGTAAACAATAAAATGTGTATTGGAATGGTTTGCGGGAGAAGAAGCTGTTAGAACCTGTGAGCAAGTTGTTTGGCAGCGTGTTTCATTCATCATTCAGGGGCGCCGTCGTTCTGGATTGGTGATTAGATTGTTTGCAGATTGGGAGCTCCAGTAATGAGCCAAACATATGCACAGCAACAAGCACACATCGATTACTTTAAAACAAAGTATGAGCCCTGGTCCAGCGAGGTGACTGGGACTGGAAATGCACGTCCTGCTGCCGGCGTCTCCCTCGTTGTTCTCACATACGTGTTGACTGCATGTGCCCTCTGATGGATGAACTCATTAGAAATCATGTTGATAACAGACATGCTGCCTGGACAGCGATCCTCTGCGTCCTGTACGATACCTCCCTCTGTGGTAATGTACATATTCATTATGCAGCGCGGTGTGTTGGATTAACAGAATGTTCCTCAGATTAGCTGGTGAGCTGTGCTTTATCCAACTGATAGAGGATCCTGACTGTCGTGACGCTGGGTCTCTGGTGGTGTTCAGGATGTAGAGCTGATCCTGATCAGGTAGAGTCCCTAACGGGTTTGAATGGATTATGTTCTAAATGATTGCATTGGTCCTCAATTCGTGTGTGTGTGTGTGTGTGTGTGTGTGTGTGTGTGTGTGTGTGTGTGTGTGTGTGTGTGTGTGTGTGTGTGTGTGTGTGTGTGTGTGTGTGTGTGTGTGTGTGTGTGTGTGTGTGTGTGTCCTGGTCCTGTGGAGACAAAGTGTTCAGAGCCTCCTCCACGCCATGGCTGCTCAGGCTTGTTCCTGCAGCCTGCGCCTGGCTGGATGGTGAAGACTTTACAAAGATGGCGTCTGAGTGGGAACCACCTTTCAACCTTTAAATAGAAATGCAGCCTGTTGGAGTGTGTGTGATCGCATCCGGGCCTGAAGGTGTTTGGTCTAATCTGAGCCTGTCATTGGGTCGCTTGGTTCTTGCAGCTGTTCTTCTGAAGATGACGTCACTCCGAGGTTCCTGCACGGGAGTGTTCAAATCGATTATATCCATCATGGGAGGAAGGCTACAGCAGGACTGACGTCATACACATGCTGAGGATTATTGCTCAGAGAGCAGCGGCAGGATCGAAAGTATCTGGACGTTGCAGAAGTCTACAAGATTCTCTAACCGGGCCCATAACTCACTTGGTAAATCTGTCCATCACTAAAGGGGAATTCCCTCAAGAAATGAAACAAGGTCTAATCTGCCCAATCTTTAAATCCGGTGACTCTGACCACGTTTATAACTACAGGCCAATTTCAATTCTCCCAGTGATCTCAAAAGTGATAGAAAAGGTTGTGGTGGACCAATTGATTGATTATACCGAACAAAATGAAGCTCTTCATCCAAAACAATTTGGCTTCAGAACAACACATTCAACAGAACTGGCAACCTGCTACCTGACAGACTCAATTAAGAAAAGTTTAGATGGAGGGGACGTGGTTGGGGCAGTGTTTTTGGACCTGCGTACGGCCTTTGACACAGTCAACCACAACATTTTGATAAATAAACTTCAAAAACAAAATTTTTCCCAGCGGGCTCTCAGTTGGTTCAAATCTTATCTGGAGTCAAGAGTACAGAGAGTACAGATAGATGGCACAATTTCAGCCCCTCTGGAATACAAAACAGGCATTCCTCAAGGCTCGATATTGGGCCCCCTGCTGTTTTGTCTTGATGTAAATGACCTGCCAAACATCTGCAAAGAGGCCGAGTGTCAACTTTATGCTGATGACACCGTTATTTATGGCTCAGCTAACACACTCAGCTGTGTGTTACTGTGTGTGAGTGTGTTACTGTGTGATACGGAGTGTGAGTGTGATACTGTGTGTTACTGTCCGTGAGTGTGTTACTGTGTGATACGGAGTATGAGTGTGATACTGTGTGTTACTGTCCGTGAGTGTGTTACTGTGTGATACGGAGTGTGAGTGTGATACTGTGTGTTACTGTCCGTGAGTGTGTTACTGTGTGATACGGAGTGTGAGTGTGATACTGTGTGTTACTGTGTGTGTGTGTGTTACTGTGTGTGTGTTATTGTGTGATACTGTGTGTTACTGTGTGTGTGTGTTACTCTGTGATACTGTGTGTGAGTGTGTTACCGTGTGATACTGTGTGTGATTGTGTTACTGTGTGCTACTGTGTGTGAATGTGATACTACGTGTTATTGTGTGTGTGTGTGTGTTGAGTGTATGGATGTGTGTTAGTGTGTTACTGTGTTTTAGTATGTTGCTGTCAGTGAGTGTGTGTGTGTGTGTGTGTTACAGTGTAGTTGCAGTGCAGTGCATTGCAGTGTAGTGTAGTGTGGAGTGTAGTATGGTTGTAGTGTAGTGTAGTTGTAGTGTAGTGTAGTGTAGTGTAGTGTAGTTGAAGTTGTGCAGTGCAGTTCAGTGCAGTGTAGTGTGGTTGTAGTGTAGTGTAGTGTGGTGTAGTTGTAGTGCAGTGTAGTGTAGTGCAGTGTAGTGTAGTGTAGTTATAGTGCAGTGCAGTGCAGTGTAGTGTAGTGTGGTGTAGTGTGGTTGTAGTGTTGTGTAGTGTAGTATAGTTTTAGTGCAGTGTAGTGTGTTTGTAGTGTAGTGTGGTTGTAGTTGTAGTTGTAGTGTAGTGTGGTTGTAGTGGAGTGCAGTGTAGTGCGTTTGTAGTGTAGTGTAGTGTAGTGTTGTTTTAGTGCAGTGTAGTGTGTTTGTAGTGGAGTGTAGTGTAGTGTTGTTTTAGTGCAGTGTAGTGTGTTTGTAGTGCAGCGTGGTTGTAGTGTAGAGTAGTGTAGTGTACTGTAGTGTCCTGAGAACACTCCCAGTGCTGCTGATCCGATATGGCAGGAGGCTCATGGAACAGAGGCATTACCTCTAACTACCTCGGTACCTGGCTGAGTCGGCCACGCCGCCGGAGTCTGCTCCGAGTTCTGGCCCGTCAGCGTGCGGAGTGAGGGCTCAGGCAGCGGATTAATGGTTGGGAGATTTATTTGTTTGGTGTAATAAGGACTGTAAAACAGTGAGAGCTCTGTGCAGCCTTGCAGGCCCGCTGCCCCGAGGGTACAATCACATGTTGCCAGTAAATCAATAGAGCTGGAAGAGGTTTTTATAACCCCAGCTTAACAGCAGGCTCTAAGTGCTCCAGGTGGCAGGTCATTTGTTCATTATCCCAACTTATCACAATAAACAATGGCAACTCTGATTGGACTACTCTGCTTCTACCTGAAGAAAAAGACAGAATCCTCTGGCGGGCAGGGAGGTGCTAATGAGCAAGGCAGCGAGTGGGCAGCAGGATGTGAACCGGGGCAATCAGGAAGAGGAGCGGAATGGAACGACTGGGACAGATAGAGATAGTGACGGAGCTCTACAAGGTGGCAACCTGCACCATCACTCCTCTGATGCCTGGCTCATCAACATGCCCCTTCTCAGGTCCCGGCTCTCGATCCTGCAAACACAAAATCTACGCGGGTTCTTCCGCGTGGACGAGCCTCACGGTCTGGAAATAACCAGGTGTTTCAGTGATTCTGAGTATCCTCGTTACTCTTGGCTGAAGCTGGTTTGGAGCGTCACACAAGAAGCTCATTAGCCTCGTTTCCACGGTGCCCCTTGGTGCCGGTACGGGTCAGGTCGGAACCGGTTGTTGTGCGTTTCCACTGACTCAGAACCATTAACAACCAGTACCATTGGTAACCATTTCTCGCTACCCCTCCAATGGGGTACCAGGTGCAACGTGCCGGCTATGAGGGGGAGGAGCTTCAACACTGCCGTCTGCTCATTGGTCCGTGACAACCGCTGTTCTCCCAGCAAGCAGCCATTTCCAATCAGTTCTTCGGCAGCAATCAGCTAACCTTTTGTGAAAATGTCCACGTATAATGGCTTCACATCCTGCGTGATTATGCAACCGTTCATAACCCCGCCTACATTTCAGACCGTTCCCCGTGTAATGGAAATGCGGCACTGATATGGGTCTGGTTACGGATAGCCGACCCCACCCGACCCGCACCGGCACCAAGAGGCACTGTGGAAACGAGGCTTTAGTCAGCTGTGGTTCGGCCCGGTAAGTGACGGTTGTGTAAATGACGCTGCAGCACACGTACAGGCGTTTGAACGAGCCCACAAACTATGAAAAAAGCGGTTCCAGTACTTTTGTGTTTGTGCAGTGGCTGAAGCTGTAAACAAGTTTTTCGGCCAGAAGAAGTTACAGTAACGTGAGCACACCGCGGGAATTGAACCCCTCGCCCATGTGGCCATCATGCTTTATCGAGCCAGACACACTGGGGCACATTCACCGTGTGACGGTACGCACCGCGATCTGAAAGCTTCCAAACACGCGGGGAATACACGGGAAGCTTTGTCGCAAGCTGCGGCGTAAAGTTGCTCCTTCATTCAGACGTCGGTGAGTAATTTATGAGTCCTGTTTGAGCAGCGTGGCAGCTGGAGTCTGTAATTATACAACACGCTCCACACTTTCTATTCTGCCGCCGACACATTACTGCATCATTCTATTCTATTAGCTCATCAATTACAGTGTAATTACTCAGATGCTCGGCTACTTTTTTTTTTTAACATATAATCAAGCGAGTCATCCAGGGAATACGTGAACAAACCAACAAGCACAAAGACGAGCAAAATGTTTTCTCCTTTCTTGTTTCTGCTCTCTTCCTCTACTTCTCCATTCACCCATCTTCTATATGGCCTCGTGTGATTCGGGTGGTGTGGTTGTGGGTTCTGACGCGAGCAGGCGGGTTCCTGGTGAGCGGCGGGTACGAGGGAGGAACCTGAACCCTCGCCACACAGGGAGAACCGGCAGTCTGCACACAAAAGAGCCCCGTCCGAGACTGTCCCGTGTTTCTACTACACCTTCATGTTGATCTCCTGGGCACACGCACACACACACACACACACACACACACACACACACACACACACACACACACACACACACACACACACACACACACACGCACACACACATACACACACGCACACACATACACACACACACACACACACACACACACACACACGCACACACACACACACACACACACACACACACACACACACACACACACACACACACACACACACACACACACACACACACACACACACACACACCAACTTATTCTTGGCTTATCGTCTGCATTTGTTTACCTTTGATTCCAGAGTATTCTGCAAACCATCTCATGATTCATTACTCTGATTAATAAGCCCGTCAAGTGAGACCAGAAGACTGTGGCGTCACGTCTCTGTGCTCATTGTCTCTCCCGGAAGCTTTTTCATGAAGCATAATTATTTTTTTTCTCACTGCCTCTCTTCATTTATGGCCCTCTTTCAGGGTGTCTGTCTTTCTCCTCCTGATGAATTAATGACGGACTGATTATCGAAATGAGTCATGTACGAGAAGAAGACCTGGTCTGTACTGGAAATGGAGGGGTGGTGAAGGTCAGTGGGTCAGTGTGGGTCAGTGTGGGTCAGTGTGGGTGGTCTGGTGCCCACCGGGGCTGGGTTTGGTTTCTGTCAATACTAACATGTGTAAGAGATCAACAGGACCTGATCCACTGTGTGAACATGTACACACACACACACACACACACACACACACACACACACACACTGCACACTACATACTGCACACGTAACATGTAACACTACACACTACACGCTGCACACTAAACACCACATACTACAGACTGCACACCAAACTCTACACATTAAATATTGCACACTACACATTGCACACTACATACTGCACACTACATACTGCACACTGCACACCAAACACTACACACTGCACACTACATACTACACACTGCACACCAAACACTATACACTAAATATTGCACACTACACGCTGCAAACTGAACACCACATACTACATACTAGGGATGTCCCGATCACACTTTTTTGCCCCCGATACCAATCCGATTTTTCAGAACTGCGTATCGGCCGATATCGATACCTTCCCGATCCGATACTCACATTGCTATTGCAAATATACTCAATAGTCTATTTTTGGAGCAACTAAGATGTCTGACGCTAAAAGCACTATTGGCAGAAGCTTTGTTTAGCTAGAAATTATTGTAAAACTCACTTATTGAATCTAAATTCTTCTCTTTCTCTTTAGTTGTTGTTGTAAACTGAGGAACATCCACACGACGAAAAAACAATCTTTTTTCCTCCCTGGCCTTCTCCCAAAAAACTTCCATCCACACCTCACTATGAACACGGCTCAACACGAGGCTTCAGGGCATGTAGTACACATGCCAGGCCTTTAGGGGCGCTGTGACTCACCAAACACAATAAAAAAGCAGAAGAAGACAGACCACATAGAAATTTAGAAGTAGACTTCTGCACATAAACATAAACCACTATATATAACTCTAGTTTTATAGGTCTGTGGCTCCGCTCCGCCTGCTTCTAGCTTCTGCAGCTCGACCGGAGCTTCTAGTCCGTGATTGTTGTGGTTATTAGGTGACGTTGTGGACCGCGTTTGTTTTTTTTAGTTTTTTTTGTTTTTAGATTGGCGGGGTGATCGGCTGGATTTGCCGATCCCCGATTACTCACAAATCACTAATATCGGCCCCGATCCAATATCTACCGATCTGATCGGAACATCCCTACTACATACTGTACACTAAACACTACACACTGAACATTGCATACTACATACTGCACACAACACACTGCACACTTGTACACTACACACTGCACACTACATACTGCACACTGCACACTACATACTGCACACTACACACTACACACAGCACACTGGACACTACACACTGCACACGGCACACTGGACACTACATACTGCACACTGCACACTACATACTGCACACTACACACTACACACTGCACACTGGACACTACATACTGCACACTGCACATTACACACTGCACACTTGTACACTACACACAGCACACTACATACTTCACCATGCACACTACACACTGCACACCTGTACACTACACACTGCAAACTTGTACACTACATACTGCACACTGCACATTTGTACACTACACATTGCACACTGCACACTGCACACGGTACACTTCACACGTGTACACAATACAAACTACAAACTACACACTGCACACTGCCCACTACATACTGTACGGTGCACATGGAACACTTCACACGCGTATACTACACACTACATACTGCACACTACACACTGTACACTGCACATTGAACACGTGTACATTGCACACTGCACACAGCACACTGCACACTACACACTACACACTGCATGCTGCACACGTGTACACTACACACTCCATACTGCACACTGCATTCTGCACACTGCACGATGCACACGGCACACAAGTTGTGGTGGGGGGGTTCGGCCCTCCGTTCACTCAGAAACAGTGGGTTAGTGGGAGCTCCTTCAGGAGTAACAGGGTTTGAAGCTGGAGCTTGAGATGTTGCACTGAAGTTCACACTGAAGGTGTGTGATCGAGAAAGATGGCCGCTGCCTCACAGACATGTGGAGTCTGACGGCAATATTCTCTCACATGACCTGCAGGTACAAGACCTGCGGTGTGTTAGAGGCAGTGTTGCCGCAGTTACCTTTAAAAAGTAATCTGATTACAGATCACCAGTTACTCCTCTAAAAAGTAATCTGATTACAGATTAGTAGTTACTTCTTTAAAAAGTAACTTAGTTATTCTACTGATTACTTGCTTTTACTAAGTTAGATTACAAGTAACTTTTTAGTCAGTATAAGCAGCTGCCGACAACCCGCCCCCTCAATCTCAACATAAAAATGACCAAACACGTACAAATAAAATTTATACATGTATGTATGTCTGTGTCCGTTTGGAGGAGAAAGGAGGAGCAGCCGGTTCTGTTTAATAATAAAGCGGGATTACACGTGAGTGGTTTAACAAGAGCCACCTACAAAATTCAGAGGACTAAGCCCCAACATCACATTTCACCTAGAGCTGCGAAATTCGGTTCATACATGCAACACAACAAGAGGCACAAAAAAGTCTGGGGTACAGATCCGAAAGCCCAACAGGATGTGCTACTTTGAAAAATATGGAGGATTTTGGCCAATTTTGGCCCAAATCTTGATATTTTTTAGAGCAAACTGGTCCTAGGGAGTAATTTGTGGCACAAACTTTAATATTTGTCATTAAACAGGAGGTAAACTGTAAATATGCTCAACATGGTCCAAACTGCCTCAAACTTTATATGTTTCATTATAGTCCAGATCTGCTCACAGCCATATGACGATTACAACCATTGGTCATAGCGCCACCTGTTGGAAACAGAAAGTGCATTCTCCATAACCTCTCCATGCTCAGACTGTTCCTAAATGTACACGTTTCATTAGATGACATACATACAGCGACTGACTGTCCCACAAATAGCGAGGACCCATTCAAGGCTTCTTGCAGCTTTCATGTGTTGTTTTAATTCAATTGCAGTTTTTATTGTTTTACAGTTTTTATCCAACCTTGTTTTTTTAATCTTACGTGTTTCATCTTTATCCTTTATTTGATCTGATTTGATGTTGGTGTTCTGATTCCTCCCTGTGTCCCATGCTCGATTGTTTCCTTGACAGACTGATGATTCCATTGGGTGAATGTGACTTACGATGTAAATCGCTTTGGGACAGCTCAAGCAGTTAAGAAGCGCTATATAAGTAAAATCCATTTACCATTTACCATTGTTGACTATTTATTTTATCGACTGAATGAATGCATTAATGTAAATGAAGCAATTCACACAAAAACATCATCACAATACTGGTGATAAATTATTGTGTTATTGCTATTCCTATTATTTGATTACCCACAAAACACAACAAGATGCCATTAATGAGGGTGAAAATGCAGTTGAGTGGGTGTTAAACAGGTCCTTTGTACATTTACATTTACACTCCATTTTGCCCTGGGAGTGTACATGACAGTGTGGTTTGACTTCCCCAGTCACTGATTCAACCTGACAAACTGTGTGAACTTCGAACGGAAGGTTTTATTTTTATTTTCAGATTGGTGTGTGTTTTAAACAGTGTGCGCCTAAGAACCATGTATAGAGGAATGAGTGGCAGTGTTCCCATCATCCAGTGCTCTATAGCAGCTCCTCTGTGTCATCCCGTCTACAAACAGCTGGGTTGTTGAAAGTGTCTAGACAGAAGGTATCCTCGAAATACACACTTTTTATAAAGAAATGCCT
The DNA here is from genome assembly GCF_963383615.2 of Lipophrys pholis. Taxonomy (NCBI): domain Eukaryota; kingdom Metazoa; phylum Chordata; class Actinopteri; order Blenniiformes; family Blenniidae; genus Lipophrys; species Lipophrys pholis. The sequence continues at coordinate 24,559,103 of NC_137633.1, forward strand.
GCAGCACTGGACTTTAACTGGACCTGAACACAGTAAAAGCAACACCCAGCACGTCGATGCTTCTGGTGTTGTGGCTGCTGCAGGTCCGCCTGCTGACGGACCTGGACCTGAGGCCTGGTAATGAATTCCAGCAGGAGCCGGGGACTTAAGCAATGATGAGCAATGGAAACTGTGGTCAGTGTGAGAGCAGCTGTAAGTCTTAAACAAGATGAGAGAAAGGAAACGGCCAAACACAGGAGGCCCGTCGATGGGTCTATTTCAGGAGAGGCCCAGCCCAGCCCAGCAGCACATGAAAATCTGTGGAAGAAGCAGTGAGCAGCTCAGCAGGACAACAAGTGACTGCAGATCAACTGCTTGGAGGAAAACAGAAAGCTAACTTTAACTGTTGGTGTGCCTGGAGAGTTTATGCAAACGGCAAGTGGAGCTCCTAAAGAATTGTCCTGGAAAACATCTGTGGGGTATCCTCCATTACATAATCCCCTAGAGACACAGTGAGAAAAGTACAAGAAAACAGCTATAAAGAGGCATAAAGGGAGATACTCTGAGAGAAAGAGGTGGAGAAGATAAAGTGAGAAAAAGCTGCCGGTTGAACTGTGTCGCTTCCTTTCCACCTTCCACCTCCAGATTTACACCATTTGTTTGTAACTATGGGTGTGTGCGAACATGCAGAAGAAATGGCTGGGATATTGATGTGTATATTAGCCTCAGCCGCTCGCTCTGCTCGCTCTCATACAACAATATGTATTGACAAGCGTTTGCCGCCATCTCAAGTTAGTGTCTGAATAATTGATTTAATTGATCGGGCTCAAAGGAAATCAACCAAACGACTGCTTTAATGGGGGAAGATGTTTCTGGGGAATAGGTGCTGATGATTACTCAAAAGTGCTGGACAGTTGAGGTCATATATTTATATTTTCTCGGAACTTTCATTTGTGTTGTGAGTTCCTGGGATTCCTGCCACTGACTGAAACCGTCATCTGGATTATGTCTTGACAAAGTAAATAAATGAATTCGTGGCCTCGCTTGTTGGGCTGGAATGTTAGCGGTCATGAGGTCAGGGCTGTGAGCAGCCAAATTAGGTTTGAGGACACTGAAATGTTCAATTCCTCTCTATTGGATTACTGCCCGCCGACGTGCCTACGAGCCCTGAAACACCCAGGCACTAAAGGTGAGCACACGAACCGACCTGCTTCATCTCTTAGAGCTGATTGAGAGCCGGTGTGGTGCAAACACATCCTGGGACCACAGAGAAGACTTCATGGAGAGCGGGGGTGGGGGAGGAGGGGCGTGTGTGTGTCTGATGTGTGTGTTATTGTTGAAAAGTGAGGAGCTGTCGTTTGTTTTCAGGGCAGTCGACAGCGGTTCTCATTTTAAACATGAAGGAGGCTTCCCGGGCTCTTGAAGTATACACCGTAGACTCAGCTCAGACGACACAAGTGACAACAGTTTTCAAGAACTGGAAATGAAAAACAAAGTCTTTGCGAGGGTGGCGGCTTCACCATTTTTAGAAGGGAAGTCTGCGGCTTCACCTCCCAACTTCACTCTCATTATAACACATTTCACAACGCCTGAATGGCTGAATAAACACTTGCGATTTGGCACAAAACAGACACCGTGGACGCTTGGATTCAACGAGCCACCAGCCTCTGTGTGCACGGCAGAGCCTCTCGGCTGGAAATTATAACTATAAAGTCATGCATTATAGATTTGCAGGTGAATTTATTCATTCTGCTGCAAACGTCGGAAATGTAAGCCTGCCAAATCAATGCGGGAGAGTTCATCTCTGTCCACCTAATCATCTGCTAATAGCTACTATCAATTGTCTGCCCACGGCTTCAGCGTCCAACGCTGGTGCAATTAAAGTGGAGAAGCTCACACAGTACTGCTGGCTGAAGGTGCCTTAGCATGGGAATCCAGGTTAATGTATTGATTATCGTCTGCATGGTAAATTGGATTTATTCCACACCATCAGTCTTGTTTATTTATTTATAACCACACTGTAATTCATCAAAACATGACATTGCTGATGGGCGAAGGCATTAAGTGTCAGGATAATCAAATGCATTGTTTTAAAGTAACACACTCTTTACTTGGATTTAATCCACAAATCAAGAAGAAAAAAACAATAAGCAGGCCTGAAAGAAACCCTGCCATGGCTAACTTAGCTTTGCGGCTCATCTGGTGTATGCTAATGTGCTGCATGTCACACACACTCAACACCAGCTTGCACTTTTTGAACATGTTAGTTATTTATTTATCTACGTGCTTGCCAGCACTCCGTCCGCATCCCTGCACTGACAAATACAACACAATACAAAGGAATACTTGCTTTTGGAGAGTCATTAATGATTCAAGATGCCCTGCAGTCTTCATGTCCACTGCAGACATTATTTTAACGCCTCTGTTTTTTTCTTGCACTGGTCTGACTACACCTCCAGATCAGAGACAGCATGGCAGTGCTTGTGTATGGCGAAGGGGTTTTGGTATATCAGTGTGAATAGGAGCTTGAATGTCATTTGCCGACATATGCAAAAATATGCAGGCACATCAGTGTGTGGTCTTTTTGTCTTTCTCCAGTGGGAATGAATATAATTCAAAAAAGACAGAAAGTCAAGAAATCTGTGAAGAGCCTTTTTGCATTCATTTTCCAGGTCAGGCTTTGAAAATATTCATAATGTATGAGATAAACAGCTTCTCTGTGTGTGTGTGTGTGTGTGTGTGTGCGTGTGCGTGTGCGTGTGTGTGTGTGTGTGTGTGTGTGTGTGTGTGTGTGTGTGTGTGTGTGTGTGTGTGTGTGTGTGTGTGTGTGTGTGTGTGTGTGTGTGTGTGTGTGTGTCTATGTGTAAACTTTGCTGACGCACACTAATGTACGCCTCCGCCTCCACCCATTGGTCAACGTGTCTTAATCCCCTCATCAGAACTCATCCATCCATCCATCCATCCATCCATCCATCCATCCATCTATCCATCCATCCATCCATCCATCCATCCATCCATCCATCCATCCATCCATCCATCCATCCATCCATCCATCCATCCATCCATCCATCCATCCATTGTCTATAATAAACTGGTTTTAGCTGAGTGGCTGCTAGATTGAATCTGGCCAATTTATTCGCCATAATAAAAAATTCTCCTTTTTGTCGGTACCTGTGTGACACTGATGAGCGAGCCTCGCCCTGTGGGGTCAGCGGGGGCTCCCATCACTGTCCAACCATCTCATCTCACTGACGCAAATCCTATAGGACGGGCTGTTTTGAAGTGGAGCGTGCGTCGCATCCTGACATGGCGGCACGTCTGCAAATATCCAGGAACAATATCACCCATAGAATCAATCTCAGCGCTGCTTTTGAAGCCTATGGAAGCAATTGATCAATGCTTTGATGTCACGGCCTTTCATAAATTGCAACCTTTTTATTGGCATGCCCCCTCAGAACTGCCGATGGTTGTGTGTGATTCTCTCTGACGGTCAGAGTCCGAAGCAGACGAAGCAGCAGTGTCACAGGTGTCGATACAGCTGCTCTTTATTGAGGATAGCCATGATCCAGACCCCCGAAATGAAATGAGAGACGACAACAACTCGACTTCAATGCTGACCTTACACCTCATCCCACAAATATGTAACTGTAACACCTGGAGGGGAAAACAGTTTTTATTTTTCATTAAGCAGTAATAAATTCACTGCTTGGATGTTCTATATTTTATTAGGGGAGGCTTGTGAAAAACAAAACGATCGGTGCTGCAGTGTTATTCCATACATTTGAAAAGAGATATCCAATATCCAACAAGCAGTGTTATGTGTTTTATGTGCTTGTGGGCGATTGTAATGACACCAGGCTATCCTGTGCTAGTCTTTCCTCTCCGATGCTCCAAGCAGTCTGAAGGTCTCCAGCTTGTTAAAATTGACCATAAACAGCTCATTGTTCCAGGAGGGCCAGACACGGTCATTTGATACCAGCACCACACCGCCTTCTCGCCCTTCAGCTATTCTGTTATTTCACTGTAGCAGAACACAGCGGGTTCTGAGGAGGAAGAGTTTCCTGCTTTTTCTTTCAGAGTTAGATTTTGTTGTCATTATAAAAATGCCAGTGCGTTAGACTGTTTGCAGTTTCTCGGCTAAAAAGTAACTTTAAGGCAGCACGAACAACAACTGGATAAAAAAGATCTTTATGAATGTAAACAAAAGAAATTCTTAATTGTGTGTTTGGGTTATTCCTGACTTCATCTGGAGAAGCCTGGTCTCTTTCCATAGATCTCTCTCGGCGATGCAGCCCGTCATGGGGCAGCAGGCAGCAGCGGCGGCCTGTGGCGGTGGAGGCCGACGGAGGTCTGACGTATTCTCAGTGAGCTCATGTCAGCGTGGTGACTGAGTTGCCCGAACTGACAGCAGATGGTGCTCTTTGGGTATGAGAGGCCTGATCCCTCTACTCAGCCCACTCCCCATGCAATCTATCATTATTCTTTTTCTCTCCCCTCCCCCACGCCTACTCGGAGGATTCTGGATCCTCCATCCTCGCTGCCGTCGTTTAGGTGGAGCAAGAGAACTTCAGCCTTCTCAGCTTTGTGCTTTTCATCCAGCCAGGTTAGACAGGGATCCATGGGGCTCCTCTTAATGATGCAGTTCAGCGATAAACATGAAGACTGACGAACAGAAAATGACCTTGGTGTCAAAGCAAAAGCAAAAAAGGAAGAAGCACATTTGAGGAATACACCCGCAGGAAAGAAGGCAGCTGACGTGCAGCGTTTCAAACTTTGTCTCACTCTGCAGACTTGCATTATGAAGTGATGAAGAGAGAAAAACCATCCTCTCACAGCAGGCTCATAAATCCCCTGTTTTAAACTGGGGAGGAAACACTATAAAAGCCACTGTAAAATAAGAAATGCTATTGATTAGTGTATATCAAAAGGTCACAGGCAATCACATTTTACTTAGAGTGTGTGTCGTGTTATCTGGGGGCTATAATAAATCCATTTCGGAACCTGATATACAGTGTGTAGGATTTAGTTGTTCACAAGCTGTCTGACCCATCTCTGCAATGCAAATGTTTTAATATGCCAGAGTGTTGCTCCAAGCCAATCAGGTATAATGCAGTGATTAGATTAAAATCCAATTTTTCCGTCAACTCAGCAAAGCTGTATCGGTAGTCAATTAAGATCTGTCATAATGTGATGGAGGACAGTTTGAAATGATCCCCTGCTCTGCTAAATGTATGACAGGCTACTACTAAAAGGGTCAGTGCTGTGACCTTGATTCACCAGAGGCTTTAAATACACAATCTGCTGGTTTCAGCATATGCAATATTTCTGGTAGTCTCCAAGTGAAACATCAATGAAGTGTGTCTGCAGGCGCCGCTGGAGACACTTCTTTATGCAGTTTCCATTTTCCCACACAACAGAAATCAATGCACAAGTAATTCACATATTCATTAAGAAAATATGTTCAAAGCCCTAAACCTATTCATAAATTAGCTGACAGATTATTCTCCTTCACATCTGTGGCCTGATGGACTGACGAGCGCTGGAATTCCCTTTTTTTATTTTTTTTTATTTCTACTGGCTAATAGTCCTGCTTAATGCTCATCAGTCATAACAGTCAAACAATATTGATTGCTGGCCAGATTAAATCAGAGTTATTCCACTGCAATAGCTATTACAAAGTACGGCTATTACAGTGAAGCACTTCTTGATTTACTGTGAGAGGATCTGCTGCCTTGTTGTGTGTGTGTGTGTGTGTGTGTGTGTGTGTGTGTGTGTGTGTGTGTGTGTGTGTGTGTGTGTGTGTGTTTTGCTGAATCCTTCTCTACACAGAGTTTGGAAAGTTATTTCCCTCCATTTGGATTGACCTCATGGAGCTTTATTACAACGTGAATGATGCTGGAAAGTGAGCGTGAGCCATTCGGGGTCCCTGTTGGGACGGTTTGGTACACCGTGAGACTCTTTTTGGCAGAATGTGAAGAGCCATTGGTGAGAGCGTCACAGATGATCTCGTGGCTGCATGACTAACACAGTCCAAACTTATACTGTATGTATTGTGAGTAAACCAACGAGCACCAACAATATGTCCTCCATCAGGCACCCTCTGCGAGGCTCAGCTGGAGATGTGGCTGCTGACCGTAAGACCCATGCTGGCCCGGTCATCAGGGAGCTGAGCGGTCTTCAAACAGGTGCTGCAATGTGAGCCTGAGCTCACCAAACAGCTGCTCGCTGGCGATGACTCCAGCTGACTCACCTGCAGCTTCCTGGCACATGCTTCACCTCCGAGGCAGGCGGCGAGGAGAAGCACTGGCTCTGGCTGCAGGCGCGGCATTCTCAATAGTGCAAGTCGACGCCAAGAAAGAAAGAGGAGGTGAGGTAAGAGGTCAGAGGCAGGTGATGTGGGCTCACTCATCACCACACTGGGGTGTGACGCTTTGCTTCACTGCATCGTTAATATCTCAGAAGAATGCTGCTCTGCTCGTGACATATTTTAGGGCACAGAAGGCAATTAAACCAGAGGAGTCAAGAGAAGGAAAAAGGCTATTTCACTTTAGTGCGTCGGGTTGTGAATCAGGAAAAGCCCTTCCCTGCCTCGGACATAAAACGCTGATCTCTTTAATTGCCAAGCATAAAATCCACAGTCTAATATTCTCATGGCAATGTTACACAGAGCTGGAGTCGTACCATTCTCTGGAGATGAGTGTCTCGTACTGTGGCAAGGGGAAAGATGAAGGTAATGCAAATGTATGGGCTCCATTGTAGCTTGCTGTAAAAAAGCAATCAATTCATTTGGTAATTTCTATATATCAGGAGAAGGTGAACTGTGTGGAATATATGAATTGCCATTAAACTGTCACACATCATTCTCAATTTCACACGGCTTTGCGGGAAGTGAATGTCTGGAGAATCCAGAATGTGCTTCCTGACATACGCTGCTGCTTTCTACTTCTTGTCTATTGCAATGATATTCCAGAAACCTGCTCTTAACTTGCTAACATCTGCTGATATGTGAACTGAATGGCCAGTTTAGCTGAAATAATGAGTGGTAAATGTGAATGGAGGGAAGTATGTCTGTTTATATACACATAGAGTATATCTATGAGGGCTATTACAGACATCCTGCTTTTGATGAAGATGATGATCCCTGATAAAATGAAAGTAGAGATGTTATTATTGGCCAGGTCCCTGAGTCTTTCTCCTCCACAGAGCATCAGATAAGTGCCCAGTGCTGCAGCGCAAACAGCATTACGTCAGCCTGCTGCTTCCCGGCACAGCGAGCCGAGCGCGATGAGATCAGAGCTGCCTTGTTATCCCAGCAGCACAGGAGACGGCTGCAGGACCTCAGTGATCCTCTTCCACGCTCAAGGAAATAGACGCTGTCTCACCCACTCAGAGAGTTCAGCTCAGGTTCATCCGCGGCCGAAGTCTCTATTTTCAGGTGTGGAGCGGAGAAGCTGTAGACCAGCTCCTGATGCACACTCCCAAATACACACAGACATTTGCGAATCCCCACTACACCCCGTGGTGTTTGCTGTGTGATCACAGAGCATACAAATCATTTTCCAGATCAAAGCCTTCTTGTAGCTCATAGAGTTTATTCAGCTTAAATCTTTTTATGTCTCGCAGAATTACTGCCAAGTTTTACTTCAACTTGACAAAGATTGACATTGTGGTGAAACAGAAAGGCCTTATGGCTGCTGCTCAGGGCTTCCTGCTTCTGCTCTGGTCTGTTTCCTCCTCTGGGTCACCGCGTCCTCAGCTGCCTTTTGGGAAGCGTCTATATGAAGATGAATGAAGAGATGAGCTGATGTGGGGGGCCTGGGTGACTCCTGCCCTCAGTGACTGGCTATGGTTCGACAGTCCCCAGTCTCTGTCTGTCCTCCCCACACCCTTCTCCCGTCCTGCTTGTTCTGTGTGTGACAACGTAATGATGACAAAGACTAACCAGCAAGCAGCAGCATCCACTGCCACAGAGGAGCCTTTTATGGGGCAATGAAAGTGAAGGATGAAGCATGGTTGTCATCCGGTGTAGCCTCGGCAAATCACTGCTCACAGCAAATAGTGTGCCGGCGGAGTGGAGACAACCAGCCAGCGCTTGCATTGTGTCAACAATCAGTCCATCTGTCACTGCAATGCAGCGCTAAAAAAAATGTTCTCCGCCACTTCCAGCCACCATTTCCTGCCATTGCTTCCTGCCATCACTTCCTGCCACCACTTCCTGCCATCACTTCCTGCCATCACTTCCTGCCACCACTTCCTGCCATCACTTCCTGCCATTGCTTCCTGCCAACACTTCCTGCCATTGCTTCCTGCCATCACTTCCTGCCATCACTTCCTGCCATCACTTCCTGCCACCACTTCCTGCCATCACTTCCTGCCATTGCTTCCTGCCAACACTTCCTGCCATTGCTTCCTGCCATCACTTCCTGCCATTGCTTCCTGCCATCACTTCCTGCCACCACTTCCTGCCATCACTTCCTGCCATCACTTCCTGCCATCACTTCCTGCCACTGCTTCCTGCCACCACTTCCTGCCATTGCTTCCTGCCACCACTTCCTGCCACCGCTTCCTGCCATCACTTCCTGCCACCACTTCCTGCCATCACTTCCTGCCATCACTTCCTGCCATCACTTCCTGCCACTGCTTCCTGCCACCACTTCCTGCCATTGCTTCCTGCCACCACTTCCTGCCACCGCTTCCTGCCATCACTTCCTGCCACCACTTCCTGCCATCACTTCCTGCCATCACTTCCTGCCATCACTTCCTGCCACTGCTTCCTGCCATCACTTCCTACCACTGCTTCCTGCCATTGCTTCATGCCATCACTTCCTGCCACCACTTCCTGCCATCACTTCCTGCCATCACTTCCTGCCATCACTTCCTGCCACTGCTTCCTGCCATCACTTCCTGCCACTGCTTCCTGCCATCACTTCCTGCCACTGCTTCCTGCCATCGCTTCCTGCCATCACTTCCTGCCACCACTTCCTGCCATCACTTCCTGCCACTGCTTCCTGCCATTGCTTCCTGCCACCACTTCCTGCCACCGCTTCCTGCCATTGCTTCCTGCCATCACTTCCTGCCATTGCTTCCTGCCACCACTTCCTGCCATCACTTCCTGCCACTGCTTCCTGCCATTGCTTCCTGCCATTGCTTCCCGCCACCACTTCCTGCCACCACTTCCTGCCATCACTTCCTGCCACTGCTTCCTGCCACCACTACTGTAGATTACACTGTGTAGATTACATTCTAATCCACAGAATGCCATCATTTCTATTGTTATTGATCGTTATTTAATTGAACCTTTCTGTATTATATCTGCTTTAAAAACTTCACTGACATTTCATGAAGGTACAAAGAATCATTCTGATGAAATTTAACTTATGTTTGGTGCAGTTTCCAAGAAAACTACTTAGTATCGTTGATAGCACGGGTAACTCACTGAAATCAATGATAGTAGTCGACACTTCCACTCTGTCCACAGCATTTGTCCATGTGCTGAAGCCGACTCGCCCCGTCTGCCCGCTGTGCCAACTTCCAGCAGCTGTGACAACACAGGGCCAGAGACTTAAAGAGATAATTTGTTGTTAAACTGAAAGCTGTCGTGCATGCTGCCATTCAAACAACGCTTTGAACTGGATTAACACCTCGCCTGGGCTCTGACGACTCGCCGCTCATTCACTGTTTCTGTCTCTAATGGGCAAAGCAAGTGTGAGGGAAGTACAATAAGCCCATGAAAACCCACGGGCACGCACGCACGCACACACACACACACACACACACACACACACACACACACACACACACACACACACACACACACACACACACACACACACACACACACACACACACACACACACACACACACACACACTCACACACAGTTTTTTTTCGTCTGGCCCATGAAATCAGAGCCCAGACATTATGGCCACGCTTGCAGTTGTCCCTTTTCAGTGCTGCTACTATTGATGATTCGGCTGCTATTGTGACGCCAAAAAGGATTAGAAAGCTGGAATAAAGAGCAAGCTGCACATTTTCAAACTTCTTTAAGATGCTGCCCAAACTCACACAATACACTATTACAACTATACAATGTGAGCGTCGGCTTTGGGGGGGGGTATGTAATCCCTCAGGTCATCAGTTACACACACACACACACACACACACACACACACACACACACACACACACACACACACACACACACACACACACACACACGCACACACACACACACACACACACGTCTGTGTTGTCAAGTGCAGGGTTGCATATAGTTATCAATATTAATCATCAGTAGAGCATATGGTCCTCAATCACTGCTTGATTAATCAATATATTGACATTATCACACCTGCACAAGATAAATCACCTGTGAACATGAGCTTGTTGGGTTTGTTCATTCAATAAACATGAGAGAATCATTCAAGACGTAACATCCCTGCGGTACAGCCGAGGACGGCCTGAAGGTGATGCAGCATGTGGTGTGTGTGTGTGTGTGTGTGTGTGTGTGTGGGGGGGGGGGGGGGGTTCCTGTTAGAAGAAACATACACATGAAGCGGAGGAGACGCATACAGCGGGGTGACGTGTCCTGATCTGATGACATCAGCGTCTTGGTGAGGCGGCAGGGCCTATTCCATAGGCTGTCTTCTGTTGCTGTGGAGTGGTCTCCGCCAATCCCCTCCCCTCCCTCCCCCCTGCCTCCCCCCTAATGTATACAACAGCCACTTCATGAATGATCCGCTGCTTCGGACTGATCCACAGGCCACATGCGCTGCGCCCTGCGTTCCCGTCTTTCCTAAGCTTCCTGGGCTGTTTACTGCCATGCCTGTAAGGAGGGAAGTCGACGGCCTCCTGAGAGTCTGAAGTGACAGCTCATCATCTCAGGGCGTTCATGTTAAGTAAGCATTTACATAGAACTCAATCTGCTGCTCCTGACTTGTACATCATGATAAAGCTGTTCCACATTTCTGTTTGTTTGGGGTCAAAAGCCTGATACAGTAAAGTGACCAGAAGCACCAACCAGCTTCATATCCACTCTGTGATTTAACACGAAGCAAGGCTGGAAGCAGAGCCAAGCAGAGAACTGCTGACAGCACTGTCTATTAGTCTGGGCTCTCTGCAGTCCATGCACAATGCATGAAGGCTGCCTGCTATAAATCCTGGGCTGCTCTGCTCGATAGCCACACCTGACACCAGGAGAAGATCTATACCTGTCTGGAAACGTCTCTCTGCCCCCGTCTCAATAGCCTCGTCCCCTGGTAGACATTTAAAGAGGCGTGAGCAGCTAAAGCATTCTTTCTCCAGGGCTTTTGGAGATGAACCAGTTCAAGAGGTCAAAGATACAGTGTGTGTTATTTTCCCACCGGTGCAACGCTCAGGATGCGTCAGAGCAAAGTGTCAGGGAGTGACAGCAAAAGAAAGACGGCGGGAGAGCCAGCGCTCACACACAGAGGCTACACTGCACATCAATGGATCTCTCACACACACACACACACACACACACACACACACACACACACACACACACACACACACACACACACACACACACACACACACACACACACACACACACACACACACACACACACACACACACACACACACACACACACACACACACACACACACACACACACACACACACACCCATACCCTCCCATAGGCCTCCTGCCACCCTGACGAATGGATGAGGGTGACTGTCAATTAAAATGAAATCTCATCTGTGAAGTCCAATGAAGATGAAACACACCCACACACAAACACACACACAAACACACGCACGCACGCACGCAAACAGACTCGGGCAACATGAACTTCTCAGCTGAGCCACGCTGGGCTTCATGTGTGTAATACATCAAACAGACAACATTATCACCGACTGCACCTCAGAAAACTTCAAGATGATTCATTGTAATTAATTAGCCGAATGCTACATGTTGGCTAATTTATCATATTTGCATTATTCAAGATCCATCATCAAATTGTAGCCAGCAGCAGGTCTCACATCCCTTCTTCTTTTTAATTTTGGAAGAAAGTGCCATTTCAGCAAATTACAATTTGTGTATTCTCTCTCTCTCTCACTTTCTCTCTCTCGTGCTCTCTCTCTCTCTCTCTCTCTATGGATTTCCGTGCACATCACTGGATTTCACTTCATCTATTTTCCATATTGTTCCAGACAATTGATGGATTTGGATATGAAAGCACCTTCATGGTTTCACTTGAACTCATCTTGCGTGTTGGCGCTCTGCTGAGTCAGAAGCATCTTTTTGCTGATTAATTAAATAATTTTTAAAGGCGAGTGTTAGCTGAGGTGACTACATCTGAACCAGTTCTTCCTCTGTCATTGAAAGTTATGAATGTATTGTGGAGGCCGAAACGGATGAGACGGACAGAGGAGTCGACTCGGCTTTCTTTATTGCCTCCAGCGGTATGACATGCCATGCCTCCCCTTTAAACACCTCCCCTATCACCAACGCACCCCCTCCATTCTGCTTGAGAGGACCTCCCTCCAGGAACACACCACAGTATATCACTTGATAAATACAGCTTTTTCTAGGTTTTAAGTAAGTGGTAGGTATTTAAAGTTGATCTAAATGACCACCATTCTTTACTAATGACCTGAGCTGTGACTCCAGCCAGTCCTCCACATGTAAAATCATCCCTGTGATTGAGACCAAAGTCAGTATGCAAGCATCATTACCCGAATTAATGGCCATTCTTATTGCATGAGCAAAACTCATGAGGGGATAGAAGTCAATACCTTTGTCATGGTTATGGTAATGGCCTTAAATGCTCATCAGCAGTGATACGCACAAAGAGAACTTTGGAGCCTGACACTGAAGGACATCAATGCTGGAATCTCAGTCATTAAAATGAGTTCTTCTCTGCCGTTGCAATTAAAGTGGGAAACTTGTGTCAGGGCCTATGTATGATTTGTGTCATTAATTTTCATTACGTAGTATTTATTAGCATTTTTTATCTTGTGTAGTCCTGATGCCAGCCCAGTGTGTGTGTATCAGGTCTATGTGTGTGTGTGTGTTGGTATTTTTCACCTCCTACAGAATTCTTCTATCAGGGGAAATTCCACGTGCAGTCCAGGGAACTGTAAACATTCATGTTTTCGATACACTGTGCATTCATCAATGGCAAGAACCTGCTCAGCATTAGCAGGCGGTCCAATGAAGGAAATATTATGGCTGGTAATTAAATCTGGACCTAAGTGATATTTCATCTCTTCTCATTAATTAGAAAATAGGTCCTCTGTGATATAATTATTTATTTTGTTCAATAGCAGGACCATCCTGATCCTCTGTGACGTCAGGCGTTCAGCTTCATGAGGTGGAATACGTCGAGGATGGTGGAGGTGGCGGTCTGTTCTGATTCCTCCATCTTATCGAGTGTTTTCCGAGATCATTACAGCTCACACAAGGCCTGAATGCTGTGTGGCTGTTTGGCTTTTAACTAGCATAGAGAAGATAATGTCACTGGTGTGATCCTGATTCGACAGACGACAGAACAATGACACATGGAAGTCACATTAATCAGGTTATAATGACATTGGACCACTTCATTTCTGTGTATCTGGTGGAAAAACAAGCAAACTGTTGCTCAGTGATGATCACTATCAGGGCTTAAAGCAGCAATCGGTATGAGATGCATGGCAGTATGGATGGTGTCTGCTGAGGGATTAAGAACACGATCTCTCATTCTGGCTCCAGATGTTCTCGCTAATGTCAAGAGGGGATCTGGAGAATAAATACCTTTGCCCAGATACACGGATACCAATGCCACCCCAGTCACCTGGTCTTAACTTTGATCAGTAATTTTCTAGTAACGAGATTCCTGTGATTTCATTAAATAGTCATTTCGCACCTGGAAGCCCAAGGCTTTGCAGAGAGATCAATGATCTAATCACGTTACCGTTAAGCCAATTGGCTTGAAAGTCCTTTGTGATATCCCTTTACTGTTTTAATGACTTAGTTCAGATTAAACAGGTTTCAGGAGCCAGGGATTAAGGGACACGTCCATTGAGGAGGAAAAAGCTTTTTCTGATGCATAATTTATTGCAAAGAAAGGGAAAGGATTAACGAGGGCCTTGTGCCCGCCACTCAACATCCTCAACGTACGTTGGTCAGTGATGAGAACCAAGCCCCAGGACCAAAACGGCCTGGAGAGCCGGCACTGGCTGCACAAGGAAAAATGTCCAGGATTCTGCAGACAATAATAAAAAATAACCACTACAATAGTGCTCAAATAATTTATATTTTCCTCTAGTTGCTATTGTCAGTTCATGAGACATCAATTTCTATGCAAAGAGCAGCTATGTGTCAACATTGACCAGAAACCGCAGACACTGTTTCAGCACTGGGAAGGACGAGGACACAGTGAAGGATGCCGGTCATCGGACTCACTGAGACCTCTACAACTTCTAACTTTCACAGTCAGGATGTGATCTGCTGACGTCGTCGTCCTGCTGTGTAGCTTCACATCACGCTCCTTGTTGAGATTGTGTTTACCAATTCGCTGAACTTTTCTTTATGTATTTGTTTGTTTATTTATGTTTTTATCTCCTCAAATCATGTCAACATTGCTGAGATTGTCCAGAGCTGTGCTTTCAATTCCTGCGTTGGATATCGTGGTTGATGTTTCACAAATATGTTCATTTTATACAAACATGTGACTCGTAAACTGATCCGCTGACGGGATGTACTGAGCACGGACTCCAACACACCTACAGATTAAAGCCCCATTTCCACACCGATGGCAGACACTGAAAATGTTGTAGTTAGCATGTCGGGCCACCAGGTGGCACTGTTGCTTGTTTTTTGTATTGAAACCACTCATACGTGTGCAGAGAATAAAATAACGCTATAAACGTGAACGAAATTGGGAGATGAGGAATTGGATGCTGTCAGAGGAGAATCTCAACTTTAAAACTACCAATATGGACTTGTGCATGAGCAGAAGAACTATTTACATGCAGTGATCTCCTTTAGGACTGCTGTGTCTCTGTGCGCTCGGTGGGCATGCAGTGGTCTCAGTGTTTGGTCACGTTGCCTCCTGTTCGGCTGGTACTAAGAAAACATAAATAAACCCCAGAAAAAACCATCTGCTGGTGAAAGGGAGTTGTGGTGGCATGAAGCTTTGTGAAGGTTACAACAGGTTTATTATAAATTGGAGACGTGCTTGAACACTTTCTAAACGTATTCTTCCCTGCTCTCTCCTCACGAGTATTCCTTCAAACTCTGTCTTTTTTCTGCTCTGTTCTAGTCTTCCTCAGGTCTATGGGAGGGAGCAGCCATTAGCTACAGCTTGAAAACCATGAACAGCACTGACAGCGCTTCAGAAACACAATATCAAACACAGTTAGAGTAGACATTGCTTCTGTAACATGAACTCACAGTTCCATCAACACTGTTTACTTTAAAAAAAAAAAGTATTGTGTCTGTCTCTCTTCTCCTTCTCCTTCTCCTTCTCCTTTTCCTTTTCCTTTTTCTTTTCCTTCTCCTTCATCTTCTTCCATAATATCCACTCCGGTGAAGCACCCACCTGCCTTGTTGTGTCTGATTGAGTGGAAAGTGAAACAAAGGAGAGGGTTCACATATTCACTGTGGTGACAGGATTCATAAGATTCAGAACCGCTTGACACCACTGCCTTTACCTTTATTTATATTAGGAAACAATTGGAACTAACAGCACAAAGCATCCAACTGCAACAGTTATGCCAGCACAACTAGTCACACAATCAGTCAGGCTGCCTGTTGTTAATGAACTGACGGATCACTCAAAGATTGACAGACAATCCAAACTCAGATGGTTCTGCACTTGATTCCAGTCTGATCTGGCAAACTGTGGAGCAGTGGAGCTGACTCTCCATGTAGAATTATGTATGCATTCTTTATATTTGCCCGTGATTATAATGTGTGGCACTAGAGGCCGTCGAGGAGGTGGGCCTCTATAAAAGCAGCAGTCCTCCCAGTGTTCTTCTCTGGTCACTGGCGCGCCACTTCTGGGTCAGAGTTCGTTTGGTCGACAGGTATGGCTAGACTTGGCTAGTGATATTGCTCTACTCTCTGACAACTCTAGAGCGTACAATCTCTGCTCACAACAGTAGAGGTAGTAGCAGAATGCCAAGAGACAGGTCGTAAATGCCAAAAAAACAAGTTCATGGCCATATTGTCCGCAGTGAAGAACCTCTAATAACCAGCGGTGGAGAACAGCTAAAGCAGGTCCAAGACTTCAAATACTTGTCCGAGCACCGAAGTGGACATCAAAGAGAGAAAAGCATTAGCCTGGAGGGTCCTCAACACAGTCAAACACCTGGAGCTCTAGACCATCTCAAGGAATCAAAACCATTGAATCCATCCTGCTTTATGGTTGTGAGATCTGGTCACTAACTGCTTCACTCACAAAGCCACGTGATAGCTGTTACACAAGAGCCACGTTTCCACCGCACAAAAAGTGCAGGGATGGAAAGGAGCGGGAAGGAGCAGCATGGCAAAGCGTAACCAGAGCCAAATGTGGTCCGCGTTTCCTCTGCAGAAAGTAGGTTAAAATGTGGGCGGGGTTTAGAGCTCCGTAGATACAGTATGTGACGTTGCAACAGTAATCTCAGCCAAGGCAGTTGATCTGGACCTTATGAATCCTCTGTTGTTGTTGTTTACAAACTCCACTTTGCACTCGTTTAATTAATAATAATTTTTTTTGCAGCCACAGAGGTGCAGCTGTAACTTCCGTGTTGGTTCAGAGAGGGCAAACATTGGCCAGCCCCGGCTGAGTCACAAAGCCGGTCGGCTCCGGTGTCGCTTCGCTGGATGGGACAGCCGCAAGTTCCGCGTTGGGGCAGAGATCGCGGACGCGATGCGATTACAGACACTGGGGCTTCAAGCAGCGCCGGCGTGTGTGGACATGATCCGAGTCCGATAGTCGCGTTACATCATGTTGCACCACGTTGCATCACGTTGCATCACGTTGCACACACCAGCAGACATATTAAAATATTGAGGGCGTGCAGTAAATCACTGACCAATCAGCAAACAAGCTCCTTGAAACCGGACCCGCTCTGTTGTCCTGAGTACCTCGATGGAAGGGTGACGGAAAGCGTCAAACCTTTGGAGTGGTTATTTCTGGAAAATCTCAAATTCTTGCGGTGGAAACCCAAACCGTACCAAACCATACCATTCCATTCTTGCACATTTTGTGCGGTGAAACAGGGCTTAGGAGGTTGAGGGTAGCAAATAGCATTAGCTGGAAACAACACGCCACAAACCAGGAGTTACACGGTAAACTCCCGAGAGTGTCTGACAAGGTGGCGGTAAGGAGGCTCAAACTAGTAGACCAACGATTCCGACACCCAGCGATACTGGCTTCAACAGCCATGTTGAGAGAGCCCACATTTGGCAAAGGAGACCAAGATGACCAAGTAAGACTATGCTGGAGAAAGGAGGAAGGTGGTGTGGACAGCATCTCTGAGCTGAGGACCCTAATGATGACCTTCCCGCTATCATGCCCAACTGACGTCAACAGAGTAGTAAGTACTAATAGGATTATTCTTAGTTTGGTGCTCTCTGCAGCTGTATTGTCTCCACCGTTGTTGTTTTGTCTCCATCCATCCATTGTCTCCCACTTTTCCGTTTCCGGGTCACAGGGGTGGCGGTCTGAGCACTGTCAGCCAGATCACATTGCACTGATTAAGAACCTTTCCTGCAGGTGGTGAGCCCACGGGAAGGTGGCGCCCGGCATGGGACATGAACCCTCTACCTTGAGATTGCGAGTCTCATGCTCTACCGACTGAGCTAGCCGGGGCGGTCTTGTTTTGTCTCTGCCACTGTTATTTTGTGTCTGCTGTGGACACTTCTGTTGGTCTGTCTCAGTGTCTTGTGCATGATGGTAATTCGGCTGCAGGCCAGGTGGAATCTTAAACTGAGGTTTGCTCTCCTTTCATATATAATGAATGAGTGAGAATGTGGGTTACAATCTGTTAATTTTGGGTTGTTTGTATGTGTTTATTTGCATATTTTTGTTTGTGTTGATCTTGATTTTGTCTGCTTATGTAAATTATTTGTTAATTACATTGATTTGAGAGATTGTTAATGCATAATTGTTTGACTTTGGTTTTCTTTCACCTTCCTTTTTTGTTGTTTACGTGTGTTTACGTTTCTCTACCGGGCAGCTATTGGTTAATACATTTTGTTAAGTTTGAGCTTGTGACCTGCCCATTTATTATAATTTTTTTAGGTTTTTGATCAATCTGTTGATGTTTTATTTCCCTCCCACTGTAGCTGCAGGAGGCTGGTGGTGACTTGACAGGTGGCATCGTCCCATCTGTCCCATTCTGTCCCGTTCTGTCCCTGTCTGTCCCGTGTCCCTGGTACCATGGTTACTTCACTGGGAGTGTGTGTGGTCACATGAGCTGGGTGATATAAGCTGAATTATTCTTTTGTTTTGGTGAACCCCCCTTCACTCTGTAGTTTTTAATGATTTTTTTTTTCTTTTAAAATGAATGTAAGAATTTAGGAAAAATTGTATTTTAAAACTTGGAAAACATCTTGTGTGTCTTCGAGCAGCCGTGGCGTCGCTGAGCCTTTTGTTTTGGTAACGATATCTGCTCTATTTATTCTGCGCTCCTCCACGCCACAACAGCAAACCCACAACGACCTCATGAACAAGCAGACATCAATCCGATGTTAGCATGCAGACCACAGTGCTGGGTAACATTGCCAGGATTAATTAGAAAACGTGAGGCCCAACGGTCAACATGTCTGATATTGACTTTTGCCCTTGAAGCTGATATTTGACTTTGACAATGGAACCCGGGAGAGGACTATGTCAAAGCGTCTCCTGACCTTGCATCTGCAGAGGTCTATAAGCACCAAACGTCTTCCAACGACGGACAGACGTGAAAAAGCAAATGCAGCCAAGTCTCATTGATGCTCCGCTCCTACTTTCGACATCTGACATCAGGATGGTAGTGTCGACGTGCTGGTGCAGCCCAGCTCCTCTGCAGGTCCAATGAAGTCCAAATGAAGCTGCAAATAAGGCAGATCAGGAAAGACTTCTAATCCGAGCCTCTATCGTGATCCGCTCCGTTTGCATCAAGCTTTACGATTGGAGGAGATTTGCTCATACAAGATTTTTTGCTGTTGCTATACTAATTTAAATGTGATACAACAACCACATCAACACCTGACTGTGAATTCAATTTAAATTCAGTTTGTCATCTTTCAAAAACCAAGTCTGTTCCTGTAAAAAAGAAAACCTAATTAGTTAAGACTGAGCTTAATCCACCTCTGGGAGTGGAGCTCAGGATGTACCATTAGTGGAAGCGTTTTCACCAGAGAGCACACCTGCTAATGTCGTATTATCATAAAGTGCTGCTGATTGTCAAAGTGCATTATTACACCTGTCTGAGGGGCAACATGCAAAAGATGTGTAAGCTGCTGCACAGCACCTTCTGTCTCAACACGCCCGCGTTTCACTTTATCATGATTAATTATCATATCCCAACGTCCAAATGTCAGTGTCGACTCGGAGATCCAAATATGAGCGTGTCTTTGTAGTGCAGCAGCATCTGACTCACGCAGTGAAGTTATTATTATGTTCTCCCCGACTCATCTCATTGTCCCCTGCATAATGACAGTCTGCGTTAATTGTGACTGTTTATAAAATGGAGCTCGACATCGGAGTCAAGCTGCGCTAATCTCATCATCCTCGTTTTCTTTCTCTGCACCACTAGGTTTGAAAATCAACTATTGATGTTCCTTATTACGTTAGGTGAGCTGCTTGATGGCAACACGCCGCTGCGAGCCATTTGTATGGATATCCTATTGATCCGATTTACATATATAGAGAGTTTGTTTGTTGCTGAGCAGACACTGTGTGTCTGGAAGTGAACTATTGAGAATCTGACATTCTGTCACTTTCTCTACACTTTCTTAAACTTAGGCACTTACAACAACTGGATCATCTGTAATCTAGAAAACAAAATTGATCTGAAGGAGACGCATGTTTTTTTTAACACATCTCAAAACAAACATTTACAATCATTCACAATACGGTAAGAAAGTATATATAAGAAGTTATTTTCAAATAAGTAATTGAACTCATACTTAAGTGCAATTCACAGCATGTATTTTACCGACTTTCTTCAAGAAGAGTCGGTTACTGTGTGTATGTGCACAACCTTAATCGTTATACTAAACCTTGATAAGCTGTGTCCAATGACACGAAGATATCCAGGAAGTAAGTCCAGTTTGGAGCCAAGCAGTCAACAGCAGCAAGCAGTGGCGTTAATAGTGAGTGTCAAGCGGTCCTGCTAACAGTGAGTGGCTAGTGGTCCTGCTAGCGGTCCTGCTGAACGTGAGGAGCTAGTGGTGCTGCTAATAGTGAGCAGCTAGCGGTACTGCTAACAACGAACGGCTAGGGGTCCTGCCAACAGTGAGCTGCTTCAGTTAGCAATAGGATGGATTGATGGATTTAAAGCATATTATCGGTGATCTGGTAAGTCTATAGATATTATGTAAATTTAAAGCACATCTTTGGGCTTAGTAATGCCACATGCACATTTCTGGAGTGTGGGAGAAAGCCCACACACGCTGAGGGAGAACATGCAAACAACCAGAAGTCCCACATAGTTGTGAACCTGGGTCCTCTGAATGTGAGGCAACAGTGAATAACCACTGCACCACTGTAGTAGGAAGTAGTGCAGTAGGATTTTGCAGATTGTGTTGGTTGTTTTAGTTTTTTATTGTTGTTAATTGGTTTTCCTTCATCTACATGACCAGACACCGTTTGCAGTGTCAACCTCTGACTAAGGCGACATTCACACCACAGGTCTTGATGCTCAATTCTGTGTTTTTGCTGGGATCCCGTTTTTTTGCGTGATCATTTCAAACACAACATTCCATGTCAGTGTGATCAGAATGCGCAGAAGATGACGTGAAGTCACACTGAGCATGCCATTTACGCATGGCATGCCAGTCAGCCTCAATAAAATCCTGCCCAAATCTCAGTGTAGGAATCATGTTGAAACCATCCAACTATTATATGTGTAATAATGAACACGCCATAAACACATAAAAGTAAAAAGGTAAGAGAGTTTGGCTCCCCAGTTGGGGGATACCCGCCATATCTGGCAACAATGGTCAGCCCATGTAGATGCATTTTCGAGTGGTTAATAACAACGCGCTGAAAAAATCTAGACAACATGAGGAGTGAAAAAAGGAGAATGAAGAAAAAAGAGAGCACAGCTTTTAACATTTTGGCGGAGCCGCTTGCTCCAGCACTTATCCGTGACTTCAGTCACACGTCAATGATGAAGCAGTCAGATGTAGAAAAATATCCAAATTGGTACCACATACGATCGAGGCCTGGGTCTGGTGTGAAAAAATCGAAATTGGCGGTTTCACACGGCCACAAAACAGATTGGATATGGGTCACTTGTGAGTAAAAAATCTGAATTGGGTCACAGTTCCCTGCAGTGTGGACAAGGCCTGACATCTCTCTCGCACTTTCACTACAGACCCAAATTACATGAAAATCCTGACTCAAATTTTTTCCAGAAGCTACTTCCTGTGAGAAGAAAATGTGTGTCTGCCTGAATTCCCGGGGTTAAACTGAGTTTTTTGTTTGAGGACGCGGCCTTCAGTGTGACAGCTGCTTCAGTATGAGGTGTCTTTCTGAATGGACCTGATCTTTAAAACGTAAAGTTATATTGAAACGTTGCACAGAGACTGTACAGACACTTCTCATAGCGTCTTACAGGCTTTGTTAGTTTATTGTTGTGATCGGCTGATGGTTGAAAAAGCTGCTGCCTTCATTTCATGACTTGCAGGCGAGTGAAGGATTCGTGCCTCATTTGTATCTAATTTGTTCCTGGCGTTCATATGAGAGGGGTTATAAATACATCAGTCGTCTCTGTAGCGCTGCACACCGGGGGGCTGCGAGAGCCAGCAACTTGCTGTTTGTACCGTGCTGCTGTTCCTCGTTCCAGCAGAGACGGCATGGAGACGGTGTGGAGAGGGGACGGCATGGGGATGGGATGGGACAGCGTGGGGACGGGACAGCATAGGGACAGGGTGGGGCTAGAATGGGGACGGGACAGCGTGGAGACGAGGTGGGTACAGTGTGGGGATGGCATTGGAATGGTGTGGGGACGGCATGGGGACGGCGTGGGGACAGCATGGAAATTACATGGGGATTGAACCGTGTGGGGACAGCATGGGGACGGTGTGGAGAGGGGACGGCATGGGGATGGGATGGGACAGCGTGGGGACGGGACAGCATAGGGACAGGGTGGGGCTAGAATGGGGACGGGACAGCGTGGAGACGAGGTGGGTACAGTGTGGGGATGGCATTGGAATGGTGTGGGGACGGCATGGGGACGGCGTGGGGACAGCATGGAAATTACATGGGGATTGAACCGTGTGGGGACAGCATGGGGACGGTGTGGAGACGACATGGGGATGGTGTGTGGATGGTGTGGGGACAGCATGGAGCCAACGTGGGGACAGCGCGGGGATGGTGTGGAGACGACATGGGGATGGTGTGTGGATGGTGTGTGGACGGTGTGGGGACAGTGTGGGGACCGTGTGGAGACAACATGGGGATGGTGTGTGGATGGTGTGTGGACGGTGTGGGGACAGTGTGGGGACCGTGTGGAGACAACATGGGGATGGTGTGTGTAGATGGTGTGGGGACGGTGTGGGGACAGCGTGGAGCCAAATGTGGGGACAGCGCGGGGATGGTGTGGAGACAACATGGACCATCCACTGCATGCAGCATCTCTGAGCAGGTTGTGGGTCCCACAGGCGGACCAATAAAGCATGAGCGTCGCACACATCGGATGCAGAAGAGGAAACTGGCACGGATACAAAATTACTCGTATCTTTCATCCCCTGATGTTTGAACCAGTGGTGCGGAAACGTCAATTAAAAAATGACGATTATCGCTAAATTTGTCATTAGCCCCAAGGAGGGAGCGAGCGCACACACACACACACACACACACACACACACACACACACACACACACACACACACACACACACACACACACACACACACACACACACACACACACACACACACACACACTGAGTGAGAAATGAGTCTGAACTTCTCAACTTGGGAGAAAATCAGACGTTGGAGTATTTTCTTCAGCTGCCAGTGGGACAGACGTTGTGCCGGCCAGGCAGGAAGTTAGGTGATTAAATCAGAGCTCTTCACAAGCTCTCGTCATTTTGTCCTGCTGCCCTACAGATGTTCCATCACAGTAGGTCATTGTAGCCATCTATCGCTACCGTGGCTAAATACAGTCTTTCAGTAGAGCCAGCAGCTGCTCTGTTCTTCGCATTCACTCTTTCTCCACATTTTGGCTTAATTTGCGCCGGCTTTCGGTTCGAGCACAAAATCAATTCCAGAGAGGTCAGCAGGGGTCAGCGGTCAGGCCTGAGCAGGAGCAAAGTGGATTACTGATTATCATGCAGGCTACTACCCCGCATTGGGACAGCCTTAACCCAGATACACACCGTGTCCATATGATGCTCCGTCTCAGAGCCAATCACAACATCTGAACTGTGGAAAAGAAGAGGGAGACAGAGCAGCACAACAAACCAACATTCAATCTCTCACATAAGCCAGAAAGTCATCCACTCATCAGTCAATACTCATCCTCTCATGTCAGTCAAGACTCATCCAGCAGGAGTAGAAGGAGGAGGAGGAGGAGGAGGAGGAGGATGAGGCTGTTGTTGCTGACACACTGAAAAAGACAAGTTCGATTCTGAGATAATCTGCATTTCATACTACGGTGTCTGGACGTTTCATGGAGCTTCTTCTCACGACTAGAAAGAACATGAATGGATGGATGGATGGATGGATGGATAGATGGATGGATGGATGGATGGATGGATGGATGGATGGATGGATGGCGGTATGATTTAGGGTTTTTAAGTTGCAGAAAGGCCCTGACAGTTTAATCAGTTGGATCAGGTTGATCAGTAGTGAGTATACTTTGGAGACACACTGGCAGTGGTTTTGTGTTTCCTGGTTTCTACACTGAATGTGGCTCCTGCAGATGAGAGCTGATACGGGTGAAAAAGAGACTTGGATGTGGGCTTTGTTCTCCGATGTGTTCCATACGTTCAGGATCTGATCATTTATTAAACAATTTTTTTTATATAGTGTGAAAGAGTTAAACAACTGTAAGTTGAAGCTGAATTCATTTTACGTTGTAGTTTTTCCCCTGTGGCCTGTACTACACCCCGTGTTAAACACATCCGGTCTTTTTCTCCGTTTCCTGGGTTGACTAACCCAGACACGTGCGATTCTGATAAACGTTACTGCGAAGCAGGTTATCAACGAGCGAGTTCAACCCAGAATTCTCCCTTCGGGATCAGTGCGCGTGCAGCGTCTGACCAATCACACGCAGCAGATTACTCGAGGAGCAAGTATTCTCTGAGAATATGAAGAATTCAAATACATCCCCCAGCGTGTTTCTGCAGTTCTGTCAGGCCAGATCATAATTAATAACCTCGTAATTTCAGATCAACCCTCAGTGACGAGGACAAAAATATTGTTCTATCTCAATGCTGAACCAATCAGGATCACTGAAGAATGGGCAGGTCCTTTTCCAAGAGATCTGATTGGTCGGAAGGTGGAGCGGTTACATTCACCGGGATCTAATCCAGAACTTAACCTGGTCCAGAGCAGGTTAGATATTCAGAGTCAGTTACCACAGTGATTTATTCCAGTGAGAAGTGAACAAGCGTTGTGGCACGGAAAACCGAGTAAACCTTGACGTAACCTTGATAAGAGAAAATCCAGACTCGTAGTTTAGGCCCGAGAAGTTGTCACAGTTGCTCCTTCACCAAGTTGTTATAAGCAAAAGGAGTTTACCTTTGAAAAGTTTGAATAGTTTGGGGATATTTTAGATTTAGCTTTCATTATCAGCAATGATAAATATCAACTCAAGTATTTTGATCACTTTGTCTTTCCATAATGTCCTAAAATGTGACTTTTACAACCGAATGTACAGAACAACACCAGTTCATGAAAACTGAATCCTTCTCAATCTGCTCGGGTCGTGTCTGGCAGTGTCAGTTTGGTGGATTTTAATTCTTATTTTGTGTAAATACCTTTTTGGGTTCCAAGACCACCCACAGCCTTTCTGTGAGGAGTCTGCATGTTCTCCCTATGTGGGTTTCCTCCAGGTACTCCGGTTGTCTGTCTCTATGTGTTTTCCCTGTGAAAGACTGGAGACCTGTCCAGATGTACCTGTCATCACCTATCCAAGTGTACCTGTCCTCACCTGTCCAGATGTACCTGTCCTCACCTATACAAGTGTACCTGTCCTCACCTATCCAAGAGTATCTGTCCTCACCTGTCCAGGTGTACCTGTCCTCACCTGTGCAGATGTACCTGTCCTCACCTGTCCAGATGTACCTGTCCTCACTTATCCAAGTGTACCTGTCCTCACCTGTCCAGATGTATCTGTCCTCACCTGTCAAGATGTACCTGTTCCTCATCTATCCAAGTGTACCTGTCCTCACCTGTCAAGGTGTACCTGTCTTCACCTATCGAAGAGTACCTGTCCTCACCTGTCCAGATGTACCTGTCCTCACCGATCCAGATGTACCTGTCCTCACCTGTCAAGATCTACCTGTTCCTCATCTATCCAAGTGTACCTGTCCTCACCTGTCCAAGTGTACCTGTCCTCACCTGTTAAGATGTACCTGTCCTCATCTTTCCAAGTGTACCTGTCCTCACCTTTCAAGATGTACTTGTCCTCACTTGTCCAGATGTACCTGTCCTCACCTATCCAAGTGTACCTGATCTTGAGAAATATAAATGACAAATGATGGATGAGAGGAGAAAAGTCATTATCTGTTTTTTTTCTATCAAAGTGAAAACAGTGTGAAATAATACTTAAAACAATAATGTGTGAACACAGTAAATTAAAATCTTTTGATTTTATAGATCACACATTTTATGAGTTAGAAAATGACATTGATCCACTTTTTTTCAAAATGTTAATATGAACTGTGAATATTATTCAGAGGAAGAATTGAATACTGGAATGAAAAGCTTCTCACTGATACATTTCAACAGTAGGAGTCTTTACAGTAACTTTCCCAAAATTAAAGACTTTCTTAAATTGTTTCAAGAAAAGTTTCCAGTCGTAGTCATTTCATAAACATGGCTGAGTGATGATAAAGATTTGCAGGAGGGACTGAAAGGTTATGCAATGCTTTGGCAAAATAAGATGAATAGGAGGGGTGTGGCCATGTTTGTAATTGGACCTGGATGTACCTTGGCCTTCTTTTTTTTTTTGGGGGGGGGGGGGGGGGGGGGGGTGCACATTACACAGCACTTTGATGGAACATCTGTTACTCCTTGGGGTTTTTTTCCTCTATCTCTTTTTCCAGCCCGTGTCAGAAAACCCTCTCAACTAATCTATCATCGTTTCACCACAGTTAAACTTGACTTTACCATTGGAAGGCAAAGGCAGACTGGAAGGAAATAAGATCTCATTATTTCAGACCCACTGCTCACTCTGCGTATTCTTGATCATTATTGGAAAAAAGCCCATTTTGAGGCCAGTGATTTCTGCTTCAGAGGGGAGCGGATACATAGTGTAATGGGGCAGTGGCCATTACATAGGCTCTGAACATGTGTTTTGGAAAGGAAGACACATACACAAATGATACAAGGTTAAAAAGTTCATTGTTGATTTATTGTTTGTAGAAGGTGCAGACCTGCGTAAAGAAAGTAGAGTAAGTAAGATTGTTCATGTAAAAACGTGTGAGTGATTTGAAATGTTCTTACCTGGATTTTTTGAAGAAGGTTCCAGGTTCATCCACTCAGTTAATACGGGAGGGGTGTCCTGGGTTTTAACTTAAATAAATGTAGTATATTTTAAAATCCAAAAGTCCATGGTTAAATTAATAAAGAGATATTTTTGTAGAATTATTGTTGGAATTTGTTATCACTGTTTTAATTGCTCAGAAGTGGAAACATTGTAACCGGAACTACCTGTACGTACCTGTGCTGTGGTACGGTGTGAGCCAATCAGTTCCATCTGCTATAAAAGCAGCCCTGCTTCTTCTGTCAAGAGGGTGCGGCATGGTGTGTTATGCTGGCCGACACGTTTGTAAATATTTTTGTTACTAAATGGCACGTGTGGGTCTGCACTGAGACTCCGCCTCAGCCCTGCTTTGTACCTCCAGAACGCAGTAGTGCTATTTTGACATGACAAGTGTCACACATAGGTTTATTAAAAAGAGGATACTCAGAGCTGAGAAACTGAGCTCTTCCTCTGTGTGGGAGGCGAGCTGGGAAGGATCAATCATCCACTACGCACAGGAAACATGCTTTTCAATCCTCATTGTTTTTTAGCAATGTTAAAAAAGTCTGCGAGTGTCAATGAGCTATTCTCTTCTGGTTGTAGTACAATGATTTATCAAATGTGCACATATAAAAACAGGCATAAAGGTGATGAATTGTATGCTATTATATATGCACACAGTGGCAGCTGGCCAATAGAGGGCATCAGGGCACCGCCCTGCCTGGGATCAAGACGGAATTATTTGTTTTTTTTAGATAAAATATATTAATATATCATATTAATATTCTGTCAAAATATATTTATGTCAACAAAATAACAATGGGCCCTGAATTGTATTCACTTCATTTTCTATAGATAACCTCTGCTAAAAGAGAATTCTCTCTCTCTCTAGTAGTGTGTGTGTGAGCAGCCTGGGGTGATGTGAACGCCTCCCCAAGGAGGCGGGGTTTAGTGGCAGGTTCACCAATGACTGATGAGCACCAGAGTGACTGACATGAAATTAAACTAATCAGTGTCATTTCATGTCAGAGACTTGGGGCGACTTTTAAATGGCCCCTGGCTCAGTGATTGGCTCAAATTCAGTTCTGGTTTGTTCTCTCATGTTTCTACGAGATGTTGAGATGAAGACAAGTGGTGAGTTTCTGATCATTAACTCCGTCACATCGCTTCTAATTTACTAGTTTGAAAGAAGAAATTTGACTGAAAAGCTGCAGGTCAGGTTCAACTTTCTCCATCATGGTTATTTTTTAATGCACACAAACAGAAATCTGTTGAGAATTCTGTCCAGGTTTGTTAATGTCTAGATATGCTCATATTTATTAATGACTGAAGATTTAAGAGCTTAAAAAAACTTTCTTTCAAAACATTCTAAAATACTTTTGAAAGATGGATTGACGTGTTGTTTCAAAATATACCTGATATACCTTTTGTTTTTCCTATGTAAATCAGCCTCAAAACACATTCTCTTTCTAAAAGGGACTAATGAAGCTTCTGCTTGTACTAAAAGTTGTCATTAATTAAGAGAGTCTTGATAAGTGCTCTCTATTCAGTTTCATAACTCGGGGCCTCTCTCAAGCTAAAAAAAAAAAAGGCAGGATTGTTGTAATGTGGTTAATAATCACACTGTATTTAAATGAATTTAACATTGGCTGAAATTGAGTAATAATGAAAAGCCAGACTTAAGGAATTTACCACCAGCCGCCACTGTATGCACCCTGACGTAAACTCTTCCACTGACATGATTCAGTCTGACACACGCAAAAACTGGCACATCATCTGATTGCTGTTTGATTCTCTCATGCAGTTTGTGCTTTTTTAACTGTCAAAATACCTAAATGAAAGGATGCCTGGGCAGGTGAGGGCAGGTGAGGGCAGGATACACCAAGACAGGTGAGGTTTGTCTCTGTCATGCGACATGCTGCGAGCAGTTTGTGCTGACAGATTCCTGAACAACGTGCAGCGAGACGTTTTGAAGTGCATGTGTTGCGTCTGAAAAGGAAGAGTGAAAGTGAGCATCATTTCCTCCACTGTTGGAGAATTTTCTCATTATTTTTTTTTAACAACTGAATTGATCCGCTTGGGACAATTATGACCAAATGACCCATTGGTAGCAGCCGCTCAGAGCAGCGCTCAGGAGGGGAACTGAGGGTCTTGGTCAGGCCCTGGCTGAAACCAGGTCCTTCTCATTGTGAGGCGAGAGCGCGAACCACTGCGCTTAGATATGTTCTGTGAAGAATCATCTCCTAAACACTTTATTTGCTGTAACAAACTAAAAGGTGATAGTGTGCTTTGTGCAGGATCTTCACTGTGACAGCTGCACAATAACTAAACCAGAAGCAGGTTTACTATTCTGTGGTCTGGAGCTCCCAAATTGTATGAAGCAGTGAAACATCATACCGAGGAAGACAAGTGAAGACGCTGTAAACCAACACACTGAGGCCCTGTTTACACGACAATGAATTCTTGTGTATCCGCAAAACTTTCTTCACTTTTGGGGGGTTCGTTGACACGGCACTTTGCGGATGCACTGTATCCGCAAAGTTTTTAATCCGGCTGCCAAGGTGGAAAGATTCTTTCACGGTGCAAATCCCTCCTGTGGAGACTGATGGAGGCTACAGAGCCTCTTACTGCTCATCTCTCTCCCTCCCTCCTGCTCATCCATTTTGTAAACAAAACATGGCGGCCGCGTAGTGGTACGACCATATTCTAGTTTTATCGTCCATATCAGTAGTTTAATAGAGACTCACCCCTGATAGCATCCGATGCATCATCAGTCCATACGGATGTCAGGTTCTCTCCATTTTCTTCACGTTTATAGTGTTTTGTTCTCTGCACACGTCTGTGTAGTTTCATTCCAAAAACAGCGCCCTCCAGTGGCCTGGCATACTAACTACATCGTTGTCTCTGTGTCCGCTGCTGCAGTGTAAACGCACTCCTTTTTTTTGGCGGATTAGGTGTTGTCACGTGAAACGTTGTCGTGTAAACAGGGCCTGAGTTTCAGTTGGAGTCTCTTTTATCCTCGTTCTCTACACACTCACACCCTGGCCGCCTCACCCTGGTCAACTGGCCCCTGGCCACATCGGCCCCAGCCCCCTTGCCCTGGTCAACTGGGCCCCAGCCTCAGCCCCAGTCCCAGCCCCAGCCCCCCTCACCCCAGCCCCCCTCACCCAGCCCCCCTCACCCCAGCCCCCCTCACCCAGGCCACCTCGCCCCAGCCACCTTCACTGCCATTCGTTGGCTCACTCATGTAAGACATTGCTGCAGCTGAGCACAGTGGCACAGTGCCTGGGAACGAGTTCAAGCCACTCTGGGAAGGCATTTACATGCAATCAGCACATCTTTATCCCACCGGCCAGAATTTACAAATAGATTTCTGCTTTAATTTTCCAATGCAGTGACCCATTCTGCAGCAGTGTAATAGCAGGTCCCAGTGTGACAATTAAAATAAATCACGTCTGAACAGAATTCTTCACATGTATTCATGCCTCATCAGTAACTGAACTGACGTACATGATTTATCCTAGGGAACTTAAATATCAGTGGCCACGGCACAAAGAGCGTCCGCCCCGCCAGTGCTCAGCCTCCACCGTCAATATGGAAGACGTGGACGTGGATAGACGCAGACCACACACGTGGATGAGGATGTGGACAGATGTGGACATGGACAGAAGTGGACATGGACATGGACAGACTTTGACGTGGATAGACTTAGACGAGGATGTTTAAAGATGTGGACTTGGACAGACAAGGACGTGGACATGGCAAACGTGGAAGAGGACGAGTATGTAGACAAACGTGGATATAGATGAGAACATGGACAAGGGGAAGAGGACGTGGACAGACATGAACGAGGATATGGACAGTCATGGATGAGGACATGGACACAGGTGGAAGGGGACAGGTGACGACGTGGAAGAGGATGAGCATGTACACAGATTAGGACATGGACGTGACTGAGGACACGGACAGATGAGTACGTGAAAGAGGACGAGGATGTGGACAGACATGGACGTGCATGAGGACATGGACGAGGACAGATGTGGACGAATACAGACGTGGTTTAAAAACACAGCCTTATTAATATCTATTTCTTCTAATCTCTATTCTTGTATGCTCTGTATTTCACTGATGTAAATTGTATTGTGGTTTTATGTAGAAGAACTTTGTAACTGAGGTGAGAAAAGGGATGTACGAATAAAGTTATTATTATTATTATTGTTGTTATTATTGTTATTATTATTATTATTATTATCATTGTTGTTGTTGTTAATAATAATAATAATGATAATAATATTGTTGTTGTTGTTATTTGTTGAGACAAATCAATAAGCGATTGACTCTTTACTCTTTGATTATGTACTTTTTAGTTTAGTCAAATTCATGTATTTAATTTAAGTGCTTATACTCCTAATTTAGCATGCTGGTGCAGAGCAGTGCAGAGCAGAGTAGAGCAGTGCAGAGCAGAGTAGAGCAGAGTAGAGCAGAGTAGAATGTAGGAGCACAGGTGAGCTGCATACTGCTTAATGAGGGTGGCAGGCAGGACCTGCAGTCAGAGAGCAGCAGAAGCAGCAGATGCAGCAGAAGACGCAATAACAAAGAGCAGAGCAGAGGAGACAACTGAGACGCTATCGCAGTGTGTTTGATTTATTTATGAGATTAAATCAAATCTATCATTTTAAACTAAGCAGATGTAACTTTACATGCATGCATTGATTTATTTCAGTTAAAAGTAGCATGTTTAATCACTTTCATTGTTTAGAAAATTAGGTTAAGCA
Source organism: Lipophrys pholis (assembly GCF_963383615.2). Classification (NCBI taxonomy): domain Eukaryota; kingdom Metazoa; phylum Chordata; class Actinopteri; order Blenniiformes; family Blenniidae; genus Lipophrys; species Lipophrys pholis. The sequence continues at coordinate 24,590,701 of NC_137633.1, forward strand.
TGATTTCATATGAAATAAAAATATTCAGATTTGGTTTAATTTCAATTGGCAATGATTAAAAATACAAATAGGGCCAGCGGAAAGTTAAGTTAAAGACTTTAAACGCTGAAAAGCACCAATTATTAAAGCGTTTCATTCACACTTATGTAAAGTAATTTCAAAGATAAATTATAATTTGATTTAATCTAAATAAAGTTATTGACTGTTTAGTCAAATATTCAAATTAATTTAATGATTTATTAAAATAAGAAATAAAAAACTCAGTTTAGGCTGAAATTTCCATATGTTTATTTGTGGAAATTAACATTGCATTTGTGTATTTTGTTCAGGTTTTCAACCTATTCTATGGCAATTCTGTGAAGAAATAAATGGAATTGATCAAGAAAAAGAATTGAGTTGTCCTGCGTCCTCTGACGTCCCCTCCAGCCTTTTCAAGTTCGGGCAAAATCTGCAAAACACTAAAGAACTCCACTTTATTATTATTATTATTATTATTATTATTATTATTATTGTTATTATTATTATTATTATTATTATTATTATGACAGCAGACTACACCACCAACAACTGCTTGTGTCTGTCATTTTCGCAGTATGAATAAAAAAATCAACATTTCATTTATTTTATGGTTATTTTCAAACACAAATTGAACTTATCATTCCGACGAGAAGCTTTACAGCTTATTCTGCTCTGAATCTCTCATACAAAGTGCTTCTTTTTCTTTCAGCTATTAAAAAAAAAAAACTGTACAGAGAGTAGTCGATTGGCAATTAACAGACAGTATAATGAACAGCCCTGAATTGAACCTTTCCGGAGTGTAAGAGCTTTAAAAGCTCTGGCTACATCAGGTTTTATTAGAAATGACAGCTCCAGTATGTAAAAATGTCTTTTGATTAAAATGAGGAAGCGTACTTTGAGCTCTAAATATCATTAAGCTCTGGTGTGAAGCTACTTACAGTGTTTTAGTCACAGACCCCAACAGCCATTAAAATGATATGATGCCCACTGTGTCTACCCAATCACCTTCCTCCTGATTTGGAGCTTCTCATCCTCATGCGCCGCCTCACCCTCACCAGCTTCACTTTCTCTGCTTTTGATTAATCCTGTCTCATTTGAGATTTTGAAACTATCAATGGGAATTATTCAAATCTCCAAGGTATGAAATGGCTATGAGGAGGCAGTGGAAGACACTCATTAACCCCAAATGGAGGCGAGCCCACAGTCAATCTCCATGAATTCTCTCCATCGTAGAAATCTGATTAGTTACGCCGGCTGTACTTAATCTCAGCTGAAGGTAGAAGTTAATTTTGTCCAGTGTCTATGTAATAACTCAGGATGTGGGAATAAAAACAGCATAATGTTGTCTGCAACAGTGATATAGATGATTAGATGATATATTACTGGAAGCTTTGTAGTAATGGCTTTACATTGACAAAAACATGAAGATGTGCAACCTTGTGAAAGGGGAAGTATCAAGACTTCAGCCAACTTTGTGACACTTCCTTCTGAGCAAGTGAATCAAACAGAGTGAGATTTGACCCGTTAACACTGGTATGGATTTAATCACTGGACTGTAGGAGCTCGTAAGCTTGTGCAGATTGCTTTGTTCTATTGATCAGTCTTTGGAGCTGGTTCTGCAGTCACATCTTCAGAGTCTTCAGCCTCTCGGGAGAGATTTTTACATGAAGTCATGAAATGCACCATGAATACAAGCGGAGGCGATCCCAGTGTTGCCGTACATACAAACCAGGAAGGAGACATTCCTCCCTAGAGGGGCTTTCTTTTTTACTGTGGCACCACATCCAAAGGGATCAACAGCTGCTGTATATGATTCTATAATTTGAAGCATAATATGTTCCATTAATACCGGAGCACTCACGGGCATGAGCGAGACAGCCAATGTCAGGATGTGCTCTGCTTATTCCCAGAAACATGGCACTGCCTGGTGCTGCTGCCTTCCTCCGACATGTAGATGTCAATTACTGAGGTGGCAGTGATGGTGAGCTGTGCACGTCTGCCAAGAGATGATCTCCCCCAGCACTGCGCCAGCCAATCAGGCAGGAATATCAACCAGCTGGCAAGGTCTCTCTCTCTCTCTCTCTCTCTCTCTCTCTCTCTCTCTCTCACAGCATTAGGACCCGGTCGGCTCCAGGGTATTAGGGCCTGGTCGGCCTCAGGGCATTAGGACCCGGTCAGCTGCAGTGTATTAGGACTCGGTCGGCTCCAATGCATTAAGACCCGGTCGGCTCCAGTGCGTTAGGGCTCGGTCTGCTCCAATGCGTTAGGACCCGGTCGGCTCCAGTGTGTTAGGACCCGGTCGGCTTCAGTGTGTTAGGACCCGGTCGGCTTCAGTGTGTTAGGGCTCGGTCAGCTCCAGTGTGTTAGGGCCCGGTCGGCTCCAGTGCGTTAGGGCCCAGTTGGCTCCAGTGTGTTAGGGCCCGGTCAGCTCCGGTGCGTAAAGGTTCGGTCGGCTGCAGTGCGTTAAGGTTCAGTCGGCTGCAGTGCGTTAGGGCCCGGTCGGCTGCAGCACTGTTGTGACTAAGAACATCTAGTTATCACATCTTGCACTGGGCCACCTGCTGAGTTCAAAGAGTGATCAGCCTCCCCCGTGACCCGCTAGTGTGTCTGTGTGTCTCTGCTGGAGACCTTGGATATGTTAAACACCCTGCACGGCTCACACCAACTCGTCCCTCTCCTTCTGACAGTAGTTTGTTTGGAACGGCGTTGTGCTACATCGTATGTGCACAACAATTTTCATTCTACCACTGTTGTGAACGCAGACTAGTGTGTGCAGTGAATGTACTGACTCTGTCACTAACAACATGGCTGCTTCCAAAAGCATCTGGTTCTAAGTGTGTGGATTACAGCAGTATACATTTGTATAATGCCGGTGATAATGGGATAAAGCAGCTTCCGTGGGTGAAATCTGTATGGAGAATGGATTATGAAAAGCTCTGCCTATGGGACGTTGAACCCAGGAGTTATCACAAGCAGTCAGCATCTCAAGTGGTTGCATCGCCTCCGAAAAGGCTTCTGATGCTGCAATTCATGTCCATGTTCTACTCTCGGGAGACGGAGGCCACGTTGTGTAGGTTTTAGTCTGTAATTACCATGGTAGCACTCCAAAGGAGGAGATATAGTAGTTCCATTTCAAATTTGCATTTGCTTTACATTAGGCTGGTACGCATGGCCTGCATTTATTTATTGTTCTCTCTTCCGTGATACAAGAACCCACTGAACTAGTTTGCATGTTTCTCTTGATAGCCATTATAGAGGAAAATTACCATTTCCATGCATACAAAAGTAATTACCATCAATTTATACACATTTCATAGAAACATGTGCCCAATTAAAAGCCATTTCAGGTCTGATAAGGAGAGCAGCTCTCACACCGAACATCTGAGGTCTGGACTCACAGACGTAGTGTTTTCTTCCTGATACCTATCTCCGTCCTCAGCTCCAGCATTATGCAGACTTCAGCATGCAGCTAATTTCACCCTTAATAAGGGTTCAGTCGAGAAAAACAAATGTTCCTGTGCTGATAGTGAGGCTTTGATATACGTACAACGCTGACTGGCTGCATCACAAACAGTCTGCTGTCTCTTTCTTTGCCTCTTGTTTATAATAAAGTTACAAGTCAATTTGAGCAAGATATATTGGACTATGAATTGTAAAATCGTATATTGTGTAATTCCTGGATGGACTCTAATGGCCCATTATCGTGCCCTTCCTTCAGTCTGTCCTTTTGCCAGAGGAGAAGAAATCTCTGATGACATCTCAGGATCGGCTCGTTCATTAGCCCAAACAGGCTTATCTGCTTAAAGTCTTTGTCTGAGACGGTGAATGACTCACCTCCTTATTGCCTGGTTATTCACTCACAGCAACGGTTACGTCACCCTGTTTCTGACTGTTGGAGATTAGAGAGTTACAGTATTTGTGCAAATCCTCTTTTTGCATCATATCAAATGCTCTGCCAGCGGTCTGCAGCCCGCCGAGCTCCGAGGAACCGAAGCCACTGATTAGTCATGTGATGAAGAAGACGAGGAAGACGAGGCAAAGGTTGATGCAGTGATGCTGACATCAGCTGTTCATGAGCTATACATTCTCTTCCACAAACTGGAAATTTCTCCTTAATTACTTCTTCACACCTCAGTCACTGCTCAGCCATAACATTATGACCAGGAGAGGTGACTTCACTCTGCTCTGGTTTCACGACGTTCGGAGATGCACATGCGCAGTAATGCTCCGGCAGTCTCTGCAGGGGGGAAATCGCAACCATTAAAAGAAAAGTTTCACTTTGGGGGAGGGTATGAAAACCTCACGGATTCAGTGGAGCACCGGTATTTTGTAAACGGACCCCCCAAATGTGAAGAAATTTTTGTGGATACACTCGTATTCGTTGTCGGGTGAACAGGGGTGAATTCAGGCGAGGGCTGGGTGATATGGCAACAAAAATGATCAGGATTTATTTTTTCATTTCGTCTGATCTCGATTATTATCACGATTTTTTTAAATTTGTTTTCAATCTGCCAGTTGTAAAGCATCTGTACTGAAAACTAAAGAAACTAGAGATTACGTCAACATTTTATTAACATACAAAGCAAATTAAATAACATGAACATATAAAAAAAAAAATTTCTTTTAAATTACTCGACAGTATAACAAAGGTCGAAAAATAGAAAATAACACAGGAACTAGTTTACAGTCCGGAGTGTTTTTGCAGGTATGCAAGAGCCAAAATAAACAAATTGCACGATTGATTGCTGCTTTGGTTCAGCGGCTGCGCCACGATTGGCTGAACTGCTAATGCTACATGTGCTAGCAGCAGCGGCAGGCTGTGCAGACTCCGCTCGCATTTTCATGCTTTCTGTATAATCACTCGGGGGATACTTCTTCAAATGATTCAACAAATTTGTTGTGTTGCCGGCTTTTGAGGGCACTGACCGCCGACATACCTTGCACGTCGGCTTAATTTGCTCCACGTCATTTCGGAGATGCCCAAACCACCGCCACACAACCGACGAGGAGGAACTTCTCAACTTCTCAACAATAGCCTCATCTTCGGAGGATAAGTCCAAGTCATGGCTGACGTCTGTTTCGCTGCTCTCGGCTCCCCGTTTATCTCCACGTTCGCTCATTCTGTTTACATCTCCGGCAACTTACAAGCGGAAGTGGAGCAGGAAAAGGTTGACTTTGATTGGCTGTTGTCGCGCACATGGCCTCCTTCTTCTTCTTTGCCTTACTGCCGCCTACTGGATTATATATGTCTTGCAACCACACACATTTCCACCACGTGTGATCGAGTAAATACGCCACAGCTGATCACCGTAATCGACCTGAAATTTCTCACGATCATTAATCGCGATCAAATAATCGCCCAGGCCTAATTCACGCACAAAGGAGCATTCAAATCATAGCGTTGTGTGCATTACATGTTGAGCAACCAAGAACGATCTGCTGGAAAATGAAACGTGAGCATGGTCACACCACAGACGTTGTCAGGTAATAAAGATTGCAAATCCGAGTGTTGTGTGGACAGCTGAGGGAACGAGCTGAGCTGATTCTCATGTACAGACAAACACCGAAAAAAACAGGCAAATGAGCAAAGGAACCATTTTCAGACCAATGATTAATAATTTTGTGTGTCCTACTTTAATCTATTTTCATGAACTTGTTTGGTGCAATCGGAAACACACACCAGTATTCCAGTGTGTGTTATTTTGGATTGTGGACAACTTGTCCACGGAACTGCAACCCCGAACAACTTGTCCACGGACCCTGAGAGGACAACTCGTCCACGGATCAGATTTCAGAATTTATTTGAGAAAATAAATCCTGTACAATGTACTTTTACATATTATTTCAAATTGATATTTGATATGTGTTTCATATATCTAGTATATGTCCATATATATATTTAGTAAAGTATTGTAGCAGTTGAGAATCCCACCGCCGGGTTTCCCCACAGAGTCACGGAGTCAGGAGTTCTTGAAATCATAATTATTTTATTAAAACAAAAACAAAACTCTCGCATGCAGACTCTGCCGTCCTGCATATGTTTCTTCCACCTGTCACCCCCGTGTGTCTGGCGGCTCCTCCTTTATGGGCAGGGAGGTGAGGCAGCACACCTGATTCCTATCGGTGCTTAATCACCTCTCTGCCAAGTGTCATATGGTTTCGTTTCTCACGAAGAATGGTCTTCTTTGCGAACATGACGCCCCCCCGCCGCGTGCCGCGCATGCACAATCCACCTCGCTAATGACTGTATCATTCATATTTTAATCATGTTTATCACGTAACGTCGCTACTGTATGAGCCCCACCGCTCGTTAATATGTCGGAGGGCGCGCTTGCGTGATGCACCTGAACGCATCACTTTACAGCTTATTTGTTTTCAGAAATATATTTCTGAAAAACGGATTTCTGAAGACTGCATCTGAGCCGGTGCACGGCTGTGGAGTGTGCGCTCTGGGCAGCGACCGATGTTTTATGTTTTTGTGTTAAATACACTTAATAATCCAAATGTGTCAAATGTGTCCATGGACGAGTTGTCCATTCACCGTTATTTTGTCCGTCAGATGCAGTCAAATATGGACGTTGTACTTATTTTTTAACCTTCTTTTTATCTGTTTTATGTTCATGCAGCTGTGAGCAGGCTCGTCTGTTAATGGCTCTCTGCTGGGGCCGTGACAAACATATCAGGATACCTCTGGTACCTGGATTAACTCACCCAGACTTTTTGAATCCTGATCAGCGTAAATACGAAGCAGATTATCAACTCGGTTATTCAATCCAGAGTTTTTGCTTCAGGATCAGTGCACGTTCACATAAAAGGGGCGGAGCTTGCAGCGTCTGACCAATCACAATCCCTGCAGAGCCGCTTACTTTACCATAGAAGAGCGGTTCACACCTGTTCTGACTTTGCCCAGTACTGACAAACTTTTAGAGTGACATATTTAATTGGCTTTCCAAACAATGTGAAACAAACATTCAGCCAGACTTCAACTTGGCAATATTTGGCAACTCTGACTTGACGAGGCCCTTTCCCTCCCACCATAAGCAGGCGCTCAATGCAGGCATGGTTGCAGCTAAAGGTTCGTTTACACTATGTTCCCGGCAGCCCCTTTTCAGGCCACTGTGGACAAAATGGGATGGACTTTAGACAACGCAGGGGGATGGGATGGGCAAACGTAACAGGCCGTGATTGTCGTGGGTGCCGTGCCAGATTTTTAAACTGTCAAAGAATTTGCCACGGCGGCCACGGTGCGGATGAGAAACTGTGTAGCACATAGCAAAACGGGATAAATGTCACAAAACGTGGCAGCATGTAATTGGCCATGATAGAACTTTGAGGATCCCCGGCTAGCTCAGTTGGAAGAGCATGAGACTCCCAATCTCAGGGTAGTGGGTTCGTGTCCCACGCTGGGTGCCACCTTCCCGTGGGCTCACCACCCGCAGGAAGGTTCTTAATCGGTGTGATGTGATCTGGGTAACAGTGCTCAGACTGCCACCCCCGTGACCCGGAAACAGATAAGTGGAAGAAAATGGATGGATGGATGGATAGAACTTAGAGGCGGTCCGTAGTGGGACGGGAGGCTTACAGGAAGAGGTGTTTAGTGCACGTTGTTTCACTGTTCCTTTGCGTTTTAACACGTCGCGCCTCGCTTCGTCACAGTTCTCATGGCGTAGTTACGGTGTATGGTAACCGTTTCATCACGTTCAATCGCGGCTTATCCCGTCAGCTCTGAAACTGTACACCAATCAGGATTATCTAAGAGTGGGCAGCTCATTTTACAAGAGACCCAATTGGTCAGAAGACGGAGCTTTTGACCTATTATCCAGAATATAACTCGGTTCGAAGCAGGTTAGACATGCAGAGTCAGATACCAGGTGATTTATCCCGGCAAGAAGTGAACCAGCGTCGCAGTACGGAAAACCAGAGTTAATCTTGAAGTTACCTTGACAAGAGAAAACCAGAGTGGTAGTATAGGCCTCAAGTCCACGTTGGCCTCAGGGAGGAAAAGGAGTCCTGACTCGTGTGGACGAGCCCCGAACGGAGGTGGAGTCTGTGTCCCAAACCGTCAGTGGTGTTTTATCGTGTCCAGGGGGCGAAAACAATATCAACTCAGAGTCTTATACTACGGAGGAAGTTTTTATAAATTGGTTTATTTCAACATTAGATCGCTCTCCCTAAACAAATCACAATTTGTCTTTTATTTCAAACAGAAAAAAAACCCTGAGGTGTAACCCTGGAAACTGAATAGGTTCAAGGATATTTCTGTGTTTCTATATTATTTTCTACACAGTCGAACTGCTTCTGCAAGTTTCCATGCTCGAACAAGTAAATCCAGCGGTAGGTGATTAGTCACAGCATTTTCCTTGACATTTAATAAAGTCTGACTGAATTAATTACCGATATCAATGTGCAATTGTATGACGAGCAGGAAGGACTAAATACATGTGAAGTGTGAGTGTATATGTGCGTTCTGTGGGTGTGTGACTATTAGTTACAGCTGGGATCTCATCATTCTGCCGTTATTTATTTGGTCGCCATCTATACTTTGGAGGAATGGCTTACGGTTGTGAACTCAATCACAGCGTGGAGGGTGTCAGTGCGCATGGCGCTCCCCGTGAATCACACGCTGAAAGGCTATCACCCAAACCTCCAAGGTCCACTGTCAGCTCATCAGTCACAGAGCCGCCACCTGATCAACCAGGGACTGGCTCTGGACACTGGGGACGTTCACCAGCTCAGCCTCACTTCACAGCGCCATCTCAACATATCCATACCAACTACCCAGCGTCTCTGCTCACATCACGTATTCAAGGTCTGGGTCTGACTGCACCGCTCAGAATTCTGTCACTCCTCCCAGATTGTATACGACGCTGAAGGCCATGCGGGCCTGTTTTGTCACACTGCCTGCTTCAGATGGATATTTATACTTTCATTTATAGCTGAAATGATTTTGGCCTCATCAAATATTCATCTGCCATCTTCTTCCAGCACACCGTCACTAAAACAAAACAAAACAAAACAAAACGAAACAAAACAAAATGGGAATTTCAAAAAGCATTTGTCCAACATGACGTGAGCAATGAGGTCTGAAGAAAACATGCATAGCTGAGTGAGAAAAGCTGAGCAGGACATGAGTGATCATGTACATTTCCATGATTACACAGACAGATGAGTGATTTACCTGCACTCATGTCTGACAGCCTTTTTTTCTGATAAAGGATGTATGAGTAGCAGCTGATTATTCTTAAAGTGTTCCCCCAATAAAGGAGGAGAAGATGAAGGCAGTGACATTCACCTACCAATGTCCACCGTGTAGCACGGAAGGTGAATTAAGGACATTAACGAGAACGGCTTCCCGCTCAAATCCACTCAACAAAAAAGGCGACTGTTTTCATTTTCATGGTTCATTAAAAAGTCTTTATTGTTGTCCTGCATAGATACTTCAAAAAGTTAAAAAGGTAAATCCAAAAGTAAGAAATACAACTTAAATTATGAGTGCAAAGATCTCGCCTGCAGTGTCTCCATCGCTCGCTGTTTGCACATTCTCCACGTGTTGTGTGGGAATTCGGCTCAGTTCTCTAGTGTTGACACTACGCTGGATTTCCTGAGCACAGAAGAGACCAAAACAGACGTTTGTTTCCTCCTTCGTACGTCAATAGGAATGTTTGGAACACCGTCCTGAACGTCTGTACTGAAAGTCAACCCATGATCCTTTGACCAGCCGCTCGCCCCCGTTCCCTCGTGCTTTTTCAAGTTTTCCAATGACAGTTTTCAAAGTTTAAAGGTGTTCTCTGGCTAGTTGACTCGCTCTGTGGCTGATTGAAGCCCGAGGCCCTTGTGCACACAGCGCCGTGTTTCACGACACCCACACTGGGCACGGTGACGCCCGGCCTGACTAGCTTTAGAAAATATATGATATGAAAATTTCACACATTCACCGATATTCTTTGCTTCACTTCGAGTCACCTGTGGCCATGCAATCTACCACAAGTAAGCAAAATAGTACCTAATCACCATAATGTTTGAATGAAGAGAAAAGAAAAAACTTTGAATAGAAGCAGGAGTTGGGGAAGGGCAGGGGCGCGGGAGGGAGGAGAAATATTTGATTAATCTTCTTAACACGTTTCATGTGCAGATTCTTTGAGTTAATTTCAAGGACCATGCCTAAAGGAGATTACCTCCCCATGCTCCTGCGCATTTGCTCATGAGTGATTTTGTTTATTCATGTTTTATATTATAATGCTCCTCCTGCCGTCTGCAGCCACAGAACCACCGGCAAAAATGCAATTTATTTCCAGCTCCGCACACGATGGAGACAGCTGATAATGTCACCAGGAAATATGAAGACTGCTGGGACGGGACCAAACTGCCTGCTATTTATGTATGGCATATAAACAAAATATTGGTGCACACACATGCACATTAAACACACCAGAAAACTCCCCTTAGGCTTATTGATTATTATTTCTTGATTTAGTGCATACGTGCTTCCGTGTGTGCGTGCGTGTGTGAATGTGTGTGTGTGTGTGTGTGATTTACCCATCTGCCGTGTCTTGGTAGATCAGCATGCATCTACAATAACATGGATCATTACAGGAGTCATATAAAAGGTCAAATATGTGTTGAAGTTCTCTGAGGTTGCAGCTGATGCCTCCGCTGCCTCGGCAATCACACTTATCACCAGCAGCTTATGGAAAGCTCATCGCAGCCACTATATGTATGAAAGCTCATCCACACTATGTAGTGGTGACATATATGACACAGCGTGCTCATATTTCACCGACAGGATTCGGTTATGAACATGCATCACAGGCCCTTTCATCACTGCTGCTAATATGGATTTATCTGCCGGGTGGCAGTGATGAGGGGACTGACGTCACTGTTTACACTGACTACCACATGACGGCGAGCACGTGGCGCCCTCTGCCCAGCAGACGGCCGGTTGGCAGGATTTATGGCCTGCCGTACCCATCCTCTGCGCAAAACGCATCGTCTGTGGGTGGATCGTTCAGGCTGTCCTTGCTTTATCGATCTCACTCCTCACAAGTTCACAACTTCCGCGTTCCTGGTGCTTCACTTGACAGGGGAGAGATTTAGTGGAGGGATGAGGTCAGATAGAGGAAGAGAGATGGAGGGAGGAGGGAGGGTGTGATACGGAGGGACGGAGACTGAGTCAAAGGAAATGAGGAAGGAGAGATGGAGGGGAAGAGAGGAGTTACTCCTCGGGGAGGACGCGGCTCTCGGCCGGATCAGAGAAGATTGATACTTGTGAGACTGTAAAGGCAGAATTAGCCTCTGGTACAGTGGAAATCCTCCGTAAACACATCCAGCAGCTCTCCAAGGTCTTCACATCAATCTCTGTGCCCTCGGTGTGCAGTAACACACACACACACACACACACACACACACACACACACACACACACACACACACACTCGCTCTCAGAGTGGTTGATTGACTGAAGTGGTCAGTGAGCGACTCAGTAGCTCCAAATATCACCGAGTCTGACTTCAGCACTTGTTCCATGTTGTGATTTTGCTTTTAGCACTTTCAAAGCCATGCAGCTCCCTAAACGTCCCAGGTGTGTAAAAGACGTGTGCACAGGTGTGTGAACACACTCAAACACTCCGAGGTGGTGTACAGTGTCTTTCAACTATTAACCTCTTTGCTTTCTTTGCTCCAATCGCTTTTCAATCACCTCCTCTCATTTCTCTTTCTTTCAGTGTGCTGACCTCAAAATGATATTAGAGTCATTCTGTAGAGCTCACACAGCCCGGTGGGAGTGTGTGGAAGCAGGGAGGCCAGTGACACAAGGCCAGGGCAAACCCACCGAGGAAGCCCCCAGGGACGCTGCAGTGTTGATCTCAACCTGTTATCATGGACTGTGTGTGTCTGTGTGTCTGTGTGGACCTCAGGCTCGTGTGAAGCCGTTCCGTGTATATTCAAACGTTGTACTGTACATGTGCGGTCTTTATGTGGACGCGCTTCATTGTTAATGACTCTCTGAACGTCATGAGCAGAGTGTGTAGCTGCTCCTCTCCGAAACCTTCGCTTTTGATCTCTGAGCTGAGATCAGGACCTCAGGAGGACTGCAGGATATTTTTGGACAAAATTCTTTTACAGAAAAAAGATTGATTTTGCTCACAAGGATGGGGCCGAAGGGGCAGAAGAGGCCGAAGGGGCCGAAGGGGCAGAATGGGCCTTCCACATTAGTCCAGGACTCTGCAAACTTGGGAGGGTGGTGAACTGAGAATTTTCACGCCTATATTTGGTTTGGGTGGCGTTCACGTTCACTTTAGAGACCGGATCAAACCGCCTCGAAAATTTCAGGCATTTACCACAACTACTGCTTTCGGGGGCGCTGGGGCCTGAAACAAACACTGACCAGAGAGGAAGTAAAGATGAAACCTGGCTCATTGATTGGTCAGACCCGAAAGAGAAAGTCCCGCCACTTTAGCCCGTAGTGGCGAGGCTTGTTAGCTTGTGGCTAATGAGTCGCCACAAACAACCGCGGTAAATAGTCTTCAGACCAGATATCAATGAGCGTCTTCCTCTCTACTTCTTCTTCACTACTCCTCGTCGGCCCGCAAGATATTTTCCAACTTTTTCTTTCTGCATCTGCTTCTTTTTATTCCCGCAGATAGCTTCGTTTGTTTACTACCAAGAATGCATTGCGCACTTCGTAACATCCCCTCCCCCGCCCAGTAGAAAGAGTGTTTGTAAAGGAACCAAGACCGAGAATTTCAAGGGGACCAGAGATCGCTTGTCAGCTCCGGTTCAGAGTTCGTGGGAATGTTCACGTCGCCCAAACAAAACTTTCTTTCTCTGGGGAGAACTCCAGACCAAACAGGGGAATGTGAACATGCCTTAAGTCAATTTACTCCCGGGGCTGTGAATCTGCCCAGTTATGAACTTAGCAGTAAAAACAATGAGGTGAGTTTTATTTACCTGATAACAGATGCTCTCTCTCTCTCTCTCTCTCTCTCTCTCTCTCTCTCTCTCTCTCTCTCTCCCTGTCAGAGCACTATAATTATCTCAGATGTGAAATGCTATTTAGTTATTCATAAATTATTTCTGCGTGGGGAGGGGACAATAGGGAGGCATTCAGCATTCTGCCAAGCCCCTCTTTTTTTCAGTTAATTGAAAATTTCATTTGCATGAGGAGAAAATCAAACACTCATTTCCATACATGAGATTATAAAAAGATAACTGCTGGTGTTTGTTGTTCCATATTTGATCCGAGCATTTCCACCTAATTGCTAAATGCTGCAAACAGAGCGAGTGTGTAACGTCCAAACTAATGCTCACATTTTGTGTTTCTGTTCAGGTGCCTCGGAACTGTGTGTGTGCGATGAGGCGGAAGCGTGTTGCAGTCGGAGCCGCGGTGGGAGAAACCAAAAAAATACGTGGCTGCATCTCGGGAACCTGCAGCTGCACAAGCAGCGGTGGTGGAGGGTGAAGTGATCAGGAGTGTCCTGTTTCACACACACACACACACACACACACACACACACACACACACACACACACACACACACACACACACACACACACACACACACACACACACACACACACACGCTCGTCTATTCCAGGCGGACACCATTACGGCCTCTGCTCCCGACTTGAAGCTCATAAATGCAGCTTCAACATGGGCGGACACCAGAACACACACACACACACACACACACACACACACACACACACACACACACACACACACACACACACACACACACACACACACACACACACACACACACACACACGATTAATGGGCTGTGTTCTGCCAGATGAAGGCCTGGGGAGAGGGGCCTGAGCTGAGCAGGATTTGGTCACATTATGAATCAGCAGGAATAAACTAAATAAATAAAATAGACAGAGGCTGTTGTCTACTGATGGAGTTTTACTACTGAACATGCTGTTTACTGTTGCTTTTTTGGGAAATTAACCTGTCCATCCTCTGACACGTACTGTATAAGCGGTTTAAAATCCAAAATCAAACGCATGATTTCGGATTGTAGAAGGAAACCTGGACATACACAGATGGGACATGCAAACTCCACACAGACCGTGCTCATGGCTGGCCCACTGTACATCCCTGACAGATTCTGTGTTTGTACTGGATTGTCTTGAGAGAAGAAGTGGATTGCAGAGCCATGTCGTCGCATGTTAAAAACAAGAGCAATCCAAAATCGTTGGCGTCCGCCAAAGGTTGACCTGGACTCCGAAAACAAAAGAAGAAAAGTTTCTGGATCATCTCCTAAATTCATTTGAAATCTTCCGTGGCCTAATATCTATCTGTGGTGAAAATGTCGACAAAATCTGTGCAGTAGTTTTGACGTAAGCTTGCTTACAGGCATACAGACATGCACACAAATTTAATTACGTCCTTGGCAGACGTAACAAACTGCTGTTTTTGTCGTCAGGGTTTGTAAAATCCGGGATTTGGATGGTAGGTACCAACTTTCGCACAGTATTTAGAAAACACATGGACCTACAACTTGTTTTACTCATACGGGTGACAATGAGGTGATGAGAAACGACCCGCCCTGTTTTCATTAGTAAATAACATATCCAGGATATTGTACGTGGCTTTGAAGCCCGAATACTGTGATTCACACACACATTACCACTGCGCTACGCTACAACAGCCGCATATGTGACGACCTCTATTCAGGAACTGCAAAAGGACAACTGTCAAATTAAATGACACAGGGTATATTTTATTTCTCTGTGCATCTGACCTCAGCATTTTGCTTCAGAAACATGTGCGATGTATTTTCATCTTGGGCTCCAGCACAGGTAATTGAAAAGCATTGCTCAGTGTAGCGTAAGCACTCACACATACTATGAGGCCACATCACGATTCAGCATGGCCTGGAGGGTGGAGGGATGATGGAGAGATGAGGGGTAGAGGAGTGGAGGAATGAGGGGTGGAGAGTGAAGGGGTGACGGGGTGAAGGGGTGGATGGATGGATGAGGGCTGTGTGCTTTGATACAAATTTTAGAATAACTCCCCTCAATGTCAGCAAGTGATCTTGATAGCACACACACACACACACACACACACACACACACACACACACACACACACACACACACACACACACACACACACACACACATACACACAGTTCTTTGTGGTGGTGGTTGGAAAGCAGACTGATGTTAAACCTTCCTGAATGACTCCCCGGACCTTCTTCGTCTGGTCTCCACGTTGAGAGTAGTAATGGGGAGGGAGCATGAATACTCACTATACCTCATGTAATAAGCATATAATTAAACTCCTCTGACAATTACATCATGCATTATCAGCCAGAGCCAGATCCATTACTCCTGCCGATCGATGGCTGGGCTGATCGGCCTCCTCCTCTGACCACACCAGGGACCGGCCGCCGGCAGCTCGGGCTCCTCGCTGCATTGCAGGGCCAGTAAGTGCTACTCATGACATCCAACACCACTGGTCTGAACGCAGCCAGGGAGGAGCAAGGTAACGGGGAAGAAGGAAATGGTATTAGTCCTGATGAGGACAGCAGGAGGAGGTGCAGCTCCGGCCAGGGCTCAGCGTAATGATGAGTCATGGTCGAGTGAATTACACTCTCTTCCTCTGCAGTATCGGAGATTGCTATTTCTAATAATGAAATCCTCAAAGATTACTGAGGTCGAGCAAAGGCCAGTACAGTGCTGAGTTGCATAATTATTATGAATTAAACATCAGAGGAATTTCCAGCCAAGCATGCATGTTCATAGACAGACATTTAAACTCTGAGTGCATCAACAATTCATATATAGAATATTTTAAAGTTGCTTCTTGCATGACTGCGTAGAACACTGAGGTGCACCAAGCCTTCAGAATAATCATTATCCTCAATAGATTAGTAACTAGAATAGAATAGAATACTTTATTAATCAGGAGAATAATAGGATAATAAAGGGAAATCCTTGTAACAAAGCTCCACACAGAAAAAACATGAATAAGTTAAAAGTCAATATGACAGGATGAAGTTAAATCAGCAATATTGAAAATGTATATATGCAACAGGCTAAGCAGCATAAAATCTAAAAATTTAATTTCCAGAAAAAACATTCCAAAAGTATTTAGAAAGAGTTCTCGAGTCTTACATTCTGATCAGGTGGTTAATGGGATCGCCCTCCTGACTCACCCTGAGTCAGGAGGGCGACTACGTTCACGCCATCTGCCCTGGGCGCTGACACGACTCTGACATCACTGGGGGCTGACGCAGCAGTGACATCATTGGGGGGCTGACACGACTCTGACATCACTGGGGGCTGACGCAGCTGTGACATCATTGGCGGGCTGACACGACTCTGACATCGCTGGGGGCTGACACAGCTGTGACATCATCATCTTGAGTTTTCTGCTCAGCCTGTGGAACAGCTATGAAAGTCTGTGTATTGATTCATACAGGAGCCCAAACTCTTCCTGACTCTATCTGCTCCCTCCTCTCACACGCTGCCTCTGACCTGCCCTCTCTTCATCTGTTCGCTCACTCATCCATCCATTTCATTTCCTCCCTCACTACTCTTCTGCTCCTTTTCACTGAAATGATTACATTAAACATCCAGGGAGCATGCATTAGCTCTTTATTCTCCTTTGCCATCTCCCTGATTCTCCTCCATTCCTTCCAGGAATTGGCTCAGCCAATGTTATTTCAGATGATACAGTTGTTAAAACTCATTTCTAGCGAACAACGGGACATGAAAAGCAGTGAACCCTGCTCAGAGCGGGGGGGGGGGGGGGGGGGGGGGGGGGGGGGTGTTGATGGAGTTTGTGGGCAGGTGAGAAATGGAGAGGGGCTGTGAAGAAAAGACCTGCTCAGATGGAGGGGGAGATTACAGAGGGGATTATTAATGGCACCGGGGGGGCCGTGGAGCCGGAGATTTGTTTGGCGGATGCAAAACTGTATGGGAGATAATGGAGAAGGGAGAAAGTGATTTTCTCTCCTCTGGCACAAAGTGACATTGTAAGATATGAGGATGGAGACCGAAGGCATCATTTTAATCATAGAAAAGTGTTTGGGGACCAGTGAGACCGAGGGAAGACCACCGTGATCAACAGTATGCCTTGATGACTGGGTCTGTGTGTCCTGTGTAAGATAACATTTCTGCACACCACCTTTTCCAGAATATAGACCTGATTTTAAACTGTGTGCTCTCCAGACCAAGCTGGTCACCCCAGAGGGCGCATGACTGACTTATGTCCTGTTGGCGTGTGATTGACTTCATGGTAGCTCACCCCGGAAGAAGAGATGAGGTGCAGGCCGGGACGGACATCATTGGTAGGCGCCTCTCCCCATGGACCGGTCCTCCACCCTCCCCTACCCAACAGGCCGAGGGGCTAAAGGGAGGCGGTCCTCAGCCTGAACTCTGACCTTTGCATGAACGCACTTGTTTTATACTGTGTTTGAAGGGCACTGTCGGGGTCAGGTGATCTCCCAGGAGGTCGACGGGATCACTGTGACCTGACGAGTGCTTACAGTCCAGCCTTAGCTGTGGACTCGCTCTGTCATTCACTGTGGACAGTGTTTGTGTTGTGTCTAAGGAATGCACCTCTGCTGGTTGTACCACAGCTGGATTCATGAATTCATTTGGTCTGCGATCTTATCAGTCAGTCACTCAGTGTTTCTTTAAAAAACTAATTTAAGCCTCAATCTTCTTAGGAATATACTGTGTCAGAAATAGATTTTAGCAATACAGTGTTTTTCGGCTGGCTGTAGAGCAGTGTGCACTAAGCAGGCCTGGTACTGTATTTCTATGGAGGTTTCATATGATGAGAAACAGATGGAGTGTGTCAAAGATAAAAGGGAAGGAAGTATGAAGTATGACTAAGGTTATAATGATGGGGAGCCCAGACCGAGGGGATGAAATACACATTCTCTCTCTACCCGGCTCTTTTATTCTTTTTCCCTTCCGCTGTTTCTTTTACATTTGTCGATTTTTCTTTTTTCTTTGTTTTTCCGGTGCATGGTCTCTCGCCGCTTGCTTTTGTTGCCCCGGACCAGATTCACACCAGACCAATCCCGGTACCACAGAAGAGAAGCTTATTGTAGTTATTGTTCCGTGTGGCAGACGGGGAGAAAGCTGCAGGAAGGGTAGTCGTGAGTGGCCCAGCGCCGGCTGCGAGGGAAGCCAGACTAATATCAAGCTCATTGCTCACTTCTTCAGCCAGTATCGATCCACCATAATGTATGTTTAGCTGATCCTGTTCTCAACTCCTTTCAGTAAACAGGCCGCAGTCAATACTGTCACACCACGTTTGACTAACACACCATGGCCAGCAAACATCCAGGGCTGTACCGCCCTGCTCTCTGCGGCAGACGGAGAGAAGTGCAGCCCAACTTGCCGGCCGCCTGGCGGTAAACGGGCGGCATGGTGGTGATGGCGGCGGCGGCGGCGGCGCTGCTAATTACCAACAGAGCACCAGACTGTCATGTAGCAGTGCTGTTTGTGTCATCTCGGAGAGCCCGCCCCGGTGCACCTGCTGCTCGTGGGCTTCATTATGGATTCCTCTAATGGCTTTTAGAGTTTTAATAGAGGGCTTTTGCATGCAGCGGGTAATGAATCACTCGACGTCGTCCCTGTGCCTAATGAGAGCACCCACTGTGTCCCAGACACACCAGCAGGAGAAAGTCATCGCAGTCAGCTCCTGGAATCTGGCTTTATTTCTATGTATCTATTTCTGAGACGGATTATCTGCAGAACTGCCTCACTTACAGGGAAACACCTGCAACTTCTGCCGTCATGTTTCCTTCTTTGTATTGTATCTTGAGAGCAGCTGATGGGATCAGATCGGCATGTTGTCGAACCGCCGCAGCACAATGCTTTACCCCACAACTGAAAATAAATAGGAAATATGGGGAGGGGGAGGGTATGGCTCACCAAAGGTCCTGATCAGGCTTTCACCTGGCTCTTCAGCTCGTTACCTTTAGGAAGGGAAATGAAGCCAGGGGCAGTTTTCCTTGCCTTTCTTTAAAAAAAACATGATTAATGAAAATAAGTCAAAGTTAATCTGTTAGACAGTATTGAAATGGAATTTTCGGTGAGTGTGGTGGAAATGTATTAAAATGATAAAATGAGCTTCAATACTTCAGTGAAGTCTTTGGTTGTGATTACAGAGATATCACACACCTTACTGTAAAGTGATTGAATGGAGGTGGACGTGCTGCTGGAAGAAGTTAGAAAACATGTAGAAGCTTCCACCTGGAAGACAAACACCATCATAAACAATGCACACATAAATACAGAGCACCGTGTTTATCAACATAGACTCCTCCCAGTATCCTCCATCACTGATAATGAGCATCAGTCTTCATTATCAGCATTATTTTGCTCGTCTGTCAGTAAATATCAATTCATCCGCTTCCATGCAATAAGATGTCTTCGGTCTGTTTGTATACATGTAAACTCTCAGTGCCAGTATATAGTATAGTATATACATATATAATAGTATAAACTTTATAAGTGTATATATTTACATGACAGTAGCTTTGAGTTGTCCATGATCCAAACCTCATTGAATCTGAGACGCTACCGAGACGAGCATGTGTGTGTATGTGTGTGTGTGGGGAGGTGGAGGGGGGTGGGGTCATTGTCCGATCGCCAATATAAAGCCCTGCCAATATCTCATCTATTACTTTATACTACAGACAGAAGGCTTGTTTTACTCCACTAGTAAAAGTAGGAGTTTACCTTTTACAACTCTGATCAATATGACCTCTGGAAAACACTTTGGCTTAATCAATCACTTGGTCACGTGTTTTATAATTCTGTCTTTCAGCAGCAGCAGGTGACAGCATGGATTACTATTCGTACCATTCACCTGGGTTTCATACGGCGCATTACGTGTTGCTGCTGAAATGTTTGATGAAACATTGAGGTATAGTGGAGACTCTGCCCGTCCAGCACTTCTTCTGATGAATCACTGCTTCGTTGCTGCTGTTGTCTCCTGCTGGAACAAGCCGCTCGATATTTTCACTCTGTCTCCTCCAAAGCAATAGACAGCTGTCTGTTCCCACAAATTGACTGCAGGTGCTGATGTAATGAAAGTGTGGATGTGCAGAACAGCAGCGGGATTCACAAAGGTCATATGCAGAAATGATATCATGTGCACAGCTCCGATGACAAAATGCATAAAATAATGGGCTCTTCTTTTATACCGCGCTCGAAGAATCCCCCTGAACGGAATTTAAAATGTGTGAGTTGAAGCCATCATCCGCTATTGATTTCCTTTATTGAATCACTCCCAGCCACGTTAGAGGAGATGTAAGAAAACAGCTCTTACCAAATGGATGTTCACATTTGTGCAAAGCAGCTCCTTTCTATTTACAGGAGAGGAACATTCCAGACGGTTTCACCGTGGCCACAGTGCCCACACCAGCTCAACGCTCTGGACTCACACTGTGTGCACTGGCAAGAAAAAGGCTGCACTTCCCATTGAATCCAACCTGAAGTTACACAATCCACAGTTTCAAGGTGACGCTTCGACATAATGCAACGCAACAGCCACTCCAGTGGATATCCACCTCACACACTCTAATAGAGTGAAAAGAACAAAAACCAAGCTTGCTGGAGAGTGACACACCTTCACACACACACACACACACACACACACACACACACACACACACACACACACACACACACACACACACACAACAAACACGGCACCATGCGATACACACACCGTACACAATACGACACACACATACCATGCGACACACACACTGCGACACACACAGCACCATACGACACACACAAAACAATGCAACACACACACAAGATGCGACACACACAGCACCAAGTGACACACACACACACCATTCGACACACACAGCATGATGCAACACACACACACCATGCAACATACACAGCACCTTGGACACACACAGCCCTATGCAATACGCACACGCACACACACACACACACACACAGACCGTGCGACACACACACACACACACACCATGCGACACACACACACGCTACGACACACACACCATGTGACACACACACACCACGCGACACACACACTACACGACACACACTGTGTGACACACACACACCATGCAACACACACACTACACGACACACACTGTGTGACACACACACACACCATGCAACACACACACTACACGACACACACTGTGTGACACACACACACCATGCAACACACACAGCGGTTTGGGTTCGGGTTCGGGTTGTCGTCTGTCCTGCACTTTGTCACGAGAGTTTCCAAATCAATCAGCACGTGTGAATTATTTACAGTCCGACATCAAAAAGGCATCACTTATCTGAGGTTTTTAATTTCCAATCCATCTGTCGAGCCCGTAGAAATATGGAATCTCATTACTTTGAACCAGTGTGGAGGGGAACAACATAAATCATTTCATTTTCATCTCATGTGACAGTCTGTTTGGACGTGGATCAGAAAGTGTGATCTGAGGTCTGAAGTCACACAGCCACACCAACAAATGAATACCTTCTTCATATTCTGAATTTATGAAGCAGCATGTCCAAAACTCC
Source organism: Lipophrys pholis (assembly GCF_963383615.2). NCBI lineage: Eukaryota > Metazoa > Chordata > Actinopteri > Blenniiformes > Blenniidae > Lipophrys > Lipophrys pholis. Next base: position 24,612,259 of record NC_137633.1, read on the forward strand.
ACAAGACCAAGGACGCTCAGCTTGTTTTGTTAGTTCTCAATGATGTTTGCATATCAAATATGTTCAGTAGACAATAGATATATAAGTTCAGTAGACAGAGTCTTCCATACACCCTCTGAATGTTTGATTTTTAAAAAAAAATCTTTATCAGGCAGGTGACAATATTCAGCAGCTTCTGCGTTCGGCTGCATTTCATCGTAACACGATTCAGGAGCAGAGTCAAACATTGATGACTGACACTGATATGAAAATAGGACTGTGGCTAAAAAGAATAAACTCATTACAATGTCAGACATTAGTACTTATGTTGTGATTCATCAGACATTTTTTGCCACACTTTGTCACTTTTTTCATTCCCAAATGATGATATGGTTTCTATATTAAGAAAAAGGGGAAACAGCATGGCAAGAAACTAACAGAAAGAGAAAGGAGGGCATTCTGAATCAAGATGTTTGTCCCCCAGAGCAGCAATATCAACTTCCGTACACTCCAAAAGAGTGGCAGGCTGCTGCTTCCTGGCTAATTATTCCTGTCACCCTGGGAGGGATTGAGACACAAATTGAGTGTGGTGCCCCTTTAAATCCATCACTGTACTACAGTCTAATAATTCATGTCTGTTCCAGACCCTCTAAATTATTCATTGACCAAGATAATGAAAATATGCTAATTAGAGCATTGCTATGGAAAAAGAAGGCATAACACTCCTCAGCCATCATAATTAGGATAAGTCATTATTTAAGCATTACTTGGTGACGTTGAGTTATTAGGACCTGTCAGCTCTTTGTAAAGGATCAGAACACAGAGGGATGTGTGATTGAAGGCAACGTTTCTGATGACTCATTTGAGGAAGCAGAGTTCTGACAGGTTTGCTATGAAGTGCTGCATAAAGCTCAGTTATTTCCAGCTTCATGGGAGCAGGCAGCTCCGATCTGTCTGTCCTGGATCTGCTGAGCAGCTTCAGATTCATACAATCATTTGAAAGAGTGACGCAGCTGCCTGTGATGAAATGAAGGAAAGCCTGCAGCCCTTCTCTTTCTGCCTCCCCATCGCTCCTTCACAAAGCAGCCCAGGACCTTTTTCCCGTAGTGAAGCGTTCTGACAGGTGACCAGCAGCTCCTGGTCAGTCCAGCCCAGCTCTTTGTACAGTGCTTTCTGGATCCTCGGCGCTCTGTGGCGGCCCTGTGGAGAGGAAGTGGAGGAATTCACCTAATGCTGTGTCGGAGATCAAACCCCAGAGCGTGACACATCCAGCCTCAGATTACAAACAGAGGATACGTTCCTTACATTCTGCTTGTCACCTCGCCTTCGATGCTGACATTAAGCGATTTGCTGAAGAATAATAGGTTTTATCAAGGAAAAAGGCCTGACCGCAAAGTCGTCTGTGCAGCTGCATGTTACTGGAGTGTCATTCAGCATTTGCATGCTTAGCATTAGTGAAAACTAATGTACACAAGCAGGAGCATGCATGCAGTGAGACTGACAAAACCAAGCACACAGGCCGGCAATTAAAGCCACTGAGAGGAAACAGAAGGCTACTACTCCATCCAAACTTGCCAATATGGCTGCCTCACCCTCCAATAGGATTTTTATAAGTGACCCAGATTACAATAAATGACACTAAGTGCGAGTTATCAGCTGATCTGTGAACCCACCGCCGGATGCAGAGGCTGCAGGCGGAGAGCAAAGAGTGCTGAGTCATGTCTCCGTCTGTGGCGGGCTGGAGCCAGGGCTGATGTAACACTGCCAGGAAGCTGTTAACAGATATCTGCCAGCCAACACTGACGCACTCTTCTTCAGTGGACACTCTTCTATCCTCCATCAACATGTGAGCTCCACTGTGTGAAACCAGATCAGACTTCCACTTGCCCACTAGTGAGTGAGATCATTGGTTTTTATGTTCTCCATCTGTGTGTCTGCAGCCACACCACAGAGCCACGCTCTATCTTTTTCACCTGGATGATGTCCTTCCTGCTTTCTGCTGCTCCAACACCCCCAACAGCCTCGTCCTCACGGCCCCAGACCGGTTTATGTTATCAACCACATACATCGCACGCTCTCATCGTATTTCTCTTTGGATGGGCACAAATTATCATGAATGCATGAAAACATGAATGAATTGTTACTTAAAAATAAACGTGAAAAATTCTGTTATACATTAAGCTATTGTGTCTAATTCCAGACTTTAAAACTGATCTTTATCTAGAATTGAATTCAACGTAAGTGGAAGTAAACATTATGAAAGGCAACAATTAGCATTTTTAATCAGAATCAATCACAAGATCTTCCATAAATAAATACTTTGTTATACACAAATTCAAAAATGAATTCAAAAGTAGTTTAATGTGTGTATTTTTCGAAAAAAATATGGCAATGTAAATTAATTTACAACGAGTTTTAGCAGCAATGTAACATCCTACCAGTGTCTGCTCCCAATACTAACGCAATAACTCGATTTGTAACCTTATTTTTACATAATTTAAGGCTTTCTAACCACGTGCAGCGTGACACGTGTGGCCCTCCGGATTGGTCTCTGCTTTAGGACCGACATGTCCGGCCCTTCTGGACTGATGTCTCTGGTTCGACTGACGTGTCCGGCACTTCTGGACTGATGGAGGAGTGACGGAGGGAGTTTGTGTTAAGATGGATGGATTAATAGTGTGAATGGGCTCATCGCCTGACTGGACCTGGTTCTCTGGAGGCTGACAGGCCACTCGGCTCACTGGGTTTTGGGGACTTCAGGGTTTTCTCTACATCCATTTTGTAGTGGCGGGCCGCCATTCTTAAATCCTTGCTGCAGTTCCTTAAAATGTTTCTTTTTTTTTTTCTTTAATTGACGCAAATACAGTGCCGCAGCAAGTCTCCACCTTCACAGCAGAGTCCTGCACTCACTGGGTTGGGTGATCGCGATCACGCCCTCGGAAAGGGGGGCGGGGACGCTCAGGCAGTACTGTGTCTGCTAAAGCCAGTTTAAGTAGCAGCAGCTCCATTTCAGTGCACAGTTGTAGGCAGCGAGCCATCCAGCCGTCATTTGGACAGTCAATTTTTGAAAAAGACGGCCGAAAAAAAAAGTCCATATCTTGTTCAAAGCCATGTAGAATATGTGTACAGTTGAACCTTGGACGAATGGACCCGGTAAGAGCAGACACATTGTCATGAACGGAGAGGTTTTAACTGTTAACACACCTTAGTGAGCAGACATGCTGCTGTGACGCCTCTAAGCTTCACTTTCACTTTATACACGAGTCAAACATAAGGCCCATGGACCAAAACCGTCCGCAGAAGACTCCAATCCGGTCCCACAAACCACCAAGCAAGGAGGTTATATAGGATTTATAGGAGGTTTTTTTTTTTTTTGTTTTTTTTTTTACATTTCACTGTATTTTGCAGCAGTCAATTTCATTAGAATTGACTTTATCTTGAGATTGTACTCATTTCCAGTGTAATTGCTTCATCTTGCAAAATTTTAGACAATTTCATCATGTACACTGTACGCCACAACAAAGCAAAACTTTAATGTGTTAATTTAAAGGTTATTATAGCAATATTTTACCAGTCCAGCTGCTCAAGATGAAACTGGACTGTATGTGGCTTCTGAAGTCAACTTTCATTTAGTATTAACTTTGTATACCTCTTTGTATATATTATATACATGTATGTATATTGTATACATCTTTATATTGATTTATTTATGTGCTTTTAAATAAGTGTGTTTCTTCCATACTCTATTATTTGGTGTTTGGTTCATTTAATATCAACTGGTCCTACAATTTATCACGTCACAATTAGGGTTGCCAACTCCCTGAAAAATAAATAAGGGACACATCACTGGCAGGGCCAATGATATTTTAACTATTTTATTTTAACCTCAATTTAAGTAGATGCATATTTTTGTTAAACAGATTAATATTTAATAGTATTAATAATAATAATAATAATAATAATAATAATAATAATAATATTTTTATTGCAAAATAACAAAATGAACAGAATAAAACAAAGACCTTTCTTAAATAGAAAACCTGTCTTAACTAGAACATAAATACATATTCCTTTACTAAAACTCCATCTGGCTTAAATCAAAACAGAATAAACAAATTGCCTATTTTCAACTTATTTCTATAAAATAACAGAAAACATTAGAAAGAGAACATTCCTGTAACAATGGACATTTAGTGCAACAAGAAAAGTGCAACCTGAAAGTCTGTGGAAACCTTGCAAACATAACATAATTGTGCTTAGAGTGCTTTACAGTGTGGTATACATGGGCTACCTCTGCAGCTGTCGCCTGTAAATTAGAAGAAATAAAATACATTTTACTGTATACAGTATATGTCTACTATCTATCTGTTTAAACTTGTACACAGTATAATGTGGACACATATGTATCCTTTATCTATCATTGCTTTATGTGCTACTTTTATGTATTATTTATATTTTCAATATAATCATCTATCAATTGTAGTTGTTTATCAGACAAAAATATTCTAGTGAAATATTTGGCCATGCAATGCTGATATTCATTGCACAGTCCCACACAGTATTAACCTTAAGCAGAGGGTTTAAAGGAAACAAAGAAAAACATTCTTTATGTACTATATCTGCCTCTGGCGTGGCCTGGTGGACAACAAATGGGTCGAGGGTTCCCCTAATTTTTTTGTCCCTCATATTTTTCATGTGCCCACCACCTGAAGCATGCTGATTCAGGTCTGTCCGTCCACCGTGGGCTATTGAAAAAGTGCGCCAGCACAGAGTGCAATGCACTTTATGAATGTTATGTCGCACCTTTTCCACCCAGGTGTTGTGCGCTTCCCATCCCTCCTGGTATTATTGGAGCCTTTTTTTGGTTTTTTGCTCGGCGGAGCATTACTGGTCGAAGCCGGAGTACAATCCGAGTCATCCATGCTGCTTTGTAGGCTTGTCTGTTGTCTTCCGGTAACGTGAACACGAGCAACCGTACCTCGACCAATGAGAGAAGCGGGACTCAGCATAGTCATATTTGTGGGTGAGTGTCCTGTCAGCTCATTGGTCACAGAGCAGGAGAGGCCGCGGGATAAATTTACCGTAAGTTCTGATATAAAGCGACCTGTCGTTCACGAACTCCATTGTCTTTGACAGACAATTGTTGATTTTCACGGTAATACGTTTAAGAGTCTGTTAAATATACAGACTTATATATAATATAAGTGTCAAATTCAGAAAAACACTTTACCATCACAAATATTCAGCATCATTCATCCAGTCGTCTGCTGTGAAACTTAAACCACACACACACACACACACACACACACACACACACACACACACACACACACACACACACACACACACACACACACACACACACACACACACACACACACACAGGTAGAGAGAGAGAACAAAGAACAACATAGAGAACAAGACGGAAACATTCACACTGTTACAGTAAAGCTCATTTTCTCTTTCCTTCATGTTAGAGGCCAACTTACTTTCTGTTCTCCACCCATACAGATGATGGTGTAGTAAATGGTAGGAATGTTCTCCACCCATACAGATGATGGTGTAGTAAATGGTAGGAATGTTCTCCACCTATACAGATGATGGTGTAGTAAATGGTGGGAATATTCTCCAACCAATACAGATGATGGTGTAGTAAATGGTGGGAATATTCTCCAACCAATACAGATGATGGTGTAGTAAATGGTGGGAATGTTCTCCACCCATACTGATGATGGTGTAGTAAATGGTATTTGTGATCTTGACACGAGAGCAGTACTGAAAAAGCAGAAATTGCAAATGTCAAACTTGAGTAAACAAACAGTCTAAACACAATGTTTGTTGTTTTAACTGAAGAGATGACCCTGTAACATTCACCTTCTAGCATTCACATTGTAACATTCACCCTGTAACATTCACTATTATCCTGTAACATCCACAATGTAATATTCGATTGTAGGACAACTCGTCCACGGACAGCGCCCTCAGCGGACAACTCATCCACGGATGAGATTTCACAATTGTTTTGAGAAAATACATCCTGTACAATGTACTTAACATATTGTTATTTGTAATTGATATTTTATATATTTTTCATATATTTTGTATACGTATGTCCATATATAGTTAGTATAGTATCATATGGTTTAGTTTCTCTTTGTTTACTGTCAAAGTATTTTAAATGGATGTGATTTGCCATTTTAGGTTCACTGTTAGAGACAACAGCTTTGCATTCTTCTGTGAGTTTTGCCATCATTTTGTGAGCACAGTAATACTCAGAGACAATAGGTGTTGATATGTAAACAAGGACCCACTGCATCCTGGGAAACTGGAGCGCGTCTCAGAGGACAGGAGTCCATTGTGATTGGCTGGAGTGGTCAAGGGGTGAAGGGTCACAGGAAGGACCCGGGTAGAGGAAGTCTGGGTCGCTTATTCAACACTGTGTGTTTCCTTAGCTTCATTCACCTTTTCCTTTACCGTAAGTCCGGGGAAGAGCACAGCCGTCCTGTGCAGCTACCATGTCTTCGTTTAATAAATAATTGTGTTAATTCGTAACAATCTCAGTTCGGTTTTTTCCTAAGCAGTTTAGGAACTTACAGAATCCTGAGAGAATATATCTAATTACTACTCTCTTAGTGGTAAACAATTAAACAAGTGCATGTTAAATACATTTTCAGGAATTACTTTTGATGAAAAGCTCAGTTGAAAGCTGCATATAAATATCCTGAAGTCAAAAATGGCAAACAATATTGGCATATTGTGAAAAATCAGATCAGTATTTGATCAAAATTCACACAACTTATAACTCCCTCATTCTTCCATATCTGAGTTATGCTGTGGAAATATGGGGAAATAATTATAAAACAAACATTGATCCTATGTCTTTACTTCAGAAGAAGGCCATTAGACTCATAAATCAAGCTGATTTTTTATTAAGCTCCAACAAATCCTCTGTTTGCCATTTCAAAGACGCTGAAAATACATAATATTGTCGACCTCACTACACAAGTATGTTTTTGTGTCAAATATACTTAATAATCCTTCCAAATATATTTGGAAATCCAATTATTCAAATTAATAATGCCCAAAAAATTTGTTGTGGACGAGATGTCCGGAACCACATGGACGAGTTGTCCAGGGTTGACGTTTTGTGGACGAGTTGTCCGTGGACCGTAACGTTCACCCCGTAACGTTCACCCCGTAACGTTCACGCTGTAACATTCACCCTGTAACGTTCACCCTGTAACGTTCACCCTGTAACGTTCACACTGTAACATTCACCCTGGCCATAGGACCCGAGTAACACACCAGTCTGCTTGACACACCCCTGCACCACTTCAGTGATAATGCTCTCAACTTGAATTGTTTATTCATCGATTGATCTTGGTCTTTTGCAACATGCCGTTGGTGATTGAGTACGAAGGTTTTTAAAAATCAGAAATCATCATTTAACAACAACTGGAAGGTCCCTTTCGTGTGGCCATCAGATTGCCGCTCTGCCTGTAACAAGGTGCTGTTTCACAGTGATTGATTTCCTACTTTGGCTGCTGTGTCTTGGTTTTGATTTTGTGGAACCTGGTCAGGCCGCAGCAGATTCCTTAGCAGACGTCTGAAGCTCGCACACACTCCAGCTGCAGAGTCTGGACTCACTCTGCCTCCTGCTGTCGGAGTCGTATGGCCTCGCTCTTGTCTCGCTGGCTGCTGGCCGGAGACGAGGCTGTGTGATGACAGAGGAGTCAGCACAGGTCACAGTGATCCTCTCCTGACACGGCGTTCCCACCGGCCGCCGAGCTGAAACATTCCTCCTTCCTCTCCGTCTGCTCAGGATTCACATTCCTGCCCATCAAGAGCTCACGGCGTCTGGCCTCACGGGGTCCGGTTACAGCTGCTATAGTGGGAGAAAAGCTCTAATCCTTCATCTTCTGCTCCACTCATCCACATGAGACTCTGTGTCTACCTGTGTCTCTGTGTCTGCTCTCCCTCTCAGCCCAGACTCACCTCCTGCTTCTCCTGTGTCCATGGACGTTCCGCAATCAGCGTTCAAAATGACCACCTGTCAGAGTCAGAACTGCACAAATATTTGTCTTTGGAGGCTCAATCGATGAAAGTCATTTAACAGATGCTCTGTACCTTTCTCACACAATGCAGCTCAGCCGCCATCGTATCTGGTCCTTTTCTTCTCTTTCCGATTACGTCAATACAGTTTCAGCTTAACTGAGCTTCTGATTTTCACAATCAGACACTCAACCTTTTCTAAGAGAATATATTCAACTGCTTGGAGAATATTTTGTTGAGCATTAAATGCAGACGCTGTCCTGGATATCTCAAAACAACAAAAAGAGTGTGCAGTCAAGCATTCGTCTATCACCGCATATTCTGTTGGGTCATGACTGCTTCAGTGAGCAGCTCCCAGCAGGCATTAGAGCTGTTGTTTCCAGTGTCTCGCAGGCTGAGACGGCTAAACAAATACACACTTTATATTCACACCTATGGGCAATTTAGAGTTTCTGGTTGACCTCACTGGAATGTCTTGGGACGAGCTGTTTGCACAGCTTCTGCTGCTAATTTATGGTGCTTGTGTGGACGAAGGTGAAGTGGTCAGCAGGACTCCTCCACTTCTTCTGTCTGTTTACACACTGACATTCACATGTTGACTCTGCAGATCAACATGCTGCCTGAAGTTTATGTTTTACTACAGGAGCAAAACATTGGAATAATATAGACATGCAAGTAAATATATCATAAATAAAAACTATGCATTTAATTCATTTCACAGTGATATTTAAATAAAGTCATCATTCAAACTTGACTTGACATTATTCCTGTTCCTGTTTATCTTTATTTTTTTATAATAGCCTTCCTGGATTGTGGCCTTGTCATGGTGGAAGGGCTTTGGAGGGTCGCCCAAGTCACAGAAGTCTGGCGTGAAGGCCCAGACAAACGCGTCCACACTTCACCCATGCCAATGGAACACGAAAGAATGTGTACCCTGTCCACATGAGGGTCACTGGGAGAAACCTCCGGAGCCAGGCCCGCATCTGGTTGTTTGCTGGTGACTGGGTAGCCCACATGTACTGGTCGGGCACAGCCCAAACAGGCAACGTGGGAAGGCTACATGGGCCCACCACCCTCAATGTCCAACATAGGGGAGCAGTACATTGCTCACATAGTGCAAGAGAGAAGGGAGCCCCTGTGGCAGAAACTGACTCTTGGTATGTTGGATTGTCACCTCATTTGGGGAGAAGGAGCTGGAAATGGTGTGAGAGGTTGAAAGGTACTGACTAGATATAGTCCGGCTTCCCTCGACACACAGCATTAGCTCTGGAACCATACTCCTCGATCCCCAGGTTGAGGAATCCAAGCATCTCGGGGTCTTATTAACAAGTGACATGAGGAGGGATCGTGAGATTGGCCACAGGTTTGGACAGTCAGCTGCAGTAATGAAGTCACTGTTACCGTTAATGATCATAATCATGTGAGTCAGCGATCTATTTATATTTACAACCTGAGTTCAGCTGACACGTCCCAGTGACTGCTGCACAATATCTTAAACGTGTGTCAGTGTTGTAATATCAACATTCACAATACACATCGTGCAAACGACTGAACTGCAATAACCGTGTTTCCATGCATGGTGCATTCACGCGCTGTACATCATAACATACCTGTTCAATCACAGGGAGCCTGCGCCACATTTTGGTCATCGTGGTGGTCACACTTCTCTTCATTACCTCAACAATTGTCCAAAGATCCTAAATGAAGGATAATTTACACCAACAACAAATCTTCCAGCTACAGAAATGCTCCTGGTGGGACCTGCAGGAAAGAAACATAGAGCATAGATGTGTCTGGTTAAAATAGTGTCCAAAAAGAGCAATAGCCATGTTGTTTGGAAGGACACAACACAAAGACATTAACAACCTGCAGTAAGTAATATCTTACAACCTGAAATTGATATTTATATAGAGGAGTGTTTACTGAAAGAGTCCAGTAGAAGCTTGATGACGAGGACTCGTAGAAGATGGACGGTGACGGAGCCGGCTATCATCTGGAAGTTTTACTGGAAGGACAGTATGTGGTCAGAAACACAAGGTTGCACCAGCGTCAAGGAAACAAAGGACATTGACTGAGGCTCTGAGCATCCAGATGAGTCCAGGAAACCAGCTCCAGATGTGGAGTTGCTTCTGTAGCCGAGTGACCTGAAGCGTTTGACCTGGCGAAGCACAGAAATAACTTCTCCGTTCTTTGCTGGAATTGCAATTGATTTAGAAATGAACTGTTGAATGAAAATGGACTTTCAGCACTTTGCCGGTGTCATTCACCCAGTCACACACTGAAACACCTGAGGCAACATCTGGACATCACTGAGAGCTGTCGGGTTCACGGAAAGGTGAGCAGGGAGTCGAAGAGGGACTGGAGGACCAGCCTCTGCACCATCACCACCAACGTCTGGAGTCTAAGATGTTTCAGATTGATGGGGACACTGCCGTGTCGGAAATGTCATGTCTATCAGCTGGTTCCTCTCCCTCTCCTCATCGGTGTCCGGTCCTGACGAAGACTTCAACTCCTCAATGTTGTGCTGCAGCCGGGACATCTCTTCTCTGCAGTGAGCACAGAGTCCAGCTGCATCTGGAGGATGGTCTGATCAGTCAGCTGATACACGTGACTTCTGTCTTCACATCAGGTTCATGGCCCTGGACGTCGTGGTCGGATTGTGATTTCACTGCCACGGCTGAAACAGACTGAGACTCTGGATCACTGTTTTGTCAGAAAGGTTTGAAGGAATCTTGATCCATGTGCTGCTCGTGTTGCAGGTGCTGCTTTTCAGCACACTGTTCATACATTGTACGTGTATCAGTGTCGAGCCAAAGTGAATTCTATTTACACTCCTCTTCATATTTTACCAAGTTGTGTGTGTATATCGCCTAGGCCCAAATAAGTTTTCTGTGTTACATTTTTCCAAGTTCAGTGACTTTGAATCTCAAGTTCTCAGAATATTTTTTGCATGAAAAGAGTCCAGACATTTCCTTTCTTCTCCAATTCTTTCTAATATTACAGCCTTGCACGACATCCTCTGGCCCGGGGCGATATTAGCGACAGTCTGACAGATTGTATTAAACAAGAAAGGTAAAATCAGATTCCCACCCCCCCCACGAGTGTTCACTTTGCTAAAGTCGTCATTACCTGAGGGAGATAAAGCTGGAGAAGTATATTTCGGTGAGATTTCTGAGGCCAGGTACCCAGGCCTGATATCTATATTCAGTGTTTCAGATTGAATCTCCTCCACACCCTTTGCTCGTGGTTATGAAGCCAAATCTGTTGGCTCTCCTCCCTCGGCTAATCTCACATCATCACATCAGGCCCTTGTATTGATTTCTGGGGAAAGTCGTCCGGAATTGCTCTTCCTTTGTCTATCTGAGGCTTGTTGCCAGGCAACAGGGTGACCCAAGCCCCCCCACCCCCCCCCCCCCTCCACACACACACACACACACACACACACACACACACACACACACACACACACACACACACACACACACACACACACACACTCTCACACACACACACACACACACACACACACACACACACACACACACACACACGTTCAGTTAGACCCCTCACATGATTCCAAAATGCAATCTGACACCAGCTTCTCCCTGTAATGTGTGTGTGTGTGTGTGTGTGTGTGTGTGTGTGTGTGTGTGTGTGTGCGTGTGTGTGTGTGTGTGTATGTGTGTGTGTGTGTGTGTGTGTGTGTGTGTGTGTGTGTGTGTGTGTGTGTGTGTGTGTGTGTGTGTGTGTGTGTGTGTGTGTGTGTGTGTGTGTGTGTGTGTGTGTGTGTGTGTGTGTGTGTGTGTGTGTGTGTGTGTGTGTGCTCTGTTCCAGCTCACTCTGACACACACTAATGTTAGAAAACATCACTGAGGTCTCATTCACACTTAAACCATTTGAAGTATTTTCATGTAGAAATGTGGTGGTTTGTCAAAAATGTTTTGGGGTTTTGTTTAAAAGTAGCTGACTGTTTGATAGATAGGCCGGAGATTCAAATACAATTACTCAAATACGATTCTTTATATTAATCACATTTCCAGCAAGGTGCTGGATTCTCTGCTCTCATGTTTCCTCCGTCAGTGTTTCAGGAGAAGTGGGATTCAGAGGACTGAGATCGGTCTCAGCTGAAGACTGAATAAGACGAACACTGACGGATGCTGGGAGCGTGGACAGCCACCCAGGATGCTGTTCACACAGCGGCGCTGAAGTTAACACACATAACAACGTTTCAAGGAGTCTGCAGGAGGACGGCCGGGTACTGAATCTGGTTCCAGCAGGTCTCCCAGAGCCACGGCTTAGAGACAGAAAGGGATTTAGAGTTTAATGAGAAGCAGGCAGACACATGAGGAAATGAAACACTGGTTGCCCTTACAAATTGCTGTAATAACCATATCTACATTAAAGCTCCTGTAATAAGTTAAGCGTCACTGTTTTATTGAGCTGCGGAGAAAAGAGGAGAAAATAAATGCGTTTCTGCAGTGTCTCTGAATTAATATCTCATTTTGGTTGCGCGTCGTCATTTTTTTGGTTTCAATCTAAAAAGGCAGGGGATTACACACTAATTACATATTGCATGGCGGGGAACGTCTGCTGGTGATGAATAAAAGTCCAGCTGCTGGGGAATCATTTCTCTCTCTCACTAAAGGAGATGCTGCTCTTTACCAGTCACGCTGGCTTCACAGTAGATTAGATCAGTCTTGGAGAGAAACTGCTTTATTCCACTGATATCTCAGTATTTGTTTATTCATCTGATCTCATTCCACCGCCAGAAGTTTCCTTTTACAGCGTTTGTGGAAAAATTTGTCAATGAAACCAGACGTTACTCACCATGAGATATGACCTCCCAGTAACACCACTTTCCTCAAACGTGTGAAACTAATTTCTTCTTGTCCTTGTTCTTCAAATAAGTTCTGTGTTCAGTAGCTCCGTCTCGTCAACAGTTTATCTTCCTCCTCTTCCCTGATTCAGGACATCAAGTCTTTCTTCTGCACGCGTGCGCGTGAGACGCAAAAACTGTTTTTAACCCACTGCAGCCACGTCACTTAACACAGCAAAAAAAACTACTAATGTGCAATGGAAAGTACTCCTGTGTGTGTATGACTAATGAGTATCAGTTTATTTTTATCCTTCTATTTTCATATTTTAACCGTTTTTATTTGTACGTTTATTGATTTTATGATCTACATATGGGTTTGCATTTTTTTTAATCTTACTGTACTGGTGACAATAATGGTGAATTTTTTTATTCTATTCTATTCTATTCTATTCTATTCTATTCTATTCTATTCTATTTTATATGGGCATTTGTGCGTGATACTACACTGTCCATTGAAGTAATAAGCCTTTTAATCCATAAATCATTGACTCACTATGTGACTTCATGAAATTATTACACTATTAGGGGAAAAAGTTTTTATGTTTTGGGATCAGCATCTCGTTACATCATCGACCAGTTATTACATTTTGGGTTTTATTTACAAAAAAAATTTATATATAACAATTCGAGTCATTGTTCCATATCGGCCTCCAACACGGCTGAATCGCTGTTTCAGTCTACAAGCGTGTTGATCCTCCGTGGCTCAGTTACTTCTGGATATTTATCCAGTCGAGTTTGTCATAACATCTGGATGTTTTTGCAGTGGTTTTCAGGTTCATCATTACATCTGGATATTGTTTCAGTGGGTTTCAATGTGGTACTTTGTGATAGGCGACATGTCAGCAGTTGGTTGTCTGGTCCTGTTGGTGGAACGGGCGTTTAGAGCTTTGAAGGTGACATTGATGAGGCTGCAGTGGAATCAATGTGGATCACTGTGGAAGAATGCCTTACAAATGACTAAAACAACAGATGAAGCTGGAGGCTCTGTGTTGTAGAAACAGTTTGAGGAGCGTGGCGTGCGACCGGCCCGTGGTGGCGTGAGGGGCTGCAGTCCCGACCAGCACACCTTCCAGATGGCGTCCGCAGCATCTGTGGCATGACCTTCTGCAGCGTGGGTACACGGGGGCACCGAGCCGCTGTGCGAGCAGCAGGCGGGGTGCTCGGATGTGTGTGGCCCCCCCGGGAACAGCAGCAGAATGAGGCGGCCATCACTCTGTGGCTGCAGATGAGCAGCAACTGGCAGGATTTCAGCTTCATTAGTCCTGAAGCAGATTCAGAGGAGAGCAGCCTGAGGCTATCAGCCCCAACACACACACACACACACACACACACACACACACACACACACACACACACACACACACACACACACACACACACACACACACACACACACACACACACACACACACACACACACACACACACACTGCAGACAGACTTCAGGTCACGTGGCTGCTGAATTCACTTCTATCCTGAGTGAAAATTAATGTATTTTAAGATAGCTTGTGGCTTTAGCGTCCTTTGACGGCTTTTCGAGAGACAAATGTTCAATTTATTTTCATCATATCCATTTGGTTTAGGTTTACGAGCCGTACCTTTTTTTTATGCACATTCATTCATACATTGATTCATACTTTCATTCGTACATTCATACAGATGCTATGAACAACAAACCAGAAGGAAGCTGATGTTGCATCACTGCTCTTAAAGCCACAGTCATACATTTGATCCCAAATATCCCTCTATGTTAAATAATGACTCTGTTTGTCTCTAAGCTAAATCTTTCAGAAGTCAATAAAACAGATCAAGGCATTATTGCCACAATACAAACTATAGAATGTAACAAAAGTTCTACTATAATTTACACAATACTTTTGTATTGGGTTTGATTAGACCACAAAATAAGATCCATACGACAAATCAATTTCTGCTTCATTTGTATTATATATCAAACTTGTAGTTTTATCTCATTTCTTTTCATCAAATTATTGTTTTTTAATTCGGATGTGGGTATTTATACTGCGACAATGTTCCATTTCTAGGATCAATCAATCAGTGGATCAATCAATCAATCAGTCTATGTCTGTTTGCATGTATGTGTTGCATTACAACATCGAGATCAAACCTTTGCAATAGTTTATTTTTTATTGTATTTCAGCTGAAGATAGACGTGATGTCGGCCATGTTTTGTCTTCTTGTCGGGAGAAGCTCAGCAGTCATGTGACCTGGAGGCCGTACAAATAACAGAAAAGGAGACGAAATGTACCATGTTACATTTTCAGGGCCGCTCTTGTGAAACAATTACGTTTTTCAGCCGTGAACAAATGATGGTGTGACAGTTTGGTGTGAGACTGGTTGAGAAAATAAGATACTTAGCAACAATTTCCAGTTGAGAAGGATTCCAAATCTTCTCGACTGGAATGTGTGCGTGCGTGCGTGCGTGCGTGTGAAACCATAAGTTTCAGGCTTTTAGTTTTTCCCTCATTTAATTTTGTATTAACGTAAATGTTTTTCCTCTGCTGTTGACACTTTGTGAGTACAAAAGCCTGAAGACGATCAACTGACAGACAGTGAACAAGTCCTGAGGATCTAGAGACCGTGCTGCCAAATACATACAACTGAACACTGATCTAATAACAGCCAAGGTTTCGTCATCATGGCTGAAATGCTTACAGTGCTATTTGCTGCTCTCTCTCTCTCTCTCTCTCTCTCTCTCTCTCTCGTTCTTTCTCTGTGGTGTTGTTTGATCTCCATTAACCCATGAGCAAATCGAGATGCTGCTTTGCCTCCAGAACTCCCGTGATCGCTCCAGAACCCTTCAGAACTCTCTACAACCCTTCAGAACTCTCCAGCACCTCTTTGGTTTCCGTGCCTCTCATCTGAAGCTTCAGCTTGAAAGAAGGCGACGGATTCTGATTCACTGCTTTTCTCTGAAGAGCTTGTCTGAACCCACGCAGAACAGTTAAATCCTAGTTACTCTTCTTTCACCTCTTCCTTGTGTTTGTTTTTTATTTAATTAATTATTTCACATGGATCCATTGATGTCTGGGTTCATTTCTACCAGCTGTGTTTCAGCTTTTCTTGTTCCAGTTCAGGTGTTTCTTCAAGCTGACGTGGAAGACGTTTCAGTTTGGAGGAATAATGTAACAGTAATGGAAGAATAACGGAAGAAAAACGGAGGAATATTAGAAGAATAACGGAGGATTAACGGACGGATAATGGACAAATAACAGAGGAATAACGGAGGAAGAATGGAAGGAAAATGGAGGAACAATGTTGGTCAGTCGGTCGGTCAATTTATGTATTTTTAAGTGACCGTATTTACGAGGTGGTATAAAAAAAGAACAAAGAACTAAAACTGAACTAATCACACTTAATGATCCTTTTAAAATACGTATCTACACACGCTGGTCCTAGGTTGTGGTGGGCAGCCACATTAAGGCTCCGGTGAGCTGCTTGGGGTCAAGGGTCATGCTCAGGGACGCACATTGATGCCCTGTCTGCTTCACACCATAAAGACAGTTGGTGTGTTGACAAAGCAAAAGACTCGCTCATTTAAAGAGACATGCTGAGTGGAGAAGCATCACGAAAACATCTTGCGTGAATGTTCACTCAGGAAGCTTCAATACCAGTGTGCTGTTCACTCAATCCGAAGGTACGACTGAATTGTCCCTCCAATCTCATCTATCGACTTCTCCTGAACCCCGGAAGTCTTTTGTGTGGCGGCCATGATAAGGACTGTCCGAATTCTCAATAAGCAAAGGAAAGAAGGCTCTTTGCTTCCTTTAGAGCCTCCTTTAACTTAGGAACCACTGATGCTTCCTTTACCAAAGGAGACCAGCTCATGTTCCCCCACAATTCCTTGCGGCGACAACATTTAAAGGGACCCGCCCATCCGAGCTTTCAGGGAAACTCAGGATGTCGGAAAAAGGAACAGATCATGTAAGTTACCAAAGCAATAATCTGCCTTGAACAACTTTAAATCATCTAAAACCCAAATGCGCTTTTTGTAGTCCATTTTCAGAAACTTGTAGTTCTTTCCCCACCATGGTGGACGTCACTAACTTACACCGCTGTCGCATTATTATGACGTCACTAAGTGAAAGTGCGGTCCGACTGCCACACTAACGTGATCGCCTTTCACTAACTCCTTTAGGAAGCCTCCTAACAACTTTCCTTAACCCTGTGACATCATCTAGGGGGTTAAGGTAAAGTCCATAGATAAGGAGTTCGGAGGGACAATTCGGACGTACCCCAAGTGTCAATCAGTTGATATTACCTCACCGGAAATCAAATTACAGGCCTGATGTAAAGGTATTATTTGTCTAAATATGCACACTTGCAACAAGGTGAATTCATAACAGGCAGGGGAAGTGCTCGGTGACTCTGTTGGCTGCATGCTGCAACTGACAGGCTGCATGGTGCAGGCTGAGTGATGCAGGCTGCGTTGTGCAGGTTGTGTGGTGCAGGTTGCATGGTGCAGGTTGCATGGTGCAGGCTGAGTGGTGCAGGCTGCATGGTGCGGGCTGCGTGGTGCGGGTTGCATGGTGCAGGCTCCGTGGCGCAGGTTGCTTGGTGCAGGTTGTATGGTGCAGGCTGCATGGTGCTGGTTGCGTGGTGCGGGCTGCATGGTGCAGGCTGCATGGTGCAGGCTGCGTGGTGCGGGCTGCGTGGTGCAGGCTGCATGGTGCAGGTTGCGTGGTGCGGGCTGCGTGGTGCAGGTTGCATGGTGCAGGCTGCATGGTGCAGGTTGCGTGGTGCGGGCTGCGTGGTGCAGGCTGCATGGTGCAGGTTGCGTGGTGCAGGTTGCATGGTGCGGGCTGCATGGTGCGGGCTGCATGGTGCGGGCTGCGTGGTGCGGGCTGCGTGGTGCGGGCTGCGTGGTGCAGGTTGCGTGGTGCAGGTTGTATGGTGCGGATTGCATGGTGCAGGTTGCATGGTGCAGGCTGCATGGTGCAGGCTGTGTGGTGCGGGCTGCATGGTGTAGGTTGCGTGGTGAGGGCTGCGTGGTGCAGGTTGCATGGTTTAGGTTGCATGGTGCAGGTTGCATGGTGCATGCTGCATTGTGCGGGTTGTATGGTGCAGGCTGCGTGGTGCGGGCTACATGGTGTAGGTTGCGTGATGCAGGCTGCAAGTTGCAGGCTGAGTGGTGCAGGCTGCGAGCTGCGAGCTGCAGGCAGACAGCGGTTCTGTTTATGTCCATAGGGTTTATTGAATGTGTCTGACCCACTGTCTTTTATAGAACCTCTTCCCGTGCTACCTAATTACCACTGGTTTTATGGTCAGACTGTGTCAGTGCCCTGCTCCATTTGTTCCTGTGAAATATGGCTTGGCCTTGGGTTCAAGTGGGGGAGAAGAAAACACAGCACATTGATTAATCAAGGTTCAACCTCTCTTCTCAGAGAAGTCAATTCAATGACATGTTTTCACCTGGGACACGTCCCACTCGTCTGAAGTTGCTTCCTCTCCTTAATTAATCTGCTCATATCCCTCCTCCAGCTCCCTCTCGCCAAAGTAACTGATGATGTGAACAAACGAGTTCACATTCTTTTACATGAATATTCTTTTGTCTGACACGGAGAACAAACTGCACAATGTGAGGAAGTGTGGAAATATACAGCAGAGGAGCGAACATCTGACTCCTCCTGACTCCTGGAGGACAAACACACTGAAACAACGGGAAAATTACAGCTTTCAATGCTTTTCACTCTCAAAACAGCAATATTTTCTGCATACAAGAAGATTTATCCGTACATTTTATTTCTGAAAATGACAAGCTGCTGGGATTACACAGAACTTGTCTGATTTTTTGGACGTACATGTGAAACTAAAGTGGAAACACTACAGTGGTAAAAAATCTGGTTAAGCCCAGATAGTTGATCAAATTAAAAGCAAGACATTTAGAGATAATTTTATCCACAAAGGTTGTCTAAAAATCCTGGAGCGTCTCATCGGTGTGGTTTAGTAGGGAGGTATGGGGCATACTGTACCATGAGATGTGAGACAATTACAAAGATAATTTGCCGGGGAGGGTTTCTATAATCATCAGTGCATGCTGGGAGTTTCATTTGGACCGAAGACAATTTATTTGTACTTTATAACTCACAAGGCAGCCATTAGTAATTTCACTCAATCCCAGAGTTTGAAAATGGAGGGAAAAGTGAGAATAGGAATGTGAGACATGTGAATTAAAGCCCGAGCGACTTCAATGATTTATCCACTGAAGGGAAGGATGCATCGCTGACTCTCACAAGCAGAAAACACATTTCCCTCAAACAGCCACAAAACCAGTCAAATCCTGCAGAAACTCTGCCATAGATGTAACTTCACTCTGCACACGTGTCCTGATGTGAGCAGGAATGCAGACAAAAGAGAAGAGAGGTGGCGCTGTAAAGTGATTGCTGAGGAAACCGGAGCCGGCCAGCACGGCAGTCATCCTCATTACGCAAGCTGACATCAGGCTGCAGTGTTGTTTTGATGAAAACATAGCAAGTCATAATGAATGGAAATGAATGTATGTCTGTGGGATCAAAATAACACATAATTACACTATTACCCCTGACGATACAGGTTTGCCCCCATCTAACACCTCAAACATCAAGCAGCAGAGATTTCCTTCAGCTTACTTTGTAAACAAATTAGACATATTAAGGGGATGACTGCAGGTAAACACCAACATAAATTGTCCACACCAGCAATGGCAGTGACGCCAGTGACACGTTGCTCTGTTTTGACCACTTTCTTCAGTAACCAGTAAGTTAACGCGTTACTATTTCCAAACCAGTAATCAGCTTAAAGTTACTATTGTAGACGTTGAAAAGGAAGATGAGTTTCATGACTGTAAAGTTGCTTTGTTTCTGAACAGAACTGGGGCTACTGTAGGCCGGAATCACACACACACACACACACACACACACACACACACACACACACACACACACACACACACACACACACACACACACACACACACACACACACACACACACACGCACACACATCATTTGGCTTAAAATACCAGGTGAGCTCACCGTAAAGGATGCATAGCGATGGTTCTCACCAGGTTAAATTAGACTAGATTTCCTCAGGACCTCATTGTGTAAATGAGGTTATTGAGAAAAGTGTTTGTGCCACACCGTGATAACACATCACTGCACCCCCAGTCACGATGACGTCACACCCACCGCACGCAAGGCACCCTGGGATTGTTTGCGGTATGGGTGATAAAGATGGCGGATGTGCTACTGAAATTACAACCGGCTCAGGTAAACGAGTGATAAAAGACAACAACTGCGAGGATCTTCGGCGATAAATCCATTGTCGTGGCTTCAGTGCCGGCAAAGGAGGGTCGAAGGCGGCTCTTGTGAGACGGTTTGTGCACAGAAGAATGTTTTGTTTTTGTTTGTGTTGCAGGACGATCACTAGATCAGCGTGACCGGCCTGAGTGAAACTTTTTTTTTAACTGTTTAAAGGCTCTGTGTATGCGCTGTGGGCGGGGTGAAAATAGTTCAAAAAGTAAAAAAAAAAATGTGTTCTCTTTTATTTCCAGTTGTGTTTATTGATGCAGTTTAGTTTGATTTGAATTGTTGTTGATGTTCTTGTTGCCCATGTTGTTTGTAGTTCGTCTCTTCACTCACGTCAGGAACTTGTGTATGGAACATGGATTTTATTTTGAAGTGAAATATACTGTTGTCATGCTTCCTACAAATCCATCGGACCTGTCCCATGCATTGAAGTAGAATACTCCCAGTCACATTCTGGCTGGTCCCAAGTGATCATATTGATGATCAGTAGTAGTTTGAATATTTAACAACTCAATCAGTTGTTACAAAAATATCATTGTAATATTTAGTTGATTGTTGTAGCACTGCCACGTCACTTGTACTTGATTACACAATTACTTTTACGTTTCTGTTGCAGTGTGAATGACCTCCGTGACTGCCGCCTTGATAGGTCGTCGATCCTGATGGTCATCTGGCCTACACAACTGGTGCAGAGTTACGTGGACTCCAAGGTTTGTCGTTACATTCATACTGATATACTGTCCCCTCTCTGGCATTTCTCCAGAGGTTTATTTATTTATTACCAATGTCTTTTCTTAGTGACCGAGGTGTTGTTTTGGTTTTACCTTGCACCAACTGGGCACAAGGTCTTGCGCACGTGCCTGAACATTTCACATACGTGCATCCCTATGAGTACCTGGTCAAGAGATCAGCTGTGATCCTGGAGGGCCCAGGTTCGGGATCCGAGCAGAGAGAGCAGTATGGTTTGCCTTTGGCGGAGAAGCCACTCAGCAAAGGCTACAACTTTTATGGATCTGGCCACATCCAAGAGGTGACGTCCAACTACACAGTTGGATTTTGTCACATATGAGCCAGAGTGCTAGCAAGCATGAAGAACAAGGTAACTTTGTTACGTCCTTGTACATACATGTACTTGTAATTGCAACTCATTTATGTTCATGAATTACTATGCAGGTGTACGCCACAAACATTGTGCTCGGTGCCACGGGTATTATCGTCCAAGCACCGTGTGAATGTGTTGCTGTTTGCTGCCTTGGACTACAAAGACAGCGTCAGAACCCAGTCATGTAGGGGAAACAGCAGCAGTGGCACATGCCCTCCAGAAAGTCCAAGACCATTCCTCCAAAAAGATTAGAAAGATTATCTGATTTTCACAAAATAACCATCATGAATTTAATTGTATTCATGTTTTATTGTTCTACATAGGAGAGTAAGACGTAACCAAGCACGTCTTTGGACAGAAGGTGACGCGTGAGCCCCTTGATGGCTATGAGGACTACGGGCCTGTGTCGAAGGTGGTGGTTCTCGACGTGGACCGTCGTCAAGCAGGCTTGGCTGGTGTGTCCCACAAGATGTGCTTCCACCACATTCTAGAGGAATCTGAAGACAAGGTAGAAGTGGCAAGACAAACACCAGATCTTACACCGGAGCAAATCATCCTGAATGAGCTGCATGTAGGTTCCCTGATATATTAATTTTTTTTCTGAACACAGAAAAGGAAAGCAGAAAAAGAAAGAAGAAACATTCAGATTATTAAAACAAATACAAAAGAAGACACAATCCACTCAGTCTGCATTTGCATTCCCAAAAAGTAGTAGAAAGAACTACAAAAGTTATTTACTCCTACAAACAAACTATTGTGCCTCTCAAGAATATGTCCTAAACAGAATTGTATTTGATATTTGTTTCATTCCAAAGCTTCACTCCACAGATAGTGGCGCAAACGTTTCATAGTGTGCACCTCATGTATCTTTTAATTTAGTTTTCCTCTAAAATAATAACCACTTACTGTTTCAAAGAACATTTCTTGGATATTCCCTGGTAATAAGTTATTCTTTGTTTTGTGCATTATTTGATTAGTTTTGAACAAGATTTGAAAGTTTTTGCTTGTAAAAATAATGGATAGGTGCATGTAACAAATCGTCTGCGGGATTTTTGTTTCAGGTTCCCGACGATGTCGACTGGATCAAGCAAATGACTGTTGGACAGACCTCCAACCTGGAATGGTGGCGTCAACACAAGGGGAGGATCAGCGGGTCTATAGTGAAGGACTGCCCTGGATAGGGAAACCCCTGAGCGACTCGTCAAGAAGGTCCTGAATGTTGGACGACCCCCAAAACCAGGAGCCAGAGCCATGTCTGTACATATCCAGTATGGAATAGATTTTGAGGACACTGCTTGTGCCATGTTTCTGAAGCAGGTAGACAACAGTGGACTTGAATGCAATCCAAGGAAATGTGGCTTATTTGTAAGCAAGGAACATGAACAACGAGCAGCTTCCCCTGATCGTGTCGGCACTCTGGGGTTGGAGGAGGTGGTGGTCGAGATCAAATGTCTGTCAGCAAGCCGAAACTTGTCACCCGTGCAAGCTGTGCTCAGTAAACAGAGTAAATCAGATTTTCCTTTCAGAGAAAGCGAGGAGGGTGGGTTTGTGTGAAAACCTCTTATACATATTATCAGGTGCAAATGGAGATGGCTGTATCTGGTCGTAGAAAGACTGTACTGGTAATATTCACTAATGACTCAAGTCCAGTCTGCTGGAATACTCGTACCATTAATGAAGAGTTTTGGAGTGATGCACTCCAGAAATGTCTTGATTTCCATCACAGGTGGATCTTACCAGCTCTTGTGGTCGAGTGATTTGGCAACAGAACTTAATATAAATGTTGAGATGTTAGATAGTTGATTTGAGCAAACATAAAAAAAAATTGGGAAATGTACTTCTTTGTGTATATTGTAAATACTGTGCATAAAATGCTTAAGAATATCTGTAAATATTTTGAATGTTGAACACTAACAGACTGATGTAAAGCGATTGAAAGGCAACGAAGGGACGGATATTATAAGTGATCTTCTCTTCTGCTTTTCATTCAAAAAGAAGTTTTGTTGCTAAGAGTGTTTATTTTTAATTCATTTTTTTACAATCAATCTTCGTTTGCAGAGTAATGAATGACCTATTGAATGACCTATGTTGACACGGTTGTTATTTATTAAACTGGAAGCCTTGTTTATAACGAACACATTCTCTGTCACTTTTTAGTCACAAATTTATTGGTGCAAAGTCATGGGTACCAATAATAACAAGCTTTTTTCAATCATAACGTATTCTATTAAGCACATTTGTCTGGGCGGCTCCTCCTTTAAGGGCAGAGAGATAGTTAAGCACAGGTGCACTGCCTCACCTGCCACAGTAACATTCAATAAGAGGAGGCCAAAACAGGATCTAATGGGCACACACTTTCCAAATGTTATTCAGGGCATGCCACTCTGTTAGAGTTAGATTTTTCGTCCGAATGTTGAGCTGTTTGATCCGACCGATGCGGCGTTCAACGTGGATCCGGCCTCTTGCCACTGCCACAGACTCAACAAGTTCAGGGAGGTCAAACTGCTTGATCAATCTCACACCGTGCTGTGCGAGGGCCTTCTTGTTGGTCCAACCTTTGTCAGCCATTATGGCTTCACCCTTTGTGGAGTTTTTCCAGAAGCTCCTTCGATGCCATGGCTTCGGTGTTATCTGAAACATTGCCTTCCATTAGATCAGACACAAAATTTGGAATGCCAGTAGAAGTTATCCCAATTAGTGCCTTGGCAGTGCACCGTCCGTTGTCGTCCGAGTCTGAGGCGGCATGCAGTTCCAAATCTGGAGGGCGTTGGATTTCAAATTCGGTGCACCCAGGATAGTCACCACTTCAGCATAAAGTTGTTTGAACACCTCAGGCATGTATTTCTCTAGTTTGCTGATCAAGATAGGACGTTTTGTCAAGGTTTCGCTCATCAACTTCAGATATGTCAGCCAGAGGAATCACTGATCCCAAAACGCTCGGCGAGTTCTTCATTGGCACATCCCTGTTTGACCTCGACGAGTGTCAGAAATATCTCATCACAGGTCTGCAGGATTCTTTTGGGACCACACTTCCCCTCATTGTTTTCTTCACAGTTGTCAGACCCCCAGTACTTGATGTTATTGCAGTGTGGTTTAATGCAATATTCCAAAAAGTACATGGGAGCCTCATATGAGTAGAAACCTGTCCAAAACATAATCTCCCCGTCACTGCCAGCAAAGCTTAGCAGAAGGAAACAATTAAAGGAATGCAGCTCGATGGTGGTTTCGTAGTGTTCCTTCACATCGATGAGGAGCTTGATCACTGATGACAGCAGTTTTTGTCGAGTCACTACGTCATCCCTTTCTGCTGGTGTTGAGTCCAAGTGATGCTGAACAGCAGACAACAAGTTGTGCATCTCATCCTTCAGCAAGATGTGGCTTTTGCTGCAGTAAGGTTGCTGTAAAACATACAGAAAACAATTGCCAATACACATGGATGATTTGTAAAAGTCTTGAGTGTATTTTACATACAGATGAGCTTCCAAAATTGCAACATAATAAATTGAGTTTCCCTAAATGTTGTAGAAAAGTCTGAGAAGTCACTTTAAAAGTAACTGGTCAAGTTCCATCACTGGGGGGGTTGAGCGCTGAGGTTGAGAGGGAAGCATCAGATGACTCGGACTTCCATGGCCTGATCTTCATCGGCTCTGTGTTCTTCTGTGTCCGCTGAGACAGACGCCCCGGTCTCTGCTGTAGCCAAGGCTGGCGATGTCTGGGGAGTGAGACGAAGAACCTCAATTCCATTGAATGCTTCACCAGCTGAGGTTGGTGTTTACAGAGTGTCCTGTGTGCAAGTGTGTGTATGAGGAGTCCAGGAGTCTGTATGTGCCATATTTGGTGTGTGTGTGTGTGTGTGTGTGTGTGTGTGTGTGTGTGTGTGTGTGTGTGTGTGTGTGTGTGTGTGTGTGTGTGTGTGTGTGTGTGTGTGTGTGTGTGTGTGTGTGCTCGGCTGGAGGAGCATCACGGAAGGAGTAGAGTGATTCCGGCCTACAGTGGTTGACTCTTTTGACCACAGGAATATTCTAGGACATTGTTGTCATACGTGGTCCTTCTGTTGAGGAAGTGCAGCGAGCATACTCGAGGGGCTGAGCCCAGGTGAGCTTTACACACTAACTTCCTCCAGACTTTAGGATCGTTTTTCAGAAATGAATAAAAACTCAATAAAAGATAATCCTTTGAGTTTGCAATAAATGCAAGGACTGTACCAGATCGCAGATTTGTTTACACCGCAGTGACCAGCAAGATGGCGGCGATGTATACCACAGGGTATCCCACAATGCACCGCGGTGGGATTCCACTACGTCAACGTGAATAGGGTCTATTAGAATCAGAGGGTGCAGGGACAACCACCTGATTCTTTTCCTGATCTCTGATCATGTCCGCCACGTGATCCGCCTGCTCTTCATCCCGTCTGCTCCTCAGCCCGTCTGCTCTTCATCCCGTCTGCTCTTCATCCCGCCTGTTCTTCATCCTGTCTGCTCATCATCTCGTCTGCACTTCAACCCATCTTCTCCTCCACCCGTCTGCTCTTCATCCCGTCTGCTCTTCATCATGCCTGCTCTTCATCCCACCTGCTCTTCATCCTGCCTGCTCCTCATCCCGTCTGCTCTTCATCCCACCTGCTCTTCATCCTGCCTGCTCCTCATCCCGTCTGCTCTTCATCCCATCTGCTCCTCATCCCACCTGCTCTTCATCCCGCCTGCTCTTCATCCCGCCTGCTCTTCATCCCATCTGCCCTTCATTCCGCCTGCTTCTCATCCCGTCTGCTCTTCATCCCGCCTGCTCCTCATCCCATCTGCTCCTCATCCCGCCTGCTCTTCATCCCGTCTGCTCTCCATCCCGCCTGCTTCTCATCCCGTCTCCTCTTCATCCCGCCTGCTCCTCATCCTATCTGCTCCTCATCCCGTCTGCTCCTCATCCCGTCTGCTCTTCATCCCATCTGCTCCTCATCCCACCTGCTCTTCATCCCGCCTGCTCTTCATCCCATCTGCTCTTCATTCCGCCTGCTTCTCATCCCGTCTGCTCTTCATCCCGCCTGCTCCTCATCCCGTCTGCTCCTCATCCCGTCTGCTCTTCATCCCGCCTGCTCCTCATCCCGCCTGCTCTTCATCCCGTCTGCTCTTCATCCCGCCTGCTTCTCATCCTGTCTGCTCTTCATCCTGCCTGCTCCTCATCCCATCTGCTCCTCATCCCGTCTACTCTTCATCCCGCCTGCTCCTCATCCCGCCTGCTCCTCATCCCGCCTGCTCTTCATCCCGGCTGCTCTTCATCCCGTCTGCTCCTCATTCCGTCCCCTCCTCATCCCGTCTGCTCCTCATCACGTCTGCTCCTCATCACATCTGCTCCTCATCCCGTCTGCTCCTTATCCCATCTGCTCCTTATCCGGTCCCGAGTGTGGACTAATATGTCCATTAGACACTGACTGACCGTCAGTGAGTGTCCAGCGTTTGTGAGCTCAGGTACACAGTACAGTTAGAGTCACCGTTACACAGTAAGTTTGATCGGCGGTGAGAGACAAAACAGCGGGGGCTCATAAATATGGATGGAGAGTCTGAGAAAATAAATTAACAGGGCCTGCCCTCTCGGCTGCCCCACTTAGACTGTCAATTACAGACCTGACAGGACAGGACACACACACACACACACACACACACACACACACACACACACACACACACACACACACACACACACACACACACACACACACACACACACACACACACACACACACACACACACACACACACACACACACACACACACACACACACACACACACACACAGTCATTAAGTGTGCAGGGAGCCTGGTGGAGCCGTCCAGCAGTCACCTGCTTCATTATCAGCAGACACAGTTCATGCTTCATGACATGTATGACGAGCTCACTGTTACTGAGGCCTGTTAGCTCCTCCATAAAACCATATACAGGAAGAAATTACACAGATTTGCACATAATGTAACATAATGTCAACATGTTTTTTATACATTTCTGGCTTTTTTCTCCCAAAATTGTGCAAAGACCTGAAGCCGGGGCTGACACTGACACAAACAGGACAGGACTCCAACAAACAGCTTAACTTCAACAGGTCACTGTTTCTACATGTTCTGCTTGAATTAAACTGTGCGCCATAAAGGCCAGAGACTGGAGACCGTCTGTGTAGTGTGTGAAAGGGTGAGCCCTGCTGGTGTGAAACCGGCCAGAAGCCACCTCCTGACATCCAACCCTGGCTGGACGCCAGGGCCTGTGTTTTTATTCGTCAGACGTGCTGTACATCCGGTCCAGATCCACTTTGATTTATTAAAATGTATCCTGGTCTTGTTTCACAAAATTATATTATCGTGCAACTATCATTGGTGGTGACAAACAACAGTTGAAAAAGGACGGCGAGTAAAATGGAGCATGACCAAACAAGAGAAAGACCAGCAGAGCAGAACATGATGATGGTGTGAGGTTTGTTTTATTCCTACCAGGGAAATGAGAGGGAAAAGGGACAGACATACACAGAGGAATAAGACGAGTGGTGAGGCAACACTTTGGAAGATGAGCTCTTCTTCATCGTGGACTGAGACGTGGTGATCACATGGATCCGTCCTGCTGGGAGGAAGAGGCCCTGCGGAGGAGAAGAAAAAAGATCATATGAACCAGGATCAGTGTGTGGAGTCAGACCATCAAATCTTTACACTGTGTGGGAAAAAAAAAATTGTTTTCATTAAAAGCATGTATTTATTACAGGTGTGTAATAAAGGACATCAAGGATGCATAACGTTCTGTCTTTTTTGATTTTCTTGTTTCCAACATGTACAGTAGACATTTCAGGTTCAGCATTGAAATGGTTAACAGTCCAGATGAATTTAGCAGAGGAATGTAAGCTCTTAATCTGAAGGGGTAATGTCACAGCTCTGCTCCTCAGGCCTGATTTACAGAGCTCCTGTATGATGATGCAATCAGACAGCATATTGTGTTTGACAGTGTTGGGAAAGTTCAGTTTCTACATGAACTAGTTCGAAGTTCAGTTCACAAATGTTTAAATAAACTAGTTCAGTTCATAGTTCTAAATTCACAGATCCAAAAATGAACTCGTTTTTTTTTCAATCTGTAGCTTCGAGCTACGACCCATCCACACTAGTAGCCAGCTGCTGCTCCCGTCCCCAGCAGTATATTCTCATAACCATGAGGACAAACCTGCTGCTTGAATGGACATTTTGAATGAGGAATTATTAAAACAAAACAAAAAAAAGGACAGTAGTCCTTAAGGTGCAAGGGAAAATATACCAGGCAGGTTCTACAAACAAATAACAACTTAAAATAGTAAAACCCTCAAGGAAATTTTTAGTTACTTGCACATACCTTGAAAGGGCAGCCGGGTTCAATGTGCCGTCTCAGGTTTGATGGTGAAGTTGATGAGCTGCTTTTTGAAACCCGGCGGGCAAAGTTTATCAAAAAATAGTACGATTTTTCCCACCTGGATCATCACAGACCTTATCATCGAATTATTTTAAGTACCATG
Organism: Lipophrys pholis; assembly: GCF_963383615.2. Lineage (NCBI taxonomy): Eukaryota > Metazoa > Chordata > Actinopteri > Blenniiformes > Blenniidae > Lipophrys > Lipophrys pholis. The sequence continues at coordinate 24,641,085 of NC_137633.1, forward strand.
ATCTCCGGACTATTGAGCGCACCGGAATATAAGCTGCACCCACCAAATTAAAAAGGAAAAAAAAAAAATAGAAAGAAAAATCTGAGTTACTTGATGCACCTGAACAATGAATATTTTCATTGCACGCATTTGTGGCTCTCAATATAAAAAAAACTTATTGTTTTTAAAGTGTTAATCTGTCAGTGTTAAAAATATGCTGGTGTGATAGAATTTCATGGCTGTTAAATTTGTCAGAACCTTTCATTCGTGCAGTGGTTTTTGCTCTCGATAAACCTTTCAATGAGGTAATTGGTTACTTCAACCAAACTTCCAGGATTGTATTTCACTGTCTCGTGGGTCTGTTAAATGACACACTGCCATAGTGGCAGGCCTGGTTCCACTTTAAACCCATACCCCTCGTGTTCCTCTTCCTATTGGCTGACGAACAAAGTGAATCTAACTGTAAACTCCTGTTGTGCAGGTACGCAGGCTTTATTGTCACTGAAGGAAAGAGTCCAGCGGCTGCCAATAGAAATGACTTTATTAAAGATGGAATGGAAAGCTCTGGTGATTTGCCAGAATGATTAAGCCATCAACTATTTGTTCTGCCCAGTCTGTATCAGGTTTCCAGGCAATTTCATGATGAGTCATTAAGCTGTTTAGCCACCGTGCTGTTCTTTAAAGGAGAAATCAGTTAAAACAATCGTTATTCTTTGCTCGTTGCATCACAGGGAGCGACCAAACCTTTACACACAATAATACTTGGAGCCGATGTCGTCCAATTGCTAAAGGTCCTGTTCGGATTGCTAAGGTCCGTATTGAGTATTGAAAGCTTTTCATCTGGAAGACAGCAGTGTTCACGATGTGCAGCATTGATTGCACCACCTTGAATAAGTTGCCATAACAGGATCATATTGATCAGAATCATTGATAGTATACAGTATATTCCACCGCCCTGGGGCCAAATTCAATGTTATTGATGAAAGCACATTGAGAAGATCAAGTGCACCTATACTGTACTACCTGTCTGCAGAACTGGAAAAAACAAGTGCAGCTGATTATTCAAGTCACACCACATGTGTCTAGACTGGCGGCATTTAAGTGAAAGTTTAGGAGCAATTTTGCTGAAAGAAAAGCAATTCTATCTCAAATCAAAGGTTGTGGTTCCTTCAACGCTGTGTTTTTAAGGCCATGACTTATTTCTGCAGCAAAATGACACAAAATGGTGTCTGTGGAAGTTTCGCCTGTCAAACAGTGTGAATGGACGGCCAGATGGACAGCTACAACCAAGGGCTGGATCAGTGGTTAATCTTGTTGTCGGGTTTCTTCTTTAAATCTGAATCTTTCCAGGAAACAAGAACAGATTTGAAATCCATCCAAATCTAATTAAAAGACTGGATACAAAAGACTGTGCTTTTTGACAGTTTGATGAGAGGATGGAGAGGGAGGGTCGACGGTACCGACTCACAGGAGGCTCCATGCAGGGCTGCTCCTCGCAGGGGAGCTTCTGTTGTTACTGGAGACAGATAGGCATTCCTGATAAATGTGAAAATGTGTCAAAACTCAGGAGGGAAGCAGGGCAAGTACCAGAGGTAAATTTGGCCTACTTGGGCATCATTACTGCTATTGTGTGGCTGTCAGTAAGTTCACCCACATTGTGCTGTATTTTTGCTGATACAGTGCCTACTCAGTAAATGACTTTACCTGTGTGTTTTCTATGCTGGGGCTGTGCTGGCCTTTCCGTTCTGCCGGCAATGTGTCTGTGTGGTTCTGAAAGCCACTAATGCCTTTTACACCCGACACATCCACAGCTGAAGTGCATTCTTCTGCATAACTCGGGTCACCTAAGTCTGGCCTACATGAGCAGGATTCACAGGCTGAACCAAGAGAGGGATCAATATTTCTCTCCAGGGCAGGAGACTCCGAGGCCTCGCTTAATGCCCCAACAACACGCCTCTGAATGTCTCATAAACCTATTGGAGCTCCACAAGCTCCAACTCTGCCCGGCGACAGGCCTCCCAGACCCCCGATCTTAACTTCCCTGTCGGGCCCTAGTAGTCCCACCCCCACCCCCCCACCCCAAACCCCAGCCTTCCATCTCATCCTTCCCAGCATCTCCACCCTCCACCCCCCCACCCCAAACCCCAGCCTTCCATCTCATCCTTCCCAGCATCTCCACCCTCCACCCTCCCACCCCACACCCCAGCTTCCCCTCCCTCCCCCCGCCCTCCACAGCTTTCCCTCCCTTCACGCCCTCCACAGCCGCACAAACAGCGCTGTTAGCATTGTTAATAGCTATTGTTATGAATGAGGACCTCTGCCCTAAGCACCCCCACCCGTTCACTGGCAGGCCCCAGGCAGGCAGATGGATAGGCTGCTACTTCTCCTCCACTATCAGGACAGCACAGACGCCGGGCCCTGGACTGGCGGAACAAAATAGGAGGAATGATGCCCCAGTGGGGAGAAAGGGTGAGAGGGACCAGAAACATGGAGGGGAATGGGGGGGGGGGGGGGGGGGAGGAGAGTCAAGGGAAGAGGGCATCGGGAGACAAAAAAGCCGAAAAGGAGGGGGCAAGAGACAAGGGTGAAGGAGCAAGGCAGCAATACAAGAGAGCAGGCCCCCAAACCCCCCATCCCCCAACTCCCTTTTAGAGCTCCATTGTAAGGGAGGAGTGTGGCTGCTGTCTGTGGCAGGGCCCGATCTTTTCAGCAGCCTGTGGAGAAGAAAAGAGGTGGGGTGAGGAGCACACACTACCCCGTTACTGGCCCCCTGCCACCCCCCACCCCTCCCCACCCCCCACCCCCACCCCCCCCGCAGAACCCCTGCCTGGTGATGAATGGTGCTACTTGCAGAAAGTGAAGCCTGCTGGTGAGCCTTGGCTCAGACTGATTTTTTTTTTTTGGTGGAGGTGCTGGAAGATCAGCGGGACAAACTCAGCAAAAGGCTGCCCTTCAGCCGACTCGAGCCTTCACCAACATGGCAGACCCTCCGCTGGCACACAGTCACAGAACCGGTAACAGCAAGGAGGGAAACCAAGCAGGCGTCTCAACACAAGCCTGACGGGAGATCCTCGATTCCCCGCATGAAGGGATTGACAATCAGATGGACTGAAAGCAGATTCTGAGTTTGTTTGATGGAGGAATCCTGGCACTGAAAAATCACAACTTGGAAACATTTGATACCATCCTGGAGCTCGAGGGATGATTGAGCCTGTTTACTCTATAGATTCTGTATGAAGTGGAGGGCAACTCTGCTCAGAATTAATCACAGTCTCCCTTCCATGAATTACTTCTCTTGGTCAGGAACCTCGGCCAAAACATTTCCTCGAACCGCAAGTGATGAAAATATGCTCACTCAATATTGAATGTGCTATTTGCTGACTGCATCACAAAAAGATGCTGTTGTGGATAAGAGATTTGTTTTTATGCACCACAGTACAAGCAAGGAAGAAAAGCCCCACAGTTCTCTTGGATTCTGGTCTATTGAGTGGTGTCTGTGATTCTCGGTGCACAAGCCTCTCTCTGCCTCATCTGCTTGCTCTGTCACACCCACACACAGAATAAGTGTAGTATGAAGCACACTGTGCTGCATTGGAGTAAGCGAGGAGAGGTGGGAGGGAGCCTGGGGGCTGGCCTCTGTCCCAGCTCCCCCAGCCTCTCTGGATCCCAGCCATCTGCCACAGCTGCTGCCTGGCTTTAACTGCCACTCTAATTGACAATGAACCCAGAGCCCTGTGATAATTGTGGCTGCTTGGTGACTTGGGCAGGTAATGCCTCCCTTTCAGGATTTATCAGGCCCCATCTGTTCCTCATAGTGCTATATGCAGTAGAAAAGGCCCCCCTACCCAACCAGCAGCACTCACCACTCCTTCATCCCGTCCTCCAGTGTCCCCCCACACTCCCTCGCTCCACCCCCCCATCACACACATGCACAGAGTCATGTTCTGTCCAAACTTGTGTCGTCATAGCCCACCACTCTCCTTTACTCCCAACGGCTGCTCCTCCGTCTCCTCCTCCAGTTGCTGAGCAAATATTGGGTTTTTTTGTGGAGGGATGCTTATTAAGGAGCAGCTTCATGACCCTGGGGGTGGCCCCGCCCATCAGAGGGCACCGCGCCAAGGCCACGATTGTTTGTTCAATCATTAACTAAAAATAAAGGACTCCAGGCTGGAGCCTGGAACTCCCCTAGTTCCTCTGTTGTGGTGAATGAGTGAATGAGCGGAGAGTTGTTTGCAGCGTGCCACTAACAACCACAGACGGGAGGGGGGATGCAACGCCACCCTGGCTCTTTCAAACATGGGGGAGCGATTGAGATCTCTGCAGAGTTAGCAGGTGTTGTGTCCAATGCTGTTTGATTATTGCAACGCTCCATCTTGATAAAGTCCGTCCCCCCGTGTTCGGAGCTGTCACTGTTCACAACGCTGCACATTTAGCATGTCAGGAGCGGCAACGCTGATTAATCCAGAGGCGGTGCTCTGATCATTCTTTAGGTAAATAACTGACCGTTTTAATATGAGGCTTATGGACGAGCGCAGACAGAAACCAGGACAGAAGTTCCAGAAGTCTGACCGTTTCCTGCTCAGTCTTCACGCTCATGTCGAATTCAGCGTGTCCGTGGTTCCTGATAGAGTTTCATCCGAAGACGCAGACAGGAAGCACAAAGCTCCACGGGCACTGGAGGCCACGCCATCAGCTTTCTTTTGCCAGAATAATGTCAGATTCTGGCAGATAACATGAAAATACATCAGCTGTACTTTCCAGAAATTGACAGATCTTGGCCATGTGCTGCCTAATTGTGGGCAGTGTTTTACCATCTGTTAGGAGAAGATATCATCTCAGACTGATCACATACAGCCACTGTCATTTCCCCAAATGGAGAATATGTTTTTATTTTTCTGTTCTGACCTCCTGTGAGCCTCAGTAACTGAAATCATTGTTAGAAAAACCCATCAGCGGTTTCGCAAACATTAATAACATTTATTTAAATTACACCAGTAAAAGTTTTCTCTTTAATTCCAATTTAATTGTTGGATCTTGCCTAAATTTTTAGTAATTATATTTCACAATTTACACAGATTCAGCCTCCTTTCCTGTTTGTACACTGCCAATAGAAAACATGTTTTGCAAACCATTAAGCTCACAAATTTATTCACAAAAATGAAAACAGCAATCTGTAATTTAGTATTATTTTAGTGCATTAGGAACAGAACTTTTAACTCAGCCTTCATTTGAGGCTTTGAATTAGAGGTGGGATGAGAAAGCACTCGAAACAGTACTGTGTGAACGCAGGATTTTTCACAATGCAGTGGGAAAATGTCACGTGGAGAGTTTATGAATATGAAACACACACACACACACACACACACATTCCTTGAAGCTGATATTGTCTTTTCACTTAGTTGGAGATAGAGAAGTTGATATTTGAACATTTATGCACTATAAAACTAAAAGTTGTATGATTGTAAATTGAAATAAGACTTTTTGTTTTCTTTGCTGACATCATGACACAAAATTGCATCATTCTTTGACATTCACCAGATATTTTTTCTTCTGCACCTAGTCTACCTGTGCACTGCTTCGTAATGCTTTATCCACACTGCTAACGCTGTCTGGCTCCACCCGCCATACAGGCAGCTGACATCAACACCTGAACAGACAGATCACTCTCTCTGGAACATCCTAACAGCCAAACACACTCTCACAAAATTGACAACCCTCCTCGCCTAATCCGTCCTCATCAAGGCTGCCTGAGTCCTCAGGGTCCCTGTCACCTACCGACCGTCACACACAACACACTCATGCTACCTGCTGAGTGTGTGTGTGTGTGTGTGTGTGTGTGTGTGTGTGTGTGTGTGTGTGTGTGTGTGTGTGTGTGTGTGTGTGTGTGTGTGTGTGTGTGTGTTTCCTGTAGGGATTCACTGGCTTAAGTTCCATACTTACAGTAACTTGAGGGTGCTCACCTGCACCTTAATCTTAACAATGATCAAAGCCTCCTCACGGTTATCCAGCATTACTAACGGTCCTCGGTCGAGTGTGTTCTGGATATAGGTCATGACATCATATTCCATGTTAATTTAATTATTTTCACAATAAAAAAATACCAGTGAAAGACATAATTGCCTTTATTGGATGTGCACTGAAATGTTGACACATTTACCCTTTTTTTGCACTGTTGAAAAGCAAACCCTCTCTGAGAGGTCGGACACTGAAGAGGAGTGCGAATGTGAGGTCGCATGAGAAACGCTTTGTCTGGATCCCGCAGGAATTGCATCATTTTCATATTGTTGTGGTGCTTTTTTTAAGGATTTTCTACACAGAAGACTATTAGAGTACATCTACATACTCTACAAACACAAACGTTAATGTAATTTAATCATGTCACACATTTCCATCTATTCATATTAAGTAGATTGAATCCCATTTATTCATATCATCTGAACAACATGTATTAGAATGAACCATTTAACAACGAGAAATTCAATATGCTCATGTTAATCAAACATATTTCTGATATGTCAACTGAAAAACTGCATAGTTGATTTTTTTGAGTGTAGACATATTGTAGTAGACCTCTTGTAGAATGTGTGTGTCTACGCCATAGACATATTCTAGTAGACCGTTCATATATCATGTAGGCAGAGTCGCTACACATATAGTGTACTATCTGCTAGAAAATATTGTAGACACGTTCTAGCAGAGATTCAATATACGAGATGGACTGTGACGACAGTATTCATTTATTATTAGTCCCTCATTAGTCCTCTGGGGGTCTCTCTCAATCTAAAAAAGGCAAGATTGTTGTAATTTGGTGTATAAATGCACTTACTTAAATGAAGTTAACATTGGCTGAAATCGAATGATCATGAAGAGCCCCAACTAAGGAATTTATCACCAGCTGCCACTGCATGAAGTAAGTCAGTTACAGGTACTGGTGGAAACCAATGAAAATAAGTCATTGCCTAAAAAGAAAACAAGACAACGCTTAAAAAATGCAAGAAAGGATATAGGATACATAAGCAAAAATGTCAGGGAGAAAATGAAATATATTACTGTTAAGAAGGCCAATCTACATGACACAATGTAGTATTTAGTAGTCCAGAATGAATTTGAATGCAGAATTTAAAGTCTATTTTTTTTTTTTTTAAATAGACCTCAAGTTGATTTTGAACCCCTCTGACCTGCCTGCACTCGTCACTGACTAATGTTGGACGATTTTAAGGATGGACAACCAGAAACCAATATCTGCCTAAAACCATGAAACCAAAACAAGACCATTTCCACTTATTTCCAACTCACAGTTTCCCGAATCAATCACACCAGAGTAGATAGGTTTATAAACAAAATGGAATTTCAAAATGGAAATCATCTTCGGTAACCTGCCGCATGGCTTTTCGGAAAATGCAGCAGCTCTAGCAAAAACATTAACATTTGACCAATTCAGCCCCCAAAAAACCCAGTCTTTCGCAAAGAAACAGGATTCATGAGACAAGACTAATCTTAAATGTTGTGAAACTGTTCATTCATCATTTTTCCAGTGCAAATCAAGATCTCCCTTCCTGGATTGTGGACTTGTCATGGCGGAAGCGCTTGCTTGGTCTAGTAACCTTCAGAGCTAGTCCTTCAGGAGCACATGCTCCTGGTAGGGTCACTCAAGGTGGACAAGTCTGAAGTGAAGGCCCAGACAAACACATCAACACTCACCCATGATCATGGAACACAACAGATTGTATACCCTGCCTGGACAAGGGTCACTGGGACACACCACTGGAGCCGGGTTCGGGGGTAGCGTTCGCCAACAATTGCCTGGTGGCCAGGTAGCCCACGTGTCCCGGTTGGGGACAGCCTGAACAGGTAACGTGGAAAAGCTGAGTTGAGCAACCACCTGCGAAGTCCAACATGGGGCAGCGGTGCATTGCTCACAAGACCCCGGCTGGCAGCGACACAGTTGGAGGTTGTCCCAGTGTACAAGCGGGTCACCTCCCTGAGGCATAAGGTAGCAGGGAGGAAAACTCTGACTGTCGTTTGTTCTTATGCGCCAAACAGGAGTTCAGAGTATTTGGCCTTCTTGGAGTGAGGAGGTGAGGTACTGGACAGAGCTTCACCAATGGACTCTATAGTCTTACTGGTCGACTTCCTCGATTCATCATGTTGGCAACGACTGGGTAACCTTGAAGGGGGTGATTGGGAGGAACTGTTTGCCTGATCTGAACCTGAGCTGTGAGTTGTTATTGGATTTATGTGCTCGTCATGGATTGTCCATAACAAACACCATGTTCGAACACAAGGATGCTCATAAGTGTACTTGGTACCAGAGCTCCTCGGATCTCAGGTTGATGATCGACTTTGTCGTCATTTCACCTGACCTGAGATCGTATGTTCTGGACAATCGGATGAAGAGAGGAGCTGAGCTGTCAACTGATCACCATCTGATGGTGAGTTGGATCAGGTGGCGGGGAAGACTGCGGGCAGGCTAAAAGGGCGCCAGCAGTAGTGGTTGCAGAAACAAAGTCTGCATCATGGGAGGAGTTCAGTGAGGCCATAGAGAGGGACTTTTGATTCTGGGGCAGTGTTCAGTGGCTCAGGAGGGGTCAGAGAGGTCTATCTCAGGCTGTGCTCAGTAAGAATGTACATCCTCTGACCTTGAAAGAGGATACACTCCGGAGGTGTAAGGAACAATTTAAGGATCTCCTGAACCCGGGGGACATGCCTCCCTTACAGAAGGCAGGGCCTGAGGCTTCTAGTGTCGCCTTGTCCATTTCCCTGGTGGAGGTCATCAAGGTGGTCAAAAAACTCCTTGGTGGAAAGGCCCCTGGAGTGGACAAGATATACCTGGAGCTGCTGAAGGCCCTTGATATTGTGGTGCTGTCCTGCTTGACATGCCTCTACAGTATCGCACGGACCTTGGGTACAGTATCATCGGACTGGCAAACCTGGGTAGTGGTCCCCATCTTCAAAAAGGGGGACCGAAGAGTGTGTGCTAATTATCAGGGCATCACACTTCTCAGCCTCCCTGGGAAAGTCAATGCAGGATTCTGGAAAGGAAACTCTGACTGATAGGGAGGCATAGCTCAGTTGGTAGAGCCATTATCCCCCATCCGGATCGTTGCAGGTTTGATTCCCATCTCTGCCTGTCTACATGCTGAAGTATCCTTGGGCAGGACACTGAACCCCAAACTGCTCCTATTGGAGTGACAGCGCCTTGCATGGCTGCAGCCTCCAATGGCGTGTGAATGTGTGAGTAAATGGGTGAATGTGATGAACTATGTAAAGTGCTTTCGGTCTGCTCACGCAGCTGTAAGGCGTTGTGTAAGTAAAGTCCATTTACCATTTATCATTTGATAGTGGAACATCAGATACAGGAGGAACAAGGTGGATTCCATCCTTGCTGTGAAACAAGAAACCAGCTCTTCACCTTCTCACAGATTGTCGATGGACGTGACAGTTTGCCAATCCAGTCTACATGTGTTTTGTGGACTTGGGTGGCCAGAGAGTGACATTTTTGCTCTTTGCGGATAATGTTGTCCTTCTGGTGTCGTCACATGAGGGTCTCCAGCACTCACTGGAACAACTTGCGGCTGAGTGTGAAGCGGTTAGGATACGGATTAGCACTTCTAATTCTGGTTCCATGGTCCTTTCATAGAAAAGGAGGGCATGCCCTCTCCAGGTAGGGGGCCTTCCCCAGGTAGAGGAGTTTAAGTATCTCGGGGTCTCATTTACAAGTGATGGGAGGAGGGATCGTGAGATCAGCCACAGCGTTGGACAGGCGGCTGCAGTAATACAGTCACTGTACCAGACCATTGTGGTGAAGAGGAGCTGAGCAATAAAGGAAAGCTCTCTGTTTACCGGTCGTTCTACATCTTCACCCTCACCTATGGCCATGAACTTTGGGTTATGACCAAAAGAATGAGATAGTGGTGGGCGTCCCTCTTCATTATAGAGTGAAGAGCTCAGCCATTTGGGCGAGACTCACTGTAGAGCTGCTACTATTCCACATTGAGAGGAGCCAGGTGGTTCAGGCATCTAAGTAGGACACCCCCTGGTGGCCTCCCTTTAGAGGTCTACCAGGCACATCCAACTGGGCGGAGGCCCCAAGGTTAGCCCAGGACTCGCTGGAGAGCTTATATCTCTGGCTTGGCCTGGGAGCGGCTCGGTGGGTCCCCCCTGAGGAGCTGGATGAAGTTGTGGGGCACAGTCATGCCTGAGCTTCTCTGCTCTCTGTACTGCCCCCAAACGGACTAAGTGAGAAAGAAGATGGGTGGCTGAATGGATGGATGGATGGATGGATGGATGGATGGATGGATGGATGGATGGATGGATGGATGGATGGATGGATGGATGGATGGATGGATAAATCAAGATTGAGAGTACAAACGGGATCTTGCCTCTGGAATGTTCAGTAGTTTCCGTGGCAGCCAAGATGTCAACAAACCCAGTATGTGATGCAAATTTTAAATGCTCGAAATAGATGTTTGTAGTGTTGTCAACGATACCAAAATCTTGGTATCGATACCGATACCACCATGTATTTCGATACTTTTTGATATTTTTCAAAATAAAAAGAGCGCACAAAAAATCTCATTAGATACAGCCTGTCTTAAGTAGGACCAATGTCTTTAAAGGGTATGTTACTATGCAGTAATCTTAAATAACATTAAATGGTTAAAATAAAATATTTTCATATTCTGTTCTTTTATATTATTTATTATGTTTATAATAATAATATTTATAATAGCTTACATTTTTTTTCCAGAGCTACTTTTTCATGGGTACATAAGTTATTACCTGTCGTTCTTTGAACTTCTTATGCACATCTGGGTGCTTGTCCTTCAGGTGTTTAACAGGTTAGTAGTGCTTCCACCCTTGGCCAGAGATGTTCTCAAACACCGTTTGCGCAGTGGAGATTCGGTGTTAATGGCAACACCGTGCTCATTTGTTTTGAAGCCAAAGTACTTCCAAATAGCACTTTGCGCACCTGTTTTTTCTACAAGTTGCGGCCTTGTGGATGTGGCAGCCATTGTTTCCCTTGTCTCTCTCTCTCTTTCTCTCTCTCTCTCTCTTTACAACTCGATTGGGAGAAGATCATTTTGAAAATACAACACAAATTACAACACAGTGACGCTACGCAGCAACGTAAATTTTTTTATTAAATAAATAGATACCGGTACCGGTCGGACCCAGTACAATATCGTTTTAAAGGCGTCAGTACCGCGATACCAATACAGTACCGGTACACCAAACAACCCTAGTTGTTTGTATGAGTGTAAAGAAAAATTTTCTTCAGAAAGGTATGGACAACGTATTAGAGATGTACAGCAACAACTAAAACTGGGTGGTTTTCCTGTTTGGATTTTGGTAGAGCAACTTTAAGTTAATTAAGTTAATGAATTAGAAAAAGTGCAAAGAACTTGATTCATTTAGATGTTACCAATTGAAGCAATTCAGTTAAGTTGGTCAAACTACTCCCAACTATTTTCTTTTTTCATTGCAATCTTTACTCTGTGATCTCCCACTTTAACTGATATGGACATATTCACATCGCCTTGATGATCGTTGTTGGGCTCTCGTCTTGAGAATTGTCTGAATCTGTGGCATAGTTGCTCGGTTGATCGTCAAGATACGGCTCAAATGTTTTTGGTCTGACCTCCAATGCTCTCGTGAACACTCTTTTTCTCTTCTTTAAAAAAAAGTCTTCAACTACTGCTGAACAGTGAAATGTCAGAAATGTCAGAAAATATTTGTTTCTTTACTTTGCTGTGTCTATTACTGTGTTTTGAGCCTTGCTGCCAGCAACTGTTACTCCCATGACATCACAGCAAAGATGGATGAGGATTAGAAAGCTTGCTCGGCAGCAATCGAGAATCAAGACTTAATTTCACACGGACAAGATCATTTGATCTTGTCCGACACGTATTAGTGCATATGTTGTTGTTAAAGTGCAGACCTGGACTAAAGCAGTCAAATAGCAACATGTGTACATTGTGGTTAGTGTGATGCAAATAAAGAACATTACAAACATACACTGTTTAACTCCTAAACTCACTTAGACTTTTTAACTTATGTTTTCCTCAGTTTTTTCTTGTTGCACTATTTTACTTTGTTTACTGTTTCACTCTGTTGCACCAGTCTCACCAGAACAAATACCTCGTATTGTGTAAACTATACCTGGCAATAAATCGGTATCTGATTCTGATTCTGATTTATTGACAGGGTTTGAACTGCATTGGAAACTCTACATTTAGGATCAAAGAAAGGTCACACATCCTTCATTTGACTGATTATTGAACTATTGAACTTAAGTACAGGTTTCCATACTTCACCTTCCTCAGAATGGAGTCATGTCAATGTTCACTCTGTGAAACTAAGAACAATAACAACAATAACATGAATGATACAACAAAAACCCTCTTTTCACTTTATACCATAAGAAAGTATTTTCTTTTACAGTAGACACACGGGTTTATTTCTGCTTGATGTGAAGTATCGTTGCGATAAATCATGTTTTCATCTCTGCTTCGTCTGCCGGACGCTTCCAAATCCAGACCAATGGAGCAGTACCACCAGTCACCCTGGGGGGGCAGTGTGGCCACTTAGAGCCACTGACAGACACACGAACAACAAACCGAGTGGTTGTTGTATGTAGAAACATTTGACTCAGCGCTGCCCCCAGTGGAGCTTCAGTGTATTATCTAGTCTCAGGAATGAAAACATCCATTATCTTTGTGCGCGAGGAATATAGTCTTAATCCTGCATTTTTTTTAGCTTGTCCTCATCACATTGATTATATTGTGCTTTAGAAATACATGTTTGATTTAAAGTAAATAATTGTATCATCTAATTATGTATGATCTCTGTGGTGATGATTAAGTATGAAGTTGGTAAATTCCGTGATGGTAGTCTTATACTGATTAGATCTGATGTCAGCAGCATTCAGGTCGCAGTCTCTTCTGGAGGCGTGGGTTCAAATCCCTCTTCTGAGAGCAGAGCATGTGGTAAGACATGCAGTTGTTAGAAGTTGCTCAGCATGGTCATTCAGCTGCACGAAGACCAGCTGAATGACCATGTCAGGCTAAACAGCGACCTCTCTGAGCCCTTCCCCATCGTCAACGGCGAGAAACAGGGTTGCGTCCTAGCACCAACTCTGTTTAGCATCTTCTTCAGCATGATGCTCAAGCAGGCCACAAAAGACCTTGTCGTTGACGATGCTATCTACATCCATTACTGCCTTGACGGCAGTCTATTCAACCTCAGGAGACTGCAGGCCCACACAAAGACCCTTGAGCAGCTGATCCGTGAGCTCCTCTTCACTGACGATGCTGCACTCGTCGCCCACCCTGAAAGGGCCTTGCAGCGCTTGACGTCCTGCTTTGCAGAAGCTGCCCAGCTCTTTGGACTTGAGGTCAGCTTGAAGAAGACCGAAGTCCTCCACCAGCCTGCACCCCGGGAAGAGTACCGCCCTCCTCACATCACCATTGGCGAGACTGAGCCAATGAGGAGCCTGGTCAGCCACCAGCGTGCCTGCAGCCAACGTGGCAGTTCACCAGTTCACCTACCTGGGCTGCACCCTCACATCAGATGCCAAGATAGACAGACAAATTGACAACAGACTGGCCAAGGCAAACAGTGCTTTTGGCAGACTCTACAAGAGAGTCTGGAACAACAAGCATCTGAAGAAGGGCACCAAGGTCAACGTATGCAGAGCCGTAGTACTCACCACACTACTGTAGGGCTCTGAGTCCTGGGTAACCTATCTTCACCACCTACGACTGCTCGAGCGCTTCCACCAGCGTTCTCTCCACTCCATCCTCAACATTCGCTGGAGTGACTATGTCACCGATGTTGAGGTCCTCAAACAAGTGGAGATCACCAACATCAAGGCCATGCTGCTCAAGTCGCAGCTACGCTGGGCAGGACACGTTTCCAGAATGGAGGACTATCGACTGCCCAAGATAGCCCTGTACGGAGAACTCTCTACTGGCTACCGTGACAGAGGTGCACCGGAGAAACGGTACAAAGAATCTCATGAAATCCCTCGGTGCCTGCAACATTGACCTATGCCAGTGGTCGACACTTGCTGCGGACCGCCAGGCCTGGCGTCACACCACATACCAGGCTGTCTTCTCCTTTGAAGACTCCCGCAGGGCCAACCTGAAGGAGAAACGCCGCAGGAGGAAGGACCAGGACGCTTCAGCAGCTGTACCAGACCAGAGTTTTGACTGTACCCGCTGCGGCAGGATCTGCTTGTCCCGCATCAGACTTGTCAGCCACCAGCGTGCCTGCAGCAGATGTGGACAGCCCTCTTTATAAATCTCTGTTTGTGAAGCCACGCCTAGATTGTGATGATGTCATAGATCATCATGGAATAAACAGTATATTTTATCTGTACTGTATGTTTCTATTTCACTGGTATCCACAGTTATTAAAACCAACATTATTGCAGTCTAAATGGTGCTTGAGGCAGTTTTATATTCTGAACACAGTTCAGTTGAAGTAAGATTCATCCACTGTGAGCTTCGCTGTATATTTCTCCATGTGTCTGATTGCGTTGACTGAAATGATGCTCTTTGCTGGATAATTAAACACAGAAAAAGCCCTCCAAACTCCCTGACTCACACTTTAAGTGAGGACAAAAGCAATGACATGATCTTAATCGGAATGACAAGAGCATTAAAAATGTAGCGCTGCTCAACACAGGCAAAGATAAGAATCGATTTGGGCTTCTGATGATGGTTATCACCATTAATTATTGAATTATTTTTCCGTCGTCATATAAGTGCACTGCTGCATCCTTTGGGAAGAGAGAGGAGCATGCCTCTCTGCTAATGTACAATCGGAGTTCTTGCTCGCGGTCCACACCGGACCCCGAGCCATGTTCACACTTACATCAACATGTAAACAGAACCGGTTGGTTTCATCGGAGTAGACGTCCGTTCCTGTGCTGGCATTAATTGCTTTGAAGAATGTGCTGGAGTACTGACAGTGTGGCTGCAGCCTGCTGTAACGACCGCAGTGGGCTGTGAGCCTGCAGCCCGTCAGAAACACTGCGTTAATCCGCCAGGCAGAGGGAGGGGCATGGCCACCTCCAGCCTCGGCCTCCCAGATACCCCGCTCAGCAGAGGAGCTCCCCACCGACCCCCCGGCTGCAGGGCCGGTGATTAGCAGTTCCCCAAGTTTTGTATCGGTCCAGTACGGCAGGATGGACGGCCTGGGTTAACACCGCGGAGGAAACCTCCGCCATCCAACGTGTCAGAGCGAAGAACAGATGCAGGATTCTGCTCACTGCCTACTGTGTGTGTGTGTGTGTGTGTGTGTGTGTGTGTGTGTGTGTGTGTGTGTGTGTGTGTGTGTGTGTGTGTGTGTGTGCTTGCGTGAACTCAGAAAATATCTAAAACTGATAAAAATGACTTGAAAGGGGTAAAAAATGGAACTCGCTGAAATCAATAAAATGGCAAAAATATCTAGATTTTAGTCTTAGCTAAAATAACTAAATGGGGAAAATTCATTAAACCAATAGAGGAAAAAAGGGAAAAAAAATGTTGCGAAAATTCATCAAAATGGTTAAAAGAAAAAAAAATCTAGTCAAAATAAATAAAACTTCTAACAATCCCATAAAATCCCTTCTGTTCCAGAACTATATCTAGAACTTAATGATCGCAACATAAAAGTCATGAACTTTGAGCGGTGACATCTTGATTTCACAGATGAAACATGTTAAATAATGGGTTCTCAAGGTTTTGATCACTGAGGGCCGAATTAAGAATCCAACAATGGACTGAGGGCTGCTGATGAAAAAAATGGAAAAAAAACAGACCAAACAGTCCGGTGTGCAATCCATTTCAGAATATATGTAAAAACGTATTTAGAACAAACAGTCAGTCTCAGGACCTGTCCACAGGAGAACGTTGTTTCACGTAAATGCACTGTTTTTGGCCCATCATCCACACGGTGCGGCACTTTAGGAGCCCGAAAATGTATTTTTTCAACACGGGTCCCAAAGTGGGAAAATTCTAAAACCCGGCTCTTCTGTGAGGTGTGGACCTGCAAGACGCACAGCAACAATCGTGGACTCCGTGCTCCATGTGGAGCTGCAGAAGCTACTGATACTAGCAGGTGATAGGACCAGGAGCAAAGGAATATATAACTCAGAGTTATATAGACGTCTATGAGAAGGAGTCAACTTCAATATTTCTATGTTCTCCGTGTCTTCTTCTGTGTTTTTTGTGCATTTGGTGAGTGACAGTGCCCCTACAGGCCACACCTGTAATTACAGCATATCTCTAGACCGAGCCTAGATGTCGTCAAAGACCATGAAATGGAGATTCATCCTTTCAAAGCAAACACACATTTGGATTAAAACTAACAACTATAAATCATTTAGGGCCACCAGAAATGTTGCTGCCGGCCGCCTTTGGCCCGCGGGACGCACTTTAAGAACCTATGTGTTAAATGAATGAAACATAGATTAATACATGATACAACCATTTCAGGTGTGGCTTATCCTCCAACAACATCCTTCTCTAGTGTGAAGAAGTCTGTTTGAAGTGTTTGTGTCCGGTGGGACAGCAGCACTTGCTATGCTAATGCTTTTTTCACAGTAAATGAAGACGATTTCTGACATGAATGTTGACATGACTGTTGACGTGAATGTGCCGCTTGCAGGTGTCACTGACAGCAAAGCTTTGTGATAGTCTATTACCAAATGCTCGAGCTGTTGTCATTAGCCTGCTATTTGTCGGTCAGGCAACCCCGACACGGCGAGCGGAGTGCTCATTTATCACAAACACTCATAATGAAACCTTGCGGCACAACATTAATATTCATTGCTATCAAATATACTCCTCATCCTGTGTTTCTGTGGCTCTCTGAGAAGTCTCAGTAACCTGCAATTTCTTTGGTCTTCGGTCTCTTCTGTCTCTACTTTCTGACAAGGTGAATTGCATTCGCTATTGTTTTCGCATTGCATATTCTTTGATTCCTAAGTTCCACTTTAAGCCACGTAGGACGTTTATTCTTCCCGTCTGACAGAAAGAGCTGGAACACGCGTGTTAGTGAGCAGTTGGTAGTCAGCAACAGTCACAGGTGGAGGGATGAACAGATTCATTCACCTCTCAACTGAGCGTGGCCCGGCTCAATGTGCTCCGACAGCCATATTCATCCTCTCATCTGGGCAGTTTACACTCTCTAATTGTTTGATGGTTCCTGTTTCTGCTGCGTCACTTCCCATCCTTGCTGCTCCCGTTATACACCCGAACTTAAGGAGTTGTTTGGACTCTGCCAGCGGGCCACATGGTCGACGTGTTCAAACCCAACATGGCTGTGCGGCGTCCTGCTGGTGTGTGTGTGTGTGTGTGTGTGTGTGTGTGTGTGTGTGTGTGTGTGTGTGTGTGTGTGTGTGTGTGTGTGTGTGTGTGTGTGTGTGTGTGTGTGTGTGTGTGTGTGTGTGTGTGTGTGTGTGTGTGTGTGTTTGATGGAGCGCCCGCTGAACCTTTGATTCTGGTATGAATCAGTAGGTTGAGGAGCTGTGTAGCCAGTAATCCTGTGTGTCCAGTGATCCTGTGTGTCCAGTGATCCTGTGTGTCCAGTGATCCTGTGTGTCCAGTGATCCTGTGGCTCCTCGGAGAAGCTTCACGTGCAGTTCAGTGACCTGCGATGGCTGATTAACACAGACACTGCAGGTGATGGAAATGTCGTGATACAAGCACCACTTTGCATGCCAAGACTAGTGAACCTTCAACAACTCCTGTAGAAGTGAGAACTGTAGACTCAAGGCTGAGTGAGAGCAAACCAGACAGCCAGAGGGAGAGAGAGAGAGAGAGAGAGAGAGAGAGAGAGAGAGAGAGAGAGAGAGAGACAGCTCTGTACAGATGAGATGAAAGAGCATGTAATCAATAAGATATGTACGATCAGAAATAAAGCCCAGGGTGTCTCATTAATCCTAACATGAATTTATTGTGCTGAGTGCAGGTTTATGAAGCCGAGTCACTCGTTATTGAAACATCAACTGCGGTGAGACTGAAGTTCCAGGAGCTCCAGCAGAACGTGGCAGCAGGTCGCCGCCGCCACCGGAGGTGCTGCTGCTCGCTGCTGCTGCTCGCTGCTGGGGCAGTTTTGTGTAGGATTCCACATCGCCATTCAGTTCCACACGAGAGAATGTGTAAGCTGTGAAAACACTTTGCATGTGAGTTGTGGTGTGTTATTGTAGACAGTGCGATGACATTGGACTCTGTCATTCTTCCCTTCATGCGTACGAGAAGAAAATGAGAGCTTATCCCTGGATGCCCTTGAAGGCAAGGTGTCTCGACATCGTATATCCATCACAATCAACGGCACATCATTTATATCAAAGACCTTCTCCTCCTCCTCCTCCTCCTCCTCCTCCTCCTGTTTGAAAGATACACGTCATTCTGAATGGAGGTTGAATTCAAACAGCTATGCAACTTGTCCTTCTAGTTTGCAGGTATGTGCTGGCGGATGGCTGACCACACAGAAAGCTTCCAGAAGCCCAACGACCTCCACGCTGGGTGGCGAGCCTCGCTGACATCCCGGTGCAGAGTCTTAACAAGGAGTGAGGCTGGAAGCTTCAGACCCGCAGTGTATCGCTGGGAACACTGTGGGATGAATCTGGAGAAAGAAACACTTTTAATTGTGGAAATGAAAGTATGTCTTGCTGGTGTGAGTGGGATTACAATCTGGCGGCGCCTTAGAAATGCTGTCTGTCTGTAATGATATCTGGTTCATCTGCAACAATCAACTCTACATTGTTCTCTTTGATCACAAACCTGAAGAACAAAGTTCCGAGCAGGACTGAACGAGCTGAATGGGCCTCAGCGGGGCCGAACGGGGCCGACAACGGGGCCAGACGGGATTCACAATGGAGGAACAACAAGAATTATTGAAGAAGTATTGATTTGGTGCAAACAGGTTTAAAGCTGGTCGCTGATACATGCTTCTTCATAAATTAATAAGAAAACATATTTATTGTGGGTGGATTTTCAAGAATGAATCTGATGGAAATTTTTCATGCAGATTTCACACACACACACACACACACGCACACACACACACACACACACACACACACACACACACACACACACACACACACACACACACACACACACACACACACACACACACACACACACACACACACACACACACACACACACACACAGGTGTGTTTTGGGATCTTGGTGGATCAATATGTCAGTGGCTGTGAGAAAACCCAGAGTGAGTTTAGAGTCAGTGACAGAGGTGAGAGCCAAGCCTCTCATCATTTGAAGTTGTGGTCAGTTGCAGGAGATTCTTCCAGAGCACAAGCTGGATGCATGTGATGCAAGCATTCAATTTGGCACAAATACTCTGGTTGGTCTACTGTGTTAAAAAATGGCGCTGGCCACAAGAAATATCAACATTTTCCAAGATGGTCACCAACCAAACTGATAAGTATTATTCCTAAAGCAAGTATTTGAATATTAAAAAAAAGTATTTCAATTAAAGACAAACTTTTGAGTGTATACCTAGGTTTTAGGGGTCAAAGAATGTAAAACACTGTGGACGAGGCCAGGCTTGACATGTTGGCTTGAAAGCAGAGGCCTTAGAAGGCCATTCCACCAACCAGAGCAGCTCTGCTCCAACACACCAGACGTGTTGCCTGTCAGGCTGGTTGTGAGTGGGCCCAGGCAACACAATGTCAGCCAGAAGCAGAGAGCCCTGCTGACAAGGGATGGCAGTGGTTTGATGAGAGCAGGTCTTCTGGACAGCCACCTCTCCCATTCCTCAAAATTGCCAAGCACTGATCAAATGTGGTTGTAAATCGGGCTGTTATGGGAGGTGCAAGTGCTCCAGACTGGGTCTGAGCTACACAACTATGCAGTTGCAGGTATGAGGTTTAACAGCTTTTCACCAGTGGATAGCTGCGAATGGTGACAGCTAAAGTCCCTTAAGTGCTGGACACCAGTTGGGACACCAAGAGACCCTAGCTGACCCTACAATGACCACAGAACCTTCCTGTCCAATGTTCTGCTCAGTCGAGTTCCCCATTTGTGTGTTCTCAGCTTGCCGGTAACACTTAGAATTGTTGTGCTTTTGCCAGGACCCAGTAGTCGCGCGAGTGCCTGCACCTCAAGCTCGGCTCCACAAGCAGGGTTCATATTACATAGCTAATATGTCAGCCGTCTTGAACTCAACCAGAAGAATGCATGGGAGCGAGGAATGTAAAAACATGTCCACCTAATCAGTTGATCCCCAAAAACCTAGGTAAAGATCTAAAAATTATTAGTCTATGTCTATTATTTCCTGAAATATGAAGTTTTTTTTTTGGGGGGGGGGGGGGGGTTACGGCAGACATCTTAGATCCCATCTTTGTTACAACCATACTGTGAGGTGTTACATTACAAAAGATAATCACGCTAAAATCTTAGACACAAAAAACTTTGGTTAACATTGTTAATGTCCTGCTTTGTTTCAAATATTTAACTGCAGAAGAGGAATTTTCTGTGCTTATGGGGGCCACCATGAAAAATGGTCACCATCTTGGAATTTTGCATGGCCTGCGCCTTTTTAAAAAAAAAAGTGGACCTCAAAGAGTATTTGTGCCAAATTCCATGTTTGCATCACAAACCAAAGTATTTTGCAGTTATCTGCTGCACTAAGAAGTTCTAATGGACATGCAGCAGCAGACAGTAGAAGTTCTGGTGGTTTGTCATGCCCAAAGATGACGTGTGACAGCTGATGCCCAGCATGCCTGCAGTACAGAACGATGCAGAAGACCGTACACCTGACATCAACTGGTGGAACAATGCTGATTCACTTCAATGTTAATGTAATTCTCCTTTTCCACAAATCACTAAATATCCACAAATGTCCCAGTTCAGAGAAACAACACGCTTCACACCGGTTTCACACCGTCTGACGGCAGACAGAGAAGAATGTTTCCTTCATCAGGCGCTGATCAGTGAGTTCCACAACATCGCCCACAAATGTAGAAGTGCATGTATGTATGAAACATTTTTCATGAATTGGAAATGTTCCATCCCTGAATATTGGTATGAGTAATGACATATTGTTTAGTGAGTTACAGAGATGGATATGGTGCATGCACTGCCACTGCATAAATAGGTGAGCGAGGCGTGCTACATTAATAAACTGAGCCACACATTGTTCTTTGGCTGCGGCTGCTCCTGTTGGTTTTAGACGAGAGAATTTGCTGCTTGAACTAGCAAACAGCCGGGGCTGCTTTAGCACCATGCTGCTGTATAATTGATTGAGATTGGGCTCTTATCATCTCTGGATGGCAGCAGACATGAGCAGTGTGTTGGTAATGTAACGGCCACCGGCTCTGACCCCTGACTATCACAGCTCACCTATAAAGTCTCCACTCATGATAAAAGAGGAAGCGTGTTGTTTCCAGGATGGCTGTCACCGCATGTAGGAGCTCCAGAACGGAACAGCCCCTGGAACAGGACTGTCTGGGGTCACAGTGGCTTCAATTTGACATATGCATACACACAAGCAGATACACACACACATAGATGGCGGCGATGTGAACGTGTCCAGCCCACCAGGCTGTGTCACTGAGCAGTGGGACTCTTGAATGAAGACGGATTGGATTTCCTGGAATGTAATCCAGAGCAGACTGCTGGTCATTGCTGGACCGTCTGCTGTCACTTTCTCACTCAGTCCACCAGAGGTGGCTCCGAACGTGATGGGCTTTACGTGCCCTTCAATCCCCTGCGACGGCACATTACCAGAGACGCTGAAAAAAGGGGCGGCCAATCATGGTCATGCCTTTGCAGATGTCCGAAGTCAAGGTCTCGGTCACTTTCTCCAACTCAGCTGATCAATATGTCACGGAGCAGGGTCCAATCAAAGTGAAATACTCAAGACCCGCCTCTCAATAACACATTTTCAGCCATAAATGTAAAGATTAACGATAACAAATGACCGAGCCAGTCTTATGTCGCCCTGATGTTCTCTCAATGCATGAAATTCCAAGCTGGCCGCTGCTTGTCTTCAGGTTCATTACCTCCACATGGAGGTGGGGGGGGGGTTCAATCATACCAGCCCAAAATATAACCCCCAACCAACCTACACACACACACACACACACACACACACACACACACACACACACACACACACACACACACACACACACACCGCCTTCTCCTCTCATAATGAAAACATAGGTTAGGCACACATTAATCAATGCAGACACCAACTTCTATGAAATCTAAATGGGGTAAACATCCCCTGAGCATTCATTACCATTTTGTGTCAGGCCTCAGAAATGAAATAAAAAAAAATAGAAGTACAAATACATTACTGTATTGATCCTAATCCTGTTTTTTTTTTAGGTGTGTGCTCATACGATCCCAGGCTGTATAAAAACACTGTGAGGTTAAAGTTACATTCCAACATAAAGGTAATTTAGTGTAAGTCTATAAACAACAAATGGTGACAAAGTACTGAAATAATGTGAATCTAGGTTACAAGCGGATTGTAAATATTGACACACTAAAATGTAATACTTGGTGAAACAGGACCTTGTAAAAGCAGAGGTCGTGACCCCGACTGTAAAAAGGAACATTAGACTACGAAAGTGCAAATTTCCTTTCGTATTAAATCTCACAGCTTATCTCCTTGTTGGAGCAGAAAACCATCCATGTTCAGAGTTAATAATATTGGCTTGGCTCTGAGGTGTGGATAGGCAAGATCTGCAGAAAACGATGATGTCACCCCTCCCCCCACACCATCACCCCCACCCGCTGCGGTCGGCGATGTCATCTAATAACCTCAACAATGGCTGAGTACATGCCCCAGGTGGCGCTGCAGAAGCTACTGATACTTAGAGGTTTGATAAGATAATATGTTGGACTGCTTGTGTAGCGGGAGGAGCAGGAGCATAGACCTATAGGACTCTGAGTTTTTTTTATTTTACACAGAGATGTGTATTTAAATTTTCCAACATAGCACATTCTCATTCACATCTGCGTGTATTCATTTCACACTTAGCTGTGCAAAACTTTGAGTCAAACTCAACCCAGACTATGTGCCCCCAACAAAAAGATCTCTATCCACAGTGCAAAGCCAAATGTAACAAAACGATTGGGATTTTTTATTTGTATACAAGTTCATGCACTTATCTAAAAACAAAGTAATGACAAGAGTAGAAATATAGGTTCCAAATATTGTACAATATTATTCAGTGTTCTCCTTCGTCCTGGTCGGTATGGAGCGACATGTACGTGAAAACAGGTGTGATGTCCGTCCAGTGACGAAGTGACACAATGCAGAACTTTGTTTTCGTTTTTTTATATATATATAACTCAGAGTTATATAGAGTTGTATGAGCAGTCTACTTCTATATACCTATGTTCCCCATGTCGTCTTCTGCGTTTTTGATGTATTTGGTGAGTCACAGCGCCCCTAACGGCCTGGTAAATGTACTGTATGCAATTAGGGAATTTTGCTACGCCGTGTTCATAGTGACGTGTGGATGGACATTTCTGGGAGAAAAAAGATGGTTCTGGCTGGTGTGGATGGGGCCTGTGCTGGAGGGAAATGCTGTGAGGTCTTAGGACCGATTCAGACGTGTGAATAAACGTCAGTTGAGACAAACTGAGCACTTATCACTGTTGCCACTACGTGTCACACAAACCAGTCGCCCTTTACTGCAAATTACATGCAGCCGTGGCATGTCAGACATGTGTGACTGCTGGCCTATGAATACATAGGCAGTAATCAACATTGTTTAAAATGCTCATTTGCATATGCATGCATCATTAATTCTATGCAAATGAGACAGTGGGGACTGCACTGGTGTGACTTTCCATGTAACCCAATAGTCTGGCTGTCAGACGAAGGTTAGGAAGGGAAGCAAAGTCATTAGTTTCTAACAGTACTTCCACATAGAGTCCGTCCTGGTGATTGATGAAGACGTTGTGTAAAAGTAACTTTCCACTGATGTGTGATGGATTGGATTTACTTTTGTGAATTGGCAGTGAGGTTTCCTTATTCAACACATGAGCAGATCCTCTCATAATGCTCGGTGTCAGTTTGAAGTCATCCAATCCTCAAATAATTTTTTTCTTGAAGTTTTGAACGCAATATGCATCATTTATAAGTGAATGATATACTGTGTGATCCGAGACTAACACTGCTGACCTGAGCGACATTAGATTTGTATAGTGAGCAGAACATGTTTTCTCGTAGGCTTGCTCATTAAAGATGCATTCACAGAGCAGTAGAATGCTTCTGAAACATCAAAATGCTTTCAGTCTGGAATCACTGTTTTCACAGAGCTTAAAGGTGTCGGCAGCTGCTGCAGTGTGTGTTCATACACACTGAGATCAAGCAGAGGCCAAAATGTTCTCCTGCTTATCGAAGCAATCCAGGAGCTAGAGAGACGCTTCATGAGCAGAAATACAGCTTCAGCGATGGACTGTGGGAATGAAGTCTCTCGTGGTTCCATCATTTCCTCTCTGCTCCGTAACCAGAGAGTGTGGCGGGGACGACGGCTCGGCAGATATCGATGAGAATGACGCCTTGTGGAGTTGGAGAAGGTGAGGAGGGATGTAATAATGCCCCCCAAGCTGACGGAAGCTTCCGGAGGGTCTGAAGAAGACGAGGCCTGGTAAAAGCCATCCTCAGAGGAAGATGGTAACACGATGTCATGCACAACACATAAGAGAGACTTGGTGTCATTAGGCAGGAAGAGGAAGAGGTTCATCAAGCAATGATACACGTGGCGACACCTCCATGGAGGAAGCAGGACTGTCACTCCATCCAGCTGGATCGGTTGAACACTGCTTCTCTCTGTGACTTTAAATATTTACTCTTTGATTCAGCGGGAAACACCGGATGTTCCTTTTTTCTATTTACTGCTGCACTCACAATAACTTCACTATGCTTGGTGGTGAGCACTGCCGCTTCTCTTGGAAAGCAACCATTAGAACTATTATAAATAAACATCCAAACTTTTCACTCACTTTTACTTCCGGTGAGAAAAACTGTGGTTGATGTGATCACCTGGAAGAGTCCGACTGTGTGTTTCAGCCAAGCTTTTTCTATACTTCTGTACATTTAATCTTCAAATTATTGAATGAGAAGAGCCTATTTTCATGTTTCCTGTTCGCCGGCTCCAGCTCTGCCTCACTGAGATCTTCAGGGTTTCCAAAAGTCTACAGGGGCAATACTGGCGAGGAGGAACACAAATCTGCTGAGCTATTAGAACTTCTTCCAGGTGTGTGTGTGTGTGTGTGTGTGTGTGTGTGTGTGTGTGTGTGTGTGTGTGTGTGTGTGTGTGTGTGTGTGTGTGTGTGTGTGTGTGTGTGTGTGTGTGTGTGTGTGTGTGTGTGTCCTCGCACACTGCTCTCCTCAGCCTGCTAGCTAATAAAAATGCTTACATACAATAAGAGAAATACATAAGAGCGATCAATATTTGATGCAGCAGCTCAGGGAGGAGGTGAAGACTGAATTCTCTGATTCACAACAATCGTGATCGACACACAGAGAAAACAGGAGTGGAATACTTCACAACATGAGCCGCTAAAGCAACCTGCAACTTGCTACCTGCTACCTGCTACCAGGTACCAGATACCAGATACCAGATACCAGATACCAGCAACCTTCTACCTGCTACCTGCTACCTGCTACCTGCTACCTGCTACCAGCAACCTGCAACCTGCAACTCGCTACCAGCTACCTGCAACCTGCAACCTGCAACCTGCAACCTGCAACCTGCTACCTGCTACCAGATACCAGTTACCTGCTACCTGCTACCTGCTACATGCTACCTGCAACCTGCAACCTGCAACCTGCAACTCGCTACCAGCAACCTGCAACCTGCAAATTGCAACCTGCAACCTGCTACCTGCTACTTGTAACCTGTAACCTACAACCTGTAACTCACTACCAGATACCAGCAACATGCTAGATGTTACCAGCAACCTGCTACCTGCAACTTGCTACCAGCAACCTGCTACCTGCAACCTGCTACCTGCAACTTGCTACCAGCAACCTGCTACCAGTAAAATACAATCTGCAAATTTCTACCAGCTACCAGCAACCTGCAACCTGCAACTTGCTACCAGCTCCCAGCAACCTTCAATCTTCAACCTGTAAACAAACAGAGGAAAACTATTGGGGTGGGGGGGTGGGGGGGGTGGGGGGGGGGGGGTGTCGGGGGGTTAGAAGAGGAGTAAGGACCTTCAGGCCTGCGACAGCAGAAGCTGAGGCAGGGATGGCCCCTGCTCTCTTACCTCCTCCCCCTCTCCACTTCTCCTCTTCCTCCTCCACCTCGTCCTCCTCCTTGTCTTCCTCCCCCTCCTCCTCCCCTCCCTTTGTCCTCCTCCTCCTCTCCTCCTCCCTTCCCCTTCTCCTCCTCCTCCTCCTCCTCCTCCTCCGTGTCACATTCTCCTTCCCTGCTCAATGTTCCATGACAACAAGGTGATTGGACAGCAGAGGTTAGAATGAGCAGCTGCTTCCTGGGTTGGAGATTCCAGGCATTGAGGGCCATCTGTCTATATGTTCACTGATGTATGTGGAGCCATCTATCAGGCTGCTGGCCTGCAGCTGCTGAGGCCGTCACAGCCAGGCCGTCACAGGCAGCCTGTAACAGCGCCAGCCGCCACCCGCCACCCGCCTGGCTTCTCCGTCTCAACCCCATACAATGAGCGCTCCTCCTTCACTGTGTGTCGCACAGAATGGGCTGATTTGATTAAGTCCTGGCTCTCATTATGTTAGGTTGGGGTGTAGAATTTCAATGATAATCCATAATGCATGACCGGGGGTTTTGTTGCCATGGTGACATAAATTCAAGGTTACCAGCTCAGACGCATAATTGGGTGCGCATTGAGCGCTGAAGAGGTGCTGTTAAAATTCCCCTCATGAAAGTGGAGCATCAATCATGCTGTCGCAGACTGCAAAGTACTCATAATCAGATGAAATGCTGGTCAGAGAGAAAACGTCACCACGGGACAGGGCTTCCTACTCTTCTGAAAAGTCATCTGACATTTGAGAATGAACTATGAGACAGCTTAACATCCTGTTTCCTCATTGGTTCTCCACTCTGCTTGGCAACGAGGAGGCTGGACACTACAATGGTCAGAGATCATCTGGCTCTTCTCGTCCTCTCTGACTCCGAGATCACTCAGTCAGAGCAGATACACACACATGATGGAAATCAAGTCTGGGACTCAGTTCAGTTGGGGGGGGGGGGGGGGGGGGGGGGGGGTTCACACTGCAGTTTTGAGAGTGGCTCGAACGTCGTGCAATTACAACAGCTGCTAGTTTGGGGGCGCTGTCACCCAGAACAAACACTGACCAGAGAGGAAGAAAAGCATGCCGAAGGTCCAGACCAGCATTGGTCCAGACCAAATGAGGAAGTCCCACCCCTTTAGCCACCAACGGCTAAAGGGGTGGGACTTCTTCTTTAGGCTAATGAGCTCATGGCTAATGGTTAGCCACAAGCATCCACCATGTATAATCTTCAGACCAGATATCCTTGACAGTCTTCCTTTCTACTTCCTCCTCTCTACTACTTCCTCTCTATACTACCTCTTCTCTACTACTTCCTTTTCTATTCTAATTCCTCTCTATTTCTTCCTCACTGCTCCTTCTCTACCCCAGGATGCTATCCCTCTTCATCTTTTTAAAGAACTCTTCCCAGTATTGGCCATCTTGTCCTCACTATTATTAACTGCAGCCTTTCCTCTGGTGTTGTTCCTCTGGTGTTGTTCCTCTGGTGTTGTTCCTCTCGTGTTGTTCCTCTGGTGTTGTTCCTAGTCCTGCAGTTTGAACATGCAGTGGTGCAGCCCCTTCTTGGGAAACCAGGCCTTGATCAGGCTGTCTTGGCTCATTTTAGGCGCATTTCAAAGCTGCCATTCATCTCAAAATTCTTAGAGAAGGATGTTCATGCACAGCTTAAGACCTACCAAGCGAAACACGACATTTTAATACCCCTGGCTTTAAAACCCTGCACAGCGCCGAGACAGCATTGCTCAGGGTTTTTAATAACATCCTCCTGCCTAACCATTGTTGTTATCACATGGTTCTGCTGAACCTGACTGCTGCATTTGACACCATGGATCATGACATGTTAATGTCCCGGCTGCAGAGCCAGGCGGACATTTGTGGCACTGCTCTTGCCTGATTCAAGTCCCATCTGGCAGACAGAACCATGTGTGTTGGCCTCGCTGGCTCTGAATCTTCCTCTGATCCTCTAGGTTCCACAGGGCCGAAGTTTAGGGCCGTTGCTTTATTGCCTGTACCTACTTCCACTGGGTTCTGTGCTTAGGATGCAAGGCATCCTTTTTCATTGTTATGCAGATGACAGCCAGATTTATGTCCCCCTAAAAAAGAAAGTTGCCTTCTCGCTGTCACATTTAACCTGGACGACTTTTAACTCCTTAAGTTTTAATTAGAGCAAATCTGAGGTGGTGGTCTTCAGGCCCTGTTGACTTGGGTCCCCTGGCTCCACAAGTGAAGCCAACACTGCGGTTTTACTTAATTAGGTTTTAAAATGGACGGTGATTTTGAACTGGAGTCCAGATTGGGGCCGTGTTTCAGTCCAGATTAGGGCAGTGGTTCTGGTCCTCTGGTGTCTGTTCTCTGGTATCTTTGAGCTACATGTGAGCTTGAGAGACGATCTGCTGGTTCTTCTTGTTCTTCTTTGGGATTAAACAGCAGTTTGCATAAGAAAGAAAGAAAGAAAGAAAGACAAAGAAAAATAGAACGAAAGACAGAAAGAAAGACAGAAAGAAAGACAGAAAGAAAGAAAGTACAACTTCCAGATTGGCTGGTTGTCTTGGAGCTACAGATGAGTTTGCAAGTTTCTCTATAGTTTGAGCAGCAGGAGGATCGTTCAGAGTAAAGATGAAATTTTGACATGTTGAAGGCCAAGCTGCCGAAGAAGCTGCTGTGTCCCATTGTTCCCATTTCCCTCAGATACCCCGTCCCCCGTCCCCCCTGTCCCCCCTGTCCCCCTTACATCAGCTCAGCACCACCACACCCTCCCTGGTTAATACACATAAATCAAATGAGATTCATAAACCATTAAGCTGGTGCTTATTATCTCTCACATGAGGTACTTCAGATATTCATGGGCTGAAGGTATGTGCCTCCAGAACGATAATCTGCTCCATCTATACAATATTTCTCTCTTTTCATCAGGTGAATTATGCTTTGTGTCACAACTTACCAGAACATTTCTCATCACCAGAGTCACCTGTCATTCTGAATTCATTCTCACTGCTTCAACACCGTCCGTACGCAGCCACTCGTCACCGATCGGCGACGGCTTCCAGATCAGACAGGAGCTGCAGGACGAGCTCGGAGGAGAGACTTCTGCTCGGAGAGACTTCTGCTGCCAATCTTTACGACAAGAACTTCAAAAAAGGAAGCAGTTTCCTTTAACTGAATTGAAAGTCTGCTCTTTTCAAAAGGAGTCAACAAACACATGAGGGATTTTCAGCAGTGCTCAAGCATCAAATTAAGGCCGATGTGTGTGTGCGTGCGTGCGTGCGTGCGTGCGTGCGTGCGTGCGTGCGTGCGTGCGTGCGTGCGTGCGTGCGTGCGTGCGTGCGTGTGTATGTGTGTGAGTGTGTGTGTGCGTGTGTGTGTGCGTGTGCCCATCACATCACACCTTCAAAGGCCTGTATATGACTAGAGAAGCCATTTTGTTTGAAAGTACAAAGAGAAGCAGGTTATTAGGAGGAAAGCTTTAAACATGGAGAGACAGACGATCCTTTTCAACTCCAATCTTCCGCCGCTGCTGTATTTGCCACCTATCATTCCGATGAGCACGCTGCTTTAAAGCCACTCACCAGGGTTCCTGCTGAAGATGTGAATGAGGTTTTAATGAGCACCGGCCGTCACTCCGGCTCTGCTGTCACCGGGCGGATCTGCTGCTGTCGACACTCTCTGGGATTTTACTCACTCTTTACCCAGTCAATTAATCAGGATGAGCTGTTCCCACACAAGCGTCTAACTTTTTTTTTTCTCCCAGCACAACCATTCCTCGCATCATCACACGACAACAGCCAGGCTTCTCACCTCAGGTGACTCGCTCAAGTTTGAATCAAACACCAACAAGTTTGACTTCTTCACTAGTCTGTATCGTGGATATAAAACGCTTCTGGCTCCACCCAGTCAATCCCCAAGGCTCCACACAAATACACTGAATATTCATGCAGGAAGTGGAACAACAAGTTTCACTCTCTCTTTTGTTTGAGGGTTAATGTCCGTATGAAACTCAATAAACACTTTCAAAGACGGATGGAAACGCAAAGTCAATTTAGAGGTTTTCCAGTCAAACACAGACTGGCCATTTAACCACATTCTCTCTTTCTGGCTGTGTGTGCATGAATGTGTGTTTGATGTGAGTTATTGTTATACACACACACACCAAGACAACAGAAATACTGTCACACAAAAAAAAAACATCAGCTGGAGACACATCAGGGGTTAGGTTAGGTTTGGTTAGGTTAGGTTAGGTTAGGTTAGGTTAGGTTGAGTTAGGTTAGGTTAGGTTAGGTTAGGTTAGGTTAGGTTAGGTTAGGTTAGGTTGAGTTAGGTTAGGTTAGATCAGGTTTCTATGGTGACCTGAATGATCATGATTCTATAGGCAGTATAAATGAATATTTCCACGCGGCTAATAGCACTTCCCAAGTAGTTACTGAGGTTTACCTTCATCTGACCGATGACGATGTTGCTCTGTGATCTACTCCTGCTGTATTCGGTGAGAAAACTTGGATTCACCTCCTGTGCACCTATCTACCTGGAAACACTGCTGCGACCCACAACCCTCACACACTGTGTGTGTGTGTGTGTGTGTGTGTGTGTGTGTGTGTGTGTGTGTGTGTGTGTGTGTGTGTGTGTGTGTGTGTGTGTGTGTGTGTGTGACAGTGAGCTGGCGTGAGAGCAGAAGGAAGCTTGTGATTCTCTGTCCTCCACATGAACCTCGAGTTTGTCCCATTTATTACATTTGCTGTTTGACCTGTCAAACAGCTCATGTGTGGCTGTATGAAAAACAAACATGTTCCAAATGTGTGTCAGTAATGTTCCTCAGTGACCCCGCCCCAGCGTTTTTCATGTGCATGTGTGGTAACGTACCATTCAAAGTTTCATTCTTTCTATAAGCTGTGTAGAAACTGTGCTCAGTAGATTCAGAGCTTGCCCTAACCCTAACCCAAAAAAAGAAATACACCAACACAAGTGCTGCTGCAGAATCAGAAGCAGACGGTGGAGAAAGAGCAGCGTGTTGGAGAGAACAGAAGGAATGTATTGGTCAAGCACACAGAGTGTCAACAAAGCAGAGTAAAGCCTGGTCAGTCCTGGTCACTGCGCTCACTGCTCGGCGACTGCAGAGGAATGTGCTGGTCATTCAGGCTCCAGAATAGGCAGCGCTCTTTTGCCCCTTCCTCCCTGTGCACCACCATTGTATCAGCCAGAACATTGTTCAGGGCCTTCTTTTGTCTATTTAGTGTTTTGGAGGTCTCCTTTCAGGACATCAGGCGAGACCCCCGGCGCAGTGCTCCCTGAACAGCTGTGTGGGATCAGGCTGAGCTGCTCCCGTTACCGTCGCTGTAGTACAGATGTGTATCCTGCACAATTCCACTGCTGGCTCACTGGCTGGAAGGGGAATGATAACGCTTGGTGCAATTATATATTTCTGTATTGGGGTCTCACACCAAGCTGACCTGAGTACAGACTTCTCTCTTCAGCCTGTTTCTCCGGTGATTGAATTCAGCCAAGCTTATGGGCCATAATAAGCCTCCCCACTGCTGCTCTGAGTAGATTTCCAATGCGCAAACTGTGGCCTCCCCCATTGTAATGTTTACAAGGTCAAGGTTGCAGGGTCAGTGTTCCTGGCTTAGTTAAATTGGCAAGCTCTTTTTTGGCAATAGATTACCGAGTTGGTGATGGCTGGATGTTTACTGTCACTTTATCAAGGGCAGGACAATAATAAAGGGACACGCTAAGGATTTAAGGCCAAATGCAGACAGTTGAAGAATCAGAGTAGATATCAAACATGCAGTGGTTGGGATTTGCATAACCTGGTCGGAGGCAGATAGGACAGCAGAACACTCTCCTGGACCTGACTGTCTGAAGGATCATTTGAGTGATTTATGCAGGAAATTGTATTTGTGAAACAAGAGAGATAATTTAATAATGCAAGGTCTGGCCTGGTCTCTAAGAACAGGGGCTCTTTTCTGAAAAATGATCCCGTCTCTTGTCTGGGGGGGCAGAGGGGGTGGGGGGACAGATAACGAAGGCCAATATTTACCCTGGATTTGTGCTGCTTCTATTTCCTGCAGGAGTCTTACTATCATCTTGCCTTGTTTCCTGAAATGAGCAAACATATTATATGCATACATATAAATGTTTAATATATGCAAATGTAACCTGTTTCATTTCCTTTATGCAAATTGTGAATCATTATTATTAACTAAAACGATGAGAATATCAGTGAATCACAAGGCAGCTTCAACTATAGCGGTGAGTAATCACACTATTACAGAGAGGAAAGAAAGCGCCAAGACTCTAGATAAGTTCATGTACATCAGGCTCATAACATCAATCCTTGACAGATAATTAGGTCCTTTATTCAGCACCTTAGCAGCGTGGCGAGAGCACATTTCTCCCAAACACATCCCTGTAAGAACAGTCACATCACAGAAGACAGTTGAATTGTGTTGGGATGCCGACAACTCCTCGTAAATATCACTGAGTGGACCCAGACTCCGCTAAGTATTGTGCTTTCACACTTTGCCTTTAATGTGTAAGGACATGAAGAGCCATAGAAATACATATTGTCAGTTCAATAACTGATGTATTTGTTAGTCAGTACATGGCTTCACCTCATTAGTGCCTGGCTGAGCTGTTGCATTGACTCCCCACAGGCCTCATCGCATGCATCCCGACATTTCCTGATATTGTTAGTATGGAGGGAGTGCTGGCCCCGGTTAGTGTTGAATGTCAGCAGAGTGAGGGTCTCTCTCACTACGTCTCCTGCAGTCGGTCTGTTAATGTTTAGAGTCAGGAGGCCCAGGGGACTCAAATCCCTCGGACACAAAGAGCCTCTGTGTGCCGGCGAGGTCACATCTGTCCAATGACTCTGGTGCATATAGGGAGCATGCTATAGGCCATCAGAGGGGCCTGAGGCAAAGGCCCCACTTCAATAACACTGCTGTGTGCACGGCGCTGGCCGGCGTCTGCACACATCTCCACAGTCACCTCTCGGCCACGTCATCCAGGCTGTCACGTCACAGGGACCATCTCAACCCTATCAGGACTAAAATCATCTTCGGGACTCATGGTGACTGTAGACTAGTAAAAAGGAAAAGTCAATCAAGGCTTTTGCAGCTATTTGCAGCAAAGCATCAAGTTGTACTGTCACTCAGTTGTATTCAGTGGTGCTTTGGGTTAATGTCTGTGTCTGCTGAGAACGAGTGGCCTGCAGGTGAACCTGGTCTGTGATTGGACCATTGTACTGCAGAAGTCCTGGATGCCATAATAAGGAGTTTATGGGTGGAAAGCGTTATTCCTTGACTTTTCTGTGTTTTGATCATAAAAGGTCCGGGAGTTATGCTGATGAGCAGCACATTCCTGTGTGCACAGCAGTATAAAAATATGACAGTATTTGAGAGCTTTGTGTTTAAGATATACCATTTGTGTTTTTACTCATTAAGCTGCATTGATATGGCTGGCAATAAAAGAACACAGCTCTGCAATGTCATCGCTGGTATTAAAGGAGTGTCTGCTGATGACTGTCGTTAAAAAAAAAAGAGCACCGCGTTGGCCTTATCACTTCATGAAAGGTAATTCACCTATTTAAACCTGACATGCAAGTAAAATTATGCACATTTGGCTGAACGTGGAGCCTTTCAGTAACAGATGTTTACTCAGTGCTTCACATTTGGGGCTCGTGTCTTAAATGAAGGTCCTTAGAGGTGAACTTGAAGCTTAAGAAGTAATGCATGAGTAATTCTCCATCAAGATTTTATAAGAAAAAAACATCCAAAAGAACTCATTGGTGTTTGTGGGATCTTCTCACCCAGCACAGGAATATTAACACACTTCTGAAGCGGTTAGCGTAGCTATTGACATGGTAAACAGTGATTAAAAGTAGATGCCTTTTATGGGTCTGAGCCTGGCCAATCAGAGAGTGTGCTGGCTCATCAGTGGTGGAATAAATCTTTAGGTCTGGCCGGTGGAAACCAGGCTCGCCACTGAATCCTGGGCTCACTCAATATGGAGATATCAATGAAAGCTTCTTTTTTTTTTCCACTGCAGCAAATTAAACACGGTAGTGTGCCGCGTTAATGTACACATTGCCGTCTTCCCTGACCTACACAGGCTCAATCTGGCACTTGGGATTTCTCATGAAGCAGAAGCTTCCTTCCTGCTGCTGACACAAAGTGAACATGGCCGGGATGACGGGATGGCCAGAAGCTGTTCGCTGGAAGGAAACTAATGTGTTCAGTGGGACGGCAGAGTTGTCATACAGACAACGAAATGACAGCGTCCGAGTGAAGCATGTTCAGAGTCCGTTCATCAGAATGTAAACAGCGGACAGAAACTGAGCCTGCTATGTGGTAGACTTTTGATCTTTCATATGTTTGGGGTAAAACTTTGTAGGCCATCAAACATGTAGTCTGTGTGCAGACTGTAGAGCAGCGACCACATGGAGAGCGGCGAACATGAAGAGATCAGCGAGCACGCGGAGAGCGTTGAACACGCAGAGAGCAGCGAGCATACAGAGAACAGGGAGCATACAAAGTGGCGAGCATGCAGAGAACAGTGAGCTCCCAGAGTGGCAAGCACACGGAGAGCGGTGAGCACACAGAGAGCAGCTAGCACACGGAGAGCGGCGAGCACACAGAGAGCAGCTAGCACACGGAGAGCAGCTAGCACACGGAGAGCGGTGAGCACACAGAGAGCAGCTAGCACACGGAGAGCTGTGAGCACACAGAGAGCAGCTAGCACACGGAGAGCGGCGAGCACACAGAGAGCAGCTAGCATACGGAGAGCAGCTAGCACACGGAGAGCTGTGAGCACACAGAGAGCAGCTAGCACACGGAGAGCGGCGAGCACACAGAGAGCAGCTAGCATACGGAGAGCAGCTAGCACACGGAGAGCTGTGAGCACACAGAGAGCAGCTAGCACACGGAGAGCGGCGAGCACACAGAGAGCAGCTAGCATACGGAGAGCAGCTAGCACACGGAGAGCGGCGAGCATAGGGCAAACTTCTGTGATGAAACGGTGAGCAACAATGACAGGAGAGGTTGGAGGAGGTCAGGTTGGTTTGATACCAAGCCATTCAGGCCTTGATCGTTCACAGAGGATCTATAGGAGGCTTCTATGCAGCTACTGTGAATAGAAGGTCATCTCTGAGTGGCAGGGTGAGGTTACAGCGAGAGGCGTCCCTTTTAAAGAGAGGTATGCACACCCGGCCCCTCTCCTGAGCTCGAGTGGCTCGCAAGACGGCAATTGAACTACTTGGGAGGTGAAGCTACAGTGGCTTTCTCTTTCTGTATTTCCCTCTCTGACTCTGCTCAGCTGCCTGTCCTCCATCAGCTGGTTCCATGTGCTGC
Source organism: Lipophrys pholis (assembly GCF_963383615.2). Taxonomy (NCBI): domain Eukaryota; kingdom Metazoa; phylum Chordata; class Actinopteri; order Blenniiformes; family Blenniidae; genus Lipophrys; species Lipophrys pholis. Next base: position 24,676,661 of record NC_137633.1, read on the forward strand.
AGGATATCAATCTTAATGAAGCTGCCAGGCAGTGTCGTATCAACTCCAGACTACAGGCCTTGATAAGCAGCCAATTCTCTGTAACAATACGCAGGGTAATAACCAGGACAATACAGTCTCACAGAGTGTGTGTGTGTGTGTGTGTGTGTGTGTGTGTGTGTGTGTGTGTGTGTGTGTGTGTGTGTGTGTGTGTGTGTGTGTGTGTGTGTGTGTGTGTGTGTGTGTGCGTTTGTGTGTGCGTTTGTGTGTGTGTGTGTGTGTGTGTGTGAAAAGAGAAGGCACAAAAATGTTCTATCAGTGTATGTCTGGGTGAGAAGGATGATTTTAAATTGCGTGAAAATAAAGTGAAGCGTGGTGATGGTCAGACATCGGAGGGTCGTCAGCGTGAAGCAAAACGACCAACACTGAGTGTGAAGAGAGTTTCAGTGGCTTTTCACATTCAGATAATCTGGGACTCGGTAAACTCGGGAGTGAGGGGAGCCAAGAATTTTCACACCTTCATTTGGTTGGGGTGGGGTTCACATTCACTGTTGAGACCGGATAAGCCGCCTGGAAAATGTCACACAATTAAAACAGCTGCTCATTGGGGGGGGGGGGGGGGGGGGGGGGGGCGCTGTGGCCTGAAACAAACACTGACCAGAGAGGAAGTAAAGAAGAAGCACGGCTCATTGATTGGTCCGGACCGAAACCGGAAATCCTGCCGCTTTAGCCCGTGGTGGCTAGGCTCGTTAGCTCATGGCTAATGGGTCGCCACAAACAAATATACCTGTATATAGTCTTCAGACCAGATATCAGTGAGCGACTTTCTCACTACTTCTTCCTGTCAACTTCGTCCTCACTACTCCACGTCTGTCCACGAGATGTTTTCCAATTTTTTGCTTTCTGCGTCTACCTCTTTTGATTCATTCAGTTAACTTTGTTTGTTTACGACCCAAAATGCATTGCGCTCTACGTCACATTCTCTCAGCCTGTCCCCCCCCCCCCCCCACCCAGTTGAAAGATAATTTGTAAAGGAACCAAGACCTATGTTTTCAAGGGGACCAGAGATCGCTTGTTAGCCCCGGTTCAGAGGTTGTGGGCGTGTTCACGTCGCCCAAACAAAACGTTTTTTTCCGTGAGGAGAACTCCAGTCCGGACCAAACAGGGGAATGTAAACATGCCCTTGGACGTCCTCATGCAGAAAGACCAGGAACTCTGTTGCACGAGGTCACAGGTCACTGAGGAGTTCTATCAGGTTACTGTGTTCACAGGATTTTTCACTTCCACAGCCAGAGCGGCTAAGCTGCTGCTCTGCTGCTCTGCGGCTCTGCGGCTCTGCTGCTCTGGAGGATGTTGGAGAACAGTGTGTGACTGAGGTTTGGTCACATGTCAACAAGATGAGCGTCTGGTGGATTCACGGCGGAGGGTTCACGTGGCTGCGACTCTCTCACTCGTTCGCAGCAGAATGCTGTTTCGTCTGCGGAGTTTCTCTTGGACTAAAATGAGGGGGAAAGTTGTTAACCACAAATGTTTGGAGGGCTGGAGAGGAGGAGGGGATTTCCTCTCCGACTTCCTCACTTGGGCAGGCCGACATGTGGTGAATGTTTGATGTCAGCCTCCAGGAATCTGTTTGCCTAAATGCTGATATGCTGCCTGGACTCATCCAGGCTGAGTTACGCTGCCTCGCATTAGTGTGTATTATCTCATAATCTGATGAGGAGTAATGTTTTGTGGTGATTTACAGGTTCCCCAAACTCCGTTTCATCTGTTTGACATGTGAAAACTCTCTTCTAGGCATATTGATGATGAAACCGGTGAATCAGACCGAGAGTGGGGGGGGGGGGGGGGGTCGACTAGAAATGTGATGAATGATCTGGATTGGTTCCCCTGCGTAGTGAGAAACTGGCCATCACAGGGGTAGTTTGGATTGGCTCGTCCATTTTATTCAGGTGAAACCTTTTGTCAGTTCTCTAAAGAGTGAATTAAAATGAGCGTCTGCTGCAAGGTTTTCTCATTCCAGTCTCGTGAACAGCCTCGCTCAACATCCCCACTGTAACTCAAATATAAATTTTGGCTTGACACAGAAGCAGTTGACACATATTCTGTGATCAATAGCAGGAGGAGTAACATGGGGAGCGTTTTGGATTTGTGGGATCACTTAATGCGGTCCACAGTGCGAATCACGGTTGGACAGATGAGCTATTTATAGATCCAGCTCCTCTGTGGATTGATTGTCTGCTGCATTGCCTTCTATTGATTCAAGTTTCAGGAAGCAAACACACAACAAGTCAGGCTTCCCACAATGTATGGACGGAGAAATTATTTATTGCAGAGCTAAGAACGAAGAAAATCAAGTGGTTGATTTACATTCAGTGCGTGACGCTGTCAGATAGCTTGAAATGAGGCTTTTGGAGGTGCAGATCTAGGAGATAATTGATGAACATCCCGCTGAACATCTTGAATGATCTGCTGGACATCCCACTGAACGTCCTTCTGGACGTCTTGCTGGACGTCCCGCTCATGGCTTTAGTTGCTCCTGTGGTCTGGAGGCTCGTCTGCCAGGGCTTTAAGGCTGCACCATGTTGCTCTTTTATTACTTCCACTAAAGAGGTTATAAAATCACCAGCGTTTGTCCGTCTGTCTGTTAACAAGATAGCTCAAAAGCTAAAGAGCTGATCTTCATAAAAGTTGGTACACAGGTACATTTTGATCGAGGGAAGAATCCATTACATTTTGGTGGCGATCCAGTTCCAAAATAATTGTTACAAATGTTAATTTCACTATATATTGTAATGCTTAACGTGTCACTTTAAATGACAAGTGCATTGTGGGGAATGGAGTCGTTGCATGTTTTGATTTTGGAAGGTGTAGTTTGTGTTGTCCCGCTGCGCTCCGGTGCGAGGCAGTGGACACGGTAGTGAGTGAAACTCCATAATAAGCCAGGCTTCTCAACTATGGTTCGAATGATAACCTGGAAGCGGATAAGAAAACAATGGTTTTATCTTGTGTTCTTTAGAATTATGAAATAAAGTCACGGGATCACCAGACTAAATAAATGATTGAAGGCAGTTGATGTGGATGTGGAATAGTGTCATTTCCCTGTGTCCACGTCGACATTTGGCAGAGGTCAGAAATCTCTGATTGCTCTTGTTCTCCTTGTTTTTAGACAGCAGACTCCATCACTGTCAAATCAGGAGGTTTTATATGCGACGGTGCTGCTCAGCAGTCCGGATGAGGCGGAGGGACGCAGACGAAGAGGAGAGGCCTCAGCGCCCCCAATGGTATAATTTAGGGCACTCTTATCCATGCCATCAGCTCGGGTTGTAATTCAAGAAGCCACAGTGTGGAGGGTCTGCTCCTGTTTTATGCACGGCCATTATTGTGGCGGTGAGATGCAGGAGTGGCTTTTAGCACAGGAGATGCCAGACATAGATGGGTCGTCCAAGTGTTTTACAACTGAATGTGCTGAGGCGCTGCCACTACGCAGCCACACATTCAGCCACACAGACAGCCGAGGGTCCTGTTTTGTCCATCCTCAGTGATGGACAGAGAGGCTGAGCTGTTATCCCCTCTGGTAATTACCACCATTAAAGCTAATCCTGCTCCAATTCAGGCTGCTTTTGTTTTGAGCTTTATCTCTGCTGTGCTGAAGAGTTTCTCCTTTCAGGCCGGCACACAAAGACGCAGTTTTTACAGTTGGTAATTATCTGTTATGTCCTTTCTGCTGGAATACGACGGAAAATATTGGAGATGGACAGAAGCACATCTTCCCTCTTGCAATCTTTCCCTCCATCAATTTCTCTGCTTCGGTCTATTCAACAATCCTTCACCTCGTTCTCTTTTTAAAAAAAAAAAAAATGTTCATTAACGATGACAAAAAATGGAATTCCTAAATTCTGTGCTGGATGTTATTGAGAAATTAACGAGATCGAGCATGAATTTATCAACCTCAGTGACAATACTGTGATAAATGTAATTATAGGCAGTACTTATTAGCATGGTTGTAATGCCGGCCCCTAATTTTCCGCTGTAATTGTGGCTCTATTTTTACGAGGTGTTAACTGCTATTAATCACATTGATGATTCAGTAAATGTAGCGCAAAGATTTCCATTCAATCCCATTTCCTCTCGCGTATCTCTCAGCAGATCTGTCGCTTATGAAAGGAATTAAAGATCACTGTTACATAAAAGAGGAACCAGAGGAAAGAAAGAGCTCTTTTCACGTGGAACTTGTTTAATGGATTTTTTCATCTTTTTCCCTCAAATCAAACTCATGTCATAATTTTCAATTTGCCAGTTTTCACTGCCATCATTTTCCCCTCACTGTTAATGTTATGAGCCAATTGTCACCTGTCAATGCGAAAGTGAGTCGGCGCAGCTGGAAATAGACTTAATCTGGAAGGAGAGAGAGAGAGAGAGAGAGAGAGAGAGAGAGAGAGAGAGAGAGAGAGAGAGAGAGAGAGAGAGAGAGAGAGAGAGAGAGAGAGAGAGAGAGAGAGTGTTGGGGGGGCAGGGCTGGTCTGTTAGGCTAATCAGTGTGAGGAGTGGGATGCCATATCTTGTGCACCCTGTTAATGCTGGTAACTGTATTCTACCCATCATGCTAGTTGGCACACACACACACACACACACACACACACACACACACACACACACACACACACACACACACACACACACACACACACACACACACACACACACACACACACACACACACACACACACAAAGCAGATCTTCCCTGGCTATCGGCAGCAGCTCTCCTCCAACATGTTACCACTTTGTTTGAGTGTCCTGCTCCGAGCGGGTTTACCCTCCAGATGGCAGGTCATTTCCTGGTCCCGGGCCCGCTGTGCTGGGACCTTCTCTGATTGGCCGTCCCAGCGTCTTCCCGCGGCCTCGGGAGTGATTGACCGGTGTCTTCCCCAAACAGAGGCTGAGTGACGGTCCCCACCATGCTGAGGTCCTGCCTGTGAGTCTGGCCATGACACCATTAGTGTCTCTCTATCAAACAGCTGCTCCTGAGTCCTGCTCTTCAGGAAAACTAAACCTCTGATTCTGCAAGTGGGAATAAAATGAATGAGGCTTTTGGATGCTTTAAACGAAGCAATGCTGTCAGAATGCATTGCACGGTTTGTTGAAGTGGTGAATCAGCTCATAAACTATGATGGAGCATTTTGTCAGCCACAGTTTAAATAGTGCAACAGGTAAAAAAGAAAATACCTTTTTAAGAGGTTTGAGTCAAAAAACTGAGATTTACTCATTTAATGATGTGCCTTTTTCACATCTCTTCATAATAACTTCATTTGTATAGCACTTTCCTAAACTCAGTTACGTGTTTTTACATTAAAACCACAATGAAATACAGAGCATAACGAAAACAGAGATGAGAAGAAATAAAAACCAAGAACAAGAGACCATCAATTTATAAAAGTCAAGCAATAGAAATGAATTTTAAGATGAGATGATGTCATCGGTTCCTGCTCCGAAACGCTGGGAGCAGAGCTGCACACCGGAGGTTCCTGTGCTGTGGCGAGCCAGCAGGGATGCTGGGATGTTGTAATGACTTACATGCTATTAGCATCGACGGGGGCTTGTGTTTCTCGGGTCACTCCGTGTGCACATATACAGCCTGGAGCTTCATGTTCCCGTCAGGTGGAGGACGACGGGAAGGGAAGCCGGCGGTGTTGACAGCGCAGCTGATGAGGCTGAGTGACAGGAGGAGGACCTCAGAGGCTCCCGAGGCCTGGGCCGGATGGTGTGTTTCAGGTGTGTGTGTGTGTGTGTGTGTGTGTGTGTGTGTGTGTGTGTGTGTGTGTGTGTGTGTGTGTGTGTGTGTGTGTGTGTGTGTGTGTGTGTGTGTGTGTGTGTGTGTGTGTCTATGAGGAGCAGTCTACACAGGTAGCTAATGGACCCACTGCCTCAGACACCGGCGGGCAGCCTCGGGCGAAGCAGCAGCAGAATCCTAGCGTGGTGGTTCAGGATGGAGGTGGGAGGAGCTCCGTGTTCAGCTTGACTTCATTTGATTACTATTTTGAGGAGGTGCTTGCAGGAAGGAGGGAATTTTTCTCAACACCAACAGAGCTGAAATGGACTCAGCCCCGGCGTCTGCGTTCCACAAGACTGTTTCATGTTGCTGCCACCTTGTTCCAGACGACTGCTGACCACGAGGCATTTGAATTGTTCTGGTTCTAGTGATTTCTTTCTCTGTCTCTCTCTCTCTCGCTCCTCTCTAAATCTAATTATGAAGTGTGTTTGTTATTCTGCCGAGATTAGCCATCTGGCTGTGGGATGCAGGGAGGGAATCTCTGCTTGTTAGTGGCTGGCTTTCACAGCTCTCCCTCTGCTGAGTGACACTGCTGCCCACTCACACAGACAAAAATACCCCGCTAACTGGATGGCATATGTGAGACACTCACCGCAGGGTGCAGCTCTGTGTGAGACCCGCAGAGAGAGACAGACGGTGGCTGAGTGAAAGAGAGACAAGCAGACAGGAAAGGACTTTTTTTCCTCTTTGCCTAAACAATAAGTTGTGGTTTGAGTCGAGGAACCTGGCTGATAGCTTTCCTCAATCAATCCACCCCCCCCCCCGACAGTGAAAGTCCAGGACACCACAGGTTTCCGAGTGAGCGTTGTGCGGGGAATTCTGGAAAGAACACAACGTCACGAATTGTGACAATCAATGAGCAACAAGCACATGGGAGAGGTGAGCTGAAACACCGCGGACAAATTGCGCTTAGTCATCTCTGCCTGATGAAGTCTTCAGATGCTCTAATTGAACTTGACAGAGTTTTACTTCTGTGGCTTCCTCTTTGGTTCGGCCACCGCTTGTCTTCTCACTCATGGTAGCATCATCAGCCACGTTGGTCTCGTCCTGCTGTGCTGCTAAAACAGGCCCCCACTCATTAAATTGTGACTGTTACAGGAGAGTCTCTGTACAAGTGTAGGATTTCCACAACACTGGCGGATTGTTTGATTTAATCACATAAAGAATATACATTGGGTGTGATGTTTTGGGTTTCATTACATCCTTTTGCAGTAGAGAGAAATTGTTCATGTTGTAAACCAGACAAATGTCCACGTACCTGTCACAAGAAGTGCAATGGAAATGGTTAAAGATCGAGACATCATCTGGTCCATGTAGATCAGGAGACAGAAGCCAATCCAGCAGCAGACCTGCCCATAGAGACCAATAATGTAAAGCTCCAAACTCACAGTTTCTGTCTGACTGCTTCACTTCCTGTCTGACTGCTCCACTTCCTGTCTGACTGCTCCACTTCCTGTCTGACTGCTTCACTTCCTGTTTGACTGCTTCACTTCCTGTCTGACTGCTCCACTTCCTGTCTGACTGCTTCACTTCCTGTCTGACTGCTCCACTTCCTGTCTGACTGCTTCACTTCCTGTATTTTCACAATATGGCTGCCTGGACAGACAGAGAATAAAAAGAACTGTATAGCATGTGAGAAGCTTTAACTGAACACAGAAATGTCGATATATTTACACTTTCTAGATGCTTTGTACAACAACATTTTTTAGAATGAATTTTAATTTGTCAGTTTCACGATGGAAGGATGAAAAGTACAAGAAAATGTGTGCATAGGGTTTTTGAAGCTGTGGATTTTTTTCGTCCACCTTCCCAGAGTGTGAAAACTGCTCAGCTGGTTCACTGGTTTGTTGGAGGAACATCAGAGATGGCAGAGCCATGACGGCCGGGTTCCTGAAGGCGCTATCACGCCATCGTGGCTGCGCTGCTTCGCCTTGTCATCCTCCGTGTCATCCTCCGTGTCATCCTCCGTGTCTCACTGCTTTGCTGTCAACTGAAAGAACGTCTGGGAAAGAAAAGCTGAACAGCTACTGACTGTGAATACTCACCACCAGTCTGACCTCCAAGAAAACATAATCCGTGCTGCAACATACCGGGACTTACTGTCACACACATGTTCACTTTGTGGGACGAGTACATTAGAAATACCAGCAATCAATATAAACATTTTGATTGGCAGAGGAAGAGCCGAGGAGGCACTGCGTTCAGATATTTAAAATACCTGTGGAAGAACTTAGCAGGTTTAATGTCGCCCAAATAAAACTATATGTCTTGCCACTATGAGATTACGGTGTAAAATCTGACTCTATGAGATTACAGTGAGAGGTTGTACTCTTAAGGTGGTCCATACCTTCTTCCACGATAACTCAAATTTCAATATAAAATGATCATTCTGTTTGTTTGTTTGTTTTTATTATTACTCTGCTCCTCAATAAATATGACAAATTTTGGTCGATTCTGAACAAGAAGGAATCGTTAGAAGAAAAGTTGGTGAAATGTAAAGTGATTTAATCTGATTTTAATTTGTTTGTACTTTCTGCCTGTAGATACGACTGAGCAACAAGGTGATGGTGAAAAGAAGGAGCAGGCATGTTTTAACAATATGTTATCAAACAAGTAGAGACACACTGTATGTGAAAAAACTAAAGAACAACACAGTGTGGATGCTGACACATCTGTGAACATTACATTTTCAAAAGTAAGTTATGAGCAAATTATTGTTTCAGTGAGGTGAGTTAGAGGCACTCAGTGCCACCATGTGAGTGAAAATCCTTCAGGAGAAACTGAAACTTGAATAAAGAACAACCTTTTCAGATGATGCAATAGATAGTTAAAACCAAGCCACGGCTGCCGGACAATAAGAGGAACTACAATATTCCAGGGGAAATTTTCTGTGCCTGCCTTCCGCCACCGACCACACACATTAGCATGTTCATACAGCACGAGTTAGCATGTTAGCTTGCCAACATTACACACCTTAGCCACTTTCAGCTAGGGTTGGTCCTGTAACCCGAACCCTAGGGTGGGGTCAAAAGTGGGCGGGACCCAGCTAATTAGCCAGTGATCCGTAACCCTAGCCCCTCTTTTAGGCCGTCCCCCAAATATCAGCTCAATTGAACAAACTGTGTTAGCATGCTAACTAGCCTACTAGGCTAATACCTCTATCTACCTGAAAATTACACAGGTTACTCCCCAGGTGTCCCTGACCGGGAATCTGGTCTTATCTCACATGCTAATCTGCAAAGCTAGCTAGCCTAGCATTAGCATTAAAAAGCATTCAAAAGGATGCCACCTATCCATACGAACATGTGTGTTTGTGTTTTCATGTTGTGTCTGTGCAATGTGTGTGTGAGTGAGTGTTAGAGCACTGTTAAAGAATGAAATCACATCTTCTCCTCCGCTCCTCTGCTCTCCGTCCTGCTCCTCCCCCTCCTGCTCCTCCTCCTCCTGGTTTCTCCTCCTCCTCCTGCTTCACCTCCTCCTCTTCCTCCTCCTCTCCTTCCTCCTCTCATCTCCTCCTCTCCCTCCTCCTCCTCCTGCTCTTTCCTGTTTCTCCTCCTCTTGCTTCCCCTCCTGCTTCTCCTCCTTCGCCTCCTCCTCTTCCTCCTCCTCTCCCTCCTCTTATCTCCTCCTCCCCCTCCAGCTGCTCCTCCTCCTCCTCTCCCTCCTCTTCTAATCTCCTCCTCCTCCTCTTCCTCCTCCTCTCATCTCCTCCCTGTCCTGCTGCTCGTCCTCTCCCTCCAGATTCTCCTCCTTCTACTCCTGCACCTCCTCCTCTCCTCCCTGTAGAACATGACAGACGAGCAGAGCTGAGTAGTGTGTGTGTGTGTGTGTGTGTGTGTGTGTGTGTGTGTGTGTGTGTGTGTGTGTGTGTTCACACCTCCCCCCTCTGAACAGGGTGCCTGCAATACTGTAACACTGAGTAAGCCAGAAACACTCACCCTGAAGAAATCACTTTTGTTGGAGAACGGTTTTACGTGGATGACAAATTTCTTCATCGGCAGCATCAGAAGAAGTTGATGGACTCATAGTCCGATTCTCGTGTCTCCACAGTGCTCCGTCTCCGATCACTGACTGGTTAGAAATGGTCTCAACTTCTGGGTTTAGAGAGAAAAATTCTCCAGAATTTACAGTGGAGTCTTTGGGAAAAACTGCTACTGTTACTTGCTGCCCTTTAAGCCTTTTTCAGAGAGAACCATTGATTTAACAGACACAGTAGCCCCTCATTAAAAGCACAAGACCTGTAGCTACGTCTTCATGTATAATTTGTTGACATTAAGGAGGAAATGTGGGTTAAAGAACTTTTATTTTTGTGAAGTCTACAGCCGGTCACACTCTAAATCAATTATTTGTCACACACACGCCCATGTAAAACTGCAAAAATGGCTGAGAACTTTATCCAATTTAAAGGCTCACAGAATAAAATTGGTGTTAGATATGAAAATGATGTTTTCACATCTAAATAGAGGACAGACGCCGCAATGTTTTGCAATCAGAATCAAGTCTCTGGCTGAAAGTATGGCGACATGAGCTGGCAGTGAAAAGTGAGGGTGTTTGTTGGTTTGTCCCTCGACTCCCATCCGCTTTGAATGGGAAATTTTTTTTGCTGTTTTTTTCCGTTTTTTTCGGAAGCCGTTAGCCGTGGCACTTAGAAAAGTCATAGCACACTATTCTAGAATTTTCCGCACGTGCGTACATGCTCCAAATGGTGCGGGATTAGTTACGCGCCGAAAAAAGTGTGGCAGAAAAATGTTTGGAAAAATTGTTTAATTCCTCGGAACAGTAATCTTTGCGCCTTGAGGCAGGCACAAGAAAAAGGGTGGGGGGAAAAAAAACAGTAGAAACACACACACACACACACACACACACACACACACACACACACACACACACACACACACACACACACACACACACACCGCCACAGTTTAAAGGGCCTCCGACACGAGAATGCCATTCATTATTTTGTCCGATCATTCACATGATGTGGCGTTTTAGGAGCCCAAAAAAGATTTTTTTTTTTTTTTTTTTTTTTTTTAACACGAGGAAATTCTTAAACCCCGGCTCGGCTTTGAGGTGTGGATGGCAAAGACTGCGCACATAAGTGGGAAACAATAACCCCCCCCCCCACCGCAGTCCACAATGTCACCTAATAACCACAACAATGGCGGATTACATGCTCCAGATGGAGCTGCAGAACCTACTGAGGTTTAATAAGGTGATCTGTTGGACTTCTTTAGTACCAGGAGGAGCAGGAGAATAGACCTGTAGAACTCCGCGTTTTATAGAAGTCTATTCGCAGGAGTCAACTTCTATATCTGTCTGTTCTACGTGTCTTCTTCTGCATGTTTGGTGTATTTGGTCAGTCACAGTGCCCCTAAAGGCCTAGCATATGTACTGCATGCCCTGAGGCATCATGTTGAGCTGTGTTCAGATTGACATGTGGACGGAATTTCTTTTGAGAACGGGAGAAAAAAGACTGTTTTGGCTCGCGTGGGCCGAACTCTAGGTCTTAATTCCACTCTGGTTTTTACCTTTCACTCAAGTCAACCACAACAAAAGGAAGCAACACGTCAACAGGGGGTGCCAAACTGTCAACCCTCTCTGAACATGTAGCTGCACACACACACACACACACACACACACACACACACACACACACACACACACACACACACACACACACACACACACACACACACACACACACACACACACACACACACACACACACACACACACACACACACACACACACACACACAGAGCCTGTTAGAGTTGAAAACAAGTCACCTTTGTGACATTTATGCAGGGCTGCTGCTTCTTTTGAGATGCACTGTGGGATACGACAATACCCGCAGCAGGAGAGGCTTTAAAAGGACTTGTGGGACACAGGAAGGCGGTGCGAGCACGCTGCACCTGGACTACCTAAGCAACCAGCACAAAAAGACCCACTCCACTGGGTGAATGTGGGAGGACAATGAGCACAATCCAATAAATGGAGTGGTGAGACAATGCAGCTGGAGTCAGCTGGCAGCCAACAGGAGCGCGGCCATGGCCAGGTCACTCTCTCTGGACTTCCGTCCTCACGGTCTCACTTCTACATAACACGACTTTCCAAATCTGTCCTGTTTTCACCCTCTGGGCTTGAAGGAGCACAGAGAGTCAAAAGGCTTTAGTTCTTACTGTTCGGATGGCTTACCAAGGCAAATATCTGAAAACACACTTCCCTGGTACTGTTGGAGCCATCAAACCCCCCACCGGAGGAGCATCAGCGTGGCATCAAGTGTGTATTTCACACTGATCGCCCCTTTACTCTGCCAACAGAGAGCAGAAGACCAGCTCACTCCCAACCGCTGAATGTTGTTCACTGTGACGTCACATGTTCAGATGAAACCCCCATCCCTCTTTTCCACTGAGAGGGATGCTGCAGCTACAAAACAACCCCATCATATCAATAACGTAGAAGCTGATCCCGACATCTTCGGCTGATCCGTATTCAGTTTGCTGGAGGGGGAAATAATTCTGGAGAGCAGGAGCTTCAAACATCCCTTGTTTAGCAGAGAGAAGCCATTGTGGCGTTGATTGTATCTGCACACCAGTCGCTGCCTCCACTGACACAACAGAGCCAGCAGCACAGGAGCGTGCTAATGCTACACTCCAACATGGGAATCGAACCTACAACACCTTTGATGTCTCGCTGGTTCCTCACACTCAATGATGTGATTCGTCATCGTGGATTCTTATCAGGAGTTGATGCGTGTCCCAGTTTCTTTAAGGTGTTCCAGCAGAACGCCTAAGTGGAAGAAGCCCAGTGGTTACTATGACGACCACGTTTTGTCCAAATTCATAAATCTTCTCTTAATTTGTCTTTCAGTCCCACAGCTCGCCTCACTTTCACGTCAGTTCAATCTGTCGCTCGGTATTCAGGCAATGTTCAGCAATGACCATTTTCCTTCCTGTGGAAGGTCCCCACGTCGTTTCCAGGTCCTGCATCCCATAATATTAGCTGGAGAGGTCAGTCAATCTTTCATTAGGCCCGAGGTGAACGGGGTCGCCCTCCACTCCTTCGCAGCCTAAAGACAAGCAGCTGTCTGCTGTGGGGGAGATGCTGTGAATGATAATGGCCGATCCTGCCGCTCCTTCAGCATTTCTTCCATCTCCTGCTCTCCTCCAGCGCCTTTCATTCAGGAGGCGCCATGGAACCGGCAGCAGCATTGTGTGGGAGCTGCTGACTCAGACAGGATCTTTTACATGTTGTCCCACCAGTGATGCCGGTAACCGGTTAATGAGTAACGCGTTACTCTCATATGACCACAAGTAATCTAACGTGGTACTGCTTCCAAACCAGTAAACAGATCAAGTTACTTACCCAAGTTACTGTGCGTTATTTTTGTTGCATCGAGTTTCTTGTCTGCAAAGCGGCTTTATTATTAAACAGAACCGAGCCGCTCCCTCATTCTCCTCCAAACTGACACACACACACACACACACACACACACACACACACACACACACACACACACACACACACACACACACACACACACACACACACACACACACACACACAGTGCATGCAGTGTGTCTCACCTGACGCACCCCCTCCCCCACTCTGAGGTGACACAAAAGAATAAGAACTAACAATCATAATCACAAAACCATATCGTTGCAACAAGAACGCAGACACGTTACGCTATTTTCGTCATTTTCCCGAGTAAATAGATATATTGGCAGGAAGCCCCGCCCCCCTTTTTTTTTAGTTTTTAGCAAAAGCGGTTTCCTTTTTTATGCTCAGATGGTGGGGGGTGTTGTCGGCAGCTGCCGAAAGTAACTAAAACGTTACTTGTATTTCAACTTAGCTGCTTTTTTAAACAAGTAATAAGTAAAGTAACTCTGTCACTTTTTAAAGGAGTAACCAGTGATCAGAAATGGGATTGTGGCAACACTGTGTCCCACAGACTGAAACCAACACCTGTGGACTCACGTCCTCCCATCCCTCCACTCTGCTCACGCTGCAGCTCTGCTGCTGCCTGATGGTTCCTCCACGTTCCTGGCTTTTCCTGTATGCATGGATATCTGCACCACTGATGGCGGCTCACCACTATGATTACAGCCATGCGCACTTAAATATCTCAACCGGGTCCATAAAATGAAACATTGATCTTAAATGATGAGCCGACACAGTGTTGTGCCAAATGGTGTTTAGCTCAGAGCTCATCTGGAAAGTGTAGGCTTATAAATTATGCCTATTTTAACCAGTTCATCATACACTCTTCACTGTTTATGTGCGTGGTGTGTTTTATTATTCAGCCTGGGTTTGTGGGGAACTGACAGAGAAACATTTCCTAAAGTGAGTCTGCAGTTCAAAAATGTTACTGTTTACATAATTCACATTTTTTTTGTTCCATTTTAACTAGAAAAGTCTTGTTCTGTGTGCAGCAAAGCAACTGAGCCAACTGGTGTGTCATTTAATGTGTTTATTCTCTCTCTCTCTCTCTCTCTCTCGCTCTCTCTCTCGCTCTCTCTCTGCCCCCCTCTTTCTGTGAGCTTTGCTGTCGCAGCAGTTGCTGTCAGTTTGAGCGCTGCCTGCCCCCAAATATAATGGGGTTTTCTTGACGGCGTCCCCTGGGACTGACTGGCGGTGAAGAATTCTGCACGGCTCATTTGGGGCCGTGCTTCATAAACCGAGCGGCTTCGTGTCTCCAGGCGGGTCTGCGGCGTTCCACACAAGGTGTTGGTTTCACTGATAATACTTTCTGGGAGAGACAGGACTCGGTGTTTTACCATGTCGTCCAGCGTCTCTGCTGCTGTGGCGGCACGTCGCCCGCTACTGATGGAGACGCTGCTGCCAGCACCATGTTTCCTGTAGAGTAGGAGTCAATTAGGAGGATTGGAGATCACAAGCACTGATAAATCTCTCTCTGCTGTCTTCTGATTGCCAAAAAAACAATGATTTATCACAGGGCTCGTAATCAATTAAATGACAGATTCACATATTTTATGGATGAATTAAATCAACACTCTCGTGTCAAAATTTATGGTGAAATGAGGATTGATGGTTGTAATTATTCCTGCCAGCCTCTGTGGCCACTGAGAGGTCATCTCTTCAGTCCAGGTAAAGCTCCTCAACAGACTGACTTTACAAGTTAAGTGGATCCGTCTGAGACAGACAGTCAATTCTTGGTATTTGGAGGGGGCCGGTCTCCTCTGACAAAAAGTTGTGTATGGTACAGAGAGAACTGTGACCAATGATTACGATTTTTTTGTAACCCCTCCATTGAGGTACCGAGCACACCGGTACGGTTCCATAACTGTGATGGTTGTGACGATGTGAGTTAAGAAAATGATTTAAAGTGGGTTCTTCAAAACAATCAGGCAGTGAGCACACCGTTAAAATCAAAGAAGCAGTGGGATTGAGGGAAAAGTTGAAAAGGATTTATTATAAAATGTTCTGAAAAGAAAAGTGGATTAAAAAGTAAAAAAAATAAGAATAAAGTCCTTCGACAGTCAGTAGAAAGAGTCCCTGCTTAGCAGACCGGGATTAAAGCTGGAGCTGGAGCGAGGAGGCGGGCCGCCGCAGTACACGTCTCTCCAGCAGAGGGAGCCATTTGCCGGCACACCTGCAGACGTAGACACGGTGGCAGTGGGGGGGGCATGACGGTCCGTGTACCTTCCTGCCATTCGATTTTCGTTTTGATGTCGGAGAACGAAAAACCGGAAACCATCCGATTTTCGTTTTTCGATTTGATATTGAAAATCGAAAAACGGGAGACGAGCCCTCTCCTGTTTTTCATTTTACAATTGAAAATCGAAAAACGAAAATCAGATGGTTTCCGGTTTCCCGATATGTGTTTCTTAAACAAAAAACGGGGAATAAAATACGACCGTGATTCGTTATTTTAAGTCTGATTTGCCGGAAAACCCGGAAGTCGACCCTCTTCTTCGTTTGATGGGAGAGTAAACAACGGTGCATCGCGTTGCTGCCCCCTTCAGGCTGTCTGTGGGAGCTTCAAACTCGCCCACCAGTTGATTTAGATGTTTATCCG
This sequence comes from Lipophrys pholis, assembly GCF_963383615.2. Classification (NCBI taxonomy): domain Eukaryota; kingdom Metazoa; phylum Chordata; class Actinopteri; order Blenniiformes; family Blenniidae; genus Lipophrys; species Lipophrys pholis. Next base: position 24,692,514 of record NC_137633.1, read on the forward strand.
GCTGCTGCAGTTTAAATAAAAATAAATAAATAAATACACACGGTGCAAATAGATTTACTGGAGAGGGGCTACAATTTATTAAGCATACCCCTACTCCTTTTCACACACATTAGCTTTTCTACTACATTCTATGTTCTTTTCCTTTTGTGTTTGAAATTAAACAAAAAAATGACTAAATAAAATCTTACTTTTGTTTTGTTATTTGATATAGCATGGAATAAATTTTGCATTATTTCACATCCCAGGTGTTGGTTAAATGTTTTCTTTTTTGATTAATTTAGTTCATGAACAAACCTTGTGTTAATATTGAGCCGCGAAACAGAAAAAAAGATTTAAATAAAAAATAGAAATCCAACCTTTTTTCAACTAACTTTATTGAATGAGCAAATTATCTCATTAAGAATGAATATTTGTTAGAATCACATGTTGCACTTTTTTCTTTGCTTTTTCATTCCCTGCTGAGCCGGATGAGGAGCTGCAGAGCCTCCAGACGTAGGGTCGGACGTAGGGTCGGCACTCGGTGGCAGGAAGGACTGGCTGATGCCAACGCTGGTGACCCGGCAGGCAAGGCTTGAGACAAAGAACCTGGCAACCCCATCTTGCAGTCTGAGGAACTCCTGATCCTTGATCCAGCAAATGTGTCAGGCAGATCTTTATTTTATAGTTGACTCTGATATTTATCTACAAAGTTGTCAGGAGTATTTCCTAATAAAAACCTCAGGGAGACGGAATACACAGGAAGTTTAAGACAATTTTATCACATTATTCTCTTAAGAAGAGACAAAGTCTAAGTACAACCTTTCCAATAAACAAAAAAAGTCATGCATACATGACAATTACATTTTGTTGGAGCTCAATTCAATATAATTCCAATTTTAGTTGAACAAACTTAACGGCTCGCAGTAAGAAAAACATACAATCCTTCCCCAAATCCTTTCAATGTGATGGTTCTGAAAGTAAAGAAAAATGATTTGCATCTCACAGATAACCTCTGAGTGCATGTAAACAACAAAAGACTTAAATGCATGATAAAGTAAAACAATAACCCGTTTAACAATACCATTCCTGCAAAGCAACATCAAAATTTTATCATCAGAATTTTAATTATCAGAGCGCGTCAGTTTCACAAAGTACCGCTCAGAAAAAGAAGAGCAACAAAGAAAACCTGCCGATGTTGACGGCGTCTGTAGAAGACGTGTTCTGTGGTGTAGAATCTCTTGAGAAGCCGCTCCTGTCCTTTCACTGGCACGTCTTCCTTTAGAAGACACAATCCTGTCCTTTCACTGGCATGTCTTCCTTTAGAAGACACAATCCTGTCCTCATCTCAACCACCAATTAAAGCAACACATAAATCAGTAAGATGATGAAAATGACACATAACTGCATACAGAGCTGCATCAGGTAGTTAATAGTAATAGTATCAAGAAAAACAACACTAATAATACATTTTTATATTTTATTATTATATTTTAACCAAAATACAAAACGGTATCATTTGTTTTTTAGAATGTGTAAATATTATAGTGTAACTACAAAGTAACCCTACTGAATCTCACGTTTATAATTATTATTTAGTTTTTAATTTGGATTTTTCTCTCCTGAGAAATGTTTCATTTAATGTGATGACTGAGTTCTGAGGACAATCTGTGCTGCTTCTGACAGTAGGGGGCGCTGTGAGACGGCAGTCAAATCAATGAAAAGACGCGATTTTAATCATGTACTGTATATCATAAATCAATCTGGTACAATGCTGCTCACCTCAGGAGCAGCTGAAGCAGCTTTAGCTGGGAGGTGATGCTCCGTCATGTAGGTGGAGAAGTCTCGCTCTGCTGGAGATCCATCTTCAGACATTCCTCCCTGAAACTCTCATTTCACCCGTAGTCATGCCGTTGGGGTCCATCTCCACTATTACGTTGGCGCATCCTGTAGCGTCGTAACACTGATTCCTGCAGCTTCGTAGCACTCTGGACTTCCTGCAACTTCGTAGCACTCTGGACTTCCTGCAGCTTCGTAGCACTCTGGACTTCCTGCAACTTCGTAGCACTCTGGACTTCCTGCAACTTCGTAGCACTCTGGACTTCCTGCAACTTCGTAGCACTCTGGACTTCCTGCAACTTCGTAGCACTCTGGACTTCCTGCAGCTTCGTAGCACTCTGGACTTCCTGCAGCCTCGTAGCACTCTGGACTTATTGTAGCTCCGTAGCACTCTGGACTTCCTGTAGCTTTGTAGCACTCTGGACTTCCTGCAGCTTCGTAGCACTCTGGACTTCCTGCAGCTTCGTAGCACTCTGGACTTCCTGCAGCTGCATAGCACTCTGGACTTCCTGCAGCTTCGTAGCAATCTGGACTTCCTGCAGCTTCGTAGCAATCTGGACTTCCTGCAGCTTCGTAGCACTCTGGACTTATTGTAGCTTCGTAGCACTCTGGACTTCCTGTAGCTGCATAGCACTCTGGACTTCCTGTAGCGTCGTAAGCACTCTGGACTTATTGTAGCTTCGTAGCACTCTGGACTTCCTGTAGCTGCATAGCACTCTGGACTTCCTGTAGCGTCGTAGCACTCGGGACTTCTTGTAGTCTTGTAGCACTCTGGACTTCCTGTAGCGTCGTAGCACTTTGGACTTCTTTGGCTCCGTGGTCGGTTTGCACCCCGCTGGTGTCATCACAGCCTGGTGTCGCTCTCCGTCGGACCTCTTCTTTCTTCCACGTCGCCATCCTCTGGTTTTCCGGACCCTTTTGCTCTGGCATCCTTTAATCCCACCTTCCTGCGCTCTTATCAGTCCCTGGTACTGATTGGCCATTGGCCAATCTTTTCTGGGTTAACACTCAACAGGTGTAGGTTGTTTACAATATACTGTTGGCCGGGCAGGAAGTACAAGAATAAAAGTCAACACTTCAACATAAAAGCAAAATAAAAACAGAATAAAATCAAGCCATAAAATGAAATGAAACATTTAAATAAAACACTAATAAGATCATGCATAATTCAATACAATTGTGTTTAGGATAAGGCGGAGCTACAGCGCACCCATCTGCTGATTGGTCAGTGACGATCATCACACTGGACAAGGCACAATATTTAAATATCTGATATCTCATTCAAAATCCCTCCGGTTTTTGTTTACATACACTACTTTGTGCTCACTGGTCGTTTAGTTAAATGGTTTATTGAAATGTGGGCGCTACACTGCCCCCTGATGTTCCGACGAGGTGCAGACGTTCCTCTCTATAACAGGAGAGGAGGAGAATCAGCGGCAGCTGGATGCTGCTGTTCAGAATGAGAACGTTTTCCAAGCTGTGTCACAGTGAACGGAAGCTCAAGGCCTCAACTAACTTGTTCCACTTGTCCTCGTTTACTGTCACATAACGACGTCACATATTTGTGTTGTTCACTGTCTGCCTACATTTTAACCTTACTCTCTGTGGTGAGACCGCACAGCAGAGTTGGGTCTGGGCAAACTTTGCCGTACCGTACCGGCCTGTCCTGCTTCGGCATGTACTGCACAGTGAAACCGTGGCTATATGATCCAGCAGATCAATTGGTTCTCAGAGTGACGCCCCCTGGAGGTGCCTGGGTTACCTACCAGTAGAAGGCAGAGCTTTCAGCTCTCAGGCTCCTCTCCTGTGGAACCAGATCCCAGCTTCAGTCAGGGAGCCTGACACAGTCTCTATTTTTTTATTTGAAACTTGTTGGACCCGACGAAGTCACCCTAAATCCTCTTCTAACTGAGCTGCCATAAGTTTAGAAGGGAGAGTCTCTACTGAAACACTAACTTTACCTGTACTGAACTGTAAGATCTGACTGGACCTGATGAATTCTAACTCCATCAAATTTGCAGCTTGTGGATCAGCCTGATGTCAGTGTCTTGGTTGTTCTGTTCGAAAGTTGTTTGACACAACACTAATTCCAAACTTTCCATTCACATTGACCCCACCTCAGAGTGGATCTGCACGTGTCTTCCTGGTACGAGGGAGTGTTTCTTTTCTTCCTGTTGCCTACAGTTGCTCTTGTAGAATTGACGAGTTTAACTACCGTATTTTCCGGACTATTGAGCGCACCTGGATATGAATCACACTGGCAACATTTTTAAAGAAAAAAAAAGTACATATTTGGCTGCACTTGACTAGAAGCCACAGGTGTCCATGTTGTAACAGGCCAGGAATTTCACTGCGGGAATACGAGGATTGCTCATATTTTCATAAATTTCGCACAAATCTGTCTTTCATGGTGCTGGAAATTCCTGCACACAGCAATGTGTGTGTGTGTGTGTGTGTGTGCGTGCGTGCGTGCGTGCGTGCGTGCGTGCGTGCGTGCGTGCGTGCGTGTGTGTGTGTGCGTGTGTGTGCTTGTTGTCTGACTGATTTGGAGAACCCCGTGGAGAGAGGGAGAGACAGAGATACACAATCACCGACGGTTTTACCGTTTGTTGATAAAGTATTTTATCGGTTGATCGGCTGATTGTGATTCTGAGGAGGAAACTTTCTCAGCCACGGCGGACAGCAGGCGGGTTTACGTGATGCAACTGAACGCAACACTTGCGTTCGTCAGCTGTTGGGCCACAGAAAGCAGCACAAGACGAGGTCACCAAGAGCAGAACTATCACTTTTAGGGCGGGTTTTGGAGAAGCAGAGGCTAAAAACAGCATGTATCCACTTGCGGAAGTAGAATCTGGCGGCATGAAGCCAGTTAACCCGTAAAAATCCATAAATTACCCGCGTCATTTTATAAGCTGCAGGGTTCAAAGTGTGTGAAAAAAGTAGCGGCTTATAGTCCAGAAATTATGGTTCATATGTCATGCTTGACTAATAACTTAGCTACATTGTATTTTTGACATTTGTTTTCCTACAGACTCTAAAGACAGCAGGAAAAGAAGAGAAGTTATACAGTGAATGAATGATAACATCTGTGTCATCACAACAGTAAGTGGTGAACAGACAGATCCATAGAACTGGGGGAGGTTACCTGTAACTTTTAGGCCCCGTTTACACAACAACGAAATCGAGTGTATCCGCAAAACTTTCTTCACTTTTGGGGGGTCCGTTTACACGGCACCAATTTGCGGATGCACTGCATCCGCAAAGTTTTTAATCCGGCTCCCGAGGTGGAAAGATTCTTTCACGGCGCAAATCCCTCCTGCAGAGACTGATGGAGGCTACAGAGCCTGTTACCGCACATGCATATCTCTCCTCCTCCCTCCTGCTCATCCAGTTGTGAACAAACATGGCCGCCGCGTAGTGGTACGACCCGCGGTCTATATTCTAGTTTTATCGTCCAGATGAGTAGTTTAATAGTTGACTCTCCCTGATAGCATCCAATGTGTCATCAGTCCATACGGATGCCGGCTTCTCTCCATTTTCTTCACGTTTATAGAGTCTTGTTCTCTGCACACGTCTGTGTAGTTTCATTACAAAATCAAGCAACAGCGCCCTCCAGTGGCCCGGCATACTAACTACATCGTTGTCTCTGTGTCCGCTGCTGCAGCGGAAACGCCCCCACTTTTTTTTTTGCGGATTAGGTGTTGTCCCGTGAAACGTTGTGGTGTACACAGGGCCTTAGACTGACGTCATTAATAACAACAGTAATAACTACATGTGCACATCAATGTGTTTGTATTTCAGCCAGGTTTTAAAATAGCGAGAAAAAAAATGTAAGCATGTAAAGGTGAGATTTTCCTTTCATATATACCTGTGGTCTCACCTGGTGTGATTTTCATCCACAGTCTGCTTCCACAGGTTCAGAGCCACTTTCCCCACAGGCCAGTGTCTGGGAGTGGTTTCTTGTTGCTAGACAGCTGCATGCCTCGGCCTCTTCACAGCAGTCGACTGAGCTCCGAGGAGCTTGACAAAGAGGCTTAAAGTCCTACCAAAGTCTCTCGCCCCGAGGTCGTCTGCATACCCTGAGCCCAGCTCTAGGAGAAGCCTGAATGCGAGTTTAGCAGCTATGGTTACACCCCGGCAGACCCCTGCCGCCACTCCTGCTTGCATTACCATTTTTTCCTCGGGCTGCTCTAGTCTTATAACCCGGCAACAGGTCCATCTAATGTTCTCCTCTTATTTCATAACACGATGAAGGAACCGACAGACAGACTGCTGCTACTGCAGCTCCTCCACTTCGTGCATGTGGGTGTGTATGAGCAGGCATGTTGGACTTTGTTTGCAGTGACAGTGATTTGAATCTGTCTTCCCTCATGTCGTGTTCTCCTTTGCTGTTTGTTGTTCTTTTTTTTGAGATTTCTTTGGTGTGATGGTGGAACAATGTGCTGTAATATGTGCCTAGTGCTCACTTACCAACTATACTGCAAGCACCTCTCACATACTCCGTGAAAGAAACTGTTATAGGTCCGGACAATAAATCATTAGCCATATAAACCCTGTCTGCAGAGACAAGCACAAGGGAGACAAGGGTGACGGGAGCATGTGGCCATGTAGAGCTGTAGAGTAAATGTTCCACAAAAGCAGAGGCAATGAGAAACCGCTGCAAGTGTTTCAGTAAGAGAGGGAGGTATGACTGCACTTACAAAGACATGCATGTGTTCTATAGTGGACCAGCTTGTACCTGTGTGTGTGTCAGTGTCCAGGCTGTGCATGTGTGGGAGGGGGTATTCAATATCGGCAGCTGGAAGTACTCAAGTCGCTGAAGCTGCATAGAGAGAGAGAGAGAGAGAGAGAGAGAGAGAGAGAGAATGAAAGACTAGAAACGCCTGCTAAGAGAGGTACCAGCACAGCTCCCTCTTTACAGGGGCTGAGCTCTTGCGGAGTGAAAGCCCCTATAGAAAGAAAGCAGGGTCATCTCAACGGTGCAGCAGGCTTGCACACACACACACACACACACACACACACACACACACACACACACACACACACACACACACACACACACACACACACACACACACACACACACACACACACACACACACACGCGCACATACACACACACACACACACACACTCAGTCACATAGACGCTGGAGCAGAACAACACCAGGCCAGCGTGAGTGCAGCGAGTGCACAGCAGTCCTCCTCAGGAAGCTGCTCTTGTTTAGACTTACAGCTCTGTGCAAAGAATAATAAGGAGCAAGACGATGTTGGTGCAGACATGCAACACTCCCCTGTCAGCCTTTTATGTCTGCATGAATATCCCTCCTCGCTCGGACAGATACTCCCTTTGTGTGATATAGTAGATGAAAGAGGATTAGGCATACCTGCGTTCTGGTCACTGCTGAAGCTCCCACCTGGCAATGCCAAAACAGCACATGAAAGATCTTGTGGTTTTTTGAAAGTTTAGCTTCGTCTCCTCTTCAGCCTCACATCCTTTCTTTCTCCATCTTTTCAAGCCAAGCTGTCTTTTTTCCTTTTACCTTTTTTCCCCCTGTAGAACGCTAATGAAGAGGAACTGAGTCTCGGCCAAAACCCTTATATTTCTTCTCGTCATTCTTAAAAAGTTTCCATCCGCAGGTCAGTATGAACACAGCTCAGAATGATTTAGAACGTATGCCAGGCCTGTAGGTGGCATTATCACTCTGCCACAGAAACACACCGTAACCACAGAAGAAGACAGAGAATCCTCCTGCTCCGAGCACTGGAGAAATTCAACATGTGGCCTCATTAAAAACGACGAGCTTCGGTAGCTTCTGCAGCTCCACCTAGAGCATGTAGTCCGCCATGCTGTTGTTAAATGACTTCACAGGGGGCTTTTCCACCAGAAAGAACCAGGGGCTAGTTCGGAGCCAGGGCTAGACTTGGCCCTGGCTTGTGCACCAGTTCTTTGTCTTTCCAACGCCAAAGCTCCGGCCAATCAGGAACTAAGGCTTAGGGTTGCTAAACTGGCCCCACTTCGTTGCTGGGTGTGACACGTCATTAGCTGTGGGCGGAGTTATCGCTGGAGTTATCGTTACCCACAAGGTGGAAGAGATTCTGTGCCGGCATTCTGAAATCTACAGCGAACACGGAGCCATGGAGTGGATAGAGAGAAGAAAAACAAAAACAACTTCAGGTAGCGACTTAATAATACGAGGGAACGAGGTAATTTAATTTGCGATCGCAGAGCCGCGGCTCTCGGGAGCGCTGCAGAGCTCTGGCGTTGCCCTGTCAGCTGCGTCGGATATATAATTTAGAAGCCGTTTTCCATTGTCGTTGTTTTTCACGCTTTCCATCGGAACATCATTGTCACTAACTTCACCTCCATGGCTTGTATGGCGTTATGACCTCAGGCTGAGGTCTGCATGAGGCTGCATTGTGCTCCGCTGTGAGACACGCCATTATTTTCTACGCACAGAACTTTATTTTAACTTTATAATGAAGTGATACTTTTGGTTCATCAGCAACTACAAAACAAACGACATACTACTGTAAATAAAAGCTTGTATTTTTTAGCCATAAAATGAGCTTTTTAATGGCTTCATGTGAAAGAGAACTTTAATCAGTGCGTTTACGCAGGTTGCCATTGGAAACGACTAGAGCTGCATTCTATCATTGTACACCTCCATTCCTACTGATGATTCAGACACGTCCAGAAATAAAGTGAAAGGAGCAGAAATTCACTATGTAATGCCCAAATGTTAGTAAATAAGCCCCAAGCTCAGGGGAGGGCCATCCTGGTCCTCGAGGGCCGCAGCCCTACATGTTTCAATGTGTCCTCACATCACCACAGCTCACAGCAATTATTGGCTCATTATCAAGCTTTCTGCAGAACCTCATCATGATAACTCAGGTGTGCTTGAGCAGTGAAACACTGAAAACATGCATGGCTGCGGCCCTCGAGGACCAGGATTGCCCACCCCGGCACGCTCATTCATGCATTTTTAAAAAACAAATTCTCTCTATAGCCACTCTTGGGCTCTGGGCTAAAGGATAATTCATCCTCCATAAGAACAAGAAGAAAGTTGGGCAGTGCGGGGTCCTGCCGAACAAAATGACATAATTTCCTTCTTCCAGCTCCTTCTGGCCGACCAAATTTGTTTCGGCTGTGCCAACCGTCCTGGCCGAATTGTGTAGGAGCCGCACTGCCAAAACTTCTGCACTGCCGTGTGCTGCACATGCGTGTTCCAGCTCGCTAATAACGATCAGTCATATTTTAATCATATTTAGATTGTAACATCACTACTGTACGAGCCCCGCAGTTCGTTAAAATGTTGGAATGCAGGCTTACATGATGTACCTGAACGCATCATGAACAGCTGTCAGCTCCTGTAGTTAAAACCGGACCAACATGGCGCTCAGACAAAAACTCTCTTTTATCACTGAAACAGTTCAGAGAAATGTGTTTCTGAAAGCACTGGAGGCCAGAAATAAACTGTGCAGATGAAAAGTTAAAACACCGCTTCACAGACGTGTGGCTGCTGTGAGGGGGCGTGGCCTGCAAGTTCGGCCGCTTCTTATCGGAGTTTTTCAGTCCTGCTGAAAAAGCTTTTTTTTTTGGCAGCTGGCTGACGTCACTGCCGATTTTTCTCCTTGTTCAAATGGCTTCAAAAGGGGAGAATGCAGGGGCCTTAAAGCAAGACGGACGTGAGAAAACACCAATAGAGCGACGAGGAGACGCAATGATTTCTTGTTCTTTGATCTTCGTCCAGGATCAAACCGATGATCACAGTCCATCACCTCGTTCCTGTGTGAGCGCTGTCAGTGGTGCATTGGTGAAATCAGTGACGAACAACGTTTTGGAGTGACCCAATGACGTGGCTCTCACTTGGCTCCATTAACAGTAGAAAAACAACTGGTCCTTTGGCGATGCTCATTTACGAACTGGGCCTGGCACCGGCCCTAAACTAGCTCCTGGTTCTTTTTGGTGGAAAAGCCCGAACAGAGAGGGTTGCGGGTTAAAAGGTCAAGAGGTAAGTGATGACATCATCGTTTTCAGCTCATGAGCGTCTTGTCTGTCCACAAGTCAAAGCCCAGGCAGCATTTTCAAATTTGTTCCATTTAAAAAAAACAAAAAAACATTCTCAGGCTCCTGAAATGCCAGCCTGTGTGGATGATTGGACAAAAATGGTCCAATTGTCGTGTGGACAAGGCCTGAATTATTTGCTTCAGAGTACCAGGGCTCAGATTTTCACTGAAGTGGTAAAAGTGGCAAGTCACAGCGCACAGCTGAACTTGTGTGTCCAGGCAGGCCAGATTTTCAACTCACTCCTCATTCCAGCCACATGTTTCAAAGTTTATAATGTAACAGCAGAATGAACAGCTGTTTCAGGTCCGGACTCAGCTCTCCTGCTCCATGGCCTCCTCTTCTCTCTGTCACCGTGAACCAGGTCAGTCAGGATCTTCTTACAGATCTTCACTGTAATGGACACCTCGAGCTTTGTGGGGGAAATACAGTCCTGGACTTTGTGCTTCTCCCTCATCAGTGAATCAACCAGGCGATTTCATTGGGTCATTCTGGAAGATTCTTTTACCATTTAGAGAACCGGGCCCAGACTAGAGCCAGACCAGGGTCAGGTCGGTGCCAGCCTGGGGCCAAACCAGGGCCAGCCCAGGGCCGGGCTGAGGCCAGCCTGGGGCCAGGCCGGGGCCGGCCTCGGGCCAGACAAGATCCCGGCGTCACGGAAATACAAGCAGACAAAATGAAGTAATTTTATTTTCATCCTAAAGTTTTTTTAAAAGGGAGAAAAAAAAAGGTGATGGAAAACTGTGGAGACAGAGTGAGGCTGTTAGAGTCCTGGACTTGATAGAAATCCTCGAGTTCCTACCCTGCCCCAATCAAAGTCCACTGACCTGGCAGGCTGAGACAAATTATCCCAGCAACTACATATGACTCATGGCGGATCGCTGACTGATGAGCTCCAGGTCTCCTTGTATATCAGCTGATCGTCAACATGCAGCCACACTGTGTGCAGCGGAGGCCAGCCGAGGTCTCTGTACCTGTTGTCTGAAGCACCTATACACTCATCTGTCATCACAGGTCCGGACGGAGTCCATCACTCTGCTCACGTTTCAGGACGTAACTAACTAAGCGTCCAAGCAGCAGAGAAAACATCCCATGATGTTTATTCTAAAGAAACTGAGTGTTTCATGGAACAGGAAGTGACGCTGGTTCTTGGACAGAGAATCAAAGTAGCCCATTTGACCTGCTCGTATTATACGGTGGCTGCTGGGTTTGTGTCCATTACATGACGTCTGGCTTGAGTGAATCTTGGACGCCAGCACATCAAGCAGAAAGCCATGTGTGGCTGCAGGCGAGCGACACAGCAATCACATCTTTAACGGCCAGAGGACACCTGATACGGCGCTGAAGGCGAGTGGATGGATTCACTGTGCTCGCCGGGCTCCGGGCCGGTGGCGGGGGGCATGTGAAGGGCCCAGTGCTCTTCTCCTGATTGAAGTGCTCTCCCTGCAGGGCGGCAGGACTGTGTACGTCTTGCTGAAGGGAATCTCCCAGGAGGGGCGTTTCATTTTAACTTGCTCTCTGTCACATGAGCAAACTAATCAGAGAGACAGATGAAAGGTCGGGGCTGGATTGAGGGTCAGCTACTCAGTGATGGCTGCATGACCCCTGACCCCTGCTGGAGGCTCCTGGCTGACAGAGAAGCCATCTGTGAAGATGAAACTGAGAACGCCACTTCCTGGGGCTGTGACGGTAAACCTATCGTGTCTGTGTGATTCAACAGCACTTGGCTGCCTCTCTTCACCCAATCACGTTTCATATTTTGCTCTTAAACACAAGCTCAACTTTTCTGTGTTCACTAATGGACTTTTCCACCGGCCTTCAGAGTTCCAGTTGTCCATCCAGTTCTACTAGACATGTTGTATAAAGGAGATTCCTGCACTGAATGGAGCCTTTCATGGCTGCAGAATCATCAGACAGCAGTGATATTTGCTGCTATCGTGTCAGAACAAGTCCACTCCTACATTCTGGATCAGGTGTCTGTGTACGGCAGCAAACAACAAACAAGTGGCGAGGAGTCAGACAGTTCAACGCTGCGATCATTTCAATGTCGACGTGCGTCGGACCAACGAAGCAGCTGATTGAAGCAGCTCCAGCTCTGCGGCGGAGCAGCTGGGAGACGTTACAGAGCCTCGTCCCTCGCTCGGCCACAAGCACCTCTCACTGCAGCCCTTCTCTGAAGCGAGTGCTCAGGGGAGAGCCCGGTGCTATTTATGCTTCATAAATTGTTGCTGAGGGAGAGGCGGTCTGGTCTGGCTGTGACCCCTCTGTTAACGGCCACACAAAACATCCACATGTCCACAACATCTGGGGGTTTGGAAATAAACAATACAGTGAGATATACTGTCTCGACGGGACGGAGGCTGGAGTGGCGTCTGCCCCAGCAGCTGCTGGCTCCTTCGTGTCAGCACATGTCTACTGTCGGCGAGCAGCGCTTGAAACACACCACCATCACCGTGCAAGACGCATCCATCCCTTCATCTCATCAATAATCACTGTTAAACAGCACATGGTGGAGGGCAGCTCAAGAACTCCTGTTAGACAGGAAGTAGACAAACTTAATAAGACGTGAAGTTCAGATGTCTTCATCAAAATTTATTAATGAACAGAACATCAGAGCCTGTGTGTGTGTGTGTGTGTGTGTGTGTGTGTGTGTGTGTGTGTGTGTGTGTGTGTGTGTGTGTGTGTGTGTGTGTGTGTGTGTGTGTGTGTGTGTGTGTGTGTGTGTGTGTAAGCTGGAGTCTGAAAGCCAGCGCTTCGTACCCACATGTGCCTTATTGAACCTTTCACAAGTTTATATAGGGGGGGATCTTATTTTAAACTAACACAAAAATATTTTAGCCAACTGTAAAAAAAAAGAAAAGATCAATCAATCAATTAAAAGATGAAATTAAAAAGCAAATTCTTTTAATAACAGGTCAAATGGCTCCACTAACTAAAATCGCCAAGATCGTTAAAAAAGTTAAAAAGCCAAAAGACTCAAAAAGGCTTAAGCAGCTAAATCAAATAAAAGGACTAAAAGTAATGAAAATAACAAGAAAAAAATCTAAATAAAATGTAAAAGACTATCTCAAAAGGTTAAAAGGAAAAACAATAAGCAAAGAACAAGCTAAAATCTATAGGATTGTCTACAATAGAAAAATATCAAAAATATATTTGAGTAATTCAACAAAACAATGATAAACTGGCAAAAAAATATTAAAATGTGAAATTATCAATAAAGAGGGCAAAATAGCAAAAAATGTCGTAAGCTGTCTAAATCCTACTGAAGATAAAGTTTAATATATGGAAACTCTGTAGATGCAAAAGAAAGAATATATGAGCACCGGTATCGTCTTCTGCTCCTTCCAGTCCTAAAGTCTCAAGAGGCATCAATATCGATAAAGTGACTGAAGTTTCAGTCTGGAGTTTCCAAGTTTAGTTTTACCACTGAACTAAATGGGAGGTGGTTAAAACCTGGCTTCTACCATCTCATGTCTGCCCTTCAGCTTCTTCTCCTCCAATATGATCAAACAGGAAGTCCCATGCTTCCTCTCTTCTGCCCACAATGAGTCCATGTGATGGAGTGAGAGGAGAGCATCCAAAACCCTCCCAGGCAGACTCTCCTCCTCCTCGCTCGGCTCGCTCACTCCTCTGTGATTGTGCTCTGATAGTGTGCATGTTCACTTTCACCAAACAGAGAAAGAAAAAAGATAAAACATGGAACCAAAGTTTGCTGAAGCTTTGAGCTTTTCTTTTGATGTGAAGACAAAACTCCAGTTCATGTTGGTTCATGTTTCCTTTTCTGAAGCTCAGAGAAACGTCAAACATCAAACTGACTAATGCATCACACACACACACACACACACACACACACACACACACACACACACACACACACACACACACACACACACACACACACACACACACACACACACACACACACACACACACACACACACACACACACACGGAGGGATCCCAGAGCCATCAGAACACTCGCCCAAAGTGTGCCACTGTGTGTGAGTGGGTGTCAGTGTGTGTCAGTGTGTCAGTGTTGCCTCACAGCACCTCACCCCGCAGTGCCTCGCCTTACAATGCCTCTCCAAGCAGTGCCTCGCAGCGCCTCACGCCACAGTGCCGCACCTCACAGCGCCTTGAAGCGGCTCACCTCACAGCGCCTCACCTCACAGCACCTCACCTCAGAGCACCTCGCCACGCAGCGCCTCGCCATGCAGGGCCTCGCCTCACAGCGCCTCGCAGCACTTTGCAGCATTTCGCCTGGCAGTTCCTCGCCTCGCCTCGCCTCGCCTCGCCTCGCAGTTAAATATGGTCTGCACACACACACACACACACACACACACACACACACACACACACACACACACACACACAAACACACACACGCGCATGTCTACCCACCTGCCCACGCAGAACTCCCACACCTCCCACACAAACAGCCTGGCATCTGTCACCAGCAGAGAGGAAGGGGGGTCTCACACACACACACACACACACACATGGCCTCCTGACCCTGTGACAGGTACACGGAGGATGTCACAGTGAGTGGCGAGGCCCGGAGCAGCTCCAGCAGTCAGAGCCGTGGCCTCACCATAGGAAGCTGTCCAACTGCTCGGAGCTCCGGGGGACGGCGGTGCCTCTCCCAGGAAGCCATAACTCTGCGCTCAGGAAGTGAGGTGTGTCTGCAGCGTTATCTACATCTGTCTGGGAGAGAAGCAGGAGGACAAGAGGTCAGACAAGAAAGGGACCACTTATATCATGTTTTATGTATGACGTGTGGCATGTGTTTGAATATTTACATGTGTCTGAAGGTGATGCAAATACCCAGGAAAAGCAGAGGAGAAGTTCACAGAACTCTGCCTTCTTTGTCAACACAGACTCTCCGTAAACAGTTTAGCATGATGCAATTCCAGAGCAGAACCAGAAACACTGTGATTCTATCAGTTGATCAGAGCACAGCCTGCATGCATTCACCGCCAGGTCCCTGTCAATTGCTGGATTGATTAGAAACTAAAAGGCAACTCAAACAGAGCGTTTGGTATTTCTTCTTGGTTGCATTGCATACTTTAAGCAACAACTCTGACCTTGAGAGGTCAACATTGCCTCTTCCTGGTGGTCCCTCACAGTCCCCGTGGCACCGGGCATGTGCAATAACACATTTGAAGAATATAAATGATCTGAGTTAAAAGCTTTTCCTGTGAACCCTCAGAATACTCCCAGGCATATGATTAAAAGGTACCTTATAATTTCTACGAGAGTAAATTAGCACGTTGGCTCCATTGTTCAGTCCAGGCCGGCGGCATCGGCTGGTGGCCGGCGGCCCGGGGATACAGCTGAACGCAGCAGAGAAGGTTGGACAGTCACTGGATAATTGTGAGGATGGGATTCGAGGGTATCATCCATCACTCAGGAGCTTACATGAAAGTTTTGACAGGTAGAGGTCATGGCAATGTGGCAGAAGCCAGCAGAGATGGATGCCTTTAATTTGGGTAATGAAGAGTTAACCATCTTGGGAGAGCAAGAGGAGCGTTAAATGGGAGAGCCATTTGCCATTAAAAGAAAGTCTTATTTAATTCCTCCAACCTAATGAAAGACATGGAAACACAATCCTTGATTGACAATGAGGCCCAGCTGTAATTCCCTGCAGACAGTTCACTTAAGTTCCCTCCCTTGTTAATCTCCAATATAATGGATTGCAAAACTAAGGTTAAACGTGGCAGCGTGAATTCATTATCACTAATACGCTGGACCATAAGATGATTTACAATGCGCTCTCTCTCTTATTTTCATTAACGCTGAATGGCTTTGATTTAGTTGAGATTCCTCTGATCTGCTCCTTCTCGCTATCAATCTCATGAGCTTGATCGTCGTCCTCCTTCGTGTCTGACCTCGTCGCTCCAGAATGGGGCAAAGAATGGAGCAAAGAATGGAAATATGTAGGAGCAGCCAACCTGGTGAAAAAAATATTATTCTGCTTTTTAGTGCAAGTACAAACCCCCCCCTTTATCGCTTCCATGGAAATTATATTCATCCCGAGCTGTCATTCAACTTCATCCTTGACCCTGGACTTATTGTTGCAGGCTTAATGGCGGAGCTCGCACCCAGATAACGGTTAATGCTCTGCCGTGGAGCAGGAACGGCCGGCGAAGACTATCTCATACTAAAACACCAGGGACCCGATCTGCATACTGAGCCGACATATTCAGAATGAGTGCACCTATTCTCCCGCCATTCATTACCGGGAAGGGAAGTTCCCTGCCAGGTCTAATGTTTGTGTGTCAGCCACAGGCTAACATGCTAAACGTGGAGAACGCGGTATGGACCGTGCCTCTCTGTCTCTTCATTTTAATGTTGTGGAATATCGTACATAAATCCGCCTGTTCAGTTTGTCCACCCTGAAGCAACACGGCGCAGGCCCAGCTTTGTGCTGCATGTCGGCATCACGTGTGCAGACGAGCCGCCGCGCCGCGTCGGGCAGAAGCAGCGCTGAGTGACAGGAGGGTTATGGGCTCCTAATGATGGGGTTTAACGCCGTAGCTGCTGCTAATTGGGGTGACGTGTCCATCCTGTGTCCCGTCACCCCGCCCCCCCCAAGACGTCCAGCTAACAACGATTAGCCATGATGAAGGGACTGGTCGCTCTCGACCACTCACAGTGTTTATCCCAAACGGTCAGATTACTACAGTGATGGACAGATAGAGATCACTCAGTCCTGATACACCTCACCCCACTTACTTTCAGGCTTATTACAGCCACTTCGTCTGGTGTGGCTTTGAAATGTTTCACATATCAGCAGATGCAGTACGAGACAGTAGAGCCAATGCAATATTCATGCAATCAGCTTGTTATATAAAAGTAGTTTGAAAATAATGCCTGGGGATATTTTTCACGTTTCTTGTTAAAAGAAACAGGAGGCATTTCTTATACAAAACACAATTACAGAGTGTAAAATTACCATGTTCTGTTGGCAAACAATTTAGTCCAGCATCACACTGAGTACGCTGTGATACTTCTCCCCAATTATCAAGACAATAATGACGTGTTGCTTCCACTTCAGCTTCATCTGGAACACAATGTTGTGGAAGCTATTTGTCCAATACGTTTATGAAAAACTGCTCTATGATTTCATATCGTTATAGAAGAATCACATTTTTAAAACTCACACTAATCTTGAGGAGAATCAAACCTTTGAAGGAACAAAGAGAGTTCCAGTTGGAGTGTCAGTGACGCCACAGTTCACAGCAACGACTCAACACAGATTCACACATTGATGCACGTTCAGGCAGAACTCTGACATTTAGTCAATGACAGAGAACCTTCACATACTGTGATTAGGACACATTTGAAGCACTTCAGACTTCAGAGGAGCTGCTCTGTGACGCTGTGGATTTAAAGGCAGCTCCACTAAAAATCAACTGTCAAGTCTCAGAATGAGATTAGTATCAGAGAGGAAATGTTGGGAATAAGAGAAGCGCTAATCTGCTCACACTTGTGTGGTAAATTCCTTTTCCCTGCGGTTTTCCAGTGAATGACCATGTGGTGTGTTTTCTCGATAGGCACTTTTCCACGAGTACTTATTCAGGCCTACACGACATGACTCTCCTCGTTTTTGATGCTTTTCCACTACGTGTTAGTACCTGGTACCAGGTACTTTCGTGGTACCTGCTCGGCTGATGTTCCAAGCAAGCTGAGGCGAGTAGACAATGCGGCAAGCCGCTGATTGGCCGGCATGCGACGACACGTTAGGAGGACGTCTCATTCAGCCCGCCATGTTTTAAACCCGATCACAACCAGAATGATCACAAACAGAGATAGATGTACAGAAAATAAACTTCACGGAGCAACGATGAGCTGTAGATGTTTGTTTGTCTGGTGGCCGACCAGAGGATTCAGGAGCTTCACGGAGCGACCCACTACGAGTATTGGGAAGTCTCCAAGCCACCAATACCACCGGTGTTTCGGATTACCCGGTTTCCCTATTGACTGGTGACCAGCTTCCTTGAGCATTCCTTTATCAGGGCGGATGTCGAAAACCTGACCAAAATCCGTAGTTGTCCCGACGAATGCCAATTAACCACACTTCCATTAAAGTTTAAAGTATCATACCATTTGTTTGTCTTATGTCAACTTCATCTGCTACTAACGGCTGGTGGCAAAAATAGGTCACCAGTTAACAGGGGAACCAGTTAAACCGAAACATCGGACCGTGAAGCACGATCGTAACCAGTGCTTTAAGTGGAAAAAATCAAGTGCCGGTACTCCCCTTGGTGACCTGCTGTCAGTCTCTCATACTAATATGGGACAAAAACATAATATTCAGTGGCGTGCAAAGACATTTTGTACGGCAGGTGGTCAGTGTAAAATAAAGGCACCTTGTGCAGCGTGTGGATACCCCGGCTACTTTACTATAGTAGTGTGAGATAAAAAAAAAAAGTACATGTTGCAAGTAATTGCATATTTATTTAAATATTGGCAGACTTTTAATAATTCCCCCCAAAATATTAAAGGAAAGAATGAGAGAGAGAAAGAGAGAGAGATGAGTGGATGTCACTACACCATCCTGAATAAGTTCAGATATACTTTTATTGTCCCTGTGAGGAATTTTATTTAATCAGTCTGTACAGCATTACATGTATTGGGTGTAATTTAATGTGTAATTGTGAAGAAAAAAAAAAGCTGCAGTGAAACCACTTGAAATGTGACACAGAGGAACCCGGGGTCACGTAGGAATGGACAGGACAGGAACCTGGTGCAGTTTGCTGAACACTATTTGAATTTTATTTTTAGGAAATGTTGTGCCTGTACAGTAATATCACGTAGTGTGTTATTTAAGTGTGTCATTGTGAAATAACACACTTCACGGCGGTCAGGAAGCAGGACATGGGACTGGGTTTCATGCTCAGCACCTGTAGTGTTTATTAACCATTAATTCTATACATGTACAGCTCTTTGTTCTGAAGCTAGACCTCCTCCGATGGCCCACTTCTCTCACGATCCTTAGACACATGCTTGTTAAGGCACACCAGTAAAGCAACCTGCGCACCCAGCATCTGTTAAAGGGGCCACGCACACACAAACTCTGATAAGACCGCGTATACCGGTGTCGGTACCAGATATGTCCGGGGCAGGGCTTGTGCCTGCATTTTCTGATGACATGGCACATTATGAGTGGCTGTGATGATGATTTTGTATTATTACTGGCTGCAAGTTTCTCCCATCACAGTGTAAATAAAGTTAGAAAGCTAGCATTAGCATTCACAGTCAGCGTCGTAGCTTCGTGGAACAATAACATGTGTGAGGTGAAAAGGACATGATGCCGTTGAATGCCCTGAAGCGGCAGTGCTCTGTCTGGCGGTCTGGTTTAACTTCAGGAGACTGTAGAGACTGAACGTGTCTGCTTTAACGTCATCTGATTATTATGAAGTGTCCCGTTTTCCGCTCTTCCTTTTAATTTTTCTTTCCAGGTACCACAAGCAGTGTTGGGAAAGTTCAGTTTTTACACGAGCGAGTTCAAAGTTCAGTTCGCAAATTTTAAAATGAACTACTTCAGTTCATAGTTCATTTTTCTTTTTCAATATGTTGCTTCGGGCTACTACCCTCAGAATACTAGCATTTCTCCATTGTTGCGACCCATTCAGTCCACACTAGTAGCAGCTGCAGCTTCACACCCCGATAGTATATTCTCAAAAACATGAGGAAAAACTTGCTGCTTGAATGGACTTTTTGAATGAGGAATTATTAAAACAAGAAGAAAGAAAACAGACAGTCGTCCTTAAGGTGCAAAGGGAAATATACCAGGCAGGTTCTACAAAGAAATTACAACTTAAAAACCCTTAAGGAATTTTTTAGGTACTCGCACATACCTTGAAAGGCCAGGCGGGTTCAATTTTAAATACCAGGATTTCCGGACTATTGAGCGCACCGGAATATAAGTCGCAGCCACCAAATTTAAAAAGGAAAAAAGAAAAAGAAATATCGGAGTTACATGATGCACCTGAACGCATCACCCATGTACCAGCGGCATGAAGCTCTTAACCCTTAAAAAGCCCAGACATCTGCAGCAGGGTTCAAAGCATGTTAAAATAAGAAAAGAAAAGCGACTTATCACCCGGAAAGCACAGTGATCATACGAAGATGAAGTATTAATCGTGGAGGCAGAGTCGGAGGTAGTGCTGCTGTCTTCCGTTTGTTTTTGCCGCGATGCTTCACATTTTGATGACGCATGCGGCGGTGCGACTCTATGGTGGCTGCTGCTGCCAGATTGGCTGTTTTCCTCCTACATGTTAAGGCCCGTTTACGGTGAGCTTTAGCCGAGTTATTGACTGGGAGGCTCGGAAATCTGGCACCAACTTTGAACTGTCAGAGCGCCGTTCACAAACACCAGAATGAGCGCCGCTCACAGTGACGTTCATCAGGCAGAAATACAGAACGTTCAGTTCACGTTCGCCTAAAATATGAACGAGTTCATGAAGGAACGTTCATTGAACTCGTTCAGGCACAACACTGCCTACAAGTAATATTCAGTGATACTTTAAATTGCCTGTCACTGAATTTTCTGGAACTTCATTTAGTCATGATGTAATCTAGTGGTTATTATGTGTACTCAGTACTAAATGTATGCTCCAAAAAGATTTTTCTGTTTTCTGCTGCCTTTTAGTGGTGTGTTTATGTGGCAAAAAAAAAGAGGAGATTTTCATCATGGGTTACTTATTAATACATCATCTTTGAGTTTTATTAAGATGGGTCGTGTCTTAAAAAGGCTGAAATAATGTCACTATGTTATTTGAGCAATGTGAAGAAGCTGCAGAGCTGGTGGCTGACCTTGAAAATTCATCAGTGAATAAATATTGTTGATTACACTGTTTCAAAAGCTTCTCAATGTTTTCTGAGTTGTTTTCTCTTTTTTGAGGTTGCAAGCCTCAACATAACCTATTTGATTTTACATTTTTCACTTGTTGGATTTGTTTTTTTTTCTGTGCTTTGTATTGCCCCAAGTATGAAATGTGCGATATACTACTTACTACTTCCTACAGAAGAAAAATAATTAGCAGCTAGCAGTATTCACTTAATGCTGTAAAGACCTGTGACGTGTGACAGTGACATTTAGGCCCTGTTTACATGAAAACGTTTCACGTGACAACACCTAATCCACTAAAAAAAAGAGTGCGTTTACACTGCAGCAGCGGACACAGAGACAACGATGTAGTTAGTATGCCGGGCCACTGGAGGGCGCTGTTGCTTGATTTTGTAATGAAACTACACAGACGTGTGCCGAGAACAAAACACTATAAACGTGAAGAAAATGGAGAGAACCTGACATCCGCATGGACTGATGACATATCGGATGCTATCAGGGGAGAGTCTCAACTATTAAACTACTGATCTGGAAGATAAAACTAGAATACAGACCGCGGGTCGTACCACTACGCGGCCGCCATGTTTGTTTACAACTGGATGAGCAGGAGGGAGGGGGAGAGAGGTGCATGCGCAGTAACAGGCTCTGTAGCCTCCATCAGTCTCTGCAGGAGGGATTTGCGCCGTGAAAGAATCTTTCCACCTCGGGAGCCGGATTAAAAACTTTGCAGATACAGTGCATCCGCAAACTGCTGTCGTGTAAATGGACCCCCCCCCAAAGTGAAGAAGGTTTTGCGGATACACTCGAATTCGTTGTCGTGTAAACGGGGCCTAAAACTGCTCAACACTTCATGTGTATATAACGAATGTTATGTATGTAACTACGGTTCTATGAATCCCGGATGACCGCCAGAGGCGGTGCTTTAAGCACTGGATGATCATCCTTGCGCATACGCAGGCCGAGAATATTATAACAACAAAGGCACTTGTAACCTCCCGGTGGCTCACGTGAGTCTATGTAGTCATGTGACACCGGAAGCTCAGTCCCTTATACTTCTCTCGAGCACACGAGGATTCCGAGGGACTGAGCGCTATGGCACTAAAAACTGAAAAAATAAATAAATAGATAAACAAAGCAGAGATAAAATCATCAAAGACATAGAAGTAAGAAAAAACATACATAGTCAAAAGCCTGCCTGAATAAAAATGTTTTAACTGCTTCATAAAAACACCACAGGAGTCAACACACCTCAGCTGAAGTGGAAGAGCATTCCACAGCTTTGGTGGAAGAGCTTCAAATGCCCAGTCACCAATGGTTCTGAGCTCGGTGTGTGGAACCGCAAGCAGCATTTGTTGGCCAGACCTGAGCATTCTATTTGAGGCATATGGGTGAAGGAGGTTGGAAATATAAAATGGTGTTTAGCCATGTAATGCTTTAAAAGTTAGCACTAGTATTTTAAAACGAACACAGAACGTGATCAGGAGCCAGTGAAGGGAGGAGAGGATGGAGGGATGTGAAGGGAGGAGAGGACTTAATGTGGGCTCTCCGGGTTGTTCCTGTTAAAAGACGAGCAGCTGTATTTTGGACGGTTTGAAGGCGGTTTAAAAATGACTGATTTAAACATGTAAAAATGCCGTTACAGTAGTCTAAACAAGAAGAGATAAAAGCATGTAAAATCATCTCCAGCGCCACCTTGGATACCATTCCTTTAAGTTTGACGATGTTACGCAGGTGGAAAAAGCAGGAACGTGTCAACAGGCTGACATGGCTGTATAGTGACAGAGTCTGGTCAAGAGACACACCCAGGTTACGGAGGCAGGGTTTGATATAATCATTTAATGGCCCAATGTGCTGCTCAATGGGTGGAATCCATGTCGGGGGGAAAGTATAAGAGCCTCTGTTTTGCTTGTCTTTAGCTGAAGGCAACTGTCAGTCATCCACATTTTAATGGCCAAACAGTCATTTAAAATGAAAAGTTTATTGATCTCTTTGGGTTTAAAAGAATAATATAACTGAATGTCATCTGCATACAGATGGTAAGAAATCTCACTAAAACTGCTAATTAAGCAATAAATACAATAAAAATAGTAATGGGCCCAGGACAGATCCCTGATGTCCACCACAGGACAGATCACTGAGGTCCACCACAGGACAGATCACTGAGGTCCACCACAGGACAGAGGGACTGTGTCAGACATGAACTGTCCCACTGAAACAGACAACCTCCTGTGGGAGAGGTGGGATGAGAACCAGTCCAATGCAGAACCTGAGAGACCCACAACCTGCTTTAGCCTGTCCAGCAGAATACTGTGATCCACAGTGTCAACATCAGAATACTGCGATCTACAGTGTCAACAGCAGAGCTGAGGTCCAGAAGTACCAGCACGGAGTATTTCCCATCATCTGCTGCCATCAAAAGGTCATTAGTGATTTTAGTCAGAGCAGATTCTGTGGAGTGAAGTTTACGAAAGCCAGATTGGAACGGGTCAAACATACCATGTACCTCAACAGCAGATGGAAGCTGCGTGGCTACAACCTTTTCTAGTATTTTTGAGACAAACTGCAGTTTGGAGATTAGGCCTATAGTATATATGAAGGGTGGGGTCCAGATTGGGTCTTTTCAGCAGAGGCTGGATTATAGCTGCTTAACAAGTGTCCGGACCGAGCCTGTTGATAGAGAAAGATTTATTACATCAACAATTGTGGGACCAATTGATTTAAAAACATTAAAAAACAAAGATGGAGGGAGAAAATCAAAGGGGCCATACGAAGGCTAAATTTTGATCATCAGACCTGTAACTTCCTCCAAGGAGACGGGAAAATAGTTTAAATTGAGATGTTGGGAGCAGCTGCAGGAAGTTGGTGAGATGTCTGGCAGATCTTGGCTCTGATTTCACTGATTTTATTGACAGAATATTTTAATAAATTATTGCACTCAGTTTGAGAGGAAACGGGCACTTGTGGAGTGGAAGGAGAGACTATCGCATTTATGGTGTTAAAGAGAACTTTTGAATTTCTTTTGTTAGCAGAAATGAGGTTGGTGAAATATGCTGTTCTTGCATCTCGAATCATTTCATTGAGTTCCAGTAATAATTCCTTAAGATGCAGCCGGTGAACCTGTAGTTCAGTGGATTTCCATAAACGCTCTGTCCTCCTCCACTGACGCCTGAGACAGAGAATTGACCCTATAATCTGAGGTGAGGATTTTACTGAAGAATGTTTTTTAGGTTTGAGTGGAGCAACCATGTCTAGAACAGAGGAGCTGTGAAAAAGCTCCACCAGGGTTTAACACCATCACAGTCTGACAGGCCATGTTCACCAAATAAAGAGCGGTTGTCTCCCAATCGGAAGTTTGCAGGTTTGACTCCCGTCTCTGCCTGCCCACATGCCAAAGTGTCCTTGGGCAAGACACTGAACCCCAAACTGCCTGGGTGAACACACTGTATGAGTGAGTGGTTGGTGGTGGTCGGAGGAGCCGATGGCGCAAAATGGCAGCCTCGCTTCCGTCAGAGTGCCCCAGGGCAGCTGTGGCTACAGACGTAGTTTACCACCATTAAGTATGGAGTGAATGAATAATGCAATGTAAAGCGTCTTTGAGTGTCCAGAAAAACCAATATATAAAACCAATTTGTTATTATTATTATTTATGATGCGCCTAGATTGAGGCATGGAGTGACGTGGTTTCATATCCGGAACACAGGAAATTCCAAAAAGGACACATTTATGATCAGTGACCAGTAAATCCTCATGGCCAATGTTTTCCATAGTGAGTCCATGAGTCCAAAGTACTCCAGCTTTGTGTGTGGGCCCAGAAACATGTTGCCTAAAGCTATAAGACTCGGTGATCCAGATCCAGAAAGGCAGCGGCAACCTTAGAGGCAACATCATCAATGTTTAAATTAAAATCCCCAATAATTAAAACCTTTTCAAACGTTATAAGTGACGATAAGAACTCAGTAGAATCAGACAGGAAAGGGCCAGAAGGTCGGTAGATTAAAATACAGTAACAAGGGTTAACATGGCCAACTTTTGTTACTGTGAGTTTAAAGGAGGGAAAGTCTCTGTGCTGACTGACCGGCAGTCAAAATGTCTTTTAGAAATCACAGCGAGACCTCCAGCGCGGCCTGAGAGCCTCGGTGTGCTGATGTAGCTGCAGTCTGAGGGGCGGAGTTCATTTAAAGAGGTAAATTCAGAAGACCTCAGCCAAGTTTCAGTGAGGGAGAAGAAGTCCAGGTTTTCCCTCATGAACAGGTCCTGAGGAAGAAAAGTTTTCTTGGTAATGGAACGTGTATTTCGCAGAGCCATTTCTACAGAACGCTCAGTAGGGGGCGCTGCAGCAGGAGCCAGCGGCAGTGTGCGCAGGTGACAGGTGTTCACTCCCTGGTGATACCTGCTCCTGTGTGACTGCTGTGTAGTGACAGTACAACTGATCATCACAGGGATGTAGTGAAGTGTCGGGCCAGTCTGCCCTCCACAGTGAGGAGGGCTGGAGGGTGAGACGCTGTCCTGGGGTGTGGCAGGAGTGGCAGAGGGGGGGGTTGGAGAGGGAGAGTGTTTAATGTAGCGTCATGGTTGTGATCCATAGACTGAATGGTTCTTGGGAGTGTCTTCCAATCAAACCACTCAGTGTTTGCTCCTCTATGAGTCTCCTCCAACGACCTTTACTGTTAACAGACACCCAGAAGCATGAGGAGGATGTGCAGAAGAGGACATTTAAGAATCTTTTTGAAGCCTGTCTCAGGAATCCTTATAAGGCATGAGAGTGTGCGGAGAGGACAGACGGAGGCTGTGATATGGACTGAAGCCGGAAAACATCGTCTATATGTGCATATGTAATGCAAAGGAAAAGGAAGTCTCACGCACCCACTGAAGTTTTCTCCTTTTCGTGGCACCGTTGGTCTCAAAAGATGCACACAGAGCATAAAGACGCACACACAGCATAAAGACACACACACACAGCATAAAGACACACACACACAGCATAAAGACGCACACAGAGCATAAATACGTTTGAGGAAAGCTTTAGTGTTCAGTCCGCCATCCGCACAGGAAGTTGATATTGAAATGACCTTCAGGTAGAACAGAAACAGTTCCTGATGTTCAATGGGGGGGGGGGGGGTTCGCCGCCGCGTGCGATTTCTCCCGGGGGTTGTCCGCCGTTGGGTCGGCGCGGGGAACCTCTTAATCTGGATATGCACAAGAGCAGAACTACTTCCGTGTCTACAAAGGCTCATGTAATTACCGTATTTCATAGAATGTTTGAACCTGCGCTCACATGTTCCCAATAGACGCGCACCCCAAGGCTTGTGCTCGTGCACTGCGCGTCTATCGGGAGCAATACCGTTTTTATTTTAAGACAATCAGACCTTTAAGCCGTCGCGGGCCACATCAAATAACGTAGCGGGGCCACATTTGGCCCGCCACCAGCGACGGTTCCTCCTCCAGATTCCTGCTGAATGAGGTCGTAGACGCTCCAACTAACTCAACTGCAGTTTTCTGTGGTTGTATGTCACCATGTATACTTTGAAGAATTGATTTTCTCTCTGGCAGTACACTGATGAAAGCCCTCCTGGGCTCCGCTGGGGATTCATCCTTTGCTGATAACTTTGAGCTATCCCATCTATCTGGTCCCTGTTCAAACAAGAGGCAATGCTCAGATTTGCTTCAGGTGTTTGTCTCTCCTCGGGTCCTTTTCCTCTTGTTTTTGTTTTCAAGGTTAAAGGCTGACTGATGACGCTGTGTCTGTTCAGCCACGCTGTAGCTTTGGAATAAACCTCTTTCTTTCATCTGTTAAAAACTATCACACTTTGGATGATTGATAAGAAAGCTCAAGGCTTTCTGGCATTCGAGGTGATGTTATGCACTTCAGCCTCGTGGAAACCTGAAGGCCTCCAAATGAAGGCGATCACAGAGAGATGAAGCAGTGAAGGAGAGCGGCCCGGAAGTTAAACTGGAGAGCTTTCAGACATTTTCAAGCAACTCTGGCCCCGTCCACACGAGCTTAAATCATCTTTTTTTCTCCCCGGCGTTCTCAAAAATAATTTGATCCACACATCACTATGAACACGTTCAACAAGAGATCTAAGGGCATGTAGTACATATGCCAAGCCCTGAGTGGCGCTGTGACTGACCAGATACACCAAAAGACACAGAAGAAGACCTGGAGAACATAGAAATATAGAAGTAGACTGCAGTCTATTGTTGAGTCGAAGAAGAATTTAGTAGAAAGTGAAGTGAAGGTTGTGATCGTGGCGACTGATCGGAGCAACATGTGTTTCTGACATCAACCTTCAGAGCACAAGAAGCAGAGTGGAAGCTCCACCCAGCCTCCACCCAGTTTTTACCTGCCCCTCAAAGCCTCCATCAGCTTCACCCAGTTTCCACACACCTCACATCCTCCAGCCGGCCTTTACCAGCCCCTCAAAGCCTCCGCCAACTCCACCCTGCACCACAAAACCTCCACCCAGCCTCCGCCAGCCCCTCAAAGCCTCCACCCAGCCTCCATCAGCACCTCAATGCCTTCACCCAGCCTCCACCAGCTCCTCACACCCTCCACCCAGTCTCTCACAGCCTCCGTCAGCCTCTCACAGCCTCCACCCAGTCCCTCACAGCCTCCACCCAGCCCCTCAATGCCTCCGCTCACCCCTCACAGCCTCCACCCAGCCCCTCAATGCCTCCACCCAGCCCCTCACACCCTCCACCCAACCTTTCAATGCCTCCACCCATGTCATGCATTGAACCTTATTAATATAGGAATGGAACTTTTTCCAGAGTTCTTGTAGCTTCCTGCAGCCTGTGAGAGGAGCCCTGACCTTTAGCCATTCAATCCATCAGCATTAGTCCTCCAGTCTCTAGACTAAACACACCCTCATTACAGAGGCTGAGCGCCGCAGGCCTCGTCTTCACACCACTTTATTAACACAGTGCCGGGTACAATACACCAGCACTGCTGCTGCTGCTGTAACATTACAGGAGTGAAACGGCCGGAGCTTCTGGACACATGTTGACAGTGGAACACATTGTACCTGCTGCTGGGGAAGTCACCTCCTCCGGCCATGGCGGGTTCTGAGGTACTGTGCGGAAAGACAGAGAGGGAAACTCTTAAGCTCTCTGTATGATTCAAACAGTCATCAGCTGTTGAGAGGCCGCAGGGATTCACACAACGTGTAGTGTGAACTGTCGAAAAACACACACCAACCCTCACCCTGCCTCTCACTGGACGAAAGAAACTTCCCAGAACCTTGAGCCAGGGGCCCCACCAGGGCCCCACCCCCACCAGGGGCCCCACCCTCCACCAGCTGCTCAGACCCTGGCCACTGCACGTCCGGCAGTGAACAGCCCTGCTCATGACACACGGCTCGATACCCTGACACCTTTCTACCCTCCAGCTGCAGGGTCTTTGAAGGAGGAGGAGGAGGAGGACTAAGAACAGGAAGAGGAGGAGGAGAATGAGAATGAGAAACAGGAAAAGGTGGGAGAGGAGGAGAAAGAGGTGGGTGGAGGAGGAAGTTGATGATGATGAGAAGGAGGAACAAGAGGAGAAAGAGAAGGAGGGACAGGAGGAGGAGGAAGAGAAGAAGGAGAAACATGGTAACAGAGCGTAACTTCCCACAGAGCAACAGTGGTCCAGATGACGTCGTTGAGACATAATTTCCTTCCGTCTTTGAGACGTCTTCAGGGAGGCCAGAAAAAAAGATTTTTGTGTGTCTTTGCTGGGCATCGCAAGGACGTCCTGTCTGGACGTCGTATAAACGTCCAACCAAGACCTCTGGATGACTTGACGCAATGAAAAAAAAAAAAAAAAGTAACAGGCGTTATTTACATTTTTTTCTCTATAACCACTCCGGGGCTCCGTGTTCGCTGTAGTTTTCAGAAGGCCGGTTCAACCTTGCTTGCACCTTGTAGAAAGCAATAACTCCAGCGATAACTCCGCCCCCACCTAATGATGCGTCTGGCCCCGGTCTGGCTCCGCTCTTGCCCAGCAACGATGTGGGGCCAGCTCAGCACCGGTTTAGCCCCTGTTTGACAGGGGCTTTGGCGGTGGAAAGACAAAGAACTGGTGCTAAGTCTGGCCCTGACCCCGAACTAGTTCCTGGTTCTTTTGGGTGGAAAAGCCCCCCGCTGAGACCTGAACCAACAGATTGCCGAACCAGTGTGAGAGCACAACTTTACAGCTAAAGACTTAGCTGAATTAGCATCTTAGCTGTGCAGATGAATTCAGGAAATGGCTGCAGAGCTCTGAAAACTGCCATCAGACTGAGGCTCTGTCCACACAACAACGCCATTTCATGCAACCATTGTTTTGGTCTGATTGGCTTTTTAGCAGCCTGAAATTCTCCATGATATAACCGAGCAACAACAGCATGGCGGACGACCTGCTGCAGGTCGAGCTGCAGAGGCTGCTGATGCTCGTCGCTTTAATAAGGCCAGATGGTGGGTTTGCGCAATACCAGGAGGAGCAGGAGGATTCTCACTGTCTTCTTCTGTCAGAGTTACAGCGCCACCTAAAGGCCTGGCATATGTACTACATCATCCTGAACCGCGTTGAGAGTGACGTGTGGATGGAATTATTTTTAAGAACGATGATTTCGGTGGTGTGGGGGGACTCAGCTGACGCCCCGGCCGTTCAGAGAGTTGCAGAAAATAGGAAGCTCACTGTTGAACATTTGTTCAAGTGATGAATGCAAAACTTTCAAGGAAACAGGAGCCGCAAACAGAAGATGTAGTTTTTAGACATTTTATTGATCACTGTTAACAATAGCACACTTTAAAAACTGAAGCGTTCTTTAAATTTCATTCATATATCAATTTCAACCATTGAACTTATTACGTATTGAAAAAGTTCATTAAAGAAGACAATGCACTACATGTCCTACCACTTCTGCTAAAATTCCTCTGTTTAAATTCTGTGTTAGTTCTGGTCTGGTCCACTGTGTGAACTACTGAGATTTGACTGAAAGTTGAATTTGCCACAAGTTTGCTGATCTGGAACAAATTATGAAGTGTTGTGAGCAGCGGCACTCGCAGAGCGCTGCAACTTCGGTCCTGATTGTATTTGTGTATCTGTATGACAAACATCTTCAGCCCAGTACTCAAACGTCAGCTGTTTACATTCAGATGAGATACTCCAGTCTCAAGTATCCGCTAAGCATCAGACCTTGAGAGACAGAGGCCACATCAAGGAGGTCAACAAAGAACCCGACACCCTGGAGATACATTTGCATTGAGTTGAGAATGTAAAGCAACTGCGTGGCATGAAATGGCCTTGGAGTGGTAAAACAACAAGCTGCAGTCTGCTGAGAGATCCTCCTGCTGCCAGCCCGTCTTATCTGCAGTGAGGGAGGCAACACAATCTCTGAGGAATGGACTGTGAGTGGCCAGCAAAACAAACGCTGGGCCAGCTGCCACAGCTCGTCTCAGTATCGTCTCAGCATTGTCTCAGTATTGTCTCGCCACTTTAACACCACTCGCTTTTCTTTAAGTACCTAGCAAACATTGTACAAGCCATAAATCATCACATCCATCCTGGTTAACTGTTGCTTTGTGCTGCTGGATGTAACTGAAGGCCTCCATGACGAAGGATGTGCGACTTTGTCTTTGGCTTCTTCGAACTTGTTGTATGAATTCTGTACACAGCAGCAGATTTCCATAAATTCACTCTACTGCAGTTAATAACACTGTAACCCGAGCACAATGTGTTTCCAAACTGAAAACTTCATTTGCATTTTCATGTGCTGCCAAAACAGCCCCGCTTCCTCCTGTCCTGCCGTTACCCTCCCGCCCCCCGCTGCTCCCGCCCCTCCCCGACCATTGTGGAGCCATCAGATAGCGGCGAGCAGGAGTCCTCACCTGTCTCAGGGCTCTGTGGAGGATGGATCCATGCATTGTGAGCATCAGATAGCCTCCAGCAAGGGTTGGTATTGATCTAACGCTTCACTGGCCTTTTGTGAGAGCGGCAGCTGCTTCGGGGCCTTTTAGATAAGCAATGCAAAGGCAATTGTTTCTCCTCAAACCCTCTTTCAGTGTCCCTACATGAAAACCATCACTTAATTCAACACTTCATCGCTCTGGAATAAAATGTCCACTCCCTTGGCACAAAAAGCAGCAAATAAGGATTTCAAACTTCTGCCTTCGGGGTATTGGAAAGTGTGTTGGAAATCACACAGTGATAATGCTGCTCTCTGGTTTTTCACTGTTTTAATCACATGTAATCTCTGGAGTGAAAATGAAATGAAAATACAACATGTTTCACCCCCCGCCCCCCCCCCCCCCCCCCGCCCCACCCCGATCACATGGGAGGTGTGTGTGTGTGTGTGTGTGTGTGTGTGTGTGTGTGTGTGTGTGTGTGTGTGTGTGTGTGTGTGTGTGTGGCTGTATGGGCTGACACCAGCACCTCATTCACAGCCAATAATGAGTCACACTGATAAGCAGGACAGCCAACCTGCACGCTCATCATTAAGCTTCTGATTCATGTCCAGCATGGACTCGTCATCACATGAACACATGAAACTGGGCTCAGATACAGACCCTTGCAACAAGGTCGGCGCTGCAAATGGCAGGCAATACCGTCATCTAGGATGACATTGGTGATCAATCTGTTCTCACATGTGATGTTTTTGTAGGTAAAATCCTCACAGTGATGCAGTTTCTGCATGAATAGATCATTTTTAACATCGGAGTGTGACGTGGTGAAGTGGTGGAATGATTCCACAGCTGTCCCTGCAGATATGCAGCCTCTCTGAGCAAGGAATGTATACCTCTATCAGTTCATTTCAAATAACCTCATCTGTCACATCAGCTCCAGTCACATGGATCCTTCAGAAACAAACATGCTTAATATAATACGTGCGTGTGCGTGTGCGTGTGCGTGTGCGTGTGCGTGTGCGTGTGCATGTGCATGTGCATGTGCGTGTGAATGTTCATGTGCATGTGCATGTGCAGCCTCTTGAGACCATTGCTCTGACACAGGTATCTGATAATGCTTAATCAGCACTCAGTGGTCATGATAAAGCATTTCAGTCTAACGTCTGTCTGGGAGACCACGGAGAGCAGCAGCTTCGCTGCTCCGCCATTCCATCCTCCATCTCAGCTCTCCTCTCTCCCCCTTCCGGAGCTCCCTCCCTCCTTCACCCTGCCAGCTCTCCTTCCCTCCCTCCCCCTGTCGGCTCTCCTTTCCCCTTCCGGCTCTCCTTCCCTCCTTCCCCCTGCTGGCTCTCCCTCCTTCCCTCCCCCTTCCGTTTCTCCCTCCCTCCCTCCCCCTCCCGGCTCTCCTTCCACCCTCTGGTACTCCCTCTCTTCCTCCCCCAGCCGGCTCTCCTTTCCACCCTCCCTCCCCCTCCCGGCTCTCCTTCCACCCTCTGGTACTTCCCCTCTGCCTCCCCCTGCCAGCTCTCCCTCCCTCCTTCACCCTTCTGGCCCTCCCTCCCTCCTTCCCCCTTCTGGCTCTCCCTCCCTCCTTCCCCCTGCCGGCTCTCCTCGCTAGGCGGGAGTATCTGTATCAGGAGACGCTCAGTAAAGCCCAGCTGGCTGGGCGGCTGCGTGGGGGAGGGTTCTAGGGGTAAGCGATTGCCCTCTAGGGGACGAAGCAGAGACAGAAAAAAGAAAAGCCTTATCGCCCAGCCGCCAAGTGTACCGCAACTGCTGGCTGCCACCCAGAGGGAAGGGTGGGGGTGGGTGGGAGGGTGGGGGTGGGGGGTTCATGCTCCACTGTCTCTTGACACTGCTCCACTCAGCAGGGAGCCTCCATCCATCCATCATCCATCCATCATCCATCCATCCATCCATCCATTATCCATCCAACCATCTCCTTCTGAGTGTGTTCATTCCTCTTGAGGAAGAACATCAGTTAAAACATTAATTTTATGATTTTTAAGATTCAAACTAAACCATAAACCCATGAATCATCATTTGGTATGCATGAGGTGTGTGTGTGTGTGTGTGTGTGTGTGTGTGTGTGTGTGTGTGTGTGTGTGGGTGGGTGTGTTGGGGGGGGGGGGGGGGGGGGGGTGAGCTTAGACAGCAGGATGTACTACTGACCTATTTCTTTCCTTCTGATTAATACTAAGAAATAAACAAAAGCTGAATTGTTGTTGTGATTAATTAACGAGATTATTGTGAAGTGAAATGAGAGTTTATGTGAACAGATCCGTTCATAGAAAGCAGCAGACGTCTGGAACAGAGTCCAAGCGCCACCTTCAGTATCCAACCTCTGTAGGAGAAAATCAATCAGTCTGCATTTTTCTGTGAATGGCCGTGAAGCTGCCTTTTCTCCGGTAACGGAGCAGGACGCAGCCTGTTGTGGAGGCTGTATTTTCTCCGGTAACGGAGCAGGACGCACCCTGTCTGGAGGATGGTGTGCGCGGCTTGGAGCGTAATGTTGATATGAGAGCACACAGGCTCAATGTGCAGTGTTTAATATGCCTGTCTCGCCCGGCGTGTTGCCCCAGACACCGTGTGGCACAGATCCCACCTCCTCCACTCCGACGCGCTCGGGGGGCGGAATAAAGGGTTAAGGGGAGTCTTGGATGGAGTCTGCTGGGCGGAGTGGAAGAAGCGCCATTGGACGGTTGTGTGTGACGCAGGGGACAAGAAAAGGCTGATAACTAGTTAAGAAGGCAGTTTGTAAGTCTGGAAAAAGAGTGCAGAGCTTGAGAGATATTACGCAGACGGGACGCGGACACACGGCACGCAGAGCAGAGAGCGGAGCCGTTTGGCAGTGCGTGATTTTACCGGGGGGAGCATGGTGCAGCACACTGACAACAGCGAGACGGATGGGAGCATGTCCAGGGAGGCCACCGACTCGGAGGAGAGTGAATTTATGGCGTGCAGCCCGGTGGCCATAAACCCGGACTGGTGCAAGACGGCCACCGGGCACATCAAGAGACCCATGAATGCTTTTATGGTCTGGTCCAAGATCGAGAGGAGAAAGATCATGGAGCAGTCCCCGGACATGCACAACGCAGAGATCTCCAAGCGGCTGGGGAAGCGCTGGAAGATGCTGAAGGACAGCGAGAAAATCCCGTTTATCCGCGAGGCGGAGCGGCTGCGGCTCAAACACATGGCGGACTACCCCGACTACAAGTACCGACCCAAGAAGAAACCAAAGCTCGACTCTTCCAAACCATCAGCACCGTCTCCGGAAAAGTGCGCAAAGATAG
This sequence comes from Lipophrys pholis, assembly GCF_963383615.2. Lineage (NCBI taxonomy): Eukaryota > Metazoa > Chordata > Actinopteri > Blenniiformes > Blenniidae > Lipophrys > Lipophrys pholis. The sequence goes on from NC_137633.1 coordinate 24,726,408, forward strand.
CAAAGACTCCCAGCAAGAAGTGCGCAAAGATAAAGACGAAGAGCGGCTCCAAGTCCGCGCACGGCTTCGGGGAGGACTGCGTGTTTCCCGGTTTCAAACTTACAAAGACTGTGAAAAGTGAGCTCAGCGACGAGGACGAGGACGAAGACTACGAGGAGGACTACCGGACGGGGCTCCGCGCCGGGGCCCGGGACGAGGAGCGCATCAGGCCCTACAACGTGGCCAAAGTGCCCGCGAGCCCGACGCTGAGCTCGTCGGCCGAGTCGGACGGAACCAGCATGTACGAGGAGGTGCGGAGCAGCAGACTGTTTTACAACATCAAGAATATCACGAAGCAGAGCGGACTGCAGGGCGCGCTGCACGCTGCTTCCGCCTCACCAGCATCCTCCAGGTCGGTGTCCACGTCCTCCTCCTGCTCTTCCTCCTCCTCTTCCTCCTCCTCCTCCTCCTGCTCCTCCTCCAGCTCCGGGGAGGACACGGACGACCTGCTCTTTGACTTTAGCCTGAATTTCGCCCCCAGCGCCCCCGGCTCGGAGCTGGGGAACCCCGGGTGTGGGAACCTGTCCCTGTCTCTGGTGGATAAGGACCTGGACTCGTTCAGCGAGGGCAGCCTGGGCTCACACTTCGAGTTCCCAGACTACTGCACGCCTGAGCTGAGCGAGATGATCGCTGGAGACTGGCTGGAGGCCAACTTCTCCGACCTGGTCTTCACTTACTGAGCCTCAGTAATAACAGCGGTAATAACAGATGGCGGTGGCCCCCTCCCCCTGTGGCTTTCTGAAGGGGGGGCAGCTGGAGGAAAGAGATGCTCCTGAAGCTGGTAATGAAAAAGAATACAAGAGTGAAGTCTGCAGACGTTTTTTTTTTTTGATTTTTTTTTTTAAATCTGGCAGCATGACAGGGTTTTCTGGATTTTCCCGGGTCTGCATTTACTACTCAGCTGAACCACAAAGGGAAGAACACGTGACCTTCTATGCATCTTGTCCTCTTCACACTAAACCTGCAGGGAGCTGATCACGGACTGTGGACTGACTCAGAGCAAATCTGTGAACTGACGATTGTTCAGGATTTTCCTTTAACTTCTGCTTGTTTGTTTTTTGTAACTGATTCCGTTTACCTCCTGGTGGAACCTCTGCAGAGTCCCGGAGGAAACCTTTTGATACATAACAGACCTCATCTTTTTAAAAGAAAGTAAGATATTTTCAGGCATATTTTTGTACAGTTGAAAGGGAACGTTCTTACTGTGCTTTCAGTGAGTTTCAGGCACTTGTTCCCTTTATCATTTGTTTTTAGCATGCAAGGGAGTCCTGGTTTTAAGGATTAAGTTAAATTAAAACTTGCATCAAAAATGCCTTGTGATTTTAAACTAGGTTTTGTACAGTTGTAGAGCAGATTTGTTGAGTATTTGTAGACATACAATGGCGTCATGGGGAAGACATACCTCAGAGCTGGAACTAGTTTCAAGATTGTATATGTACTGTAATATAGTAAAGTTAGGAGTTTATGTATATCATACTGGTGATATGTGGATGGGTCCCGATCGCAGGTGTGAAACTGGATTTTGGTATTTTTTATGGCACATACTGTTTTTCCCCCTTCTAATTTTTTTTGTGCAATATATCCTCTTAAGACACAGACCATCAACAATTGTAGCAAGTGATGGAGGAACAGACTCGTGCACTGTCAACATCATTTCATGTTATGATGCTGAAGCCTGTCCAGGCAGGAGAATAAACTAATCAGCTGGAACTGATACCAAACCTCATGGTGTGATCCATACTGTCCCAAGCAGATCCATACCACAATTTGAATGTTATTACTCCACATGGGAGATTGGATGATCAGCAGATCTGACACCAGAACATCTTTAACGTGACTGCAGATCAGAAAAGGGGTCTGACGCAGGGCCGGTCTGGTTCGAACAAGCAAAAAAAAAACATTCCATATTCCTGTTTCATGAAATGAAACTTTATTTTAAGACTGAAGACTGCCTTCTTTTTTTAAAACATTAACCACAAACCTGTATTTTTTATTTCTTGCACTTAAAAAAGCAGATATTGTTTATTTTTATGTGGGTCTTACATATGAAATGTCTTTGATAAAAAGGTTTTGGAGTCTGACCTAATTATATGCCAAGACATTTTTTGAAGTTCTGGGCAGCAGTGATTTCACATTCCAGTGTGAAACTGTCTTTGACTCCTCTTTTAATAAATAAGTACGTACCACCATCCACTGTCCTTTCCGTTTGTGAATATATGTACACAGATGTGTTCTTTGTTGGGTTGAAAAGGATGTGATGACAAAATGATGCCTACTTTGTATGTGGGCGGATACTCGAACTGGAGAGGCTCAAACTACCATGTGAATTCACGTTTAATAAAAAGGAAAGAAAAAAAAAAGGAAAACTTGTATACTGCAGTGTGGAGGTGTTTTACTGTCCCGTCCTTCACATTTGCTGTTTTCTTCCTCGACGCCTCTCAGAAAAAGGACACTGCGGCTTTAAGCAGTTGAATTGCCCGCTTGGCTCAGCGGAGCGTCCTGATTGGACGGCTTGCTGGTCGTCTTGGAAACAGAGCTGGAAACAGGAGCCGGTGGCCCGGCGGAGCTTCCTGATTGGATGGCTTGCTGGTCGCCTTGGAAACAGCTGGAAACAGGAGCCGGCGGCGGGGGCGGGCTCGGAGGGGTCGAGTCAGGGAGTGTGTGTGTGTGTGTGTGTGTGTGTGTGTGTGTGTGTGTGTGTGTGTGTGTGTGTGTGTGTGTGTGTGTGTGTGTGTGTGTGTGTGTGTGTGTGTGTGTGTGTGTGAGAGAGAGAGGTGGGGGTGGGGGGGCTTTTCTTCTGAGCTGTAATTGACCTCCCCTGATTTTCTTTGTCGCACTGACAGGATCAGTCCCCCTGAAAGGTAACTCAAATCAAGATTCCAGTGGTTTGCAGTCTTTGAAAGCACAAGAAGCTCACAGACGATGTGAATCCAAGAAAGAGTAAATGGAAGTGGGTAAAATGAGCCGTGGAAGTAAAGATGCGATTACTCCTCTGCAGGAGCTGCAGCTGTAGCGCACAGTGGTGGGTTGGTGTCGTGGTGAGGCTCCTGTGTGTCCAACTCACGTTGCTCTGGCTCCTTATCAAAGATGGAAATCACTGTTGTGCATCACGTGTGTATAAAAAAAACTATTAGTATGAGAAGTAATCAATTACAGTGATTACATCTGGAGACCTTGTGTCCTCTTGGGCCTGACTTTACAGACGGGTTATATAAGGTGTGTGTGTGTGTGCGTGTTCATCACAGCGATACAAGCTACTGATGAATACTTTCCATGCATGGCTTCCCAGGTACAAGCCCCCTTCTATTAAGTCAGTTTTCAAACCTGTAATAAAACATTTATCTATTTTATTTATTTACTTTCCCTGACCTACTGGTCAAAGTTGCTCATGGCTTCCAGCTCCGTTCCCAACAGAAGCTCAACATTGATTTTGTGTTGGTCTGAAATATCTGCTCAGGGTTAATGCAACTGCTGCATGTTGAAATTAAATTAGTGAGCCGTTAAAATGTCCTTCTATTTCCTGCTTAAATAAATAAAGGTGCGTTGGTGAGAAGACACTGAGTGAGATGCTGACCTCCATGAACTACAACCACAAAGAGACGGAATCAAAGTCCCAGCTTTTAAATCCTTCATGGCACCAAAGACGTCCCACCGAAAGCTGTACTGCACAAAAGTTTATATGTCAGACTGTCATCTTCAAATGAACCAGAGCGATGAATAGAACTGATTGGTTATTAAAGGGAAATCTATAATCATCTATAAAAGGTAGAGTGCATGCGGGTGTACATATGCAAAGTTTTAAAAGTCACATTATTCTTTGGCGCATGTCATTATGTGGTTTTGGGTGCAGGAACACTTTTAGTTTGGGTCCTATGCGGTGTTTTATAAACGAGGCTCTGCTGTGTGTCCTGACTCTCCCACTGAGCTCACACACATTACGTCAGTGCTCAGCTCTTGCTGCTGCGCAGTACGACTCCATGTTGTGTCATTCTGAATCCACATGTGCTCACTCCCCCCCAGTGAGAGGCTGTCTGACACTGCTGTGGAAGACTGATCTCTACTCTGCACTGCAGCTTCATCACAACACACTCACCTCAACCGGTTTCCTGGGTTCTGAGACATATGGGCAGGGTGGATGTGATGATGTGATGGTGTGATGATGTGATGGTGTGATGGTGTGATGGTGTGATGATGTGATGGTGTGATGATGTGTGGTGTGTGATGGTGTGTGGTGTGTGATGGTGTGGTGTGTGATGGTGTGTGTGATGTGTGATGGTGTGTGATGGTGTGTGGTGTGTGATGGTGTGGTGTGTGATGTGTGATGGTGTGTGATGTGTGATGGTGTGTGATGGTGTGATGATGGTGTGTGATGGTGTGTGATGGTGTGTGGTGTGTGATGGTGTGGTGTGTGATGGTGTGGTGTGTGATGGTGTGTGATGTGTGATGGTGTGTGATGTGTGATGGTGTGTGATGGTGTGATGATGTGATGGTGTGTGATGGTGTGTGATGTGTGGTGGTGTGTGATGTGTGATGGTGTGTGATGGTGTGTGATGTGTGATGGTGTGTGATGTGTGATGGTGTGTGGTGTGTGATGTGTGATGGTGTGATGTGTGGTGTGTGATGGTGTGTGATGTGTGATGGTGTGTGATGTGTGATGGTGTGTGATGGTGTGTGATGTGTGTGGTGTGTGATGTGTGATGGTGTGTGATGTGTGTGATGTGTGATGGTGTGTGGTGTGTGATTGTGTGTGGTGTGTGATGGTGTGTGGTGTGTGATTGTGTGTGGTGTGTGATGGTGTGTGATGTGTGATGGTGTGTGGTGTGTGATGTGTGATGGTGTGTGATGTGTGATGGTGTGTGTGATGTGTGATGGTGTGGTGTGTGATGGTGTGTGTGATGTGTGATGGTGTGTGGTGTGTGATGTGTGATGTGTGATGGTGTGTGATGGTGTGGTGTGTGATGGTGTGTGTGATGGTGTGTGGTGTGTGATGGTGTGTGTGATGTGTGATGGTGTGGTGTGTGATGGTGTGTGTGATGTGTGATGGTGTGTGATGTGTGATGTGTGATGGTGTGTGATGGTGTGTGTGATGTGTGATGGTGTGTGATGGTGTGGTGTGTGATGGTGTGGTGTGTGATGGTGTGTGTGGTGGTGTGTGATGCTCTGACACCAGCTCCAGCCATGCTCTATCATACATTCCTGTTACACTGTCAGGGCTTTACAGAGCCTGACAAGACACACCACAGTCCTGCAGCATCTTTCTTCCAGCTGTTATGTATTAAATGATGAAGATCCAGGTGAGAGAAACTCAGACTCCTATTGAGGTGAACCTGCACCCTGAAACCTCTGATCCACCGACTCACATTGGGAGTGGAGCAGAATGTGGCTGAGGCTCAGTGCAGCTCCTGCATCCTGACGCCAGTCCTGATCCGAGGAGACTCCTGCTGCTGCTGCTGCTGCTGCTGCTGCTGCTGCTGCTGCTGCTGCTCTGTGTATGAGAGAGAGACAGAGAGACAAAGAGGGAGAGACAGAGAGAGAGAGAGAGAGAGAGAGAGAGAGGGAGGGAGCAGCAGTCCCATCTGCTGGACTGATATTTACTCCCTTCACATTTGTAAGAAGTGGGGGTGGCAGAGGCCCAATTCCCTCGTGGTGTTTTAGCACTCTGACACACACACACACACACACACACACACACACACACACACACACACACACACACACACACACACACACACACACACACACACACACACACACACACACACACACACACACACACACACACCAGGTGTAACCTGCTCGTGGTGCAGCCGAACGGTTTGATGTAATCTGATGTCCATTAACAACTCCACGGCAGTATTTCATTATTGAGAGACCGAAGCAGCCGTCCTATTGTCTCCCGACACAGAAGCAAACAGTTCAGTCACTGCTCCCAGATCGCTGATCTGATCGGGAGGGGTCACCATTCTGCTAGAGGTCGCACATCACTCAGGGGCTTTATCTGGTGGAGGTCAGGCGCTGGAGCTGCTCACACCTGCTTCTCTTCACACTGGATCCAGACGGAGCTCCGCTGATGGATGGAGGATCCTGGATGACATTTTGCAGATTCCGCCGACACTCCGTCTTCCCGTAGTGTGTGTGAGAAAATAAATTAAGGCTTTTCCATTTCACAAATGCCACAGTAATGGTCTCAGTGTAATTACAGCTTGTAATGACCTGTACCGGTGTTTGGAGTGCAGTCACACACTCTGCTTGGCCTGATTGAAGTCATGTTAAGATTTACATAACTTTGTTTGGAATTAACCGGGACTCTGGTCTGCATTTGTCTTCCAGCTTCCCAGCAGCTACAGCGATTCTCTCCTCCAATGTCGTCGTTCCTGTGTGTAAACTTCTGAGCTTTTAATCCATCTCGGGGGTTTATGTTGGTCTTTTTAACACATCTGGTGTAGTTCCATCTGTCCCTATGTGTCGTAGTATAAATTATTGTTCCCCGCATAATGTTGTCGAATGAAGTGGCTACGTGTGTTCGTCTCGCTTCATCAAGGCCCCGTCCACACCAGCCTAAACCGTCTCTGTTCTCCCCGTCGTTCCGTGGACACGTCACTATGGACACGGCTCAAAATAATGCAGTGCACATGCCAGGCCTTTAGGTGGCGCTGTCTTGAAACGGGAAAGCCACTACAACAGAAACAGTCTGGCCAAGATACATGGGGAGAAAATAGTTATATCTTAAAAACTAAAGCAGCACAAACAACAATTCTGTCAGCACAAACCAGCACTAACGATTGAGACCATTATTTGTTCAGCTTGGACAGAGTGGAGGAGTCGTGTGTGCGCCCTCCGCCTCGCGCCTGGGAGCACGCACACATGCACGCCTTTCTTAATATTATTTTATTTAATATCTTAAAAACTAAAGCAGCCCAAATGATAAATTTTTTTCCGGCACAAACTAGCACTAACGCAACACAAAGGATTGGGTCTATATTCACAGATCTTTGTAAGGGGTGGGGGGGGGGGCCAGCTTCACTGAGGTCACAGATGACCCTACGCAAAGCGGCAGATGACGATTTTGACATCACTGCGCACACGCGCCTTGCAGAGAGCATGAAGGGGCCTTTACTGCGCATGCGCATATCTCGCCCCCTCCCTCCCCATTGAAAACGGTTCCTTCTGTTTAGGCGCTTGTAAACCAAGATGGCGGACCATAGTGGTGTGATTCATGGTCAGTATTCTAGTTTTATCCTCCAGATCAGTAGTTTATTAGTTGAGACTCTCCACTGATAGCATTCGATGTGTCATCAGTCCATGCGGATGTCAGGTTCTCTCCATTTTCTTCACGTTTATAGTGTTTTGTTCTCTGCAGACACGTCTGTGTAGTTTCATTACAAAAACAAGCCACAGCGCCCTCCAGTGGCCCGGCATACTAACTACATCGTTGTCTCTGTGTCCGCTGCTGCAGTGGAAATACACTCCTTTTTTTTTAAGGGATTCGGCGTTGTCGGGCCGATATGTTATGTAAGAAACATACTTATTTAATAGCACATCACTGAACCAAGATGTACACAATATATGTAGATAAATGCACATGTATATAATATATACAAAGTTGTAAGCAAAATTAATATTAAATACAATTTTTCTTCAGGGGCCACATACAGTCCACTTACGTCTTGAGTGGGCTGGACTGGTAAAATATTGCTATAATAAATTACACTTGAATGTTTTGCTTTGTTGTGGCGTACAGTGTAGGTGATGAAATTGTCTTTAACTTTTCAAGATCACACAATTACACCTGAAGATGACTTCAATCTCAACATAAAGTAAATTGTAATAAAACAATCTGGTGCAAAATACAGTGAAATATTAAATAAAAGAACTTGTTATGAATCCAATATAACTACCTTGCTTGGTGGTTTGTGGGGCTGGATTGGACACAGTGCAGCACCGCGCTGCAGAGAGGCTGTCCGCTGTCCGCTCATTAAGGTGTGTTCACAGTTAAAACCACTCTGTGCACGAGGATTTGGCCTCTCTTGCTGGGTCCCCTGAACAGATAGACCGTCTGAATGGATGGCTCGCTGCATAAAACAGTACCGTCAAGGCAAGTTTCATTTTTGGGCCATATTCAAGTATATTATTGGAATTTACTGCGGGCAAATCAAAAATGAATGGCAGACCACAGTTGGCCCGCGGGCCACTGTTTGGACACCCCTGAGTTAGACATCTCCAGCGAGACGTCTCCAGTTAGACATCTTCAGCAGGACATCTCCAGTTAGATGTCACCAGTAAGATGTCTCCAGCAGGATGTCTCCAGTTAGACGTCTCTAGTTAGACATCTCCAGGTTGACGTCTCCAGCGGGACGTCTCCATTTAAGATTTAAGATGTCTCCAGTTAAACATCTCCAGCAGGACATCTCCAGTTAGATGTCTCCAGCAGGATGTCTCCAGTGAGACGTCTCTAGTTAGACATCTCCAGGTTGACGTCTCCAGCGGGACGTCTCCATTTAAGATTTAAGATTTAAGATGTCTCCAGTTAAACATCTCCAGCAGGACATCTCTAGGTAGATGTCTCCAGTGGGTTGTCTCCAGTTAGACATCTCCAGTTTGATGTCTCCACCAGGACATCTCCAGTTAGACGTCCCCAGCGGGGCATTGAGCTACAGCGGATCATGTAGTCCTCAATTAGCTTTCCCTCCAGGGCCAAAATATGACCAGCATGCCAAAGGCTGGAACATCCGAGGTTTTTCCAAACTATGTCAGTAAAAGTTGTTTTAATTGTAGATCCTACCAGATGCAGATGCTACCATTATTACTATTACTATTGCTGTTATATCATTATTAGTCAAGGTGGTTGTAGTAATAATTTAAGCCTGATATTTCAAAAAACAAAAAAGGCACTCTTGAGTGTAAAACCAAAAAAGGAAGTGCAACAACTATTTAATTAATTACAAATGCACTGAGAGAGACAGAGACAGGAATACAACGAGAGATTTGCAGTTTGTTACTTTTATAATACCACAATAATAGTGTTGCTGTTGTTTTAGTGCTGCATTTGTTTCTGTTGTCTCGTTTTATCCATTTCTTCTTTTTAATTGTGGTCTCTTTCATTTGAAGTGTAAAAACTGATATATAAATGAACTTAGTAGTACTATTGTTTTTGTAATTTTTTATTATAATACACCACAGTTAGATTTCCAAATAAAGACAAATGAATGAATTCACTCACCAAATCAGTGAGAAAAGTGACAGCGATGGGATGAGGAAATCCCTCTGATGTATCCTGTCGTCTCAATCCTGAGGCCAAGATGTTGCATCGGAAAGTCGGAGGTGAAGAACTCAGTCCTCCACTCTTCTTGTCGCAGCATCATCCGACAGCGGCACCTGCTTTAAGGTGCCTTTTCACATCAGCTCAATGAGTTACCAATATCAATTTTCCAGTCATTCCTGGCACGTTCCTGACATTCTTTAAGTGACGGAATGCATCAAAATAAGGTTCTTGAATGGGCGTATCAGTGCGCAACATTCCTGATATTCGTTCTTTCTGGCTGCCAAAAAAAACCTTCCAAGAATAACAAGACTCGCCTTGATACATGACGTTTGCAACTGACTGTGTCGATTTGTTGTGACGCGTGTTGATGCGTTTTACAGAGTGACAGAATTCGCTCCCCTGCAGCCTCCTCCTCTCGGATCAACTCTATGGAATTTCTCTGGATGTGGAGCGATCTGAAGTGTGTGAACTGTACAGCAGCTGATTGTAGAATGACTGAGGCATGATAGAGCCATATCTACACCCAGTCGCGGACCTGGATCGTTTTACGCCCTGGGCGAACACCCACACCCCCACGGGCCGCGTCTGAGGCGCTGATTCTCAAATCCTCTCAGAGCAAAATCCACAACTTAATCAATACCAAATTCTTTCAATTCGCCACATTCCTGACAGATTAATGAGAGAAAGTGACGATGCGCATTACCACACAGCAGTGTGCAATAGCGCACAACACCGCAGAACAATAATGGCGACCGTACGTAATGACTGGTGATGATCCGCCACCGTTTCCTGCTCTTACTTGTAAGGCATGATAACAGGTTGCGGCTGTCTGCGACGCCTCTGCCTCGAATCACATAAGTTCAGATGGAAATAGTGATATGAAGTCAGGAATTGAGATTGGTGCCATTCCTGACTTGTCATTACGTGTAAATGTACCTTTAACAGCTCCTCAACCGTTTTCTTGCTTTTTTCATTGGGATTAAAATCTTCACCAACCATATCAATTGCAGTATTTTCAATTACCTCAGCATCAGCATATAGTTTCTTAGGTTTGGCAAGATTCCATGAAACAAGGGATGATGCCACTTCATGTTTTCAATTTTACTGTTGCGGCTGTGGGATTTTGGAGGCCAGTTGGCATTAAAGCTGGCGGTATGCAGAAAGTTGAACTGCCGCTTTACATGATCCACTTTGCTGACAGCTCCGGTCTGCATGCGTATCAAGCATGTGATGTGGGTTTAGCATTAGTATGGTCTAATATAAAACAAAACTGGTCGGTCCAGTCAGATTTGAACTGACGTCTTTCCTGGTCGGCTTTGCGCTTTTTCACGCCACAGATCACGTTGTTCTTTGCTTCATTTTGACTCACCTACTTTCTGCTTGATGGCGGGTTACGTCAGGCGCCCTCAGCCTCTGGGGTCATGACTATGGTCCTGATGAGGTCCAAACAAAGTAGAGCAATGCATTTTTTTTTTTTGTTCACAAATTGCACTTTGTTTCACATTGAGGTGCAGCTAACAGGCCGGCGCTGGCCAGACAATTGACCAATAGACCTTTTTCACACTTCCGCGTTTCAAACCGGATGTGGAGCTCATCTACGTCCGGCGGCTATCGCTTTAGCGTTGGACAGTGACGATAATGGCTCAGTCTCGACGTGGTTGTTTTTGTTGTGTTCCTGGTTGCTCTTGTGGGGCAAGAAAACAACCATACCTCTCTTACCACGTTTTTCCTACGGACCCGGGCTAAAGGAGGCTGTGGATCCAAGCTATTAGAAGGGATGAGGGTCTGAAATGCTGCATAAAGCCAGGGAGCACTTTAGTATGCAGCCGGTACTTCACCCAGGAGGGTTCTGTCAGCAGATCTACCACCAGTTGCCTTAAAAGTGGAACTGTTCCATCTCTCTTTCCCTGGAATGACTTTATTGGACCACCAAGAGGGATTCTGTCTTCCAGAGGGCTCAGAAACGGCAGCTTGTCCTCTCACAGCTCGCCAGGCTGAAGCTGCTACTGCAGACCACCATTATGTGGGTCATCCACCCACAGGTAAATATCTAAGATGGTAAATTGCATAAATTTGTCATATAAGATCAAATATAACTGTTACTACAATTGCAGGACGTGTTGCAGCACCAGTGTGTACTTCTATACCATCTAAAGATCAAATCAATGACGGATACATATACTGTGTTCTTGCACCTCGACTCACACGATGTATTGATCCACAAGGAAATAATGTCACAGGAGCTCAATAATTAAACCAATCGTGCTCACCAGTGAAAATGAAAACAAGACTGTTTCAATTTCATTTTACATTTGAAAAATAAAGTAATGAAAATATAAGATAAAAATTAAGACTGAAACATGACCGTTTATAACATTGTGAGTTATTTTATAGTAGGACCTTATTTATATAGTGTGTTGCTGTGGCCTGGGAGGCTCCACCTCTCTTGACTTCCCAGTAGTGAACCCCCACTTCTCCCGACTCCCCAGTGAACCTCCACCTCACCTAACTCAACAATTAACTTCCAACCATCCAACATACTCCATTGTCCACCCTGTGCTTCCCCTCTGTATATCCACACTGCGCCTCCACACCTTGCCTTCACCCTGTATCCCCACACTGTGCCTCCACCACGGGCCTCTACCCCCGCTGTGTCTATTTGCATGTGACCAGGTCACGGTGTCACGTTCCCCTCCCCCCCTCCTCACACTGACCCCTCTGGGCCGGTACAGGAAGCCAGCAGGTTGGACTCCTGCAGTGTTTGTGATCCAGGCTCCCTGCTCTCTCCACCCAGTGCCTCCAACCTCCTCTCTCCACAATGTGACAACAAAACCTCCCTCCACCAAGTCAGCATGATAACACAATGGAGCTCCACGCATCTGATTCTTATTCTAATTGTTTTTCAAGACATTTGTCTTTATGACTTGCAGGGAATCAAGTAAGCAGTTCCACTAATTCTGTTTAATTAAGGCCCCGTTTACACGACAACGAATTAGAGTGTATCTGCTAAACTTTCTTCACTTTTGGTGGGGTCCGTTTTTCACGGCACCAGTTTGCGGATGCACTGTATCCGCAAAGTTTTTAATCCGGCTCCCGAGGTGGAAAGATTCTTTCACGGAGCAAATCCCTCCTGCAGAGACTGATGGAGGCTACAGAGCCTATTACTGCGCATGCACATCTCTCCCCCTCACTCCTGCTCATCCAGTTGTAAACAAACATGGCGGCTGCGTAGTGGTACGACCCGCGGTCTATATTCTAGTTTTATGGTCCAGATCAGTAGTTTATTAGTTGAGACGCTCCCTGATAGCATCGGATGTGTCAACAGTCCATGCGGATGTCGGGTTCTCTCCATTTTCTTCACGTTTATAGTGTATTGTTCTCTGCACACATGGCTGTGTGGTTTCATTACAAAATCAAGCAACAGTGCCCTCCAGTGGCCCGGCATACTAACTACATCGTTGTCTCTGTGTCCGCCGCTGCAGTGTAAATACACTCCTTTTTTTTAAGGGATTCGGTGTTGTCGGGCCGACATGTTATGGAAGAAACATACTTATTTAATAGCACATCACTGAACCAAGATGTACGCAATATATGTAGATAAATGCACATGTATATAATATATACAAAGTTGTATACAAAATTAATATTAAATAAAAATTTTCTTCAGGGGCCACATACAGTCCACTTACATCTTGAGTGGGCTGGACTGGTGAAATATTGCTATGATAAATTACACTTGAATTTTTTGCTTTGTTGTGGCGTACAGTGTAGGTGATGAAATTGTCTTTAACGTTTCAAGATCACACAATTACTCCTGAAGATGACTTCAATCTCAACATAAAGTAAATTGTAATAAAACAATCTGGTGCAAAATACAGTGAATATTAAATAAAAAAACTTGTTATGAATCCAATATAACTACCTTGCTTGGTGGTTTGTGGGGCTGGACTGGAGCCTTTTGCAGGCTTATGTTTGACTTATGTTAGGTTAGGTTAGGTTAGGTTAGTTGTCACGTGAAACGTTGTCGTGTAAACAGGGCGTAAGTGTCTCATAGTCAAATTGTGATTATTTTACTCCAAACCAAAAGTAACAATTTACAACTGTATATTGTGTTTGTAATGTTTGCAAGTTATTTTCTTAAAATTCCAATTTCAGCTTCATTAATCTGATGAATCTTGTCTGTCTGGCAGAGCAATGCATAATTTAATGGTGTCATCCCAGATAGACGATTCCCATTTAGACGACTCATAAGTGAATTATTTGTAACATTTCAGTGACCTAGGATGAATATTAATGTATTTTTACACATAAAGACACATAGTTTCTTTGAAAAAGTTTCTGAACTTTAGTTTAAAATCGCAGCGAGCGAAGGAAAAAAGAAAACAGGGCCCCGATGTCGGGCTAAAAATGGTGAACGGACAACGGACTGCAACCACGGAAAACTTGTCCACACAATTCCAAACAACTCATCCACAACTATTTTTTTCAGCAGAAACATTGGCAGCTGCCCAGAGCGCAAAATCAACAGGGCGCACCGTGAACCGGCTCAGATGCGGTCTTCAGAAATACGGTTTTCAGAAATCCATTTCTGAAAATAATAAGCCGCTTCATAGATGACGGCTTTGAGTGATGCGTTCAGGTGCTCGTTAACGTGTAGGAACCCCGCCTTCCGACACGTTAACGAGCTGCGGGGCTCAAACAGTATAGACGTTACAAGCTTTTTTAGCATTTATGATTTGGAGGATTGGATTTCAAAGTATCTTTATCACGATGTAAAGACATTGTACTGCCCCGATGTCAGAACGGGATAAGGCCGCTTCGTAGCCGACCGCTTTCAGTTCAGGTGCATCACGTCAGCGTGCCCTCCGACATGTTAATGAGCTGCGGGGCTCATACAGTAGTGACATTACACACAAAACATGATTAAAATATGATTGATGAAGACATTAGCGAGGTAGAACGTGCATGCGCAGCACACTGCAGTGCCAAAGTTTTTTTTTTGGGGGGGGGGGGGGGGGGGGGGGCACCGTCATGTGTAAAGAAGACCATTCTTTGCAAGAAACAAATATATATGGACATATACTAGATATATGAAACATGTATAAGATATAAATTAGAAATAATATGTAAAAGTACATTGTACAACCTGCTGCTGCTGTTTTGCTGCAGAATTACTTCTGTTGTAGTTAAATTCGGTTTTCCAAAGTAAAGCTAATGACTTTCACTGAATATTATTCCACTCGGTATTGCTTCGCTCTGTAGTCACAGTGGTGAATCCAGAGATGCTGCACATGCTGCTGCTCCGGTAAGGCAGTGAAAAAAATTAATTAATTAATTAAAAATGGAAGTAAACAAAACTACTTTAATTACATTTTTATTTTTTTTTTTTTACGAATTATTCAATTAAAATCAATTAATCAAATTAACACTTTATTTTTGACAGCACACATTTTTTACTAGTGTGGTCAATCGATTTACTAATTAATTGCACAATTTTCTGGAATTGCAATCAATTGCATGGTTTCTGTACTGAAGATTGAAGCTTGTCATGGATATTTATTGAGAGAAAACCAGGGAATTAACGTCAACTCAATTTAAATTCAAAGACTATTTTTTATAACATCCTTTTAGCTTTGGGTGAAACTGTTCCTCTCCAAGATTAATAAAATAATAAAAACATAACTTAATGACTTAATAAACATCTAACATAAGTCTAGGTTTTGTTACACTGCAGGTCCAACACTTTGAGAATTTGAATATAGTGGCAAAGATATACTGTAACACACACACACACACACACACACACACACACACACACATACATATACGAGAGAGAAAGTAACACTCAGAAAAAGAGAGAGAGAGAGAGAGAGAGAGAGACAGCACGTGTAACCCAGCTGGGTTTATCATTTATTATTGTTTGTTTGATTTAACTTTAATGTCACGTTTATATCAGTTTGATTTCATTTTAATTCAAAAGATATACAGTAGTTCTGGGTTAGGGTTAACCCATTTATGTCTTCACAAATATCCTTTGCTGATATTTGAGCATTCACAAAGCCTGATGCCCTGTCGTTTTGAAGTTCTCTTTCTGTCCTTTTGAGAAGACTGACTGCGACATCCACTTGCATGCTGGGAGACTGCATCAGTTTGCTCAAGATGTTGTACCACAACACTGTACAAATGCTGAAGCGGTAAGATCCCACCTCGACCAGACCAGGACTGGGCCTCAACCTTTATGATGGTTTTTTTGTTTATCATAGTCTCTCACCTCAATCAGTGTCTCCCTCACAGCACCTGCCTGATACCTCAGGGGCTCAACACTCCCACCTTGTTTCAGTCTACATCTTCAAAGTGACGGCCACATGTTTTTTCAGTATGGCCCATCTCTGAGTGGAGCCTGAAAACAGGTTGTAAAGCTTGTGAAAGATGCCAAAGTAACTTATGGCATCAGTGGAAGCCTCAGCAGCATTGGCCACAACCAAGTTCAAAGTATGAGCCCCACATGGAACAAAAAGAGCTCTCAGATTCACCTGTAGACGCCTGGCTTGAACACCCTTCTTTCATGTTGGCCCCATTGTCATATGACTGTCCTCTGCAGTCCTCCAAAGGAAGTTTTAGCTCCTCTAGTAGGTTCACAATTAGGGATGCCAAATGCTGACCTGTTGACTCGTCTGTCTCCAAAAAACCCATGAAATATTCCTTTATCATTTCCCTTCGGACTTCTGAGACCGCTCAAATTACGACTGGCCACTGTTCAGTGTGGCTGATGTCTGGAGTGCAATCTAGAATGATGGAGAAATACTTTACTTTCTTGACGTCACTCACCAAAACTGAAATGATCTTGTTGCTCAACAAATGTATTCATTGGTTTTGTATGACCCCGGCCAGCTCAGCTGGTAGAGCATGAAACTCGCAATCTCCAGGTAGAGGGTTCATGTCCCACGCCGGGTGCCACCTTCCCGTGGGCTCACCACCAGCAGGAAAGGTTCTTAATCGGTGCAATGTGATCTGGGTGACGGTGCTCAGACTGGTACCCCCGCGACCTGGAAGTAGACAAGTGGGAGAAAATGGATGGACGGATGTTGTATGTGGTGATGGAGGTAGCTGGTGTGACCAGAGGTACTGTTTTGGACATGGTTAAGGTGCTCTTTCAATATGGGGTCAAATTGTGCCATCAGTTCAACCTCTTTAAAGAAAATTGCCATTAGATGGTGTGAACAATGTTTCTGTATGCCCCCTGAATGCCAAATGTCTCACTGCCAGAGACTGCACAATTAGCTGAACATGTCAACACTGCTCTCCATCTCATCTTTTCAGCTTCAAGAAGTGCCATCTCCTGGTCGTCAATTGTTTGCCCCTTTTTTTAATCCGAACTGCCAGTTCTTTCCATATTTTCAGGGAGTTGAGGTGTTCTGGAGTCTTGTCATGAGAGGTGAGCAAAGAGTTTTCATGTTTCCAGTCTGTCCATCCTGAGCTCATTATGTTTATTGTCCTTTTGGAAAAACGTTTGCAGCAGAAAGAGAAAAGGCTGTTGTTTTTCTCTGAAAAGACTGACCAACTCCTGGCAATCTTTTCACCACTAATGTCTTCTTCAAATACTGGTGATGGCAATTCCTTCCATCACCCTCATTCTTTAGGAAAACTAAGTGAGGCGGTACCTCACTTGGTCCTCTGCAAACCAGCTAATGCATGTGGGAATTCTGTCAGTCAGAATTGAAGGCCAATTAGCAGGGTCAGTAGACAGAGGTTCATCCTCAGGAGCAGGATTTGGTAGGGATTCAGTTCCAGGCATCTCTAATGAAGAGAACAGTACATTGTAATTAGTATACCCATGGTTTTAACAGTATTTCTAGTGGTGAATCAGTATCACTCTTATCCAGAAGTTCACAAGAGTCTTATATCTACAAAAGTGAAACGTTATGCAAGAACACATACACATATGTCCATGTATTCACACACACACACACACACACACACACACACACACACACACACACACACACACACACACACACACACACACACACACACACACACACACACACACACACACACACACACAAGGGGGCTTTTCCTCCAGAAAGAACCAGGTGTTAGTTCAGAGCCAGGGCAAGATTTAGCACCAGTTCTTTGTCTTTCCACTGCCAAAGCTCTGGTCATTGCTGGGTCATTGTCGTTGCTGGGTCAGATCGGGGCCAGACACGTCATCAGGTGGGGGTGGAGTTATCGCTGGAGTTATCACTACTGACGAGGCAGAAGAGAAGCTGAACCGGCATATTGAAATCTACAGCGAACACAGAGCCCCGGAGTGGTTATAGAGAAAAAAATAATAATGACGTGTGGGAACGATATAATAAGTCGCTTCCTAACGTTAATAATGCGAGGGAACGATCTCCGCGAACGTGGAGCCGTCGCTCTCTCCAGAGCTGCAGATCTCCGGCCCTGTCAGCTATATATATATATATATATATATTAGGGATGTCCCGATCACACTTTTTTGCCCCTGATACCGATCCGATTTTTCAGAATTGAGAATCGGCCGATACCGATACCTTCCCGATCCGATACTCACATTGCTATTGCAAATATACTCAATAGTCTATTTTTGGAGCAACTAAGATGTCTGAAGATAAAACCACTATTGGCAGAAGCTTTGTTTAGCTAGACATTATTGTAAAACTCACTTATTGAATCAAAATTCTTCTCTTTCTCTTTAGTTGTTGTTGTAAACTGAGGGTACATCCACACAACGAAAAACGATCTTTTTCCTCCCTGGCCTTCTCCCAAAAAACCGTCCACACCTCACTATGAACACGGCTCAACACGAGGCTTCAGGGCATGTAGTACACATAATATATATGTATAATTTAATAACATAATAACAGAATTTCATTTTCCATAGTTTTTTTCACGCTTTTCATCGTAACATTATTGTAACTGATTTCACTCTCATGTCTTGTATCGCATTATGACCGCAGGTTGAGGTCTGCAATGCTTGCTGCGGACCTCATGCAATTACAAAAGCTGCTAGTTTGGGGGCGCTGTCGCCTGCCATGAACACTGACCAGAGAGGAAGTAAAGAAAAAACACGGCTCATTGATTGGTCCAGACAGAAACTGGAAGTCCCGCTGCTTTAGCCCGTGATGGTGAGGCGAGTTAGCCCGTGGCTAATGGGTGGCCACAAACAACCGCTACCTATAGTCTTCAGACAAGATATCAATAAGCACCTTTTTCACTACTTCTTCCTCTTTACTTCATCCTCACTACTCCACGCCTGCCCGTCTCTTTCTTTCTGCATCTGCGTCTTCTGATTTGCTGGGTTAACTGTTTGTTTACTACCCAGAATGCATTGCACACGTCACGTCCTCCCCGTCCTCTCACCCCACCCGCTAGAAAGATCATTTGTAAAGGAACCACTCCCTTGCTACTCCACGTCTGTGCACGAGCCATTTTCCAGGAAAAAACAAATGTTACAGGACTTCCACTTTTTTTTCCCAGCGTCTTTTTCAGATTTGCGCACCCAAAATGCATTGCCCTCCACGTCATGTCCCCTCAACCCTCACACCTCAGCCCGCCCGCTGGAAAGTCAATTTAAAAGAGGACCAAATCCGGTGTTTTTAAAGGGACAAGACTCCACTTGTAAAACCGGGAACCAAATTCGGGATGCATTTACATTCCCCCAAATGAAATGCACATTCCCAGAAAGTCCCAAAAGAGAACTCTGGTCCGCATCAAACAGGGGAATGTGAACGCGCCCTGAGGCCACTTTTACATGCACCAGGTTTTTTACAAAAATTGATAGGTCCCCCTCTACGTTTACAAAAAATCTTCATTGACACGGACCACAGATACACCTGGTTCAGATCTACTATGAGCAGCCAAACCTGTAGGGGGCAGTGTAACGAGAAGCATGAAGCCATGATAGCCAATCAGAATCCTTGAAAAAACACAATGTCACAAATTGTGATGTAAATCTCTGCCTCCCCCCTTTAGATTCAAATGGAGACACAGTGTTTTTCTAAATCTCCACTGTAGCCGGAGTTTTCAGGAATCGTTTGTGGTGACTCATAACTTTGTTTATTTGTAAATGCAAGGCTAAATCTCAGAAAAATATAATTGTTTTTTAAATACTTGGGTATGTGTAAACATAGCCTAAGACACACTGGGAGTACTGACATTCAGTAGTTCAGCCGTTCACTGCAGCTGTACTACAGTAGTTCAGTACTTGAGTACTTCAATCATTCAGTACTTCAGTCATTTAGTTCTTCAGTCATTCAGCACTTCAGTCGTTCAGTAGTTCAGTAGTTCAGTAGTTCAGTAGTTCAATAGTTCAGTAGTTCAGTAGTTCAGTCGTTCAGTACTTCAGTACTCTTCGGTAGTTCAGTAGTTCAGTACTTCAGTTGTTCAGTCGTTGAATACTTCAGTCGTTCAATACTTCAGTAGTTCAGTCCTTCAGTCATTCTGTACGTCAGTCGTTCAGTAGTTCAGCAGTCCAGTAGTTCAGTTTCTCAGTCGCTCAGTATTTGAGCCACTCCGTAGTTCAGCAGTCCAGTCGTTCGCGTCTTAGTCAGCAGTGATGTTTCGTGTTGCAGCAGAGGTTCGAGATGTCTCAGTGAAGAAACAGTCACAGTGAGAGATTCTATCCAGACACCGAGCATCTCCCTTTATACAGGGAAAGACTGTGACTGACATCTCTACTTCCGTCCCATCTCCAATCTACCCTTCATCTCCAAAATCCTGGAAAAAACAGAGGCCTCCCAACTCCGTTCTCACCTATTCCCCAAAAACCTCACACTGATGTCTCATTCTGATGTCTCACTCTGACACCTCACTTTGACGTCTCACATCGATGTCTCACGCTGATGTCTCACATTGAGGTCTCTCCTCCCCTTCCCCACCTTCCTCCCCCTTTTTCCAGCATCTCGTCTCTCCAGACTGAAGCCCTGGATGGGCAGTCTGAAGCAGACTGTCGCAGACTGGAGCCCTTGATGGACAGAATGGAGGGATGTCTGCTGATTTCATCTGCTTTGTCCTTTATGTCTTTATTCCAGCTGTGAGATTGTGAGCTGGAATAATTAGATTGCCAAGAGGCCCCGCCTCATGACAACTGATCAACAAACAGTGATTTATGAGGCCATCTTGTATCAGGGGATGGCCATTGATTTACACACACACACACACACACACACACACACACACACACACACACACACACACACACACACACACACACACACACACACACACACACACACACACACACACACACACAGATGAAGTGTTGTTTTTGCTGAGCTGTCTTATTTACCATCATTCACTTTAATAAACAGCAGAAATCATGAACTCACAGGTTTATGACGACTTGATTGGCAACATTGTTCACTGCTTAAATTCCCCTGAATGCCTGTATGAACCTTCAGCAAATCAATTCAGCGACTCTGTCACTTCACAGATGCTGATTCCACATATTTTTTTCCTGCTGTTGTTTTAAGTATTGATTGTTGTTGAGGCCGAGGAGAAGCATCCTGTGACTGGCTGAACGGGTCGAGCACGTCACATTGTCTCCTCGTGTGTTTTGTCTTGTTGTGTACTTTGGTCCGTTGTGTTTTTTTGTTCGGTTGTGTGTTTTGTCTCACCATGTGTTTTGTCACGTGTTTTGTCAAGTTTAATTTTTTGTTCTGTCATGTTTTTCTCGTTTTGTGCTTTGTCTCTCGTGTTTTTTTGTCCCTTTGCGTGTTTTGTCTCGTTGTGTGTTTTGTTCTTTAGTGGGTTTTGTCTCATCGTATGCTTTGTTCCATCATGTGTTTTGTCTTGTGAGTTTCGTTTCGTCATGTGTTTAGTCTAGTCGTGTGTTTTGTCTCACCATGTGGTTTGTCTCATTGGGTGTTTTGTCTCCTTGTGTGTTTTGTCTTGTTGTGTGTTTTGTCTTGTCGTGTGTTTTGTCTTATTGGGTGTTTTGTCTCGTTGTGTGTTTTGTCTCGTTGTGTGTTTTGTCTCGTTGGGTGTTTTGTCTTGTCGTGTGTTTTGTCTCGCCATGTGTTTTGTCTTATTGGGTGTTTTGTCTCCTTGTGTGTTTTGTCTTGTTGTGTGTTTTGTCTTGTTGTGTGTTTTGTCTCATCGTATGTTTAGTTCCATCATGTATTTTGTCTGGACTTGTTTTTGTCCCGCTGAACCGAGCTCCCTGACAGGCACGCTGTGTTTGATTATCCTGCCAGCGGCAGGGTCATTACACGTCGTTCTATTCTGGTAAACTCACAGGATCATATTTCTGTGTGTACTGGGAAGCTTCAGATACTTATTAATGAGTGATGAAAGGCTTTCAGTTATTACCGATTGAAAGCCTTAATATAAGAGATGCTGAGTGAGAAGGAGTCTTGATGATGTTCGCCGTCAGTTCCATCATCTCTTCGATCTGTCACAGGTTCACAGCGTCACTGATATTAAGAAACCATATTAGTCATCAAACGTTAAGTGATTCTAATGGCTGCAGCCTGTCGTCATCATGTGACTCAATTAATCTCAGTCTATTTTCAGCTCTGCAGGTGATCTGCTGCGTTTGGCAGAAATTAATAAGAAGAGAAGTGAATGTTTGATGCCCGCAGACATGGAGCTGAAGTGATGATTGTTTTCTACGACGGCAAAAGATGCAACGAACCCTGGAGATTCGTGATGTGATGAGTCCTGCTGCCTGTACTAGGAACCGTTATCAACATATCCAGGATCTCTCTGTTTCCTGAGTTGACTTGTCCATACGAGCGCGATCCTGATAACTATTACCAGGAAGCAGATTATCAACTCGCTGGATCAACCCAGACCTACGTGTGCACGTTCACGTGAAGGGGTGGAGTTTGCAGCGTCTGACCAATCACACACACGGAGAAGTCCTGCAGCGCAGTTTACAGATTACTGAAGGAGCAGTTAATCGCTGAGATTATGAAGAATTCAAACACATCCAGCAGCTCAAAGCAACACTGCTGCTGCAGCCAAAGCCAGAACATTCCCGACTTGTTAATGCTGACTTCAGCAATATAAATGGAGAGCACGTCCGGTGATCAATCAGTTTCACTTTATTCCAGCAGAAACGTGTCGGGCTGAACTTCCTCACTGAGCTTCTTTTAGTTTAGATTTTCTATTCAGTTGTTTTGAGGCTGAGTTTCTCTTCTGTGAGTGTTTTGTGTTGGAATATTCATTTATCACCATGACGACACGAGTAGTTCTGCGTTCCATAAATGCATGTTTCTACAGTTCTGTCAGGTGTGATCATGAACCTCATTATTCCAGATCAACCCCGGTGGAGATAAACAGACTTGGAACAAGTCAAGAACAAAAACATCCTTCAAAGCCTCAGAGACCAGGATTTATTTTATTATGTCAAAAAGATCTCTAAATTAATTTCTCATCTCCGCTCAGCGCCGAACCTGCCCACCAATCACCATAATTTAAGAATGGGCAGGTCATTTTCCAAGAGATCTGATTGGTCAGGGGGCGGAGCTCTGACCTCTTATCAAGAACATAACCTGCTCCGGAGCAGGTTGGACTTTCAGAGTCAGTTACCAGGTGATTTATCCTGGTGAGAAGTGAGCAAGCATCGGAGTACAGAAAACCCAGGGTTAATCCTTGAAGTTATCTTGATAAGTGAAAATCCAGCTTCACAGTACAGGCCTCTGGACACTCGAGGAGATGTGATGAGTCCTAGAGACAAGAGGAGATATGCAGATGAACTGTACTGTACATGTTTTTCTGACCAGCCTATGATCAGCTGCAGTTTGATCGATGTGAGTCTGAAAATGACGCCAATGAGGAGAACGGACTGACGACAACAAAACTGTGTGCGCGCATGTGTGTGTGAAGAGGAGTGATCCAGATAGTGTAATGCCACTGTCTGTCACAATTCCTCCTTCTCTGACACACAATGACTGACTCCTCTGCTTCTTCGTACATTGTGGCAGAGGAATACTTGAGCATGCAGCTTCAACATGCATGCATGTCGTCCTTCATCCCGTCAGCCGGCCGATGATTGAAAGGCCTCCTGTGTCTCCCTGCTCCATGTGGATAAGCAGCTGTCATAGGGAAACATCAATACCTGAATGAAGAGACAGTTTTATTCATTGATTAAACATTGAGTGAAAGCACCAGTACTCACCCATGCAGAGACCGACACCATGACAGTAACTCCCCTCCTCCATTTCTGTGATTTAGGGAATGTCTGTGCAATGGTTTCTAAGTGGACGGTCATTTCCTTACATTACCATATTTGCAGGAGCACAATCGATAACTTCATTGGAGCCCTACTACATGGGATGGACCATGATGGAAAGGATGGAAAGCAATGTGTGATATTGTTGCTGGGGGTCAAGTCCATGTTTCTCTCTCTTAGAAAATTAGCCCATCAACATTGATGAAGCAGTGATTAATGGGAATTATGGTTTGACAGGTCCAAAACTGCCACTTGGATTGATCCAATCAATCACGACCTCCACTTTTTTTAGTGGATTTTAAACTGTATATTTGTTTACTTTAAATTTGGAAATGCTGCAGCGTTGGCATTACAAAGAGATATTCAGATTGTTTTACCTGGCTACACAACCAATAATCCATTAACCTGCTCTTCCTATCAATGTAAAGCAGAATTCACCAAGCGTTGGATTATTCACTTACTAATAAGGAATGTAAGCCGGGATTAGACCGTCACGAGACAGGTTAGTTTTACCCCACTGATGTGTTGTAGCAATAGGAATTCTGGACGTCTGGACAACTGTTCATTGGGATGTCTGGATATCTGAACATCTATACATTGGTACATATAGACGTCCAGACATCTGGACCTCTAGATGTTCAGACATTTGGACAGGTCTCCAGTCCATCACAGGAGATGTTCACTATGTCTCCTGATGCAACATATATTGAGATGTGAAAGAATGCATTGCCTCGATTCATAGCAACCTTACAACAGACATTTAAGTTTTCAAACTAATGCTGTTTTTCTAGCAATAAATTCACTTTCTTCTTCAGTCACATTGCAGATGTAAAGCCATTTTCTATTCAGTACGGCCATTTTCCTTTCAATATGGTTATTTTCTTTTCAGTATGGTTACTTTCTATTCAGTTTTTAGTCCCTGTTGATGTCTACAACTCCTACACAAAACTATATCACTCCCACTTAACGACAGTTAGCTATATCAATGTGCATCAATTTAAAGGTCGTCCCAGGGCCGGGCTGGACACGCTGGCTGGGCCATAATGGACTCGACGGTGGGACAGTTTCGGCCCAGAGGTCCATGTTTGACCCCTTTGGTCTAAACCAGTTGTATTTAGTAGTGTTGTTTTTGTCAACGACGACGATGACAAAATGATTTTCGTTGATGCCCCCTTTTTTCATGATGATAACAAGACTGACTTTCTAAACGTGGCTGTTCGGTTACAAAAATATGAGACCTGTGAGTTTTTGTCGACAAGATGAGTTGGGATGAACATGTTAGGTTAAAACATGACAGGTCGGTCTGTCACACGCAAATAAATAAAGTAACTATTTTACAAAGAGAGATGAAGCCTCTCCTCCCCCCTCTGTTATGATCACTTACAGTGCGTGAATTGACCTGATATGAAGCATCGTTTTCAAATGAGGACTCTGCCCCTCCAGAGTGAAGAGGACTCGGCCCCTCCTGAGTGAAGAGGACTCGGCCCTCCAGAGTGAAGTGGGCTCGACCCTCCAGAGTGACGAGGACTCGGCCCTCCAGAGTGAAGAGGACTCGGCCCTCCAGAGTGACGAGGACTCGGCCCTCCAGAGTCACGAGGACTCATCCCTCCAGAGTCACGAGGACTCATCCCTCCAGAGTGAAGAGGACTCGGCCCTCCAGAGTGCATATCCTGCCTATTGCTGCTACAAATGTGACAACAGAAGTGAGGATAGATTTCATTTGTCCTTTCTACTCATGACGGCATGCGACTGGCTGAGTGCCCAACTCACACCGAGTACTCATCATCTATGCTATCAGCATATTGTCACACGTGGCCATCGTCCCGGCAGCTCCCAGAGACGTCAGGGTGCATAGATAAAGAATAGTCGGAATGGAAAAGAATCAGTTTGGTGTGAGAAGTGTCTGCCACCACAGCGTCATTAACATCCACTGTGCTGGGGGGTGAGGTGTGTGTGTGTGTGCGTGGGGGGGGGCATTCTCAGCCAAATTGCAAAGCCAAGGTTCCTGATACAACCTGTTATTATTTTTGACACAAGCCATTTACAATCGCTATGGAGGTGGTGATGGAAAATGTAATATTGATTGCATGGCCTCAAGGCTTTCTCCCCCGACTTCTACACGTCACACATTTCACATGTGTTGCTTGTGATGTTGATATGTTTCTTTTTCTCGTTTTGCTTTGTTCTTCCCTCTTCGGCAGACCCTGTTTTGTGAGGGTTGTTGATCTTTATTTGAGGAGGTAATTACACGGAGAGATTGAGAGGGCCAGGTGACGTGTTGTACTGCAGAAAATAATAGAAAGCCGCATTTTTCAACAATGCAAGATGACACTGGTGCAATGTGACAGGTGTTGGTACAGCCAGTGGCAATCTGAATTTAATCTCTTTCATGGGGTTGCGTCCTGCATTACTTCCTAATGACGTAATGAAACATGAAGCATCTGCTCACTGTGAGCGAGTAGCGGCGCTGGGCAGCATTATCACCACACAGTCAGCACAAACGTGTAGCTTTAGAACCTGAGCTGCATGCTGCTGCCTGTTCCTCGTCTCATCATTTGTACAGACATTTCAGTCTGTGAGCGTCCACGATTTCCTGGAGAGTCAAGGGACCTATCACGCTCCTGCCACCAAAACAAAACCAACCACAGGGTTGTTTTGAAAACAGGTTCCAGAGTGGAGAAGTGTGAAAATGCTGCCTCGGCTTTGACATGTGGACGGTCAAGACACACATTTGCTGAAAGTGATGATGTCATGGCCCCACCTCTCAACCTATAACCTCCTCGAACCTCTCTGTGATGCCACTTAACAACAACAACATGGCGGACTACATGCTCCAGGTGGTACTGCAGAAGCTAATGATGCTCGTCGCTTTAATAAGGCTGCATATTGGTTTCTTCTTCTCTGTTTTGGTGTATTTCTGTGGCAGAGATACAGTGTCACCTACAGGCCTGACACATGTACTACATTTTGCTGAGCCGCATTGATAGTGACGTGTGGACGTAAACTTTTTAAGGACAACAGGGAGAAAAAAGATTGTTCTGACTCGTGTTGATGGGGTCTGAGAATGACAGAGTAACGCTGCGGTCCCACCATGCTGTTTGTGCCAGGATGGAACGGAGCAGGACGGGTTTTCATGCGGCCCTACTGACAAAAGTTTCACGTGAACAAAAAGAAATAGAGCTCCTGTGTTTGTTATATTTGGCCAAAGAGAAGGACAACAAACGAAGACGGTATGATGTGCGACCGCTTAATGTGAATAGAGCAAGAAACGGAGAGTTCAGCATCGAGACTGACAGTCGGCACGCAGATTTGGGCTGCACGTGGATTAACTCTGGTGTTCTATTCTGGATTGACTTCAGGATTAACTCCAGGATTAACTCTGGTTTTCTTTTTTGGATTTATGTTAGCCCCCCAGCCTTGGAGCTACTGGAACGCAACATAAAATGCCTTCACTCCATTGGTCCAAACAGTCACTCAAACTATGTTTTCAGTGCAAAAGTGAATTCATTTACAAAGTGCTCTAGTGTTAAACAAGGTGGGAATCATTACAAATCAAACTAAGCGTGAGCTCTACTCTAAAAATAATGAACCAAAAATCACCATATCTCAAAGGTTAAACTTACCTAACAAATAAGCAAAATAAACACAAAGCCTTACCTACGGTGGCCCCGAAGTGCAAACCACAACAATAAATCACTGAACACAAAAACAAATTGAAAAGCACAACAACAAATCACTAAGCACAACATTAACTTTACAGGGAAAGGTGGGTTCATCTTTGTCCTGTCATTAGCGGCTCACGTTGCAGCTATGATAAACTTTAACATTACTGAGGCGTACCAGTATCTGCACAGTGGAAAGGTGGGCCATGTGCTGTCATCCAGAGATGGAGAATTCCCCTTTTTGAAGGTAGACGCGAGTCGAAGCCGGTCAGCTAGCGTGAGCCACCATGCTAACCACCAACGCTATACCACTCGGAGTGGGTGAAGCAGAGCAACCAGCTGTTCCTGCAGCTTCAATATAGTGGAAGGTTGAAACCAAGATGAAATCCTTTCAAACTTGTTATTCTTTATTACAACCATGAGCTTTACACAGTGAGACATGTACACATAGCATGTGATGCTACACATAGCGAGCCGCAGTTAGTAACGGAGCATCAACACACACAGCCGGCCGCAGCCAGCCACAGATCACCTGATCAGGTGGAGCACCGACAGACAAAGTTAGCCACACAGCTAGCCATGGCTCGACACGGTGCACCGATCCAAAGCAACAACAGGCAGAATAACTTTTGGTCAAAAGGCGTTCTGCGCTGTCATTCAACCAGCGTTATCTCTTGCTGTCAACGGTTACCTCGCTCTTCCATTAAAGTTAATGACATTCTGATATAACTTCAAAGTTAAAGCTCTCTCAAACACAGCACACACTACTCTTTAACATAACTGTTTGACTCAATGAAGGATGGCTCTGCTCCTTTGATTCAAGTTTTGCCCCTGGCAACGTCATTCCGTCATCCCTTTGGCCAATCAGGTCGTCGAGACGTCACAGCCCTAGTTAATACCTGATTGGCAAACACACACACACAAATACGACTGCACTCGTAACAATTAACTTCAGCATTAGCTCTGGTTTTCCGTACTGTGACGCTGGTTCACTTCTTACCTGGTAAATCACCGTGGCGTCTTACTGGACCTCTAACCTGCTCCGGAACAGGTTACGTTCTGGATCACCACCTGGTGGTGGGAGGAGCTTAGGAGAGGAAGAATTTTTTGGGAGAGATGCAATCCTTTTCACATAAAAGACAACCTTATCAGTGAGCTTTAAAGAATATTTAGGTTCTTGTTCTTGACTTGTTCTAAGTCTGTTTAGCTCTCTCGCGATCCTACAACACACCTGCTCTCTAATTTACACACCAGTTTAGCAACCTGCGCTCTCAGCATCTGTTAAAGGGACCACACACACACACACACGCACACACACACACACACACACACACAGTTTGAATCCACTTATAGATTTGAACAGATATCCAGACTGGACTTTTCCCTCCCACACACACTGGTTCCCTCGACCCTCATGTAGAGGCTCTCAATGTTCTCATGCGTCGTGCACGACTCTCAGTGTTCTCAGCAGGGCACGTACACGCACCCACACCGAGGCCAACACACTAACACACGTGAGCTTGATTATGGCGCAATGGTTGACAAATGGCGCAGTGTTCATGTTCCGCCTGCGGCGAGGAAAAAATAATGATTCCATAATCGTCCTGAGCACTCAACTCTCACTTCCAATCAGCATCCAGAGGAACTCTGCAGCTGGCCCCACACACACACACACACACACACACACACACACACACACACACACACACACACACACACACACACACACACACACACACACACACACACACACACACACACACACGAAGGCTGCGTTGTTTCACATCTTGTGATGGAGCTGCTGGTCGGAGTCTGGCTCCCTGTCTGCACGACACCATGAACCCAAATCAAAACGATGTTCTACAAATTCCGGGCCTGTAGGTGGCGCTGTAACTCCGCCACAGAAATATACCAAAAATGCAAAAGAAGACATAAAGAATCCTCCTGCTCCTCCTCCCATTGAGGTTTTTCACCCACGTGACTTAGTGACATCATAAATCTTTGTGCCGCCATTTTGGACATCGCTGGTAGCGGTAAACACCATCATAAAACCACAGTTACCTTGAAAATGTAATATGATCACTGATTACTAGCTACTCTAAAAAGTAACTTAGTTACTTTACCTCATTACTTACTTTTAAAAGTAACTAAGTTAGAATACAAGTAACTTGTTTAATTACTTTCAGCAGCTTCCGACAACACCCCCTACCTGCAGACTGAAAGAGATCTGATGGAGACCTGATGGAGGTCCAATCTCTACCAGATGGAGAGCTGATGGAGCCTGGTGCAAATGAATGGAGATGGATGGAGGTGATGTTTTGCTGTTGTTCACACATCTGGTTGTTCCTGAGTCTTCAGGCAAAAATTGGTGTTTTGGGTCTCGATCCCAAAAATCAGGGTGTCAAAGATTTGTTCGGCACCCAAACTCGACAGAGGCTGGTGAGCTACTGTACCGCTCTGCTGAACAGAGTGAAGATTTACCTCCAGCTGCTCAGTGAAGCTCTACCTCCAGCTGTCCAGATTAAGCTCCGGCTGCTTAGTGAAGTTCCAGCTACTCAGTCGAACTCTACCTACAGCTGCTCAGTGATGCTCCGGCTGCTCAGTGAAGCTCCAGCTGCTCAAGCTCTACCTCCAGCTGCTCAGTGAAGCTCCAGCTGCTCAGTCGAGCGCTACCTCCAGCTGCTCTGTCAAGCTCCAGCTGCTCAGTCGAGCTCTACCTCCAGCTGCTCAGTGATGCTCCGGCTGCTCAGTGAAGCTCCAGCTGCTCAAGCTCTACCTCCAGCTGCTCAGTGAAGCTCCAGCTGCTCAGTCGAGCGCTACCTCCAGCTGCTCTGTCAAGCTCCAGCTGCTCAGTCGAGCGCTACCTCCAGCTGCTCTGTCAAGCTCCAGCTGCTCAGTCGAGCTCTACCTCCAGCTGCTCAGTGACGCTCACCCCCATGCACCTTGTTCTTTTCTTCACACACTTTGGAACAGAGTGCTGGCTTGGGTGACAGCAGCAGCTCCAGAAAGAGCAGCAGCAGTGTGTGTGTGTGTGTGTGTGTGTGTACATGTAACAGCGTGTCCCCTCCACCAGGGTTGGTCCCAGCAGGGTACTACATACCTGCCACACACAGCTTATTAGATACACAGCTACTGAATGCAGGAAGCAGTGGTCCAGATATAATTATTCGCTCACATCTGACTGAAACAGCCTTGCACAAAGTACTTCAGAAACCTTCAGTGTCCAGTGTGAAGCGATGAGGAGCGATGAGGAGCGATGAGGAGCGATGTCTGTGCTCCAGAATGTGACTCAAACGCAGAAAGCAAGCGGAGGACAGGAAGTGAAAGAGACCTTTATTAAAGATTCTCAGCTGGCTGGTCTGAGTCCAGGCTGAGAGACCAGAGAGCTTCGCTATCTGCCAGGAGCCAGGAAGGACTGACTGAGTTTCAGGGAACAGGGTTGCAGACATACAGGCATGTGGCCAGGGCCGTGTTTAGGAAACGGATGGGAACAGCTTAGCTGGGCTGGTCCGAGTCCAGTTGTAGATCTGATCCGGGATTTTGGAGGGACAGATCTGAGAGCTGATGCAGGCTGAGCAGGAAAGGTCTTCCACTGAGTCTGGAGTGGGCGGTGGGGGCCTTTCCACCGGAAAGACCCAGGGGCGAGTTCAGAGCCAGGGCCAGACTTAGCACCAGTTCTTTGTTGTTCCACTGCCAAAGCCCCGACCTATCAGGGGCCAAATGAGTGCTAAGCTGGCCCCACGTCGTTGCTGGGCCAAAGCAGAGCCAGACCGGGGCCAGATACGTCATCAGCTGGGGGCGGAGTTATCTCTACCTATAAAGGCGGAAGAGAGGTTGAACCGGCTTTCTGAAAACTACAGCAAACATGGAGCCCTAGAGTGGTTATAGAGAAAATAATAAAAAATAACGCGAGGGAACGATATATTAAGTCACTCCCTCAAGATAATAATGTGAGGGAATGAAATAATTGAATCCAGGATCGGAGCCGTGGCTCTCGAGATGCTGCAGAGCTCCTCCACTGTCAGTCAGCTGCGTCGGGTATAGAATGTAGAAGCAGTTTTTCATTGTCGTCTTTTTCACGCTCAGGTCTGCATGCGGCTCCACTAAAAGACGCTCAAATATTATTTTCTACCCACAGAACTTCTTTACAATGAAGCAATACTTTTGATTCATCAGCAACTACAAAAAAAAGTATATACTCATGTAAATGAAAGCTTTTTTATTTTTTTAGCCATAAAATGAGCCTTTTACTGGCGCTTCATGTGAAAGAGAACTTTTGTTTGTTATCAGTGTGTGTTTACATAGGTTGTCATTGGAAACGGCTTTAGAGCTGCGTTCTATCATTCTACACCTCCATTCCTCCATGTTGAAGCTTTTGATTCAGACACGTCCAGAAATAATGTGAAAGTAGCAGAAATTCACAATGTAATGCAGAATGTTGAAAAATAAGCTCCAAGCTCATGCACGCGTTTCTCTCTGGCCACTCCGGGGCTCCGGACTAAAACAAGATGGACGTGAAAAAACACCAATGGAGATACAAGGAGACTCAATGTTTCCTCGCTCTTTGGTGCCTCTGAGGTTCAGGCAAGACTAGATGGAGCGACCCGGACTAAACCGATGAATACAGTCCGTCTCCTGGTACCTGGATGAGCGCTGTCAGCGCAAAATTAGTGAAATCAGTGACGTATCACGTTTTGGAGTGACGCAATGACGTGGCTCTCACTTGGCTCCGTTAACGGTGGAAAGAGAACCGGTTCTTTGGCGGTGCTCATTTAAGAACTGGCTCTGGCACCGGCCCCGAACTAGAACCTGGTTCTTTTTGGTGGGAAAGTCCTAATAGAGGAGCCGAAACAAGAACTCACCATGCGAGGACTGACTGTCGGAGTGTCAAGCGTAAGCTGGACATGAGAGTCAAATGCTCAGTTAACTAGTGTGAGTCATCAGGTGGAAAGTGGCGTCCACTCACCACCACAGGTGAAGCCTGTGGCAGAGAGGTGGAGGCAGCGCACCTGACTCGCATCAGGTGCTAATCACGTCCATAAAGTTGGAGCCGCCCGGACACGAGGTGACAGGCGGGAGCATAGACATGTGTAGACTCTAGGCTGCGCATACGGCTGTTTGAAGCAGTCAATGAGCTCTGACGTCTGGTTGTCAGCACTCCCGGTGCGTCATACTCCCTTTTTGAAACCATAAGAAGAAGAAGAAGAAGAAGAAATTTCGGCAGTGACGTCAGCCAGCTGCCGAAAAAAAAGCTTTTTCTGCAGGACTGTTCATACTCCGATAAGAAGCTGTCGAACTTGAAGGCCACGCCCCCTCACAGCAGACCACGCCCCCCACAGCAGTCACACATCTGTGAAGCGGTGTTTTAACTTTTCAACTGCACAGTTTATTTCTGTCCTCCAGTGCTTTCAGCAATACATTTCTCTGAACTGTTTCATTAATAAAATATAGAGTTTTTGTGCGAGCGCCATGTTGATCCGGTATTAACTACAGGAGCCGACAGCTGTTCGTGATGCGTTCAGGTGCATCATGTAAGCCTGCCCTCCGACATTTGGACGATCTGCGGGGCTCGTACAGTAGTGATGTTACAATCTAAATATGATTAAAATATGACTGATTCAAATTTGTTCTGCCGGAAGGAGCTGAAAGAAGGAAATTACGTCATTTTATTCGGCAGGACCCCGCACTGCCGAACTTTCTTCTTGTTCTTATGTAGTATGAATTAGCCTTTGTGTGTGTGTGTGTGTGTGTGTGTGTGTGTGTGTGTGTGTGTGTGCGCGCGCTTGTAACATTGTCTGTGTGTCTGACATTCGTATGCGTCTCCCCTCACATTTCCAATTAACTCTCTTCCTCACATCATCACCTCAATGTGTTCCACCTGTGGCTCATCACCTCATCTATATTAACCCTCTCTCTCAGTGTATCTGTGCCAGATCGTCTTTGTACTTCGTGTCGGACGTCCAGCTTCTCTGTATCCTCCTAGTTTACCTGTTTTCTCATTTTTGGACTTCTGCTCTTCTCCTGACCTCAACTTGGAACTCCCCTAGGAAACCTTTGTTTGTTTCCTCGCTGAGACTTCTTAATTATCACTTTTGAGCTCATCTTTGGTGTTCGGGTCTGCATGTGGTTCCTGTCCTGGGGCCTCGTTTATAAAGGTTGCTTACGCACAAAACGGGTCCTGAAAGATGCGTACGCCACTTCCCATGCAAAGTTTGTGATGTATAAAAAAAAAACTTCTCAGGAGAATGTGCGTGCGCAAGGTTCAAAGTTTACGTACCGGTACGCACCTTCTCCAGAGAAATTGATTTTTGGAGACGGAGGAACCCGACAGTGCTGATTGTGAGGTGGAGAATTGAAGCCAGATTCTTCTCATACATTTATTATCTTCAGACTTCTAGATCCACGTAATCATAAACAGCCTAGCTGCAGTGGTATAGATGTTTCTTTAGTGCAGGGGTGGGGAACCCTGGTCCCCGAGGGCCACATTCCTGCACGGTTTCAATGTGTCCTCACGTCAACACAGCTGACAGCAATTATTGGCTCGTTATCAAGCTTTCTGCAGAACCTCATCATGATGACTCAGGTGTGTTTGAGCAGGGAGACATGGAAAACATGCAGGACCGCGGCCCTCGAGGTCCAGGGTTCCCAACCCCTGCTTTAGTGGAACATTACTGCTGAATCAGCAGCACCATGTTCATATGTCAAACCTTCATCTTCAAATGATCCAGAGCGGTGGATAGAACTGATTGATTATCAATTGTGACAAAGTGTGTAACAATCAGTCTAATTTAGAGTAAACACATGAATAGTGTGGTGACAGCCGTGTGTAAAGCTGCATTGTGGATGAACCGGTGTTGTGCAAAAACTGATTCCCGTCCACGAGAGCTCAAACTGACTGGCTGTCGATGGGACGTCTGTTCTGTTCCAGCTGCTTTTATTAGGATTTACAGCTATAAACACCCAGACCTACAGCTATAACGTGCAAATATACTAAACTGTATGTACACAGTAACAACTAAAGTGAGTCTCTGGGAAAGTCTCATGCAAAAAACTGCAATTGAGATGATTTACCAATGGATTACATGTAAAATAAAGAAATTATAGATTTTATATTGATTATTTTCTCATCATACATACGTGATACATAATGGAGTTTAGTATATTTTTATGTTATGGCTGTAAATACTGATAAAAGCCGCTCGCCGGACGGTCACGCGCTCGGGATTGCACTGCAGCAGACAGACGGCCACCTCCACCCTCCGCCTCCACCTCTCGTGACTAAAGATAAAACACAACGTCCACTGAGCCTTTTTACAGTCCCTGTTCAAATATTTAATTCATACATTTAAGAAACCGATAAAACAGAACTTTATCGGTCTGCTGTGTCTCCACCAAAATGTCTCCTTCCGTCTCCGACACTCACCCTCATGGTTGTGACGGCCAGCGTGTGTCAGTTTTGGGGTCCAACAGTGAGCTCTGGTGGTGCCCCCCCCAGGATGTCACTCTCCTCTGCCCCCCATGATGTCACTCTCCTCTGCCCCCCATGATGTCACTCTCCTCTGGCCCCATGATGTCACTCTCCTCTGGCCCCCATGATGTCACTCTCCTCTGGCCCCATGATGTCACTCTCCTCTGCCCCCCATGATGTCACTCTCCTCTGGCCCCATGATGTCACTCTCCTCTGGCCCCATGATGTCACTTTCTTCTTCCCCCCATGATGTCACTCTCTTCTTCCCCCCATGATGTCACTCTCCTCTTTCCTCCACCTTCACATCAGATTCCTCTTCTCCACCTCTGCAGTCACTGATCTCTCTGTGACTCTCACAATATTTCCAGCGGTGACGACGCGCTGCCGATCGCTCATATTTTTCTTTTACTAGTGATTCCACTGCCGTGACCACCAAATAACATCATTTTCCTGACCTCCACCTCCTCCATCACTATTTCGCTCTCTGTAAAATTCCGCTACGATTTAGTGTCAAATGCCGGCGATCAACGGGCTGATTGAGAAGCAAAGATATTGGCGAGGCACTTTGCATTGACCACTGATGGTAGAAAGTGGGCGTGTTGAGGGCGTGTTGAGGGCGGGATATGAGCTGCGCAACTTTCCAGGTGGACTGGGATCTATAAAAAGAAAGTGCGTGCAGATGTGTCCCCATTTATTTTTATTTATTGATTGATCTTTCTTTCTTTTTTTTCTTTTTTTTCCCTGACACCTCAGTTTCACGTTTCCATCTCGCCAAGCTCTCAGACAATCAGTGATCATCATTAGTGTCTTTTTTATTTGGGGGGCATTTCAGTGACCACCGCCAGCCCTCCCAGAAGGTGAATGATCGCACTGTATCGTTGCTTACTCTGGACCACCATGTTGTTCCTTTATCAGTGTTAATGTGTTAAATAGCAGTTAATATGACAACAATGAATGAGAGCAACGAATCCTAATTGCGCTTCACACCTTTAACCTGAAACTGTGGCTCATATTATTAGTAGTAACAGAGCTGTCAAGCGCCACATGGTTGTAAAGACTCAGTTTAGCTTTAATTTCTCTCTTTGTGACGGGGCTTTTTTATCCCAGCTCGTCAAATGCAAAACTCCTGAGCATGTCTTCCTGGAGGAAAAAGAGGGGGGGGGACAGTGCCCCCAAGTGGCAGCTGAGGTCCAAGGCCTGTTTGATAGTCTGGTCGATTGGTAGTTTGGTAGGTTGGTAGATTGGTAAGTTAGTAGATTGGTAGGTTGGTAGATTGGTAAGTTAGTAGTTTGGTAGTTTGGTAGGTTGGTAGTTTGATATATTAGTAGGTTGGTTTTATTGGTAGTTTGGTAGGTTAGTAGGTTGGTAGATTGGTAGTTTGATAGGTTAGTAGGTTGGTAGATTGGTAGGTTGGCAGTTTGGTAGGTTGGTAGTTTGATAGGTTAGTAGGTTGGTAGATTGGTAAGTTAGTAGATTGGTAGTTTGACAGATTAGTAGGTTCGTAGATTGGTAGGTTGGAAGTTTGGTAGGTTGGAAGTTTGATAGGTTAGTAGGTTGGTTTTATTGGTAGTTTGGTAGGTTAGTAGGTTGGTAGATTGGTAGTTTGATAGGTTAGTAGGTTGGTAGATTGGTAGGTTGGCAGTTTGGTAGGTTGGTAGTTTCATAGGTTAGTAGTTTGGTAGGTTGGTAGGTTGGTAGTTTGGTAGTTTGGTAGGTTGTTGTTTTGGTCATTTGTTTCCTCCAGTTGGCAGTGTGCCGAGTGAATCCTCTCCTGTCATCAGAAGTGGAAGCAGTCTTATCGTCTGTCGCTCTCGCTGCTGATTTCCTCGTCTCTTCCTGCACTCGCGACTCCATCACACCATCTGTTCTCTTAACTGGCTCCTTCTCTCCACTTATAGCTCAGTTATCTGTTCTCAGCTGTGGTTCCTCCCCTGATCTCATCCGCTCCCACTCCCACAACACTTCCTCTCTGTGTTGAACACCTCTCCCTCTCCCTCTCCATGTCCAGTTCGTTTTCCATGACTTCCTGGCCTCCTCCCTCCTTCTCGTCATGCTCCAACACTCCTGTGGGAAACCTGGTCTTCTGCTTGCGGTGAAATGGCCTTGTCCTGGGGGTCAGGTCCTGGGCCCAGAGGGGTCCTGGTCTTTTTGCCTGTGCAGAGTGGAGCTTTTAGACAATGTGCTGGCCTGGTGGGAGTAACAGCTGCAGGGTTCGAGGCCGGCGGGGGGTGGGTGGGTGGGGGGCAGCAGAGGCTACGCAGGTCACAGCCATTGAAAGCCTGGGCTCTCTGCTCAAAGGCAGCGGTTGAAAGAGGATCATGCTCCTGGGGGGGGACAGTAGTTCTGGTTTCTCTGCGGTTCACAGAGGGAGCAGCACTGCAGCCAGAGAATGACACCATCCTCTTCTCGTCATCACATCAGATTTCTACACACAGCGACGGGAAATATTCCATTTGTGTTGCAGCATTGTGATAATATATGGTGTTTGTTTTTAACAAAGCAGCTGTGTGTATGCATACCGGGCACAGAGCTCGTGATATATGACACTTGGCTGTGGACCGTTCATCTTTCACATTCATGACGCACATATCGTTTGGGGAAGAAGTCAATAACTTCCAGGCTGAGCGCAGAGCCACTAAGCCGTTCCCGGTCTGGCAGAATCGAAGAAGCAACTTTTTTTGATTAGTAAACAGTGGAGCATGCCCTTCAGGGTGCTTCCCAGGACTGGGGGGGGCGGGCATAAAGGTTAATCTCCAGTTTATTGCCACCAGCAGTCAGACAGATAGTATCTTTTAAAATTCCTTGTCAGGGGCTATTGATCTGCTGACGTCAGAAGCCCCAGACATGACATTTCTTGTTTCCCCTTCTGCCTTGACTATTACCCGACTGTCTCTGGTCAAGCTGGCCACTAAGATCTGCTCCACTTGGTGGAACTTGGATAAACAGCCCACAACGTTGTTGATAAAGTTGCCTCTCTCAGGTCTGATGTTGATGTCAGCTGAAATTCTCTGCTTGCATTTAGCTTTGGCCGGCATCATTCCCACGGAGAGGAAACAGAAGCAGGGGCGTCGGAGATGGAGGCTACCAGCGTTCCTCTCCCGCTGCAATGAGCCTTCACTCAGCATTACTTGGTCTATTAATCTATGTATGTGTTTCATTCAAGGGAGATAAAAAGGCAGAGTGATCAGACCCCTCCTGCCTCCTGTTAGACCTTTTCCACCAGGTGGTTTCCAGGGCTAGTTCGGGGCCGGGTCCAGACCGAAGACCTGCTCTTTGTTGATGTTACTAAAAGTACTTGTAATGTGCAGCTATTTTCAGTGGTCTTATAATTTATGTTCTTCAAAGTAAAGTGCTGATTGTTGTCAAGGTTTCAGCTTTGCAGATGCGTACTTAACCACGTTGGTTTCTTATACACGGATTTATTTAATCAGTTTAATGCAGATGTGATCAACCATGTTTCTTTTTCCTTTTTTTGGAGTTGTCAGCCTTGGAGGATGAGGAACAGTGCTGGTCTGCAGCTCATCAGCTCCATCCTGCAGCTCATCTTTGTCCTCCAGCAGGTCAGGTCAGATTTGTTCAGAGAATCAAATATCAACATGATTAATGTTGTCTTTTGGCCCATCCTGAAACTGCAAAATACCACATTTGCTGTAAGTTAAATGTGTTTATAAGGTAAATAAAAAAAAACAGTAATTAATCACATACACAATATATAGATAATTACCTGCCGGCTGTATTCTCAAACGTATTCACCGGTCTCCTCTGTTGTGCGCAGGATTCCGTAGTGCACAAGCGCTGTAGGGGAGCAGCCATGTATGCAGTGGCTCTCGAGGTGCAGAGCTCCTCCGCTGTCAGTCAGCTGCGTCGGATATATAATTTAGAAGCAGTTTTCCATTGTCGTTTTTTTCACACTTTTCACCTCTGAAAAAACCTCTCTGAAAACACACCTCACTCTGAGATGTTGACTTTTATTGTTTTTACAGTTTTAGTTATTTTTATTGTTTTATTTTGTTTTTAT
The DNA here is from genome assembly GCF_963383615.2 of Lipophrys pholis. NCBI lineage: Eukaryota > Metazoa > Chordata > Actinopteri > Blenniiformes > Blenniidae > Lipophrys > Lipophrys pholis. The sequence goes on from NC_137633.1 coordinate 24,765,057, forward strand.
TGTTCTAACATTGTTTTTTATTCTGTGTTGTTAATTAGTTTTATATTGTCATCATTGTCACTAACTTCACTTCCAGGTCTTGTACGGCGTCATGGCCGCAGGCGGAGGTCTGCGTGAGGCAGCAGGGGGCGCTCCACTACGAGACGCGCCGCTATTTTCTACCCACAGAAGCGAACCTTTTGGTTCATCACCAACGAAAAAACAAACTACAAACTACTGTCAATGAAAGCTTGTATTTTTTTTGCCATAAAATGAACCTTTTAATGGCTTCATGTGAAAGAGAACTTTAATCAGAGTGTTTACGTAGGTTGTCATTGGAAACGGCTGTAGAGCAGCGTTCTATCATTCTACACCTCCGTTCCTCCTGATGTAGCTTTTGATTCAGACACGTCCCGAAATAAAGTTAAAGGAGCAGAAATTCACAATGTAATGCAGATATGTTGAAAAATAAGCCCCAAACTCATTGATGTTGTTTTTTTGTTTTTTATTTCTCTACGGCTCTGGACTAAAACAACACGGACGTGAAAAAACACCAATAGAGCGACGAGGAGACGCAATGTTTTCTCGCTCTTTGGTCTGCATTTGAGGTTCAGGTCGGATTAGATGGAGCGACCCGGACCAAACCGATGAATACAGTCTGTCTCCTCGTTCCTGTATGAGCGATGCATCACTGAAATCAGTGACGTATCACGTTTTGGAGTGACGCAATGACGTGGCTCTCACTTGGCTCCGTTAACGGTGGAAAAAGAACCGGTTCGTTGGCGGTGCTCATTTACAAACTGTCCCTGGCACCGGCCCTGAACTAGAACCTGGTTCTTGTTGGTGGAAAAGTCCTATGTGTCTTCTTCAGATGCTGGCCTGTGATGGTAAATCTAGACGGTGTGAGAGGCCAGCTCAGTCTGTAGCTGTGTGGGTCGGAGGTGAACACGCCGGTAAACACGGTGCACAAAGCCTCCCCAGTGTTTTTCCTCTGTGATTTGCTCAGGATGTGTGTGATCCTGTGATCTGTTTGTGATGGCCTGCTGCTGTTCCCTCAAACCTTCCTGGTGGGTGGAGTAGCTCCACCTTTACGCCAGTGAGTGTTGAAGCATTCATGTTTGACCTACCTTCTGTCAGGTTTGTCTATTATGTCAAACATCCCTCCATTGTTGGTTTTCACTCACGAATTTGAGCGCAATTTCCCTTTTAGACTTTTGTAGTCCAGGCTGCAGCTCTGCAGTTTGTTCCTGTTGAAGATTTGGTGTGTCGGACTGAGCCGGCTGCAATTAATTCCCTGCCTGCAGGGCCTCTCTGGCTTTGTCTGAGGGGTCACACTGGGTCAGGGCAGGGTTTTTCTGAGGTTTTGTGTTGGATCAGATGAGACTGGGCTAATTCTCTCCAGCAGCTGCTCCTTTTCACTCACTGTTTACCCTCAAATGCAAAATCTGCTGCTTTGCTCTTGTCTGTCCCCCCAAAATCTCTTTACAACTCAACTGACCAAATTTAACAATCCTCTTAATTAAAGCAGAGAGAAAGCTTTCTCTTCCAGAGAGTATTGATTTGGAAGCTGGACATCTGACATCTTGTGGAACTAATGGAGTCATATCGTGTGTCCCGTCATTCCGTCTGCTGTCACTGGTTTTTCCTGCCTGCTGTGGTCAAACCGAGCTGAAGTTGAACGGCTCCTCTGGTTATTCTGTTACTCCCTCTGTGGCTCCGCCGGCTCTGTGCCCGTCAGGGGCCACCCCGCCTGTATGTGTCAGTAGGAGTTGTTTGCTGAATGCTGTGTCACCAGAGCTCCACTCTCTGGAGTCTGTGTGGCTGAAAGGCCATCTGTCATGGGGAGGGAATCCAAAAAGCATTAACTGGGGGTGGGCGGGGGGGGGGGGGGGGGGGGGGGCTCACTGTCATGGAAATGCCCTCATCAGGACCTAACCCCCCGCCCCACCCCCCCCACCCCCCGACCCCCTCCGAACCTCCGAACCGCGCAGCTGCTTTTCTGGCTCCACTGGTGCATACTAGCTGCTTATTAGTTGATTTTTAAAAACACTTTATTTACATTTAATAAACTTTTGATAGCAGATTTTTCAAAGCCACAAACGTTTCACAGACCCAGTTTTCAGTGTCAACACAACTCCTTCATTTTGAAAGGGGCACTGAACACAAGACCTCCATCCACGACCGAGCAGTACCATCACTGTAAACCCTCTCTCCAGGTCTTTCATTCCCATTAAAAAAAACTTCAAATCCACCCGAACCCGAGCTCTCACCTGAGAAATAAACACACTGAGTAACTCCGAGATGGTCCCCTGCTGAACTTTATGTTTCCTCCCCAAATTTAGGTTTTTCACGTGACAGCAGAGTTCTAACGATACTACTGGGCCACCATTTTGGACGTCCCTTGACTGTAAACAACACGCTGAACAGTCACGCTGTGGATATGATCTGATCAGATATCAGAGAAGATGGAATCTTCTGTGTAGATTTAGGCTGCAGTAACAGGCAGGAAACCTGTCCAGACCCCTCATTAGATTGTTTCCCTCCCGACCCTGAGAGACAGGAGAGATGGATTCCAGCTGTGAGGAGGGAAAGCTGAGAGAAAACTCAGTCCAGACTCTGCAGTGCCCATTTCATATCAGGTTGTTTCTGGGTGGACAGTTTTTTTGGGGGGGGGGGGGGGGGGTTATTAAAAAAAACACCAGAGTCTATTCCTCCCCCCACTGAGTCGCCTTTCACTGGACCTTTGGTCCAGACCGAAAGACGAAGTCCCACTGCTTTAGCCGGTAGTGGCTAGGCTAATTAGCTCGTGGCTAATGGGGAGCCAGAAAAAAAAAGTGGGATACATAGTCTTCAGACCAGATAACAATGAGAGTCTTCCGCACTTCGTCTTCCTCTCTATTTCTTCCACAAGATATTTTGTACTTCTTTCTTTCTGCATCTTTTTCTTCTGATTCGGATGATTTGTTTGTTTACTACTCAGAATGCATTGCACTTTACGCCATGTCCTCTCACCCCACCCTCTGGAAATACCGTTTGCATGAGAACAGAAACCCACATTTTCAAGGGGACCAGAAATCCAAGGTTCAGACTTCGAAGGAGCGTTCCAGAAGCCCAAACAAAACGATCTTTCCCAGAAACTTCCTGAAAAGACTCTGGTCTGGATCAAACAGGGAAATGTGAACGCCGCCTCACACTCCAGCCTTCCTTTCAGTTTAACTCTGTTGAGAACCTTCATGCTTGGGTAGTACAGTCGTTTCCTTTCAGGGAGAAGGAGTCAGCAGGTTTATAATCATGCTGTTTTTTCTTATACTTCTTTTTTTCATTTAATTTTGTTTTTCTTCCCCATGTCCTTATCGGCAGCTTATGCAGAAAATATTACATTATTGAGAGCTTTCCAGTGTCAGAAAGTTGTTGCTCTTGCAACAGGAAGAGACTTGGAATCTTCTCCTGTTGCTGCCTTTATTGGAAGCTGGCATGGCTGCCGTACACGACCGGGGTGGGAACGCTCAAAGAGAGAGAGAAGACAGAAGATTGAGGAGAGGCTGGTGGGGGTCACTGCTCCACCCTCAGAGGAGTCAAAGCTCCACCCTCCTGTGAGGAGCCACAGTTCAATCTTCCTCAGAGGAGTCGCTGCTCCACCTTCTTCAGAGAAGTCACTTCTCCACCCTCTTCGGAGGAGTCACTGCTCCATCCTTCTCAGAGTAGTCACTGCTCCACCCTTCGCAGAGTAGTCACTGCTCCACTCACCACCCTCCTCCGCTGAACTCTGATCAGACTCAGCCTCCGGAGAAATCACCATTTTCTTTTAATTCTCATTCATTTCCTGAGCTTTAGGGCTGCTCTCTTCCTCCTGCTTTCGTTTGTCTCTCAGTTTTCTCTTATTACTCTCCTTCTCCTCCTCCATCTCTACCTCCACCTCCACTCACTCCTTCCTTCACAGTTTCAAGGTAAACTCAAGGTAAACTTCAGTAAGACTGATGTCCTCCTGAGGGTCCAGATGAGCTGCTCCAACCTGATGATCCTCCAGCAAGTGAAGCTTGTCTACCTTCACCTTCACCAACCACCTTTTCTCCATCTCCACCTCCACAACCTCCTTTTTCACCTCCTCCACTCCTATAACTTCCTTCTGCATCACCTCCTTCTGCCCCCATGGCCCCCTCCCCAGGACAGGACCTTCACTGATGTCCCTCCAGTCCACACCCCAAACACTTCATATTCTGGTAGAGAACATAAGCAATCCCTCTGCATTCACCTTGAAGTTCAGGTTCACCTCCTGGTTGTTGTCCTTCATCACCACCATCACCTGGTCCTGTGAGAGACGATGTGTCTGTGCTCAGGCTCCAAGCAGCTTGAAGACCGTCTCCCCACAGTCAAACCACCTTCCCATACCTGGAGAGCAGGTCTACAAGGGTGACGTCGTCTACCAATGGTGGAACGTTACCCAGCAGGACTTCTTCAGCCAGTGTACACTGCGGCATCACCTCCGACTCTCATCACCTCCACCAGCGTGTCTCATCACCTCCACCTCTCATCACCTCCACCAGCTGAGACCACAGCATTAGCCTTCTCCACCTATATCATGAACATCACCACCGCTCCATTCATCCTCGCAGGCATTACAATTACAAAGTTTGGCACTCCGACCACCATTGCCACCACTGTCACACCTTCCTACACCCAGCAGGAGAACCTCCACCCATCAGAAGAACCTCGAACCATCAGGATAACCTCCACTCATCGGGACAACCTGCACCGAGCAGGAGAACCCAGGGTTCATTTTGAAATTATGCTTCCTCGTTAGTTTGGTGGAAGCCATGATGCTACACCGCTAACATGATGCTAGCCGCACCACTGCCTCACCAAACCAGTCAACACACATCCTCACTCACACACACACTCACGCCACACACACTCACGCACACGCTAACACACCATGAGCGACTGAAAAAAGTCAGAAAACAGCTCTGAACCCCCCCCCCCCCCCCCCCCCCCCCCCCCCCCCCCCCGCCAAAACTAAATTGTTCAACCACACACCATGCACTCAGTATCTAGTTCCACTCTAATTCGTTTCAGTATTTCCAGTATTTGTGCGTAAACTCATTAGCAGCGCTGCTGTGAATGCAAAACACAGTGACAGATAATTATGTGTTGGAACTTTGTGTGAAACGCCAAATGAGCATTTCCTTCATCTCAAAGTAGCATTCAGTGGCAGTCAGCTTCAGCAAACTGCCACACAATTAACTGGAGGAGGATTTAGTGCCGGCCGAATGCTGGCGAGAGCACTTCCTCAAGCAGTGATTAGACCGTCCCACATCTTAATCACTCCTACGCACTTCTGTCTACTGGCCGATACAGCTTCTCAAGGAATTTACATGGTTGTAAACATCCAGAGTGTGTGATCTCTGACAACCTCTGATGACTGCTAACAACCTTCAACAACCTCTGATGACCTCTGACAACTTCTGGCACTGAATCCCAATCTCCCTCTACCTTCATCGCCGTGAAGTCAAACAACCTCAACCTGTTTCTTTTCTTCTAGAGTTCATGATGACGTGTGGAGGATGCCAGAGCTGATGAGCTCCCAGTACAGTGGATTCCTTATTTGTTCCTACTTATTTCTACCCCCTCTGCCACTCTGCAGTTACCAGCAGTTTCCTTTGAGACATGTTCAGAAAGGTTGGCATTAGCATGTGAAAGGCTTCACGCAGACAATCCCATGCAATATGTATTCACAGTGTTTGTATGAAATCATTCCTGCTGGACTGTAATCTTCTGGCAGTATCTCAGGCAGAGAAGCAAGAATGATCTAAAGGAGACGCATCCGCTACTTCTACATCGAAGAGACCTGCAACTGCCCACCTGAGAACCCATCCTCATCCTCTGCCATGGAAAGAATGTCGGTCGGTCAAGTGTTGTTGATATTTTTGTTTGAGCAGCTGTGACACCATTTTTGATATATAGAAACCCATGCTCAAAAATTCCCAAAGATGACGTCAGTTAGCAAAATGTTCAAACAGTTTGATAGCCACAAATCAATTTGGGGAACTACGCCTTGGAAAGTAGTGGAAATGAGAGGAAATTGTCTTGTGTTGGTGTGTTGGTTTATTTTCTTTGCAGAAGTGACACTTTCATTGGAATATAGAACATTTACTACACCTTAATCTATAAAATTAACTACACCTTTATCTGGAACATTTACTACACCTTCATCGAGAACATTAACTACACCATTATCTAGAACATTTACGACACCTTCATTTAGATCAGGGGTCGGCAACCTTCAACACTCAAAGGGCCATTTGGACTCGTTTTCCACTGAACGGAACAGACTGGAAGCCGCAACAGTGTGCCAGTGTGTCGTGTTCAGTGGGATACAGGTCGAAGTTGCTCTTTGAGTGTTGAAGGTTGCCGACTCCTGATCTAGAATATTAACTACACCTTCATCTAGGTCGAGACAGGACAGGAAGGATCACGTCTGTCAGAACCAACAGTCTGGTAGAAACCTCCTCTGAGTGCTGCAACCATAGTTTCAAAAAGGTTGGATTAATGTGTAAATAAAAGCAAGTTATTTTTGGCAGCTTGACCACCAATAACAGCATTCACAGGCTACCAGCATTAGCAGTTGCCTTAGATTCTAGTGGCATAGTCGCATCATGTTGCGTCGCTGGCCGGTGCTCCATTGTGTGGGTCGCCGCGCAATGGAGCACCGGTGCTCCGTGATGCAACGCGACGATCGGACTCGGACCGTGTCCACACACAGTGCACCGGGACACCGGGGCTCCTCTGAGCCCCGAGCCCCTATGTCTGTCCTCGCATCGCGTCCGCCACGTCTGCTCCAACACGGAAGTTGAGGCTGCAGCTTCGTGGCTGCAAAAGAAAAAAGTTAACAAAACTCGTGCAAAGCGGAGGATGTAAACAACAACAGAGGATTCATAAGATCCTGATCTGCCGCCCCGGCTGAGATTGCTGTTGCCACGTCACATATCTGCGGAGCTCACAACTCCGCCTACATTTTAACTCCACTCTCTGCGGAGGAAACGCGCACCAGATTTGGCTCCGGTTACGCTTTGCCTTGCTGCTCCGTACCGCTCCGTTCCATCCCTGCTCTTTTTGTGCGGTGGAAACGAGGCTCAAGGTTCCTGCTAAACCTCCTGGTGAGTGAAGCCAAGATGACTCAGTCTTTGAGCAGGAAGCAGGAGGCTCAGCAGGAGGTCGACCAGGATCTGATCTGGTGTTTTAATCTTCGGTGAGGGCTTGGGTTTGGGTGGAGGGTTTTAATGAGAGATGGTGTTACAAGAACATCATCTGCTCTGTGTCGGAGGGAGGACTTTTGTTCAGCATTTTATTTAACAGGAAGTATGTGAAGAGTGTTGTTTGTTTTTTTTCCAACTGGTTTTATAAAAATGTTTATCTTTGAAAAAGTGTAAATAAAGTATTTTTAAAAGTTCACACTCAGCAGTATTCAGGCCTGACTTCCTGTGCTTCATCTCTTTACATCCCTTTCAGTGTCTGTCAGCTTGCTGTCCTCTGTCTCATCAAGTATTTCCATCTTTTCTGTTTGAGACGTTGACGCAGGGTGTGAACATGTCCGGTTCTGTCAGCTCGGTCTTGGTGCAGGCAGCCGGCAACGGTCCTGGTCCTGGTGCAGCAGGTAATGGCCGTGGTGCAGCCGGCAGCCGATAAGGGTCCTGCACTCAAAATAATAATTTGCAGAGTTAATGTAATTTAATCATGTCACACATTTCCATCTAATCAGAGTAAGTAGGTTAACTTCCTTTTAATCATGTTATCTGAACAACATCTATTAGAATGAACCATTTAACAAAGAGAAACTCGATATGCTCATGTTAATCAAACACATTTCTGATATGTAATCTAAAAAACTGCTCAGTTGATTCTTTTCAGTGTGGTGACTTAACGTGAGCGAGAGAAGCAAGGAGACTAAGCAGGTTAGAGAAGTGAGGACAGAACCCGGGGGAGAGTCCCTGATAGAAGCAGGTCTGATTGATGGCATCAGCCTGCATGTGGCTCTGCAGGAAACAGGCTCCCTCTTCAGCCTGGCCCACCAATATACTGACATCACACCAAAGATAATGCACCTGTGTGTTGATCAACAGTTATTGATTATCTCTTTTTCTAATTGGGCCCCCGAGTTAATTACTAGCAATTCAATTTCTGAATGATGCATTAGTGTGAATGCAATAGGCAGCGCAGCACGCAGGCTCTCACATTTGTAAACATGAACACATCCCAAACAGCACTCAAACCACTCCGCTCATTAAAACACAGAAATAATGACACGTTCGGTCCTTGACTGGGGAGCACTGAGCGGGTGAAACCCCAGACGAGCTGCTGCAGCTGAACTGAACAGACGACGACTAACAGAAGAAAACACAGTTTAGGAAACGGCTTTGCTTCATTCCAGGGCAGACCGTTTCACCTGAACCCTCTGGTGCCTGCGCCGTCTCCTCAAAGCCCTGGCGCTGTGTGGATAAGCTCTGCTGCTTCTCCAAACCTTTTGATCAGGCTTGAAGTCCAGCCGAGCGTGGCGTTGGCCTCTAAGCCCACCGTCCTTAAGCTGCTCCCATCATGCAACGGCCAGAAAATGAAGGAGATTCCTGATCTGGTCAAGGTCCATGATCCTGGTGTGTGTGTGTGTGTGTGGGTGGGTGGGTGGGTGGGTGGGTGGGTGTGTGTGTGTGTGTGTGAATTTCATCTCACTTTGTTGTTTCACGTCACATTTAGTTTCATTTTGACTGTTTGCACCACTAACTTCCTGCAAGTCACTTTTCTAAAAGAGATCCAGAGTGCAACGTTTCCCCAAATGCGTCGGGTCACACTCTGTGAGCAGGGTATCACTGGGAGAGAACACGTACGATCTCCGGTCACAGTAAAAAGTTCTTCTACAACATGAGCAGATCAACAACAGGGACAGTGGAGGACACCAGCTGAACGCTGCTCACGCTTCAGTACATCACCTCACATTATTCACTCATTCACTTCACCATCACAACCCAGTCTCACTCTTTTGTTTTTTTTACGGATCTTAAAAGAAGTTACATTTGATCACAATCACGCTTCTCCGCATTGAATAATGACTTCTGATTGACTTTTAATACTCCGTTCAAACATTCTCTGTGATCTGGACATAATCTGTTGCTTTCGCCCACCAGACTTTCTCTTTTGTGTTTTCTGGTTTTCTCTTATCTCTCACTCCACTCTGGCCCACGTAATTGATCCTCGGTTATAAATTCTTTTTTTTTAACTCTGATTCTGCTTGATTTGTCTTTATATAATATACTGTCGGTAGTTTTAAGTCATGTCTTTTCATGACTTATTTACTAATTGTTTTTATTCACATGTTTGTATTCATACCACGACAATGATTTTGTTTCCTTTCAAGGCTGAATAAATCTTTCAATCAATCAATAAATCCCTCTGTCTGCGTCACAACAGTGTATCTTTCTGGGGTGGGTGTGGGATTGCAGGTGGTATGTGGATGGAAACAAGGGCAGACACAGAATTCCATAAAAACCAGAGTTTATTGAAGTCCAGGGAACACGAGGAGACACAAGGGCGATGAGAGGAGCGACATGATGACAAGTAGACAAGATGATCCGACAAGGACAACAGAGGGAGAGGAGTTTAAATACACAAGGAAGGGGTGGACACAGGTGGAAGACAGATGGGATGAGGCCATTGGTTAATTGGAAACAAGGGATGAGACACACAGGGGCAGACGCAGAGACCTGACAGTGCCCCCCCCTTCAATGGCCGGCACCTGATTGCCCAAAGACGGGGGACTCAGAAGGCACAGGGACCACGGGGAACTCAGGACAGAAGACAACCAGGACTCGGCGAAACACGGGACTGGGGGGGAACACGGGATCAAAGAGACTGGGGAGGCCGGGAACAGGCCGGACTGGAACAGGCCCCAGGCGAACAGGCCGGACTGGAACAGGCCCTTGGCGAGCAGGCCGGACTGGAACAGGCCCCAGGCGAACAGGCCAGGCTGGAACAGGTCGCAGGCGAACCAGCCGGACAGGAGCAGGTCATAGGGATCCTTGAAGTTAGCGGTGCGAAGTGGTTCTGGTTGAGTCCGCTGGGTCCATGATTGGTCGGATCGTTCTGTCAGGGATTGCGGGTGGTGTCTGGATGGACCCAAGCACAGACTCACAGAATTCTATAAAAAACCGAGTTTATTGAAGTCCAGGGAACACAAGGAGACACAGGGGACACAAGGACAATGAGAGGAGCAACATGAAGACCCGTAGACCAGATGATCCGACAAGGACAACGGAGGGAGAGGGGTTTAAATACACAAGGAAGGGGTGGACGCAAGTGGAAGACAGATGGGAGCACACAGAAGTAGAAGATCATTGGTTTATTGGGAACATGAGGTGAGACACACAGGGGCAGACACAGAGACCTGACAGGGTGAGAGACAGGGGATACTACATACCAGGTGGATGCCTTTTTGAAAAGGAAAAAGCTGATGCAGTTTATTTATTTCGACTTACATTCTTTCAGCTTGATCAACAAGGCTGTTCCTCGACTTTCTTGTTGCTGTATTGCTTCTACGGACACGTTGAACAACGAACTGGAAGAAAGTTGATTTCACGTCATGGCCCTTGGAAATTGTTTGAGTTGTTGTCACCTCAGCTCATTTAATTAATTTTTTATGATAATGAAGTGATTATATGCAAAATGAAAATGCACTATGCACATAGTGGATGATACAAATAAATAAATCATCATCATGTTCAGTTCTCGGAAGCACAAGTACACTGGAAGGTACATCTAGGTAGATTTTATCTGATATAAAGTCCAGAGCCAAGTAGATTGAGGAAGGAGAACCCCCCCCTCATATTCCAAATAAAAAATAAAAAATCCTGAAAAGAAAAGACGAAGAAAATGAATTTTACGGAGCGCGAAATAGTCGTGGAGGAGGTGGAGGTTAGGAAAATTTTTTATTTTTTTTTGCTTTTGTTTTTGCTTTGCAACATACAGGACAAAAGACAGAAACAAACATTTAGTTTGAAAATTATATTATTTGGTGTCACTAATAAAAGAAAAATGAGCGATCGGCGGTACGTTGTCACCGCTGTAAATAGTGTGTGAGTCACAGAGAGATCAGTGACTGTCAAGGTTCAGAAGAAGAATCTGATGTGAAGGTGGAGGCCAGAGGAGAGTGACATCATGGGGGAGAGTGACATCATGGGGGGGCAGCACCAGAGCTCACTGCTGGACCCCAAAACAGCCTCATGGTTGTGACGGCCAGCGTGTGTCAGAGTGTCGGAGAGAGAAAAAGACATTTTGGTGGAGACACAGCAGACCGATAAAGTTCTGTTTTATCGGTTTATTAAATGTATGAATTAAATATTTGAACAGGGACTGTAAAAAGGCTCAGTGGACTTTGTGTTTTATCTTTAGTCACGAGAGGTGGAGGCGGAGGGTGGAGGAGGTCGTCTGTCTGCAGCAGCAGCAGTGCTTCCCAAGCACATGACCGTACCGTGAGCGGCTTTTATCAGGATTTACAGCCATAACGTAAAAATATACTAAACTGTATTACGTATCACGTATGTATGATGATAAAAGAAGCAATATAAAATGTATAATTTCTTTATTTTACATGTAACCCATTGGTAAATCATCTTTTTGCAGTTTAGTATATTTGTACGTTACAGCTTTAAATCCTAATAAAAGCAGCTGGAACAGAACAGACGTCCCATCGACAGCCAGTCAGTTTGAGCTCCAATGGAAAGGGAATCAGTTTTTGCACAACACCGGTTCAACCACACTGTACGGCTGTCAGCGCGCTATTTATGTGTTTACTCTAAATTAGACTGATTGTGACACACTTTGTCACAGTTGATAATCATCCAGTTCTATCCACCGCTCTGGATCAATCAGTTCTATCCACCGCTCTGGATCATTTGAAGATGAAGGTTTGACATATGAACATGGAGCTGCTGATTCAGTAGTAATGTCCCACTAAAGAAACATCTATACCACTGCAGCTTGGCTGTTTATGATTATGTGGATCTATCAGTCTGATATTTGAAGATATTAAACGTATGAGATGAATCTGGCTTTAATTCTCCACCTCACAATCAGCGCTGCCAGGTTCCCCCGTCTCCAAAATGTGTGTGTGCAAGGTTCAAAGTTGTATACCGGTACGCACATTCTCCCTCAAAGTTTATTTTTATAGATCACAAACCTTGCGTGGGAAGTGGCGTACGCATCTTTCAGGGCCCATTTTATGCGTAAGCAACCTTTACAGATGAGACCCCTGGACCGTTGCTCAGTGGTCCAAAGTCCTTTTTTCAGATGAAAGTACATTTTGCATATCATTTGGAACTCAAGGTCCCAGAGTCTGAAGGAAGAGTGGAGAGGCTCAGAATCCAGGTTGCTTGAAGTCCAGTGTGAAGTTTCTTCAGTCTGTGATGATTTGGGCTGCTTACATGTCATCTGCTGGTGTCGGGTCACTATTTGCTGAAGTCCACAGTCAACGCAGCCATCGAGCAGGAAACTTTAGAGCACTTCATGCTGCCTTCTGCTGACAAACTTTATGGAGATGCTGATTTAATTTTCCAGCAAGACCTGGTACCTGCCCACATTGCCAAAGGTACCAGAAGCTGGTTCAGTGACCATGGTGTTACTGTGCTGGATTGGCCAGCAAACTGGCCTGACCTGAACCCCAGAGAGAATCTATGGGCTGTTGTCAAGAGGAAGGTGAGAGACACCAGACCAATAATGCAGATGACCTGAAGGCTGCTATCAAAGCAACCTGGGCTTCCATTACGCCTGAGTAGTGCCACAGCTTGATGGCCTCCATAAACCACTATTAAAACATCATCGTATGTCGTATCCTGGAGTAGCCCTCCTCTTTCCTGTTCTCAGCCAATCGTGACGGTGTGACTGACAGGCTTTCCAGCCACTCATATTAACTGTTGTGGGATCTGATGCCTTCAGGAACCTCGGATAACTTTTCATGAACGAACGCACATAAACACGGCAGAAGAATTATCATTTCAGCATCTTATAACACGTTTTACTCTCTGCTAAAGGTGGGGTTATTTAGGACAAAATCCCTTTGGCCCCAACTTGCGTTCCAACCTGTATAAAAACACCCTGATAATGATGGGACCCCCACCCTCACACCCACCCAAGTGATTTACACTGTTGTGACGCAGACAGAGGGATTTATTTATTGATTGAAAGATTTATTTAGCCTTGAAGGGAAACAAAATCGTTGTTGTGTTATGAATACAAACATGGGAATAAAAACAATTAGTGAATAAGTCATGAAAAGACATGACTTAACACTACAAGACAGTATATTATATGAAGACAAATCAAGCAGAATCAGAGTTTTATAAATGAGGATCAATTACGTGGGCCAGACCGGAGTGAGAGATAAAAGAGAAAAACACAAAACACAAAAGAAAAGGTCTGGTGGGCCAAAGCAACAGATTATGTCCAGATCACACAGAATGTTTGAACGGAGTTTTAAAAGTCAATCAGAAGTCATTATTCAATGCAGAGAAGTATTATTGTGACCAAATATAACTACTTTTAAGATCCGTTAAAAAAAAAAACAAAAAAAAAAAACCTCAGTCAACTGTGACAGAATTCAACTTTCCGGTTCGTTGTCCATAGCGTCCATAGCAACGCCCGTCGTAGCAACAAGAAAATCAGAAGATTGTAACAGCTTTGTTGATCAAGCTAGAAGAATGTATGTCGAATGAGTAAACTAGGGATTGTATACATATACCGAACACTTAATATGAAAATAAAGTGTACATTTGTCGCTAAAAAGGTGATTAAACGAAGCTAAAGCCACAAACTGTCTTACAATCCAACATTTTCCACCGAAAAGTCGTCCGTCACCTGACGTCACGTTGTGCCATAGAAAGGACTTGGACATTCTCACTACTTCAGAGGGTTTTTTGTGAAATGAAGACGTAAGTGGGCAGTGGACCAACGTAGGTTTTACACAATTTGGAGTGAGACTGGGTTGACTATCATCTGCACATGTGGAGGCTCAGACTGACTGGACCTGCAGGACGATGGACAGATGAAGGAGACGACAGACAATAGACACAACAGATGAAGGACACGACAGACGAAGACAACAGACAAAGGACACAATAGACGAAGGGAGATGACAGACGAAGTAAAGAAAATATGGAGACGACACACAGAGACAGCAGACAAAGGAGACGACAGACGGAGACAACAGACAAAGGACACAATAGACGAAGGGAGATGACAGACGAAGGTAAGAAAAGGAGACGACAGATGAAGGGAGACGACAGACGAAGGAAATGGCAGACGAAGGGAGACGACAGACGAAGAACACAAAAGAAGAAGACGACAGACGAAGGACACGATAGACCAAGACAACAGACAAAGGACACAATAGACGAAGGGAGACAACAGACGAAGGGAACTGACGGACAAAGGAGACGACAGACGTAGGAGACAATAGCCGAGGGAGACAAAACTGACAGAAGAAGGAAGACAACATATGAAGGGAGACGACAGACTGAGACAACAGACAAAGGGAACTGACAGATGAAGGAGATGACCGACGAAGGGAGATGACAGATGGATGGAACTGACATTGTCACGGTTCTCTGCAGGCCTCAATATTTACTTTGATTCAGAACAAACAGCAGCACCTTGTGGTCTGATGTGCAAACTGCAGCAGGTTACAGTATTTCTGACACGAATACAGAGATCATTGTCAAAATGTAGCTGGTGGTGTCAACAGAACCTGAAGTGAAGCTTTGGGCAGTAACATCAGAAACGTTCTGAACTCGTCCACATGTCTCATCGGACTTATATCAAATTTTAATATTTATTTGACATTGTTCTGCTGTTAGATTCCAGAGCTTCACTTTCTTTTTGGGATCAAATATTAGTAATACAGAGTTCTCACATTTGGCTCATCATGTAAGTGATCAGAAAGATTGAAACGTAACATGACGATGATGTGATGTGGAGAGGAGTCACGATGTGATGACGTGATGACGTGATGTGGAGAGGAGTCACGATGTGATGACGTGATGTGAGGAGACGATGTGATGACGTGATGTGGAGAGGAGTCACGATGTGATGACGTGATGACGTGATGTGGAGAGGAGTCACGATGTGATGACGTGATGACGTGATGTGGAGAGGAGTCATGACGTGATGATGTGATGACTCCTTGTCATGACGTGATTATGTGATGTGGAGAGGAGTCACGATGTGATGACGTGATGTGGAGAGGAGTCACGATGTGATGACGTGATGTGGAGAGGAGTCACGATGTGATTATGTGATGTGGAGAGGAGTCACGATGTGATTATGTGATGTGGAGAGGAGTCACGACGTGATGACGTGATGTGGAGAGGAGTCACGATGTGATGATGTGATGACGTGATGTGGAGAGGAGTCACGACGTGATGACGTGATGTGGAGAGGAGTCACGATGTGATGATGTGATGACGTGATGTGGAGAGGAGTCACGACGTGATGTGGAGAGGAGTCATGACGTGATGTGGAGAGGAGTCATGACGTGATGTGGAGAGGAGTCATGACGTGATGACTCCTTGTCATGACATGATTATGTGATGGCGCCTTGCTGAGAGGAGGAGTCACAGTTCCTCTTGGTGATGATTGATTTCCCACCTAACGAAAGACTGCCGTGAAGCGATGGGGGTACCTCTGACAGATCAGTTGCAGATGTTGTGTGATGCTGCGATGCCTTTCAAAGCTCTGCTGAGTGTTTTCCTAAAGGAGCTTTAAAGAACAAAAACTCAAACCCAACAACTACAACCCACTCAACCATGATTGATGTGTCTCGGGAAAATCCATCCCATAATTTCACCTTATGACTCTGAAGACGCTTCATCCCGAGACCCACATTAAAGCTTAATGCTGCCAATGAGAAGCAGGCAGTGTTTGAACGAGAGGAACACGTGTCTGACAGCCCTGGTTCTTCTTATCGAGCAGCTTCAGCCACAGCCTGAGAAAGTCGTCTGCCATCTTTATTTTCCTCGCCGATTCGCTTCTATTAAAACCAGACCATGCCGTCTTCCTCCTCCTATTTGTACCTTGGTGTGTGTGCTTGTGTGCACGTGTGTGCGCACGTGTGTGTGTGTGTGTGTGTGTGTGTGTGTGTGTGTGTGTGTGTGTGTGTGTGTGTGTGTGTGTGTGTGTGTGTGTGTGTGTGTGTGTGTGTGTGTGGGTGTATGTTATTTCATCTCCACTAGGCTGCACCTGATAATTAAGCCATGGGGGGCTGGGAGAGGGACGACGGAATACAACTTTGAGTAATACTGTGTGCCCCCCTCCCACCTCTCTTCTTGACCCCATTGCCTGCAATGACCCCCCCCCCCCCCCCCCCCCCCCTCCCCTCAGGCTGTGGGAATTGACTTTAGTCACACTCGGCTTGCCAGGTAAACAAGGCCGGATAGGGAGACGCCAGCAGAGTCCGTGAGAGCAAATAAAAGCAGGGAGGACGTAAATGGATTTATCAGTGAGTCTCTTCACCTGCCTGCACCCCCCCACAGCCTCCCTTTACCTAGTCTACCTGCACAACCAGGTACCGTCCGTGTCTCTCAGAGACAGATTGAGTCCCCGACACCAGCATAAACCATCTTCTTTCTCCAGTCGTTCTTAAAAGAGTATTCATCCACACATCACTATGAACACGACTCAAAGTGATGCAGTTCATATATCAGGCCTTTAGATGGTGATGTAACTCCACACAAGCATGCTACATAAATACACCAAAACTGAAGTAACCAACAAATCCACCATGGGGGTTAATGGAGGATGATGACAACAGGCTACACCCTTGCTGATGTCATATAACATTTACAGCTACTACAGCAATCAAACATCTGACATTTTGAAGAATGGCGTCAGAAAACCAGAAATAGCAGCACATGAAAGGTGGAAAAGAGCGTGCGTCAATGTTAAGGAAGAAAAGTTTTTAACAAATTCCACCATAAACAGACATGCAGCTGTTTCATAACTGGAGCTTTCAGGTGCCAACAGGAGAAGATGTATGTGGATGAATGTGGAGGAGCCAGGTGGAGGCAGCGTGGAGACAGGACAGAGGGAGGGTGGAGGCAGAGCGGAGGCATGGTGGAGGCAGGGCGGAGGAAGGGCAGAGGCAGGGTGGAGGCAGAGCAGAAGAAGGGTGGAGGCAGGGCAGAGGAAGCGCAGAGGCAGGGTGGAGACAGAGTGGAGGCATGGTGGAGGCAGGGCGGCGGAATGGCAAAGGCAGGATGGAGGCAGGACAGAGGCAGCGTGGAGGCAGGGCAGAGGGAGGGTGGAGGCAGAGCGGAGGCATGGTGAAGGCAGGGTGGAGGAAGGGCAGAGGCAGGGCAGAGGAAGCACAGAGGCAGGGTGGAGGCAGAGCGGAGGCATGGTGGAGGCAGGGCAGAGGCAGGGCAGAGGAAGCGCAGAGGCAGGGTGGAGGCAGAGCGGAGGCATGGTGGAGGGAAGGCGGAGGAAGGGCAAAGGCAGGATGGAGGCAGGGCAGAGGAAGCGCAGAGGCAGAGCGGAGGCATGGTGGAGGCAGGGCGGAGGAAGGGTGGAGGCAGGGCAGAGGCAGGGCAGAGGAAGCGCAGAGGCAGGGTGGAGGCAGAGCGGAGGCATGGTGGAGGCAGGGCGGAGGAAGGGCAGAGGCAGGGTGGAGGCAGAGCAGAAGAAGGGTGGAGGCAGGGCAGAGGAAGCGCAGAGGCAGGGTGGAGGCAGAGCGGAGGCATGGTGGAGGCAGGGCGGAGGAAGGGCAGAGGCATGGTGGAGGCAGGGCGGAGGAAGGGTGGAGGCAGAGCGGAGGCATGGTGGAGGGAAGGCGGAGGAAGGGCAAAGGCAGGATGGAGGCAGGGCAGAGGAAGCGCAGAGGCAGGGCAGAGGCTGGTACAGTGGTAATGGAGGGGATTGGTGTTCTGGTACAGTGGTGATGGAGGGGATTGGTGTTCTGGTACAGTGGTGATGGAGGAGATTGGTGTTCTGATACAGTGTGGGGAAGGGGATTGGTGTTCTGGTACAGTGGTGATGGAGGGGATTGGTGTTCTGGTACAGTGGTGATGGAGGAGATTGGTGTTCTGGTACAGTGTGGGGAAGGGGATTGGTGTTCTGGTACAGTGGTGATGGAGGAGATTGGTGTTCTGGTACAGTGGTGATGGAGGAGATTGGTGTTCTGGTACAGTGTGGGGAAGGGGATTGGTGTTCTGGTACAGTGGTGATGGAGGGGATTGGTGTTCTGGTACAGTGGTGATGGAGGGGATTGGTGTTCTGGTACAGTGGTGATGGAGGAGATTGGTGTTCTGGTACAGTGTGGGGAAGGGGATTGGTGTTCTGGTACAGTGGTGATGGAGGGGATTGGTGTTCTGGTACAGTGGTGATGGAGGGGATCGCAGTTTTATCCCACTGGAGAGTTTCATCCAGCCGTCTCCATCTCATCCTGCTTCTATGTTCTCCTCTGCAGCCCAGACAGCCATCGGTTTCCCTGGCAGGATTATCAGTCCTTATCCCGGCCTCCCATTAACACCCACCCTGTCATTTGTGTGTGTTGGAGGTGTTGGAGTCAGGCACACTCACACTCTGGTGTGAATAGTCATTAAAGGTGGTGTTCAACACGTCGTTCAGAGGCTCTGTTTTCACTCTTGCTGTTTCCTTCTGTGGCATGAACAAGGTTCTGTTTGTTTTTTAAGTTATAGAATGCCCAACAGCGCCACCTGGGGAATTGCAACCCAGGAACTACTAACAAAGGTTTTAATAACTATGTAAGGTCACAAAGATACCACGGGACGACACAGTTCCAAATAAAGCAAATTTTATTTCCAAAATGACTAAAAAGAGATGATTTAATCAGGTCACACACACACACACGCACGCACGCACGCACGCACGCACGCACGCACGCACGCACGCACGCACGCACGCACGCACGCACGCACGCACGCACGCACGCACGCACGCACGCACGCACACACACACACACACACACACACACACACACCAGTTCAAGTTCTTACCATGTGGCAGGACAACCAAAAGAGACAGAGGTCCTCAACTGAGCCTGTGAGACCCAGTGAAGCAGGATCATAACAGGTAACAGGTCTCAGGCTGAGTACCTGGGGACAGATAAGGTTTCCCGTAAAACAAGAGAAATGATGAGACAGGCGACCGTTTAACTTCTCTCAGACGAATTATTTTTACAAATTTACAAAATATCTCTTTTCCTCCTGTGTTTTCACATTCAAATATGAGTTTAACAGAACAACAGCCATAATATCAAAAACAAAAACATTTCGTTTCAGAAAACCACTCAGTCAGTTCTCTGACAGGATCGACCTAACATGTGGGTGATTATCAACGTTTTAGAACTTCACCAAAAGTAAAACAGGAGAAATGATGAGAGGCGACCGTCACTTCTGTGACGTTTAACTTCTCTCAGCAGAATGAGGAAGTCAACAAAAATCCGCTCACAAGGAAAGTCCCAGAGGAAAAGCAAGACGCCACACTGCCTCCTGCTGGTAGCACTGGATAGCTGCAGAACCTCCACTCTCAGGCATTTCCAGTGCAGCCATAGAGATAACACGGAGATGCCGCACTGCCTATCAGCGCCTGTTGACTCGACGTCCCTACAGCGCCGCCATCTTGGGGAGGTGTCCCGCTTGTACTAAACATATAGATCCCAGGTTAGAAAATCCATTAAAAAAATTGTAGCTCACTTGCTAGTCCATGTATCAACACAAATACCTAATTCTAAAGCTGAGGAAAAGCTCTATCCCGTGGAAACCTCATGGAGGAATTATTGGGAGAGGGAAAGTCTTAAAAAATCTGAAGATTAATAAAGCAGGGAAAAATAAACTAATTCAATTTAAATTTGAAATAATTAATCTGGTCAGTCTCAGGAGGGGTTTTTCCACCGGAAAGAACCAGAATCTAGTTCTGGTCCAGGGCCAGACTTAGCACCAGTTCTTTTTCTTTCCACTGCCAAAGCCCCGGCCTATCAGGGGCTAAACTGGTGCTACGCTGGCCCCAGTTCATTGCTGGACCAGAGAGGAGCCAGACTGTCGCGAACTACAAGGCGAAAGCAAGGTTGAACCGGCTTTCTGAAAACTACAGCGAACACAGAACCCCAGAGTGGTTATAGAGAAAAAGATTAAAATAATGCGTGGGAACGATATAATAAATCGCTCCCTGAAGTTAATAATACGAGGGAACGGGATTATTTATTTTGCGTTCGTGGAGCCGCGGCTCTCGAGATGCTGCAGAGCTCCTCCTGTCAGTCAGCTACGTCAGATATAATTTAGAAGCAGTTTTCCATTGTGTTTTTTTTTTTCACACTTTTCATGGTGACATTATAACTAACGTCACGTCCAGGTCTTGTTTCACGTTCTGACCGCCGGCTGAGGAGCTGCAGCCGCTGAGCAATGCAGTGTGAGGCTGCAGGGGGCGCTCTGCTCTGCTCCGATATTATTTTATAACCACAGAACTTCTTTATAATAAATACTTTTGGTTCATCAGCAACTAAAAAACAAACTACACACTACGGTGAATGAAAGCTTGGATTTTATAGTCATAAAATGAGCTTTTTAACGGCTTCATGTGAAAGAGAACTTTAATCAGTCTGTTTACGTAGGTTGCCATTGGAAACAGCTTTTAGAGCAGCGTTTTATCATTTTAACCTCCTTTCGTCCATGTTGAAACATTTGATTCAGACACGCCCAGAAATAAAGTGAACGGAGCAGAAATTCACAATGTAATGCTGAAATGTTGAAAAATAAGCACCAAACTCATACATGAGTTATTTTCTTTCCCTCAATGTCCACTCCGGGACTCCGGACCAAAGTAAGACGGACGTGAAAAAACACCAATAGAGATACGAAAAGACGTATTGTCTTCTCGCTCTTTGGTGCATCTGAGGTTCAGGCCAGACTAGATGGAGCGACCCGGACTAAACCGATGAATACAGTCCGTCTCCTGGTTCCTGGATGAGCGCTGTCAGCGCAAAATTGTTGAAATCAGTGACGTATCACGTTTTGGAGTGACACAATGACGTGGCTCTCACTTGGCTCCGTCAACGGTGGAAAAAGAACCGGTTCTTTGGCGGTGCTCATTTAAGAACCAACCCTGAACTAGAACCTGGTTCTTTTGGTGGAAAAGCCCTAAAAATAAGCCTCAAAAGCACCCATTAACAAAGGGGGTCCATGGCAAGACCCCCCCTTAATTTTAGCTTTAAAATGATTTTAAAGCTAAGTAATGCTAATGGTGGCTAGCATTAAAGCACCGTCGGATTATGTTTTTTCACTACATAACATAAAGTAACTGTTCGGATATCTGTTGGGTGAAAGAGTTTGTAAAGAGTACAGCAAGTGAAAAACCCTCCATGCAGTACTAATGCATTGCAATGAAGTAGGAAACGTATTTTTCTCAGCTTGTGAACATTTTAGAGAAGCGTGGTTCCCACAGGACAGCCAAAGTATCAACAAATGATGTAAAGCAACATGATTCATTACTGTAGTTTATATAAGTATCTAAAGTTGTTAAAAATAGCTCAACCTTAATCAGCTGTAGTAAAGAAATTAACATATATCAAATGCTGGAGTAATATTGATCCAGCAGCGATTGATAAAAGTAGCTGCTTTTCATTTTCTCCTTAATTTTTTATCATTTTTTTTATATGGGTATGTGTTTTCATTTGCCATGTATTCCATAGGGGAAAAGCATTTTTGTGGTTGATCTCTATGCCGTACCAACATGACGACAACCAACAGCCTGCAACACACTCAAAACTTTACCTGTAAGTGTACCATGCCATACTGATTTTCAATGAAATTATGATTCTTCAGCATTTTCTCTGTTTTCATTAAAAATATTTATTTTTATTAGAACGTTGTTACAGTCAAGGACGCCATTGTGTTGCCTGTGTGGAAACCTGCTCACTCCCTGCTCTCTGTAACGATGCTCCTTCTGGAGGGGATAACATACAATACCTTTGTTGTGCTACATATATTATTTGCAGTTATCACACTGATCCAAATGCTTTACAACTGTTAATAGATTAAACCAGCCTGAGAAGCTCTATCTAGACAGTAAAATGATTTCCTAGATAAAACCAGCTTGAGCAGCTCTGTCTAGACAGTAAGATGATTTCCTAGATTAAACCAGCTTGAGCAGCTCTGTCTAGACAGTAATGTGATTTTCTAGATTAAACCAGCCTGAGCAGCTCTGTCTAGACAGTATCGTGATTTTTTAGACTGAACCAGCGTGAGCAGCTCTATCTAGACAGTAACATGATTTCTTAGATTAACCAGCCTGAGCAGCTGTATCTAGACAGTAAAATGATTTCTTAGATTAAACCAGCCTGAGCAGTTCTATCTAGACAGTATCGTGATTTTCTAGATTAAACCAGCCTGAGCAGTTCTATCTAGACAGTAAGATGTTTTCCTAGATTAACCAGCCTGAGCAGCTCTATCTGGACAGTATCGTGATTTTCTAGATTAAACCAGCCTGAGCAGCTATATCTAGACCGGAACATGAAGCAGGAACATGAATTAACAAAGAGGCAACAACAAGAGAGGAACATGACTTTGAGTGTTTGAGCAAATGATGACAGAGAACAAGCAACTTCAGAAGCACCTTTCTTGAGGAGTGTGTGTGTGTGTGTGTGTGTGTGTGTGTGTGTGTGTGTGTGTGTGTGTGTGTGTGTGTGTGTGTGTGTGTGTGTGTGTGTGTGTGTGTGTGTGTGTGTGTGTGTGTGTGCGTGTGTGTGTGTAGTTTGTGTGGTTTGTATGTGTGTGTGTGGTTTGTCCACTGGGTGTGGCCGGAACTGTTGTGGGGGGGCCCGTAGCGACACCCCGGGGCACGAGGCCATCGGGCCCGGACATCGCCACCACGGCAGACGGCAGCCCCCCAGGCCCGGGGAGGCCCCAGCGAACCACCCCAGAGAGCCACGCCCCCGCCCAGAAAGCACCAGATGGAGAATGCAGTGAGGAATCCCCCCCAAGCAAGAGGAGCCCACGGGAGAAGGGCAAAGGGCACAGGGTCCCAGGCCCCGACCCAAGCCGCCAAGCCGAGAGAAGGCCGGAGCAGGGCCCCCGGGCTGAGCGGGCCGAGAGCACCTCCAACCCCGGCGGCCAGGCCCGCTGCACCCCCGGGACATGAAACTTTTATTGGTAAACATCAAATGTTCACAGAAAATATTAGTTTTACATAAGTTGTGTTTTGTTGTCTTGTTCTTTCACACAATGTTGAGTTCAAAGGTCTGTAAGGTTTTGAAGCCAAAAATGAACCATTCTTAGAATTGCTGACATACTTTCAGTGTGGATTACTTAAAAACCCTAATGGTGTCTTGCTTGTGTTTGAATGTTGAAACTGATCGTTTTACGTGTTTATGTGTGTATGTATGTTTTAACAAGAGCAGTGCAGCAGTGTTTCTTTCAGATTGGACGTCACTCCACCAGGTGGGGAGACAACAGTGGAAGAGGAGTCTTGTCTCACAGTCTTCATCCGTCAAATACTATTGATGCAACATTGGAAATATCATTTTTTTGTCTGTCTTTTCCAGAGGACACGTGTGAACCCAGGATTGTTGGTGACTGCAGACGTGCAGCAAAATGTTCAGGTGAACAGGCACCTATTTACTGGCCGAGTAGACCTGCCCTCAGTACTGGACATGGGGGAGCAGGAACAGGTCCTTCCGTACTGGACATGGAGCAGGAACAGGTCCTCCAGTACTGGACATGAAGGAGCAGGAACAGGTCCTTCAGTACTGGACATGGGGGAGCAGATGTTTATTGACATTTCCCCAGGTGTAAAGGTATATGATCCAGCAGAACTGGGACCAAAACAGAATAATAATTAAGACTAAATATGAAATTAATAATGGCCACTAACACAGAATAAGATAAAAGAAAAGATAAAATGGAAAATGGAGCAATATACATTAAACAAAAGCAATAGTCAATACAGTGTAAATGATGAATGATAAACGCAGTATAATCCCCAAAAGAGAGGAGATCTCTGCGCTATTGCAGGACTCAAATCTGGACTATCTCTGTCTCTCAGAGAGTTGGTTACACAGAAATATACACACTAATATGATAGAATGTCCAGGTTATCAATGTTTTAGGAAAGACAGACAAACAGGGTAGGGAGGAGGTGTTCTCATTTACATCAAAGATATATTTAAATGTCAGCTGGTGGACTTGAATACTCCACTTGAATGTCTAACTGTCAATGTATGTCTTTCACCAGTCATGAATTTTAACATTGCAGTATTGTACAACCCACCCTCACACAAATCTTAATTTTATAATGGACAAAGTGATCTGGTTAAACAACTTGAGGATCACAGAGAAACAATATTATTTGGTGACTTCAATATTAACTGGTCTGATAAAAACAGCAAACAAAAGTTGAAAAGCATAATGTCCAAATTCCATTACCAACAAATGATCGAAGGACCTCCCAGGATAACCAAAAACTCTAAAACACTTATTGACATGGCATTTGCGAATAAACCAGAACGCATAATCTGGTAACTGGTCTTTCAGATCATAATATGATTCTCGCTATAAGAAAACTTACAAAAAATCGACTGCAGTATTTTGGAGGTGCTGAGGATAACAAAATAAAATTAATTATTCCTAAATCTAAATCTGTGGAGTTTGAACAACATTTGAATAATCAAAACTGGGAGCAGCTCACATTAATATACGAAGTAGATGATTGTTGTAATTCTATAACTGCAACTATCACAAAGTCTCCAGAAACATTTACAAAGCAAATTCAATTTAGACCAAAGAAAACCAACTTACCATGGCTAAACAATGAAATAAGAAAAGTTATGAAGAGGCGAGACTCAGCATTGAAGACATCACTTACCTCCAAACTACAAACTGATCACTTGATTTACAAACAGCTAAGAAATAAAGTTATACAAGAGCTGCATATAACCAAAGCATCATACTACAATAAACTGATAGAGCATGCAAAGGGTAACAACACTTCTCTATGGAGACAACTACCGTATTTTCACGACTATAAGGCGCACATAAAAGTCTTAGATTTTCTTCAAAATGTGCGGCGCGCCCTATGGTGCAGTGCGCCGTATGTGTGTGTTGTTGTTGTAAAGCGGACGTAGTAGTGAACACCATGAGAACGTTAAAGGGGGAAGTGTGGGCGTGGATTGTATATAAATGAACGGGTATGTGCGTTATGCAGAACATCGTTGTTTTAACAACCCTGAAAATGGCGAAGAGACACGCTTATGAAGCACAGTTTAAACTGAAGGCCATCAGCTACGCGGAGGAACATGGAAATCGAGCAGCCGCGAGAGAATTTAAGATTAATGAATCGATGGTTCGCAAGTGGAGGAAGCTGGAAAACGAGCTCCGACAGGTGAAGAAGACGCAGCTGAGTTTCCGCGGACATAAGGCGAGGTGGCCCGAGTTGGAGGAAAGACTCGAGCAGTGGATCATCGCACAAAGAACGAGTGGGAGAAGCGTTTCAACGGTCACCATTCGACTAAAAGCAGTAACGCTAGCAGAAGAAATTAAAATTTAACATTTTCGCTGGACATCGGTGTGAACCGGCCGTTCAAAGTAAGGCTGCGAGCGGCGTGGGAGCGATGGAGACCACAGTTTCACTAAGAGTGGAAGGCAGCGCCGGGCGAGTTACGCCACAATTTGCAAATGGATTGTAGATGCTTGGGCTAGCGTGTCTGCTGGCACTGTTGTTCGAGCTTTCGCAAAAGCCGGCATCATTTCCAAGGAGCCGCACGGCACGGAAAGTGACTCTGACAGTGAAGAAAATGAACCTGGTATGTTTGATGGAGATTTAGCGCAGCGGTTCAATTCAGAAACAGAGGACGAGGAGTTCGATGGGTTTGATTGATGACGATTACAGGTAAAAGAAAATGTTAGTACTTTGTAATCAATACTTAAATAAAGCACAACCAAACTCAGTTTTGCTCCCGCTCTATTTTTAAATGCGCACACTTGTATGCTTGTGTGTGTGTGTGTTGTTGTAATGCGGACACCATGAGAACGTTAAAGGGGGAAGTGTGGGCATGGAACCCGCGCCCTATGAGCAGGTGCGCCTTATGTGTGTGTTAAATGCAGTAATGGCACACATAACTGAGACTGTGCCTTTTAGTACGGTGCGCCTTTTGGTCGTGAAAATACGGTAAATAACTTAACTAACAAAACAAATAATCAGAAGAGGGTAAAGGAACTTAGAATTAATGGCAAGACCATCAGTGACAATGCCACTTTGGCAAATGATTTTAATCACTATTTTGTGACGTCGGTGGAAGAACTAACAAAAACATTTGTGTTACCAAATATACTAAACAATACAAAATCAACCCTCTCAGCAGGTACGTTTAACCTTAACGTGATAGATGAAGAACAAATTGCTGGCATTATTAAAACATTAACAAACTCAAAAACAAATGATATTTACAACATGAGTACTTCTTTTCTTAAAACACACAGCAAAATATTAATAAAACCACTGACTTATCTCATTAATCTTTCCATTAAGTCTGGTTCATTTCCAACTGGCTGGAAAAAAGCAGTATTTAAATCAGGTAGTCATGACAATATAGCTAACTACCGCCCAATCTCCATTTTACCGGTCTTATCTAAGGTCCTTGAAAAAGTTGTAGCAACTCAGCTGATGGACTTCCTACAAGACAGTCAACTTCTCCATCCTCACCAATTTGGCTTTAGACCAGGCCACTCAACTGAGATAGCAAATTGCTGTCTAGTGGAAAATATCAAACAATCCTTGGATAAGGGTAATGTGGCGGGAGCTGTATGTCTTGACCTTAAAAAAGCATTCAACACTGTCAACCACCACTTACTTTAATCAAAAATGATATCTTTTAATTTTTCTCCTGATACTATAAAATGGTATCTCTGTCCTTGAGATATCTCAAGGACAGAGAACAGTGTGTAAAAGTTGATCAAAACATATCATCCTTTGTAAACAATCATATGGGCATACCACAAGGGTCCATTCTTGGTCCTTTACTGTTCAGCCTCTTTATTAATGATCTGCCATTCCAATGCCCAGCAGCAAGAGGTCAGCTTTATGCAGATGATGCTGTTCTATATACAGAGGCCAAGACTCTGTATATAGACGTGTATGGACATCCAAGAGTGGCTCATTGAGAACCATCTACTTCTGAACCTCCAGAAAACAGTGTCAATGTGCTTCTCAATTAGAAAATGTAACCTGCAACCATTCAAAGTTAGTATCCATAACCAAGACATTAGCTTAGTGACAGAATTTAAATATCTTGGAGTGGTATTAGACCCTCAACTCAAATTTAACCACCACATAAAGAAGATATCAAAAACAGTAAAAACAAATCTGAATTGTTTTAAATTAATCAGACATTACATACCACACCAAGAAGCCATACTGTACATGCTCTCAATGATATTCTCACACATATTGTATTGTCTGACAGTACGGGCTCAAGCGGCTCCTCCCATAACACAACACGTTGGGTCTTTATACAATCAAACTCTTAAAGTCCTGGATAAAAAACCAATTAGGTGGCATCAAAGTAAAGTCATCAAAAAGTATAATTTCCTGAGTTTCAAAAGTTTCATCGACCTCTGTTTTCTGAAATTAACCTTCAAATGCTTCCATAAGTCAGCACCAGAGCCACTCTCTGATTCTATCCAAAAACAGGACAGCAGCAGAGTCACCAGGAGCTCGGTCAATAACAACTGTAAAATACACCAACGAAAAACCACATTCGGACAAAAGGCATTCTCAATAAAAGGTAGTCACACCTGGAATGCAATGCCAAATGAAATGCAAATGATAACAGATCCCAAACTATTCACCTCAAAGGTTAAGAACTGTCTGAAAACAAGACAAGAATGTACCCACTTATGAAATACTACTATGTCTACATGGTCTGTGTTTTACTGTAGTGAAGGAGGAATGGAGGGTGGAAATGTGTTTTACTGTAATGAGGGAGGAATGGAGGGCAAAAATGTATTTTATTGTAGTGAGGGAGGGAGGGCGGGAATGTGTTTTATTGTAGTGAATGAGGGAGAGAGGGAGGGAGGGAATGTGTTTTACTGTAGTGAAGGAGTGAATGAGGGAAGGAAGGAAGAAGAGAGGGAGGGAATGTGTTTTATGATAACATGTAATTGTGAATCAGATATTTACTCTGTGTATTCTGTGTATTTCTGCTTGCCTGGTGTATCTTGGTGTTGTATGTACTGTTGTTTCCTCTTTTACCCTCTGAAAAACCCTTCCAGGGACGAGAGTTGCAAATTAGTGTCAAGCTATATACTCTATGTGCAACACATCAGATTTTTTCTATGTATATTGCACTGTCCCTGATGAATAAATAAACTGAAATTGAAATTGATAAGTACAGTATTTTGTGACAGCCAGCCTGTTCACGCCCCCTGTAATCATGACTGGTGCGCTGAGCAACTAATTTCAAGAGATGCCAGTGGGGAAAAACAAGATGGCGGTGTTGCGGGCGCCGCCATATTTGTTTCTAGGTCGCCGCCATCATGAAATGGTGCTATGGACGGAAATGACGCAAAATGACGCACCGGAAGTGACGTATATAGAAGCCGACCTATAGGAAGTGACGAAACGGACTGAACATGAAGGAACTTACGTACACGGGAGCCGACCCACAGGAAGTGACGTACACGACACGCACATGCAGGAAGTGACGTGCGCCGCGCTGTTCAAATGCACATTTGTTGTTTCGTCTTAGTCTTTTTCACACGTGTACTCGAAGCTCAACAGAGTAAAGGATTGTTTTCTGTTAAGGTAAACAATTGCTTTCTTGAAAATATCAGCCTGCACTAATAAGAATGAAATTGTAGCTGTAGTTAGATCAGTATTAATGAGAGTAGGAATAGTTTTATAGTTATGTTAGGAGCAATTTACGTAAGATCAGCTCGAAGTTTATGTTGCTCTTTCTATCTTTGTTCCATGTGTTGGTTTATTAAAAACGTGTAATTTATTGCCACAAGAAAACTTGCTAAAGTAAATTTTGCTGTGTTAAGAGACTTATAGGCCAACATTAGCCCTGCCTGGTATTTGTTTTTCATACTGTATTAATACCGTATTACATACTATGATAACACCGCGCATACTGGTGTTTTGTCCACAGCTCAAAGTTTATGTTGCTCTTTTTATCTTTGTTTCATGTGTTGGTTTGTTTAGACCTGTACTGGTATTTTTACCATACTGCATTACTGGATGTATACAACCTGCTTGTGATCGCTGTGTTTTTATTGGTGCATCCAAATTAGAAAAAGATTAATGGTTTTGAGAGAGGTTGAATATTTAATATATAATATACTGCAATGAATCACTTAGATGTTTGTCAGTTTGCATTCATCAATAAGAAATCAGTAAGTTTTAACAAATACTAATGATTCTGATTTACATCTTTTTCAGACACGGTCTTCAATCAGAATGTCAATTCGTTCACCTCATCCGGGGGCAGTGAGTGCCGAATGCATTAGCATAGAGCACTCATATGCACGCCCAACAAGCACAGGGTCTGTGCTGACCACAGATCCAATGTCGCCAAAGGAATCGGATGTTGCATGTATGTACGCAGAACACTCGTATGCGTGTCCAACAACTCCGCACACAGCATCTGTGCTGACCACGGATCCTGAGACGCCAAAGAAATCAGGTCTTGCATGTATGTACGCAGAACACTCGTATGCGTGTCCAGCAACTCTGCACACAGCATCTGTGCTGACCACTGACTTGCCCAAACAAGCATCTCCTATAGAATATTCTCTGTCACCCTCAGCTACAGCCACAGACCATCTCAAATCCTTTTCTTCCACAACTAAGGAAAAAGTCAGTAATTTCAAACAGAAAGCAAAAACTGTGAAACAACAAAAAAAGGTCCGCATAAAATGTCCTTACTGCCCCATTAAGATTTACAAAAAGAATATGAACTTGCATATTCAAAGAAAACATGGGGGACCGAAAGACATCACAGCAGCACACCACCACAAAAGCATACAGATTGATAAAGACAGTGGGTCGTATGCTGTTAAAAAAGTAATTTAATGCCTTCAGTCTCCCTGTCCATGTGCAAAGGAAAACATGGGGCCTGCAACAAGTAACTAAATTTGAAGTGGAGGACTGTCGCCAGTATCACTTACGGAGTGGTCCTTCTGACAGTACGTGTGACCACATACGTTCCATTAATTACTGCTCCAAAACTGTAACTGAGGAACCACTTCAACCCGAGGTCCTTGATGAAATGCTGGAAAACAGGTTTTTTAGTGAGCCCAAGGCAGCATTGTGCAAGAAGAGGCAAAGGGAAGCAGAGGAAGCACATGTCCCATTGTGTGTGATGGTTGATTTTTTTAGTTCAAAAACTAAATTATGTTTCTCAGTTAATGAACCAAGACTATCTCGTCATAGTACTTTGGGCAGAGTCATGGTGACTTATAGCATTAAAAATAACACATGGCATTGCCCATGTATAAAGGCACGTCTATCATGTCCACACAAGAACATTGCGAAGTGGCATCTTTTTCAGACCCGCAGAGAACTTTTTAGGACTCCTGTGATAACCTCAACAGCGGCACCTGGAACGACTCATTCTGCTGCTCATCCCCGTAGTGCAGAGATTGAAAGATGTGTGAGAACATAGAACAAGAAAATCCCAACCACTGAGGAGGTCAAATATTCCAGAGCCAACACAGACTACCCACATCAGTTGTTCCCTGCTGAAATGAACGTGCAAGATTTATATGGTTTATGAAGTTTTAAGTCACGACGACAAAAGCAAGAAAACGGTTGAGGAGCCGTTAAACGTGCGTTTGCACAGAACAACTACAAATAGAGGAGGGGTTTAACAGCTGTTGACCTCACAACAGGAACGCCTGCTCAAAGTTGTGGATGAAGCAACGACTCTGAAAACCACGATGAATGAAAAGGATGAACAGATCTCACTCCTGGATCAGAAAGTCGATGAATTGGAGCAGTACACTCAAAGGGAGGACCTGGTTATTACGGGGCTCGAGACCCGACATCGGAGCTATGCCAGGGCGACAGTCGGCACAGAGATGTCAGGGGGCGCTCCGAGAGAGGAGCTGCCGCCACTGGAAAAACAGGTGGTGGATTTTCTAAACAGTAAAAACATGAACATTCGCAAGGAAGACATATCTGTTTGCCACGCCCTACCAAGAAAGTCGGAGAAAACAAAGCCTGCTATTGTATTACGATTCATTAGCAGGAACACGAGGAGCGGTGTTCTAACGCAAGCCGAAAATCTGAAAGGCACAAATGTATTTCTGAACGAACATCTCACAAAAAAAGAATGGAAGCATAACGAGGGAAGCAAGGCTGCTGAGAAAGCAGAGGACAATTACTGGGACATGGACACGGAATGGAAATGTATAGAATAGAGACACAAATGGAGATGCAAGGATGATCAGAGACAAGAAAGAACTGGAGAAGCAAAAGGCTACAAGTACCAACAGCATAGAC
This sequence comes from Lipophrys pholis, assembly GCF_963383615.2. Classification (NCBI taxonomy): domain Eukaryota; kingdom Metazoa; phylum Chordata; class Actinopteri; order Blenniiformes; family Blenniidae; genus Lipophrys; species Lipophrys pholis. Next base: position 24,796,578 of record NC_137633.1, read on the forward strand.
TAAAGGAGAAAAAAGGTTCGATACGCATCTTTACGGACTTACACACTGAATTATGGACACATATGATGACACAAACAGTGATAAAATATGATATGGAAACTGATTTTGCACATGACACATTAACGACTGGTGAATGTAATTATTTCACAGTACAGCAATTTAATAATAGGACAGACAAAGTGTCTCATAAAGCATTATCCATGATACACTTTAATAGTCAAAGTCTGAAATGTAAACTTGGAAATATTAAAGAGTTTTTCAGTGACCTTAAACAAACTTTTAAAGTGATTGCTTTAAAAGAAACCTGGCTCACAAAAACCCATATTAATAGTGTAAACATCGAAGGCTACAACATGTTTTATATAAATTAAACAAGTAAAAAAGGAGGGGGTGTAGCCTTCTATGTTGATTAAATCTAAAATGTAAAGTTGTTGAACAGAAAACTGTAACTGTGAGTGGAACTTGATGGAAGTGCTTACTATAGAAATCATAAATGACATGGGTAAAAATATATTAATTGGTTGTGTATATAGACCGCCTGGGCCTGGTAATGACTTGTTTCGAGGTAAGATCATTGAAACGTTTGAGGATGTCAACAAATCATTAATTTTGTGTGGCGATTTCAACATAGATCTGGGAAACACTGCAGCAACAAATTATTTTAGGAAGTATATGGAAATTGCTGGTCTGTGTACCATGATCACCAAACCAACCAGGATCACTACCCATAGTGCAACTATCATTGACAATATTTTTACAAATATACATGGCAATATAATTAGTGGTATCTTTATGACAGATGTGAGTGATCATCTACCAGTGTTTATAATTTATGACAAATTGTGTTTCAATATTGTGCAAGCGGAAACTCAAATTATAAAAAGGGATAAATCTAGTAAAGCTATCGAGGCCTTCAGAGAAGATTTGAAAAGACAAAACTGGGCCCAAGTATACTCAAGTGATCTAAATAATGTCAACGTTTACTAGCGTATATTACAAAAATTGCAAATTAACCCAATTTATTTCTGGTGAAAAGGAAAACTCTAAAAGAAAACCATGGAAAAATGCTTGTAGGAAAAAAACATTTCTTTATAGATTGTTTCTCAAATTGAGAACTAAAGATGCAGAGGTTAGGCATAAAATATATAAAAAATAAACTTCTATCAATTATAAGAAGACAAAAAAAGGATTACTTAGTTATTAGATCAAAGTAAAAAATAGTACAAAAAACACATGGGGTGTAATAAAAAGTCTTGCAAAAAGGCACGGCCAAATCAAATAATCCAAATTATTTTACAAAGAACAACACCGATATTTTTGGAAAAGAGGAAATTGAAAATTAATTTAACAACTACTTTGTGAATATTGGTCCGAGTTTATCCCAAAATATCCCAAATGGGAACATAGATGGCGGAATCATACCAGATTTTTCTTGAGAGTGTGCAAGAGGGTGATTTGACTATCGTTCATAAATTTGCAAAAAATAATCTAATGTTTATACAGATATGAATATGACACTGATAAAACAAATCATAGATGTTATTATTCAGCCTTTCACATATATATGTAACTTGTCATTTACCTCAGGGGTATTTCCTGATAGTATGAAAATAGCCAAAATTATTCCACTTTTTAAAAAAGTAAATTAAAAATTATTTCTCGAACTACAGATCTATATCACTACTTCCACAGTTCTATAAAATTTTAGAAAAATTGTTTGTGAACAGATTGAATAAATTTATTGATGAATATAAAATATTAAGTAACAGCCAACATGGTTTTCGCTCTAATCATTCAACTGCAACAGCAATTGTGGAATTGGTGGAGGAAATCACCGGTGCCATAGATAAAAAAACATTTTTTTAGTTAGCGTCTTTGTGACACCACAATTTTATTGCATAAATTATATAAATATGGTAGAAGAGGTGTAGCACATCAATGGAATACGAGTTATTTAAAAGACAGAAATTAGTTTACTGAAATCAACAACATTCGATCCAAAAACTGTAGAATAGCTTGTGAGGTACCCCAAGGATCGGTCCTTGGACCAGTACTGTTTCTACTCTATGTGAAAGATATTGTGTCTGCTTCTCATTTACTAAAATGCATTTTGTTTGCCGATGATACCACTTTATTTTATTCTGGAGAAAATATAAATGAGGTTCTACAAATTGTAGAGAATGGGTTTCAGGACATTGTGAAATGGTTTAATGCAAACAGACTATCTTTAAACATTAGTAAGACTGAATTTATGATTTTTAGTTGTAAGAAGAAAGACATCGATGTAACATTGTTTATACAAGGATTAGAGCTCAAAAGGACACATGATATTAAGTTTTTAGGTGTCATGATTGGTGAGCAGTTGACATGGAAATCCCATATAGAGCATGTTGAAACAAAGGTATCCCAAACTATAGCTGTGTTACACAAGGTCAAAGAAGCGCTTGATAAAACAGCTTTGTTTCTATTGTATAACTCACTGATTGTTCCATATTTGACCTATTGCATTGAAGTGTGGGGAAGTGCTTGTAAAACTTACATCGATCCAATTTTCCTTTTACAGATCCACACCATACAAGTCATCAATGGAAGTGCATACAGGGCCCATACAAATCCAATATTTATACAACTAGAAATAAACAACATTCAAATTTAATGAACTATAGACTATAACCTCCTCAAAACTATGTACAAAGCTCACCAAAAAAAAATATTACCAGACAACTTGCAAAACATATTAAAAAGAGAAGAAGATAGTAGATTAAGTAGTAGAGTAGATATGAATAAAGGGGAATTGAAATTTTTTCAAAATCAAAGTTTAGAACGAAACCAAAGGAAAGATGCATCTCAGTCCAAGGAGTCAGTCTATGGAACAATCTTGATTATCAAATTAAAACTACTAATTCAATTTATATTTTTAAGAAAAGTCTAAAAGCATTATTGCTAAAAAGACACGACAGTGCTGTTTAATGTGAAAATTCGTGTTAAATGTCGACCAATTAGTTAGTGTCGAAAGTGAGGTGGACCCTCTGAAATGGTGGATGGGGCATGAAGTTGCCTTTCCAGCATTGGGCCGCCTGGCAAAGAAATACCTCTGTGTACTGGCAACCAGCTCCCCTTCTGAAAGGGTTTTCAGTTGCTGTGGCAACATCGAAGCCTGCAACAGGGCGTCACTGAAGCCAGAGTCTGTTGACAGGCTAGTTTTCCTGGCACAGAATATATATATATATATATATATATATATATATATATATATATATATATATATATATAAGGCTTTCGTTTATGCTAATAACTGTCATTGTCAGTGAGTGGTGAAAAGCACATACAGTGAAGAAAATAAGTATTTGAACACCCTGCTATTTTGCAAGTTCTCCCACTTAGAAATCATGGAGGGGTCTGAAATTTTCATGGTATGTGCATGTCCACTGTATGAGAGATAACCTAAAAAGAAAAATCCAGAAATCACAATCTATGATTTTTTAACAATTTATTCGTGTGATACAGCTGAAAATAAGTATTTGAACACCAACGTTAATATTTGGTAGAGTAGCCTTTGTTTGCAATTACAGAGGTCAAACGTTTCCTGTAGTTCTTCACCAGGTTTGCACAGACTGCAGGAGGGATTTTGGCCCACTCCTCCACACAGATCTTCTCTAGATCAGCCAGGTTTCTGGGCTGTCGCTGAGTAACACGGACTTTCAGCTCCCTCCAAAGATTTTCAATTGGATTTAGGTCTGGAGACTGGCTAGGCCACTCCAGAACCTTGATATGCTTCTTACGAAGCCACTCCTTGGTTTTCCTGGCTGTGTGCTTTGGGTCATTGTCATGTTGGAAGATCCAGCCACGGCTCATCTTCAATGATCTGACTGAGGGAAGGAGGTTTTTGGCCAAAATCTCACAATACATGGCTGCAGTCATCCTCTCCTTAATACAGTACAGTCGTCCTGTCCCATGAGCAGAAAAACACCCCCAAAGCATGATGCTACCACCCCCATGCTTCACAGTAGGGATGGTGTTCTTGGGATGGTACGCATCATTCTTCTTCCTCCAAACACGCATAGTGGAATTATGACCAAAAAGGTCAATCTTGGTCTCATCTGACCACAAAACTTTCTCCCATGACTCCTCTGGATCATCCAAATGGTCATTGGCAAACTTAAGACGGGCCTTAACATGTGCTGGTTTAAGCAGGGGAACCTTCCGTGCCATGCATGATTTCAAACCATGACGTCTTAGTGTATTACCAACAGTGACCATGGAAACAGTGGTCCCAGCTCTTTTCAGGTCATTGACCAAGTCCTGCCGTGTAGTCCTGGGCTAATTCCTCACCTTTCTTAGCATCATTGAGACCCCACGAGGTGATATCTTGCATGGGGCTCCACTCTGATTGAGATTGTCCGTCATGTTTAGCTTCTTCCATTTTCTAATGATTGCTCCAACAGTGGACCTTTTTTCACCAAGCTGCTTTGCAATTTCTCCGTAGCCCTTTCCAGCCTTGTGGAGTTGTACAATTTTGTCTTTGGTGTCTTTGGACAGCTCTTTACTCTTAGCCATGCTGAATGTTTGGGTCTTACTGATTGTATGGGGTGGACAGGTGTCTGGATTTTTCTTTTTAGGTTATCTCTCATACAGTGGACATGCACCTACCATGAAAATTTCAGACCCCTCCATGATTTCTAAGTCGGAGAACTTGCAAAATAGCAGGGTGTTCAAATACTTATTTTCTTCACTGTATATATATATATATTTATATGAATATAAGCATAGGTGAAAAGCATATATATTTATATATTATATATATATATATATATATATATATATATATATATATATATATATATATATATATATATATATATATATATATATATATATATATATATATATATATTCTGTGCCAGGAAAACTAGCCTGTCAACAGACTCTGGCTTCAGTGACGCCCTGTTGCAGGCTACGATGTTGCCACAGCCACTGAAATATTTATATATATTTATATATATTTATATATATATATATATATATATATATATATATATATATATATATATATATATATATATATATATATATATATATATATATATATATATGCTTTTCACCACTCACTGACAATGACAGTTATTAGCATAAACAAAAGCCTTATTCCTCAACTTCCGGATGGAGGCAGCACGTAAAGGCCTTCTTGATATTCCTCCAACATGTGCGGATCTTCTTCATTACTTTAGTGAAGCCACTGTTTTTAGGGGCTGGACAGTCTTCAGGGGCCGGACAGTCTTAAGCGGCTGGACAGTCTTCAGGGGCTGGACAGTCTACAGGGGCCGGACAGTCTTCACGGGTTGGACAGTCTTCAGGGGCTGGACAGTCTTAAGCGGCTGGACAGTCTTCAGGGGCTGGACAGTCTACAGGGGCCGGACAGTCTTCAGGGGCTGGACAGTCTACAGGGGCCGGACAGTCTTCACGGGTTGGACAGTCTTCACGGGTTGGACAGTCTTCAGCGGCTGGACAGTCTTCAGGGGCTGGACAGTCTACAGAGGCCGGACAGTCTTCACGGGTTGGACGGTCTTCAGGGGCCGGACAGTCTTCAGGGGTTGGACAGTCTTCAGGAGTTTCACACACATTCACACTGGAAGATAAACAATCAATAAGATCAACAACTTCATGTTTGTTTTGCACAATGATGTTGAATACTTGTATAAACACTTACTCACTGCTGTCCCTTTTGTCTTTGGGATAGTCCAATGTGAGAAATGGATGGGACAGGACCCCGGATGCTGTGATCCTTGTATAATAGTCTGTGTTGAGCATCTGTCCCACCAAGTCCATGAAATGATCCTGAAGACACACTTCTGAAGGGATTGCACCGGGGAACTTGCAGGGACAATAAAACAAAGCAAAAACAATTTAGCGGAAGAACTGAACTTGTTCAGAAACAAAAATGTTTTCCAAGAAATTCCACAAACTTTGAAAATATCATGGAGTTGCGTGTGCAGGTTGTCCTGGGTCCATTCTGTTGAAGACAGTCCAAGACTCATTTCACCTGATGACTGAAGAGAGGAATGAATTGATTTACTACAGATGCAGAAGAAAACAGAAAATACACAACTTTCACTGATCAAACACAGTCAAAGGAGGGACAGCAAATAATACCTTTAAAGTCCAACCCTGGCCGAGTCTTGTTCCATTGAAGAAATCCTCCGTACGTGGGCAGTAGTCCAACAGTTTGTCTGGTGGCTGTTCAATCATTGATACGATTTGTCTTATCTGTGGAGTCAACACAGTGTTTGAGCATACTTCCAAAAAGACAAGAATATTGCTCTACGCATTACATACTATTTATAAGAGTACTAATTCGAGTTAGTACTCAATGCACAAAGTGTCTTGACATTTAAAAAGATGTTTACCCTTTTAACAACAAGTGCTTTAAATCATTGGATAGAAACGGTTACATGAATCACTTATTACAACCCTCTGTCAAAGAGGTTTGAATGAATATGTGAGTTCTGTCTGAATTGTATTACTGACCATATCATCGTCTTCATCGGCTTGAAACAGTGGCCTTCCTGTGAGCATTTCTACTGCGACACATCCTAATGACCATACATCGAAAGTGTAGTCAATAAAATTTCCCAGCAGAATCTCTGGGGGACTGAAAAAGACGCAGACACAGGAAAATGATTATGAGGTGGTCTGATGAAGAACCTAAAAAGTCAGCAGATCCAGATGTGCTTCAGATATGCAGTAGAGATCTGGTTTACATACTTGTACCACAAATTCCCGACAAATTTCCACCGCTTTTCCAAGGGATTGCGTATGGCCAGGCCAAAATCAATGAGTCGAACTTGAAGTGGCTCTGCATCTCGGTCTACCAGCATGATGTTACTTGGATTCAAGTCTGCATGAACGACTCCTGCGTCCTTCAGGAAATTCAGAGCTTCAGCCATCTGAAAGAATAGACACAACAACACTGAAAATGAAATGCATTTCAAAGGCATCAACATTTTTTATACAATTTTAAAGAACTGAAGATACACATAAATCTACAACCCCTAAACACGTTGCAAATACTTTACTGTGGATTTCATAATTTGTTTTCTCTGACTTTAAAATGCAGGCTATGTTATCGAAAGGAAATTGCAGCTGGAGATTTTTAGTAAACCAAACCATGAAATCTAGAGATACTAAACAATATGAAAGAACAGAAGAAGGTCAAACCTGATGGAGAATCGGTCTAATCTCTTCCAGTGGAAGCTTGCCTCGCTCTTTTATGTAGGCTGCCAGACTGATATCAAGCATGGTGAACTCAACACAGAGATTTCCTTCAAACATGAAGGACTCATTGCAGCTGGCAATGTGGAAGTGTTCTGAACCCAGATCTTTCAAGTAGTTCAGTATCTTCACCTGGAACCACACAAGTTCACATGAAATCAACTGTTACATAAACATAGATGCACCGAGTGGAATGGTAATGAGTGTTTATTTTGTTACCTCCTCTTTTGCCTCTTGGATGAATATACTGATTATTTTTAAAGCCACCACTTCATTGGAGGGTTTCTTCAGACACCGGAGCACGGTTCCAGAGGAACCCTCGCCCAGGAAAGCCTCCACCAAATAATCGCAGGTGGAAGATGAGATTTTGTACCCATTCGGGTAAGACCTGGATTCCATCGCAAGTTCCTCAGCACCAACCTTCACAAAACAATGAGACATGCAGTGCCTGCTCTGCTACAGCCAGAGAGCCAAACATTTGCAGGTGTACATTAGGTGTCAGAGTAAAGCAGGCTAAAAGTTGAAAATCACACAACATTCGTGTTCTGGGGTTAAAAAATACTAACCTTGTCACTTCTGTGTCAACAGCTGCTTTGTCTTTGTAGTTGATGCAATAGCAACACACAATAGCTACACACAATATCTAAACACAGTAGCTACACACAATATCTAAACACAGTAGCCACACACAATAGCTAAACACAGTAGCTACACACAATATCTAAACACAGTAGCTACACACAATATCTAAACACAGTAGCTACACACAATAGCTACACAGTAAAGATATTTGTTGATAAAACGGTCACTTGCAACAGATCCAAGCCAGAAAGTTGAAATGAACATACATAGAGACGCGTGTGTCTTTCAACATCATTCTACTCTGACAACGACCTGTGGATTCTGGACACTCGAACAGAGTTACAAGAAACGACCGTCAGGTGGCACTGTGGGGATATGTTTGTTCTTTGCAGCCCTGATTTAATGAATGTTGGCGTGTAAACAAAGACACAGTAAATGCATGAGTTGGAGATAGTCTCTTTATGAACAACACTTGCATATGGCCTACCCAGCAAAGTAATTTTGGAGCTTCTGAATGAGCTCAGGGCAGGTTTAGTTTATTTTGTATTTATTTTTTGGCCATACTAATTTTATTTATTATTATTATTGTTATTATTGTTATTGTCAGACCTGCATCATGGCTGTGTGGTGTGAGCTTGGGGGAGAAACTTTCTGTTGACCGCTGTTGCTCAAGAAATATCTGCACGGTCTTGAGATGTATCTGCTGGCAAATCATGGAATGGCAACAAGCAAGTAACAACTACATCTGCGATCGGAGCAATAAATCCCTGAAGCCTGTGCAATTGTTCTGCGTGCGCGTCATCAGTGTTACATCCTCCTCGTCTTAGCCCACCGTGGCGTTTGTATTTGAGATTGCTCACAAAGTTGTAAATGACAGACGTGAACGCGCATGGAGTACACACGGAGCCCTTTCATTCACAAATCTGCTGCCACTGGAAGCTATACTCGTCAACAGCACAAGCGCCTCTCCTAAGGACTGGAAGTTCAGCCACTCGATTAACCAATGTGGTGCGTAAAATACGTGGGTGGAATTGGTCCATGTGGACAGCTAAGACAATTCATTCTACATTGGATGATAAAGAAAAATAAACAAGAAGAAAATAAACAAATATGAATAAATAAAACAGGCGCTGTTCCAGGTTTTGTGATTTTTGGATATTTTGGGAATGAAATATTGAGTCAGAAGATGTCAGGTCCTATGTAAATCAAATGAATGAGAAGAGACAATCAAAGCCTACTTTAAAGTATTTTGAAAATAAAGTGGAAGGACTACAAAATGAAAGAAAGTTGAAAGTAAAAAAGATCAAAACTATAATAAGAGAAATAACAGAGTTTATGAAAAATTTTGAAAATGCTGAAAAGGTCTGATCATGTCTTGAAAACGTGTCCATTCTGTTAAATGAAGCAAGTCAGCTTCATGATGTGGTTATTTCCATGGTTCCTTTTGAAGAACAAGAAAAACAGAAAGCTTGGTTTAACAGTGTTGTAGAGAACTGAAAGGTACTGGTCATCTGACCTGAACGTTAAATATGGCGAGCCAGCACGAGAAGATTCACCAAAACTGACACGTCCAGATACAACATCGTGCCGCTAAACGGCTGGTTGCCAGTTGGAGGGCTTTGTCGTTGTCTGGCTATTGCGCACTTAGAACGAGCCGTAGGTCTCATGTCGGGGTCCGAAGTATATTACGCCGGTGACCACAGAGGCGGTCACTGTTCACCGGTGGAACAGCGAGGCACCTGCTGGCCGAAGTCCGCAGCTCACAAATTCCAGGCTAGAAAGAGCACTTGCATTCAGAGATGCATGTTACCCACTTATTCCAGATTTTTTCATGATAGGGCACATTTTCATATACTTTACTTTTTAGATCTGTGTCGAGCTGAAAAGCAGATCTTTTATTAATTTAAAACTCCTCCTCTATCAGTTTAGTAATCAGTCTTTATTTGTATAGGCCAAATCACAACAAGCTTTATCTCAGGACACTTTACATGAACATAAACAGGTTAACATTAACCTGTTAAGATTAATAAAAATCTAAAATCTTATGAAGAGAAACTCAATATCAAGACGAGATGAGAAGTCTTATCTCATCTTTACCCACCATGAGTACAGCTCTTTGCAGCATTTAGCAAGTTATTGGGAGTTACTAAAGTGACATTAATATAACGGGTTGACTGATAGTAACTTACAGTCAGACATTTTTATTACAGGTTTTCTGAAAATAACAGTTGAAATGTACAAATAGGGTGCTGAGTGTGTGTTAATTTCCAACGTGAATTTAATGAAAAAGCTCGGCTCAAAATCCTTGTTTCATTATTTTTACATATTAGATTGAAATATTTTAGGAGGGAATTTTGTATATACATTTGTATAACTCCATACATTAAAAGTTACAAAAGTCTCTTTTCTCTGTGTTTTTCAGAACCATCGCATTGAGAGGATTTGGGTGGAGGTTTGTATATTTTTCTTACTGTGGCCTATCAAATTTGCTGAACTGAAATTAGATTTATATTAAACTGAGCTCCAATAAAACGCAATTGTCATGTATGCTTGACTTTATTGTTAAATAACCGAGTCAACTATAAAATAAAGGCCAGCCTGACACATCTGCAGGATCAAGAGGTCCTCAGTCTGCAGGATGAGCATGTCGGGTCCTGTGTGTCAGCCCTGGCATGCCAGGTCACCAGCGTTGGCATCAGCCGGTTTGTCGACTCCTGGAATGCCCACCGAGTGCCAGGTAGTTTCTTTTTTAGGCTTCTTTGATTGGTTTATCTATCTTTAATCATGATGGCTTAAGGCAAAAACAAGTGATCAGTCACTGCAAATCATGACCATGATGTCCTGCAAATAGACGGTTTCAGTTGCTAATATGCTCGTCTTGTCTCTTGTGCCCACATTATAGCGTATTGCAGGAAGAGGGATCCCAAATGTTCTGGCCTCGGGTGGCTGTCCAGTCAAAATCCCAGAGAACCTGCTGCCTTGTGCCTCTGTAGCAGCAGACTGGTATGATGCAGAGAGAGGTTCATCCCTGACCAGGGTCTCAGGCTTTGGAGTTTCATGACCGATGAGGCGAGACAACAGACGATTTTCAGAGGCTTTTGGGGACATCAATCCTCTGTTTGATGGCATCGCCAATGACAACCCTACACCCTTTCTGGAGGCTCAGCAACACCTTATTAGTGTCAGCAGTGAATAAAAAAGCAAAGTAAAAAGGGCAACATCCGATTTTAACTAAATATCCATTCTCAACGAGAGAATTTGTTCCACCAATAAAGGTAGTTTAAAAAAAGGTTGGATTTCTATTTCATCTTTAAATCTTGTTTCTTTTTTACAGCACAAACTTTGTTCATGAATTTAGCAAGGAATTAAAATCAACATATTTAACCAATGCCTGGGATATGAAATATATATGAATTTATTCCACACTATTTCAAAAAACATTCATTTATTGTTGATTGGTTCAACGGTAAAGTGCAACAGCAGGATCAAAGTGCATGTAAAGGTAAGTCAAGATTGAACAATGTGCAACAGCAGGAAAAACTACATAATAAACATCAAAATCGACTGCAACAGCAGGAAAATATACATTAAGAACATCAAAATCGACTGCAACAGCAGGAAACAAAAACTATACAATAAATATTTAACATTCCAAAATACATAATCAAATTAATTTCATGAACTCCATAGCAGCATCCAGACCCTTCACAGCATGGATGCTGCTGTTGAAGTCGGGGCTTCTGCACTTTACGCAGTGGTCTGCGGTGAGGAGCCACTGCCTCGCACAGGCTCCACGCCCCCAGCAGTGAGCTGCAGCACTTGGCGAACGTGGGCTCCACCATGATAGCTGCAAGGTTTGAGATAAAAAAATAATAAATCCTCAATCAGAAAAATCACATTTAAACAGTTCATTAGAGGCACTGCAAACCAAGTTTACTGAAGGATACTTACGCTACATATCTTCTACATACCTTTACACACCAGGCAGGTGAAAGCCTCTTTGGTTGGCTGTACATCTGCCTCTGTCACCTTCTGCCTGGCCATCTCAGACAGCTGATTAATGCTGTCTGAGATGCCTTGGAGGCTCAGCAGCCTGCTTCAAGTGGTCCATTTTCTGGACGACGTCCAGCAGATGGCCTGGACCTCTTCGGCCCTACGACTGACAGGTGAGAACAAAAAGAAAGATCATACAAGAAATTAATCAGAATTTCTCCGTTAGTGCATATAAAAGCACACAACATAATTCATAAACTAAATCAGATTTTGCTTCATATGAAATGTTGCATTACCTGGTTTTGGTCCGCCGCCGACTCTGGAACTCCAGATATTCGCTTTCGGGCAAAGCCAAAATCTTTCTGGAGTTCTGCTTCCAGTAATGCGCGCCTAAACGTCAGAGAGAATGTACTTCACATTTGTATTTAAAAGCTCAAAAGAGTAAGAACTTTCTGTTATCATGTAAATAAACAAGTGAGGGATTGAATAAACGCTGTTGAGATTATCAGTTCTGATGTGAGAAATGTACCAAAGTGATTGAGATAACCTGCTCAGAATTAGCAACTTACTTCTTGTGCCGTCCGAGTCCAGGATCTCATCACCCTGCCGGTCAGTCAGGGTAATGAGATCCTCATCCCCCAAAGCCTCCCTCACTTTGGGGGCGATGCCCTCCACAGTCGCCTCGGCTTCTGAGAAGCGCACCACCACCATTCTTGAGGTTGTCAGCTTGCCACTGACAACGTCAGCAATATGGATTGACCTGGGGAATGAAAGACAGATGGACACTTTATTTATTCTTGAGGGAAGAGGAAATCATCCAGGAGTTCACAATCCATAATTCATCCATTCCAGATAATAAATAAAAAGTAATAATCAGCTCTGTTCAGATTGGAGGGAGGTGGTGGATTTACATTGATATATTTTTGAATGACATTTCAGCTGGAAATGGCAAATGCATGATCAAATAGCGACCTTTACCTTTGCAGAGGTCTTGAAGAACCAAATGGTCTGGGAGCACCAAATGGAGGGGGTCTTCCAGAACCCGCTGAGGACACAGAGGGCGAGGGGAAAGAGAAGGGGACCGGTGCCCTACTCACAGGGGTCATGCTTGGCCTATGATCACCGTGCACCTCATAATGCCCTCGGTTGGTGAGGTTCATGGTGGGAAAATTCCCTGAGGCCTCAGGGAAAATGGCTGCTGGTTGCCATCGTCTGTGATATACACAGTCGCAACACTCACCTGTAAAATTGGATAGAATGGAAAATAAATCACATTTAAAATGAACTGTACAAACTCTTATTGATTCACAGTCATCAAAACAACACAGCACCAAGGTCGTCATGAAAAACATATAGGCTACCATTTTAGGAAGAAATTACTTAGTAATTATGTAATTTTTTTTTAATCAAACTGTAGATAACCTTGAGACGTTTCAAATCTTAAAAATGACAATTACGGATTTTATAGTGGTTTTTTTCCCAGTACTGATGGTAAAAAGAAAGTTTTAGGCAGTGTGTAATAAACAGTATGAGCCCCACGGAGAGCGCGCCCATTTTAAGTGAGCTACCTATAAACGCCAGCGAAGGTTCATTCAGTAATGCCCCCCCCCCCCAACAAACATCAGAATCCCAACTTTTGCTATGACATTACATGATGTTTACACACCTGAAACATTCGGCAGACTTTCTCCACCGACATGTCTTCCTCCCACAGGCTCACTCTTTTCCCACCACGAAACAAAACGTATGACTCCATCACCAGATTTTAAAGCGCTCAGACCACGTTCAAAACTCCCGGGGTGGCGGACTGCGCGGGGGGGAGGCTGTCGATGGGTAGGGGTGGGAGTGTCTGCTCACAGGCAGCCTGAAGGGGGCAGCAACGCGATGCACCGTTGTTTACTCTACCATCCAGAGAAGAAGAGACTCGACTTCCGGGTTTTCCGGCAAATCAAACTTGAAATGAAGAATTACTGTCATATTTTATATACCGATTTTTGTTTAAGAAACGCATATTGGGAAACAGGAAACCATCCGATTTTCGTTTTTCGGGATTGTTTCCGGTTTTTCGTTCTCCGACATCAAAACAAAAATCGAATGGCCGGAAGGTACACGGACCGTGTATTCAGGTGGCCAATACAGTGACCTGCTATGGCACCAGTTACTCAGTGGGAATGATTTTACCCTATGGATCCACTGGAGGGCTTCCAGATGTTGTTGAATTGAGTCTGATCTTCATTGTTCATGACCAGCCTGTATTGCCGTGTCAAGTGTCTAGTGTCATGGCACAGTGAACATCTTTGTGTGTGTGTACTCCAACAACAGTGGCAAAAGCTTGATTGACAGGGTGCAGTGGGTGGAAACATTATCTTGTTAATTCCAGCCCGTCACGTTTGTTCTCGTCTGCTCGTCGAGGATGAAACTAATAATGTAAAGTCTTCACGTTCCTGAACGAGTCCTCCTTCATGACCTCATCGCTTTTGGTTCAGTAGCTGCAACACTCATTAATGACAGGGCCAGCGTGTGCCGGAGGAGCAGGCCGGGTCTAGAGCAGCACTAACAGGTGTTAACTTAGTTACTTTTAAAAAAAAAAACAAGTAATCAGTAAAGCAACTAAGTTAGATTACACGTAACGTTTTTGTCATGCAACGGAACTGAGGCTCAAGCGCAGACAGCAAAACAGGAGACACAAAATTCCGTTCACTGATTTATTTGAACAAGGAGCGGAGTCAACAAAAACTACCAGAGCCCCTAACGGGATGGTGGGCCAGCTAAAGGAGAATAAGCCACTAAGGCATAAACTAACACTAAGAATTAAACAGAAAACGATCAGGAAACTCCTGACGGAAAAGCGACTAGAAAAGGTAAATACAACGAAGCAGACTCGGGGGGGGGGGCTAAACTAACTGCGTAAAACATAAGGTACCAACGGTCGCAGCAAAAGAGGACGGGCGGAGGAGTCTGGCACAGGAGTGGGGAGAATCGGCTGAAGAGTGGAAAGAGTAGAGGGGATCGTTGTTTCAGGCAGGCAGGCAGGAATCGACGAGGAGGGCCAGAGTGAAGTAGTTTACGGTTTGGCGTCGGTTCGTGGTCAGCCGGTGTTTATGTAGGAGGTGCAGGTGGGGGGGCCACTCCCCGCCGCAGCTGGAAGCAGTTGAGTTGATTGGAGGTGAGAGGTCATGCCCATGAGGCAGGGAGGCCACCAGATGGTGCCAACGGACCAAATTAGGGTTGAGAAGTGGAGGGCATGACAGTTTTAGTTACTTGCAGCAGCTGCCGACAACATCCCCCACAATCTCATCATGGAAATGACAACCGGTTTTACCAAAAACTCTGATCCCCGCCTGACCCCCTGCTGATACAGATTTAACCTTTGACCTTCATTCTTTGTTGTATTTATGTCTGACTCAGGCTTTTATCATCAGATTGTTACTATTACCGGTAGTTATTTATCCAGAGATGTAGTTGTAGTCTGCTGTTGCACACTATCTATTTATTCATTTGCACTACCTGCTCTATGCAACCTTTTAATTGCCCCCTGGGGACAAATAGGCTTTGATTGATTGATTGATTGATTGATTGATTGATTGATTGATTGATTGATTGATTGATTGATTGATTGATTGATTGATTGATTGATTGATTGATTGATTGATTGAAAAAAGGGTGGATAATTGCAATGTTAAGGTTTATTGATGACGCTAGTTTGTTCCCATTCTTTTGTGTCACCTGAACTTGTTAGAGCAAGTTGGCCTGTGATTGGCCGAGAGAGGCGAAATGGGCGGGTCATGTGAGCGTGCGGCGTCTGCATGCGCTGCTTGTGTCTGAGTCAGTTTGAAGGAGAACGGAGGAGCAGCCGGTTCTGTTCAATAATAAAGCGGCTTTGCAGACAAGAAACTCGTCCTGCTGGACGCTACAATAGTAACTTGGACAAGTAACTTTAATCTGATTACTGGTTTGGAAATAGTAAAGTGTTAGATTGCTAGTTACTGGACAAAAGTGTTCATAACAGCTGCTAATTACCGCGTTACCAGCATCACTGACTACCAGGTCGTTTACAGAGACCCCACCACACCCACCAGTCCGCCCACACTACTGAGGGCTGACGGGCCATTCAGCACAGCCCATTGGTCAACTCAGTCAGGGGCTTGTCAATCACGCAGTTGCTGGTTGAGCAGGACTAACAGAGTCACGTTCACATCACACCGCACGCAGGCCGAGGTCAGGTAAAGACAACAACATCGTGGATAAACAACCGGCGAGAAAATCGCCCTGGTGGTGCTGAAAAGCAGCGACTGAAAAAAATGAAAGCACTGGAGGCGTCCAAGCGCATCAAAATAACTACATTATTTGGGCCGGCAGTAGCAGGTTGCTGCAGCACCAGCAGCTGCAGCAGCAGCATCACCTCATGAAGGACCGACCCGCAGAACAAGCTTGATTCTGGCGCCCCCCCCCCCCCCCAGCCCCCCAGCCCCCCGGCTTCAGGCACCTTACTACTACTTCATCAGCAGCAGCAGCAGGAGGCACAACAGACACAACAGTTGATGGAGAGTGAGCCTGTGGAGGTGGGGGGTAAGTAATACTACTCTCTCTCTCTCTCTCTCTCTCTCTCTCTCTCTCTCTCTCTCTCTCTCTCTCTCTCTCTCTCTCTCTCTCTCTCTCTCTCTCTCTCTCTCTCTCTCTCTCTCTATATATATACATTTATATTATCTATCTCTCTCTCTATCTATCTATCTATATATCTATCTATCTATCTACACACACACACACACACGCCACCTTCAGGACGTTTATCGCCGCCATGTTCCCGCAGTATGGACCCGGCCGATGCCTCCATCAGACGTCACCCACGTCGGCTCCAGTGTCAACCTGGCTGACGCCACCATCAGGCCGTTTACAGCACTACCACCATGGCCGTGGCGCCGGCGTTTACTTTCCAGGACCGTCTGGCACGAGACTTTAATATTCATGTTGGCCAATGAAGCAAACAGCTTCTCGGTTGCTTGTACGAATACGGACACGTCTGGCAGCTTGACGGCGCTTCTACTCTGACAATTCATATCAGGTTTTCTGGTTCGGCTGAACTCTCTCCAGGAACCAAAGTCAGTTAGAAGCAGTCGTCTCTCATATCACTGCACACCTCGGTTCCTCTGCAAACTGAAACATGTTAGAATAGTCACAACCTGGGGGGGGGGGGGGGGGGGGGGGGGGGGGGGGGGGGGTGGGGGGGTGGGGGGGGTTGTATAACCCCAGCTCAGACGAGACTTTTCCCAAAAGGAAGAGTTCAAACAGGAAATGTCGGAACCATTTTAAACAGACCAAGTTTCAGTTCCCAGGCCTCTGATTTAATTGTATTTCATTTTGAGAACTCTGATCAAATGTTGTTTGTATTTATTTGTGTGTCATCCAAATCCGAAGCAAAGACTTGACACGGAGTGGCGTTGTGAGGCGGAGTGACGTGGAGTGAGCCGGACCTGCAGGGGCCTCCTCACTGACACCAGCGTCTCCGGGTGAAGAATGAGTCTCATTCTGTGGACACGGCACCGCGGGTCGCTCCCCCCCGGATCCCCGGCGCTATTTCCATTTCATGCTGCATCGCCCCCTGCACGCCATTCCGCTGCGCTTTCAGGTGCAGGGGAGGAAATGTTTCGTGGAAGTGATGTTCCTGTCAGCGGAGTACGGCTCTCCCTCCTCCTGTCACCTCACTGATTGGTGAATTACCATCCCGATGAGGGCGGCGGCCCCCGCCCAGCCGGTTCCTTCTACATACTCCGCTTCCCTCCAGCTGCCGAGACCGCTCGCCAAACAACAAGGAACACGACCACATCATTCCAAGATCCGCTAACTCACCTGTC
This sequence comes from Lipophrys pholis, assembly GCF_963383615.2. Classification (NCBI taxonomy): domain Eukaryota; kingdom Metazoa; phylum Chordata; class Actinopteri; order Blenniiformes; family Blenniidae; genus Lipophrys; species Lipophrys pholis. The sequence continues at coordinate 24,814,274 of NC_137633.1, forward strand.
AACGCCTCCGCGGTCACCTTTACGCCGCTGGTTTAAAACTCTTTCCTCTGTTTCCGTGAGGGTGCGGTTCGAGAGGTTCCGTGACCCAATGTCTCCTTGGTTTTCGTGTTTATTTCTTTGTTGTTGTTTTTTCTTTTGATGGGTTTGTATAAGTTTTGGATGTGGTGATTTTTCGTTGTGGCGAATTCTTCTTCAAAAGTGCATTTCAGATGCGTGCTTATCTGATCCAGAGCTTTTGGGAAAAGACTTAACAACTTAAGCTCAAGTCCCCGCGCCCTGATCCGCTGTACGTCTGAACCCTGTTGGTACTTGTGGAACAAACATTAGATCACACAAAAACCAGATGGAATCAAGTAGTTAAGTTTTATATGGTCACTTTCCATTAGCTTTGATTTGCACATGGTTTAATTTCATTGTTTGTTTCATTTCAGCATTAAATTATCAGTATAATTCTGTCTGAATGAACCCGCACGACACAGAGGAAGCTGTTTAATCTCTGGACTGCAGCAGTGATTCACCCCACCGATGTGATGCTTCCTATATTTATCACTTAACAAGAGAACATGCTTTTATGCTCATAAGTGTCAACACTTCTCAGTGTACTTCATATTTGTTTCATACTCCACAGAGCAGAGACTGTGGGACAGCACGTGTAATAAAGGATCCAGATAAATCTCTCCTGGTGGAAATCACAAGTCTCCGCAGAGGCTCCCAACTTTCACCGTGTCAGCGGGTTTTATTCCGGAGCTTTCTCATAGGAGAGCTTCATGTAAGTCGTCATTACCTGCCTGCATCATGGAGGGGCGGGGTGGGGTAGGGTAGGGTGGGGGGCATTTATGAGCTGAGCACAAAGTAAAGTTCTTGGTGTGATTTCCCCTGCAGAGGACATCAGCTGACAGCAGCATGGAGGGACCAGAGGGAACAGGAAGTGGCACAGAGCCGTCGAGAAGAAACGCGTGAAATGTTCTCATTGGCCCAATTCGCCAAAACAACCAGACACAAACCAAATGTGTCCCGCCTCCATGACCTGAAGCACCTGATGGTGCCAGAGGCAAAGCGGTCGGAGGCAGACTGAACTGACCAGAGGAAGAGTGGCCAGAGACAGAGCAGACTGACAGGAGGAAGAGTGGCCAGAGACAGAGCAGACTGACAGGAGGAAGAGTGGCCAGAGACAGAGCAGACTGACCAGAGGAAGAGCGGCCAGAGGTGGAGCAGAGCGACAAAGTTCAACTGTCGGTTATCCTGCAAGGTTTGTTGATGGTGGAGTGATGAAGTCTCTGTCCAATACAACTCACACACTCTGATACAGCTACACACCACAGGTACACACCACAGGTACACATCACAGCTACACACCACAGCTACACACCACAGGTACACATCACAGCTACACACCACAAGTACACATCACAGCTACACACCACAGGTACACACCACAGGTACACACCACAGGTACACAACAGAGTACACATCACAGCTACACACCACAGTTACACACCACAGGTACACACCACAGTTACACATCACAGCTACACACCACAGCTACACACCACAAGTACACATCACAGCTACACACCACAGCTACACACCACAGGTACACATCACAGCTACACACCACAAGTACACATCACAGCTACACACCACAGGTACACACCACAGGTACACACCACAGGTACACAACAGAGCACACACCACAGGTACACACCACAGGTACACATAACAGCTACACACCACAGGTACACAACAGAGTACACACCACAGCTACACGTCACAGCTACACACCACAGCTACACACCACAGGTACACAGCATAGTACACACCACAGGTACACATAACAGCTACACACCACAGCTACACACCACAGGTACACACCACAGCTACACATCACAGCTACACACCACAGGTACACATAACAGCTACACAACAGAGTACACACCACAGGTACACATAACAGCTACACACCACAGGTACACACCACAGCTACACATCACAGGTACACACCACAGGTACACAACAGAGTACACACCACAGCTACACATCACAGCTACACACCACAGGTACACAACAGAGTACACACCACAGGTACACATAACAGGTACACATCACAGGTACACAAAAGAGTACACACCACAGGTACACATAACAGCTACACACCACAGGTACACAACAGAGTACACACCACAGGTACGCATAACAGCTACACATCACAGCTACACACCACAGGTACACAACAGAGTACACACCACAGGTACACATAACAGGTACACAACAGAGTACACACCACAGGTACACACCACAGGTACACATCACAGCTACACACCACAGGTACACAAAAGAGTACACACCACAGGTACACATAACAGCTACACACCACAGGTACACAACAGAGTACACACCACAGGTACGCATAACAGCTACACATCACAGCTACACACCACAGGTACACAAAAGAGTACACACCACAGGTACACATCACAGCTACACACCACAGGTGCACAACAGAGTACACACCACAGGTACACATCACAGCTACACATCACAGCTACACAACAGAGTACACACCACAGCTACACACCACAGGTACACAACAGAGTACACACCACAGGTACACAGGTGTGCACACGATTGTGTTGATGAAGCAGCAAACTGATGATTTTGTGTGACATAATATTTTGCGTAAAATAATATTTAGGGGAATAATAATAATATTATATATATAATATTTTGTGTCCCCGGGCTGGCGGTACCCAAGGACCGTCGGTCCGTAGTGCCAAGGCCAATTCTGTTGGCAGAATCATCTAATCAAAACCAGTCATGACACCTGCTCATCTTTCAACTTCCGATCAAATGTCCTGGATCATGTTTCACCAGCCAATCACGCCGCCGCGTCAAAGATTGTCTCTTCCAGCGAATCACAGGTCTCGGATCATCATTGCCTTCAACCAATCAAGGGACGAGCTGTCAACGAGCAACCAATTATGGCGCGGAGCGTCTTTTGCCGCTCCCTCCCACCTGCCGCTATACTTCCGTGGATATCAACAGAGAAGGTGAGACTTCTAAGTTCTTACTGTAAATCAAATGAAATGGCTCCAGCAACTTGTTGTTAACTAGTTAACCACTGCTGGGCGGTGCAGCTCGTCAGAACCCAGATCGTTTGTCCCGGTGTCTGAAGAACCCTGAAACTTCTAGGATTATGTCCCAAATATGTAGATCATGCATAGGACTGTGTAGGGACGTGACCAAGTTTTACTGAAATACATTTACACGTTTGTGGTACTTCTACCTTGGGTGATTCCTTTTGGGGGTTTTTTAGGTTTTTTTCTTTTAGAAATACTACATCACATTTATGAGGGAAATACTGTCGTCTACTCCGTGTCACCAAACTTTAGTTACAAATGTTTTAGTTACTAGTTACTTTACTTGAAGCCCTCCTGTCCATAAAGTAACTGCAATGCAACAGACTTATCAAAACAGCAGTTATTTACATTTAAGAATGATATACTGTGCACTTTTGATGCTCTCAGTACATGTTTCTCATTTTCGTACTTCTAATTAAGGACCTGACTTCTATTTGCATCACCAGAGGTCCACATATAATGTATTGTATTATATTTAAGTGAAAACGGTGGTATATTGTATATAAAGTATGTTTGTTTGTTGCTCTAGCGTTAAACTATTTTTATTTTTTTATTTTATTGAAAATACATGAGCTTATGTTCCATTGCTTCATTACACACTTGGGATTGCTTGAAGTTGAGCACTTTTGCAATTTGTTTAGTTTTGTTTGGACAGAGAGCAGATGAAGACACAACATTATTAAATGAAGATGGATTCTGTAAGATAGTAGAAAGGTTTTCTATGGTTGCAGATAGACAAGTGTCCTCTGCCACAGAGGGGACAGAGGACCTTATTGGGAGAGCCACGGAGGCGCCTTTGTGGATTTCACACCCAAGTAACTACATAAACATTTAAAAGCTGCAAATATGATTTAATGTATTTCTAATGTGAAGTGCAACGCTCAGACTGAAAGCACATTAGCAACCCTCCATGTTTCTCCTTTGTTTTCAGTCGTTATCCGCACAGCAACATGACTCCCCATCGCCAGGCAGTGGAGTTATTTCCTATTAAATCATCCTAGAAAAAAAAGAGACTAGTCAGGGACAAATACTACTGTTTTTAGTTCAACTGAGCTTAAGAGAAAACTGTAGTTGTGTAAGCCAGATTTTGGGTTGAGTTTTCTATCTCATTTATCAAATTTCGGAAAAACACAGAACGCAGATGCACTGTCCCGCCAACCAGGTCTCACCTCCCAGGAACTGGCGGGAATGCTCCCAGGCCCATTTATACCTGCTACCTTGCATGGTTTGAATGGTCCATCCCAGGTAGAGGCATCTCAATCTGCTGTGTCTGCCTTGGCTGGTTATTCATCTTGCGACATTCGTGCCCTTCAGGCGAGTGATGACGTGATCCAGGAAGTGGTGACCTTTTGGAGACGGAAGGTTCGACCCACCAGTGAGGAGCGAAACAAACTCCCTCACTCTGCTTTGGTCTTGCTCCGGCAGTGGAATCGGTTAGTCGAGCGTAATGGATTTTTGTACCGGAAAATATTCTGTCCGGACGGCCAGGAAGCTGTGTTTCAAGTTGTGCTGCCATCGGCATTGACTGAGGAGGTGTTAACCCAGGTACATCAAAAACATGGCCATCAAGGCATAGACAGGACACTGGCATTGCTTCGAGCCCGTTGCTACTGGCCTGGGATGTCCAGGGCAGTAAGTGAATGGTGTCGCCAGTGTAAGCGTTGCCAAGGACTCTCGTCCGCCAGCACGAGCGCCTATGGGTCACCTCCTGGCTTCACGCCCGAATGAAATCATTGCAATAGACTTCACCTTATTAGAGCCATCCTCGAATGGAATAGAAAACGTACTTGTCATCACTGATGTTTTCAGTAAATATACCCTGGCTATCCCATCGAGAGATCAACGGGCAGTGACGGTAGAGTGTTGGTGTCTGAGTGGTTTTCAAAGTTCGGTGTTCCAGCTAGAATTCATTCAGATCAGGGCCGAAGTTTCGAGGGTTTGTTGATGAGACAGCTATGTGAACTTTATGGCATTAAGAAATCGTGGACAACACCTTACCACCCAGCCAGTGCAAACGGTTTAACCGCTCGCTGCACGACTTACTCCGCACATTACCCGCTTCTCGGAAACGCGATTGGTGCGTATGCCTTCCTCAAGTCTTATAACACAACACCTCACCAATCAACCGGTGAGTCTCCATTCTACCTCATGTTTGGTCAGGAACCGAGATTACCTGTCGACTTTTTGTTGGGTCAGGTGGAGGAACCGGTTGCTGGTTATCCCCATGACTGGATCCGGGAACATCCAACTCGTCTTCAGTTGGCTTTTGAAGGTGCGGAAGAACGTTTTAGAAGAGTGGCACAAGGCCGAAAAGTCCAACATGATCGGCATGTGCGCGGTGATCCTTTGGGCCAAGGACAATGGATCCTGGTGCGTAATACTAGTGTGAGGGGTCGTTGCAAAATCCAGGACTTGTGATCCTCCGTGCCACACATTGTCTTAAGAGCTCCACCAGAGGGAGGGTCAGTCTACACGGTGGCTCCGGTTCAGGATCAGACAAGGGCCAAACAGGTTCATCGCCCCCTGATAAAGGCATTTGTCGGAGTGAACCCACCAGAGGTTGCTATTGATGGTGGCCCACCTGAAATTACTGGTTGTAGCCTGCCTAGTGGGTCACCACCATCTTTCAGACGTGTGACTTGGTGCCGTGTCTGACTGGCGGAAACCCACACGAGACACGAACATGAAAACTCAACACAGAAAAGCCCTGGGTGGTGGTTGAAACCAAGACCTCCTCGCTATGAGGCGAGAGAGCTCACTGTGTGTGGCCGTAGGGTAGAGGTACTAACAATATAGCCTTATAATTCGGAGACTTATTTATTTTTTACGCCAGCTGGAAATCCAGCATCCCCCAAAATGATCCCACCTTTAAAGGCCGCAAAGGTTCGTTAGATGGACTGAGGGACGGGAGACGGTGTTGTAAGAATAGACGTTTCACTTTATTTTACACTGCGTCTTACAATCAGTTATTTCGGTTAAACATGCATCTACTTTCACACACTCATTCACTCTCATTTAAAATAAGAATGCACATTAAAACAGAAATCCTCACGCATGCCACCGTAGGGCCACTGTGTCTCAGGTTGTCTCAGGGTGTCTCAGGATGTTTCAGGGTGTCTCAGGTTGTCTCAGGGTGTTTCAGGTTGTCTCAGGGTGTCTCGGGATGTTTCAGGGTGTCTCAGGGTTTCTCAGGGTGTCTCAGGATGTCTCAGGGTGTTTCAGGGTGTCTCAGGGTGTCTTGGGGTTTCTCAGGATGTCTCAGGTTGTCTCAGGGTGTTTCAGGGTGTCTCAGGGTGTTTCAGGGTGTCTCAGGGTTTCTCAGGTTGTTTCAGGGTGTCTCAGGGTGTCTCAGGGTGTTTCAGGGTGTCTCAGGGTATCTCAGGTTGTCTCAGGGTGTTTCAGGGTGTCTCAGGGTGTTTGAGAGTTCTTTGGGTTGTTCCAGGGTCACAGCGCTTCAGTATTTCTTCCAGCTTCAAAGAAGAAAAATAAAGAAAAAGACCACCCTCCTGATTTTCCTCCATTTAAATGTTGAAGACGAAAGATGAGGGGCAGCTGCTGATATTTGTGCTCGTCTGGCTCCCTCTAGTGTGAAAACATAAACAATACACTTCCATCTTCTTCTCTTCTTGGAGCTGATCCCAGCCTGTAGCCGGGGGCAGGACACTCCTGGACGGGTCGCCAGTCTGTCGCAGGACAAACAACCACAAACACTCACAGTCACACCAAGGGGCAATTCAGCGTCGCCAACTGAGCTCACGCATGGCGAAGACATATGGGTCATCAGTCCTGAGGCCTGAAGCCATTGTGACCGGGGGTGTGGGGGCTGCTCAAGGCCCCCGGAAGCCAATGAATCTTGAATTCACTCACAACACACACACACACACACACACACACACACACACACACACACACACACACACACAACAAAATCCATTCTAATTAAACCCATTTCAGTTTGAGCTCATTGAATAGCTATACTCATATTAGTTCAGAGGGTCAATCTTCTCATCAATACAGTTCAGAATTAGTTTCCTTTAGCTCAGTGGTCCCCAGTAAGTGTCCCACGGGGCCAGACATCTGGGTCCTGTGGGTTGGCTGCACCTCAGTGTAAAACTAAGTGCAATTTGTGGAAAAGTAACCAAAGAAAAAAAGCGCTGCTCTACTTTGTTGGGACCTCATCTCACACCGCAGTCATGAACCTGACGTACAGTAATTACCTCGTGTCATGCTCTGCTCGGACGTCCACCAATGAACCTGCAATGTGACGAAACGGGTGAATTTCATTCTGGAGTGGGAAAACGAGCGACACCGAGTCGAGTCAGGCCCAGTCGGTCCTGGTGGAAACGCACCATTAGTTTAATGCATCTGGTGTACGATATGTACGGTAATGTTGGTTTAAGGTCGTCTTGTGCTCATCTGCGACTAACAAACCTTGTTTGGTCCTCATCCATCAGCCGTCAGGTTATTGTCTGTCATCTATTTGAGATAATTGGGGTGTTTATCTTGTAATCTACATTTATGAAAGATGTTGGACTGCAGTTTGCTGTAGATTTAGTGTGAAATGCTCCTATAAGTTTTCTCTACCGATTTATCTTTTCTCCCGTTTCTTGGATCTTTCGCCAGCCGCATCTTGCTGAACGTGTCGACTGCCCGTGACGCAAAACCAGGCCAACAACCGGCTGCTGTATTTATCTTTTAGTCATAGGTGGCTCATTACTGCCACTCTGTGGTAGCTGCTGGAACAGATTGTTCTTTTCAGATTTTCAACCAAACAAAAACAAAAACAAAAAAATTCTTTGCTAAATTTTAACCAACAAATCAAAGACGAAATTAATTCACTATTCTAAAAACGGATTAATCAATTAGTTGTTTCATCCCCAGTGTGGACCCGCCATTCACAGTGCTGCCCACAGTGCAGACCCGCCAACCACCGTCCACATCTCAGACCAACCGCCGTCCACAGCGCACACTGCCGTCCACAGTCCGGAGCGGAGTGGGGGGCCTCATGAGCCCCTCGTGTCCTCTCAGTTCAGTAAAGCCAAAATGGATGCATGGTTGAAAATATATATTCAAATAAACTCTTTATTCATTCTATATAGTTTTACACCACTAAAGACAGTGATTTGAGCACATAACATTTGTCAGTTACTTGGAAGGAAGGCAATCAAATGAAGTCATTTCCTAAAAGGGGAGAAATAAAATGGGATGTTCCAGATGCACCGCTTCGACTCGCTATTGATGTTTTATTCTGTACAGACGCACAATTTGTACAAAATTAATCTAGATATATAACACTACATGAAACAAGGTAAATCATATATACAATATTAAATGAATCATATAGTACAGATCACATACAAAAGGACACTTTAAGTTATGTTTTGAAAATAAAATGTTAAAATAAAAAGAGAGTTTTGTCCTGTTTGAAAGTGGGACGTCCTCTGAGCGAGCTCTGGCCAATGGCATTCCTCCGGGGTAAAAGGTACATGTTTAACATGGTACTTCTAATTTACATCTTTTTGCATTCAAGCAAATACAGTATTAATACAATTAACAAGCCAAGTCACAATGTCAGTTTATTTATTCTTTTTTTTTTTTTTTTTAGCATCTGGCATTTTGTTGGCCATGTAAGCCCTGCCGGTGTGAGCAGGGGGATGATGGGACGGCCAAAGACGGAAAGACGGGAGAGTCCACGCTGAACCTCCGGAGACGAGACGAAGGAAAGCGACATGGCGAGCGGACCTCTTCAGTTCAAACAATGGTGCTGACTGGAGCGCACCTTCCCACCTCTTCCCTCAGTATGAAGTCATCCGAATGCCTCAAACACATAAACCACGACATGTCCGCATGCTCTACTGATCAAGACCGAAAACAAATGTCTAACGATAAAATGACGGCACACATGAACTCACAGGACAGAGAAAGGAGCAGTAGCAACACAAACATGCTACAAAGGTCATTTTTTTTATTAATTATCTGGTCTAATAATCTGGTTTCTGCTGAAATTTTTAATAATAGATCTGTTTAACCTTTAACGTACCAAACTATGTAAAACGGTGCTTGTCAACGTGTGGTGGGTGTCAGGGCGATGCTCCCCCCCCCCCCCCCCCCCCCCCGCGATTGGATTAAAAGCGAGAGACTGGTGAAACTGAAAATCCTCCAACAATCAGAAGAGTCGCTTCCTGTTCCCTCCATCCAACCCGACTGTCGAGTGACGTCTCCTCACTCCCACCACAAAGAAATAACTTAATGCTTTTTTTTTTTATATATATATATAAAAAAAAAGGTAATAATCCATGTTCATTTAATAATCTCAGTATAAATACCCTCTCACACTAGCAGTTACCACGAACATGCAGCCCATCGCCACACCGGCAGCAAACACACCGCTTCATTCTTCATTCTCAACTCTGATCCAGTGAGCACCATTGTTCGGTCCGCCTCGAAATATTGCCAAGGAACGTAAAGGATGCAAGCATAGAAAAGAGCAACTTATGGCACGAAAACAATAAAATGGAAAGCCAATATGTCCACAGGACAAATTCTACTTTCCTTGTCATCTTTCTCAGACACTGCAAGGCTGAGGACGAGCCTCAGTTTGGTCGAAAAGTGTGTGAAAGAAAACAACTTTGAACGGGAGTCTGTTAAGAGAGGAGACAGAAAAGAGTCATGGCACCAAAGAAATGATTGATTCAGCAAAAACAAGAAGACGACAAATGAATGACAGAAAGTCTTGGTCTGAACAAAAAGCCGACATTCTTCCTCTCAAGCAAAGGAAGAACCAGGAGAGACCAAGAGACGGTCCTCAGACTGAGTCCAGAACCAGAAGAGACCAGGAGACGGTCCTCAGACTGAGTCCAGAACCAGAAGAGACCAGGAGACGGTCCTCAGACTGAGTCCAGAACCAGAAGAGACCAGGAGACGGTCCTCAGACTGAGTCTGGAGCCTGGAGTTTCCATGTCCATTCCAACATGAAGACGCTTCTGTACTGTCTGAACTCCAAGGGCCCACATTTACAGCTTGTGTGTGTGTGTGTGTGTGTGTGTGTGTGTGTGTGTGTGTGTGTGTGTGTGTGTGTGTGTGTGTGTGTGTGTGTGTGTGTGTGTGTGTGTGTGTGTGTGTGTGTGTGTGTGTGTGTGTGTGTGTGTGTGGGACAGAGGAGAAACATGAAGATGAGGAGGATGAAAGACACAACCGCACTCGTCTTCAAAACAAGAAAAAAAACCTGAGAAAGCAGAAATGTGAGGGTGGAGAACCGAGGAGAATCAGGGAGGATGCCCATGGCTGTGGGCGGGAGGGGGGGCGGGGCCTAGAGTCCATCGTGGGCGGTCAACATGTCTTCAGCTCTGCGGTGGGACACCAAGGCTTTTGTGGTGTAGATATCCTGAGGCAGCTCAGACTTGTGTCGCACCATCGGCCGCTCTTTCCACTCTCGCTGCAACTGTGGAGGAGACGAACGTTCAGTCATCAGCAGACAGCTTCAGGAGGAACCCTGACGCTCAGGGGACACCCTCGGACCATCTCCAGGAGACGCTCAGAGGACACACTCGGACCACCTCCTGGAGACGCTCTGAGGACACACTCGGACCATCTCCTGGAGACGCTCTGAGGACACACTCGGACCATCTCCAGGAGACGCTCAGAGGACACACTCGGACCACCTCCTGGAGACGCTCTGAGGACACACTCGGACCATCTCCTGGAGACGCTCTGAGGACACACTCGGACCATCTCCAGGAGACGCTCAGAGGACACACTCGGACCACCTCCTGGAGACGCTCTGAGGACACACTCGGACCATCTCCTGGAGACGCTCTGAGGACACACTCGGACCATCTCCTGGAGACGCTCTGAGGACACACTCGGACCATCTCCTGGAGACGCTCTGAGGACACACTCGGACCATCTCCAGGAGACGCTCAGAGGACACACTCGGACCATATCCAGGAGACGCTCAGGGGACACACTCGGACCATCTCCTGGAGACGCTCTGAGGACACACTCGGACCACCTCCTGGAGACGCTCTGAGGACACACTCGGACCATCTCCAGGAGACGCTCAGAGGACACACTCGGACCGTTTCCAGGAGACACTCTGAGGACACACTCGGACCGTCTCCAGGAGATGCCCTGAGGACACACTCGGACCATCTTCTGGAGACGCTCGGACCATCTCCAGGAGACGCTCGGACCATCTCCAGGAGACGCTCTGAGGACACACTAGGACCATCTCCTGGAGACACTCGGACCATCTGCAGGAGACGCTCAGAGGACACACTCGGACCGTCTCCAGGAGACACTCAGAGGACACACTCGGACCGTCTCCAGGAGACGCTCAGAGGACACACTCGGACCATCTGCAGGAGACGCTCAGAGGACACACTCGGACCGTCTCCAGGAGACACTCAGAGGACACACTCGGACCGTCTCCAGGAGAAACACTTGACATGAGAACCAGCCCTGTGGTGAGCTGCATTAGGATCTCCAGCTCCTACAGCTTCAGAACAACGTCTTTATCTCCAACCAGGACGTCTAAACACGGAGACCAACGCTGAAGCTGCTTTCTAACGAGGCGACATGAGAAAAACACAAAAAGAAGAAATCTGACAGAAACATCAGCCTCAGGGTGAGATTCGATGTGGGAATGAAAATAATGGAACGCTTCATTACTTTGCAGCGTTTGTTACAAAAACGAGACGTCGATGACGTAAAAACTATTTTCAAACCAACAAAACAAGATTCGATCTTCTGGAACTAAAGATGATTTTAATTTGGGTCTCAAACGAGGAGATGAGACATTTTGGGGAGGAGGGGGTGTTCAGCTTCATTCGGCATCGAGCTTCCTGCCTGGTGACCGACTGTAATCTGAATACAGACGGTAAAATCCATTCAGATCTCCACACACATTCAGATATTCCTTTTGCTGTTAATCCCAATTCAAATAATCTCAGGAGCAGCTTCACCTTCACATCATTTCCTGTCACGGGTCCATTTCCTTAATGTCGACTTCAATATTTAAATATGTCATTAATCTGTGTCCCGTCAGATCAAACTGAGTTAATCCAGCTCAACACAGACAGACAGACAGACAGACAGACAGACAGACAGACAGACAGACAGACAGACAGACAGACAGACAGACAGACAGACAGACAGACAGACAGACAGACAGACAGACAGACAGACCTGTGGATTGGACTTGGCCAAGTTCTCGATCTTGATCCAGGCCTCTTCACGTTCTTTTGACTTTGCTTTCTCTCTGTGGAAGAAGCAGAGTTTTCCTCCCGTTACTGAAGCACCAGGATTCTTTCTCCTCGGTCATGAGGTGCAGCATGAGGGGAAACAGCGGTTGTACATGAGGCAGTAACCCCTGGGAGAAACACAACCGTCTGGAAGTGGGAGGAGAGAGTCTCTGATGCCTACTTGTTTTTCTCCGCTCTGAACTGCTGTGTGCAGTCGTCGAACAGCTTCTGATTCATCTCCATGAAGAGCTTGAGAGCGTTGTATATGAGGCCGTGGATGGTCCTGTGAACGACAGCAACACGCATGAAACATCACGGCGGAGTCCAAACACGTCCGGCAGCGGGTCTGCCGCCTCTTTAGCCGGCCTCCGGGGGAGCCTTACCAAATTAAAAACAAACATCTACATTTTCCACCTCGACTTCATTTGAAGGGTCAGAATGTTTTGACCCGTTTGGTAGAACGTGAATAAAAAAGACCTCCGGGGAGAACCTCAAGCTGCATGACATGTCAGAATGAGATGTTCGGCTGGAGTTCACATCATTTAGTTTAAAAATCATCAACAGGAGTTAAATGTATTTTAGCCCAGTGTGTGTGTGTGTGTGTGTGTGTGTGTGTGTGTGTGTGTGTGTGTGTGTGTGTGTGTGTGTGTGTGTGTGGTTCCTTTAAATAACCAAATGCTGACCACTCTCCCCGCTGTGCACGGTACACTCTATAACCCTCCACAGGTATACGAGGACACGCTTCGGGTCATGATGGGAGCTGTTAGGCGTCGTGTCGGCGGCTGTAAGGACAGACGGAGACGCCCAGCTGCTTACTTGTTCCAGTGAGTCTTGGAGTTGCGGTACAGAGCCGGAAACATGATGGGCAGAATCTTCGCGGCATTGTCACTGATCAGACTCATGATGTATTCGTTGTTCCAGTAGTACAGAGCTCGTTCTGCCACCTGAGGTTCACACACACACACACACACGCACACGCACACGCACACGCACACACACACTCCAGTCAGCACGGAGACACACCTGATCCTCAGGCTCACACTGGGACCAGCGCTCGTACCTGGAAGTGTGGGCTGGACACACACTTGGCCAGCTGTCTAAAGAGAGGTTCCTGCACCTTCACAAACTCGGATGGCTCGATTACATCCAGGATCTCCTCCAGCTCATTCAGGAACATCACCTCCTTGGGACTGTGGGTCTTCGGCCAGTACTTTAGCAGAGCCATCACCACCTGGTTGGAAGACCAAGGTAAAAAGATAAAAATTAATCAGACAAAATAAAGGATAAAAACTACAGCTGGGACATTATTCTACCCTCCATCACAGACGGTTCCTCACTGGACCTAAGAAAGTTCCTATCGGTTCTTAAAACCCTCCTGAAGTGAGCTTTTCAGTGTGTTCAGTTAAACCCAGGAATTAAGTGAAATTTTAGATGTAGTTTCCATTGATTTGGTAGAAAGTGTGCAGAGTCTATAGGGTCTAGAGCAGGGGGGTCAAAATCCAGTCCTTCAGGGCCGACATCCTGCAAGTTCTGATGTCTCCCTGCTTCAACATACTTTAATCTAATGTTGACGTTTTCATCAGGCTCATAGAAAAGCCCAATAATGAGCCTCCTATTGCAATCAGGTGTGCCGGAGCTGGGAGAGACCGAAAACATGCAGGACGGCGGTCCTGGAGGACGACTCATGTGAGAGGGTCCACCAGGTCGTTCACGCCTTCTCTTGCCAGGCGGGTTCCGACGCAGGGCATGCCAGGTGATATTTAACTCCTCCTTCCTCAGGGTATGGCCAATCCAACCCCACTTTCTCCTTCTGACTTCCATGGCTGGAGGGAGTTGGCTTGTGCGCTGCCAGAGCTCTTCATTTTTTTTTTTTTCGGGCCATCAAGGTTTTTGTGGACACAGACGTTGACAAATGTTCATTTTCAGTTAAGGAGTACTGTAATCTTTCAAGTTTCAGCACCACACAAGAACTTCACATTGGAGTTGAAGATGCGCACTTTGGTCTTAAGCCTTATCTCCAGAGACTTCCACACTCAGTGCAGCATCTTCAATATGGCTCATGCTTTTCTAATTCTTACTCTGTCTTCTCCTGATCCTACATCTTGGTCCACTACACTTCCAAGGTAAGTAAATGAGTTGACTTCCCCTATAGCGCCAGCCTCCAGCTCCACTGGTTTCGTGCTCTGTGTGTTAATCTTAATGTGTTTGGTCTTCACCCTGGTTGATCCTCAGTCCAACCCACCACCTAACGCTAAACATGTAGCCACCAGCTAATGCTAAACCTGTAGCCACCAGCTAATGCTAAACCTGTAGCCACCAACTACTGCTCAACATGTAGCCAACAGCTAATGCTCAACATGTAGCCAACAGCTAATGCTCAACATGTAGCCAACAGAAAATGCTAAACATGTAGCCAACAGAAAATGCTAAACATGTAGCCACCAACTACTGCTCAACATGTAGGCAACAGCTAATGCTCAACCTGTAGCCACCATCTAATGCTCAACCTGTAGCCACCATCTAATGCTAAACCTGTAGCCACCATCTAATGCTAAACCTGTAGCCACCATCTAATGCTAAACCTGTAGCCACCAGCTAATGCTCAACATGTAGCCAACAGAAAATGCTAAACCTGTAGCCACCATCTAATGCTAAACCTGTAGCCACCAGCTAATGCTCAACATGTAGCCACGAGCTAAGAAAATAATTAAAGTGGTGGAAAAAGTTTTTGGATACTGTGCTCAAGCAGCCACGTTCTACTGGCCCTTAGCTTGTTGAAACATCCAGTTTTAATCTCAACGGAACAGTGCCCTTGAAGAAACGGACCATGTGGGTTTAGAGAACAGAAAAATCCTTGGCAGAGTTCGATGTGACCTCATTAACAGTGAGAGGACCAACACCAGCAGCACTCATGCCTCCCAAAATATAAAGGGGATCATTATTCTCTCATCTACTAAATAAACATCGGGCTCATTTTAAAATGGGAGTAAAATGTGAGAATTGTGCATGTTGAAATACAGTGCTCGACTTCAAAACAATAAAATAAGTTTTAAAAGTAATTAATCTAAATACATGCAATACAATGTGACTTCTTTTGAGAAGCCCCTGACATCTGGGATGAGAAATGAACCTGAACGAACATGACGAGATGTATCCTGCAAAAGCAGTTTGTAAGAACTGACGCTTCAACTTTCTGGCTCCACATGTCCCTGAGACCCTGTCCCAGGTCAGAGGAAAGTAGCTCTGTACAATAACACACAACTGTCAGGCAGTTCCAGGCTCACCAATGAGCTCCTCCACCTGTGTCTGGGAACGGGTCCTGTTCTTTTAAATCCAGGTTGAATAACTTGTCAGGACAAGCGAGAGCTCACTTCCCTCACTGAGGAAGAACGTGAGTCTTCATCCAGAAGTTAACGAAAAATGTATTTTATAATTCTGAAGTGAATCACGGTATTCCAACATTTCAGTTATTTTCTCTCATTTAGAAAATGAGCCTGACTTTTATTTAGTAAATGAATGAACATTATATCGGCAGTCATACATGTATTTTCAGTTCCATGTTGTCCAAGATTTTTCAGTATCACTGAATTCATTTCATTTGACCATCAGCTGTTGTTTACGTGTAGATGTTTATAGAATTACAGGGCTAATACATCCCTCGCTCCATATTCTATACCTCTTATCCTGTAAAGGGTCGTCTAGCCAACTATGGGTAGGCCTGTCGCGATAATCAATTAATTGCACGATAATTAAAAATGAGCTGGATAAGTTTGCCAGGCTCGATAATTTTTCATTTACCAAAGACGTCACTGCGAGCGGCGCTCATCCTGGTGTTAGTGAACGGCGTTCTCACAGTTTCATGTTGTGTTAGAGAGTCGCCAGATTTCTGAGCCTTCCAGTGGAAAACCCGGGTAAGGCTCACTGTAAACGGGCCTTAACATGTCGGGGGGGAAACAGCCAATCTGGCAACAGCAGCCCCCAGAGTCGCACCGCCGCATACGTCATCAAAATGTGAAGCATCACGACAAAAATAAATATAAGACAGCAGCACGACCTCAGACTCTGTCTCCACCATTAATACTTCATCTTCGTATGGTTACTGTACTTTCCGGACGGCATGCCGCAACTTCTTTTTTTTTTTTTTTTTACATGCTTTGAACCCTGCGGCGGACGACTCGACTTTTTAAGGGTTAACGAGCTTCATGCTGCTGATACTGGCGATGCG
Source organism: Lipophrys pholis (assembly GCF_963383615.2). Classification (NCBI taxonomy): domain Eukaryota; kingdom Metazoa; phylum Chordata; class Actinopteri; order Blenniiformes; family Blenniidae; genus Lipophrys; species Lipophrys pholis. Next base: position 24,830,878 of record NC_137633.1, read on the forward strand.
TTCAGGTGCATCACGTAACTCCAAAGCTCGCCACAACATATTGAAAAAAAAAAAAAGAATTATGAACTAGTTAATTTTTGGAATTATGAATTTAGAACTATGAACTGAACAAGTTCATATTAAAATTTGTAGAAACTGGACTTTCCCAACACTGCCTGTCAATCACTCTGTGTGTGTGTGTGTGGGGGGGGGCACCTGGCACACCTGAGAGCAGCATGAGACCCCGTGAGGAGGAGAGATGAGGTTGTTTGATTATTCATTTTGGATATTTACAATGTCTTTTTTTATAATACAATTCCAATTTAAAATATTTTTAAAATAAAAGTTTATTTATCTTTTAAAGGATATACTGGCATTATTATACCATTATTAATATATTAGTAGAAAAATGGTATCAAAACGGCAAAATTATCGCAATAATTTCTGGGACAACTTATCGTCCAGCAAAATTTGTTACCGTGACAGGCCTAACTATGGGCGAGGGCAAGACACACCTGAACAGGTCTCCAGTCTATCACAGGTCGAACACACAGATTAATAATTAACTTCACACACGTTTTTGGACTGTGGGAGCAAACCGGAGTAAACTCAAATATTCATCATTCTGACATTCTGATCTTATGGACCTTTACTTCCTTTTGTCAAACTGGACCTCCACACATTTTAGTAGAATACTCCTGCAATAGCTGTGCTCGCGCTCCACTTAGTGACATTTTGTTTTCTGTAATTGAGTCCCAGCAGTATTGAAACACATGAATACAAGGAAGAGTGTTTACCGGCTCTGTGAGAGTGCTGTCCTTTTCTAAAAACTGCACCACGCAGTAGGCCAGCTGAAAGAAAAACAATATACCGTCAAACTCAAACTGTCTTTAAAATGAGTTCTAAGCTGAGTAACGTGGCCGAGTGACAGTGGGCCAACCTAAAGGCCTGAGGACCACCAGAGAGCCATCCCATAGCCCTCATGACAAAAGGCGGGGGGCTCTAACTCGATTTAGACACAACTGTTTAAATGTAGCTTCATAAAGTGTGATGAGCGGTTGATTTAGGGGCCGTCCCCACGAAAATGCCGGTTCACGTAAACGAGCCGTTTTTTGCCGATCATCCACACGAGGCGGCGTTTTAGAAGCCCCAAAAACTTTTTTTTTTTTTTTTTTTTTTTTTTAACATGGGTGGGGGAAATTCTAAAACCCCGGCTCTGCTGTGAGGTGTGGACGGCAAAGACTATCATCTGTGGAAAAAGATGATGTCATCACAGCAGTCCGCCATATCATCAAATAACCACAACAATCACGGACTACAAGCTCTGGTGGAGCCGCAGAAGCTACTGACATTAGCAACAGCAGGAGGAGGCGAAGGACCATAGACCTATAGAACAGCATCTCAGAGTTGTAAGGAACTCTCTGAACAGGAGTCTACATCTACATTTCTATGTGCTCCGTCTTCTTCTGCGCTTTTGCTGAGTCGCACCGCCCCTAAAGACCTGGCATATGTACTACATGCCCCGAAGTCTCGCGTTGAGCCGCGTTCATAATGATGTGTGGACGGAATTGTTTTGAGAACCCCGGGGAGGAAAAAGATCATTTTGGCTGGTGTGGATGTGGCCTTAACTGACGCGTAAAAGAAAAGGGAAGGTGAGCGAGGCTTTGTTCTGTTGAGACAAGTACCTGTGGATGGTAGACACTGAGTGATTTAACTTTGTGCAGAGGCAATAAAACCTTCAACAGGAAAATCTTGTGCTCTTCTTTCAGCGGTAAGGCAAATCCATTGATTATGCTGGAAGAAAGACAAAACATTTTCAAACAAAAGGTGGAAAAACACATTGTTGGGAGAGTTGGAGAGTAAATCAAATCACAATGGTGGCTTCCTCTGACTAAATCTAGAATGTGGAGAGTCAGTGGAGCAGACTAAGTGATGTACAGAGCATGTACATCTATCTGAGAGCCGTACCTTCCAAGTATTTCCAGTAGTTCAGCTATACCATTGTGATGTTCTGTCTCGTAGATAAACCTGGTGAGGAGAGAACACAGAGTCAGAAGTAGAAAACAAAGACGGGTGTGTAACCAGCGCCGAGCACCAACCTATAGAAAATGTTGTTAATCTGTTTCCTGATGTACGCTCGAAGACCCAGAAACTTCCCGTAGATCCTGTGGAGTGTGGTTTTCAGGAAGTCTCTCTCTCTTGGATCTTCACTGTCGAATAATTCTAAGAGCTGCAGAGGAACACAGAAGTGATCAGTTTGAGCTGTGAGTGTGTCGTTTCGCTCACGGCAGAAATAGTCTTACCTGCATAACAAACTTCTGATCGATGTATTTCTTCGCTATGTTGGGCTGAAAGTCAGGAGATTCTAAAAACCTAAGAAAAAATTCATACACCAGCTGTGTACACACACACACACACACACACACACACACACACACACACACACACACACACACACACACACACACACACACACACACACACACACACACACACACACACACACACACACACACACACACACACACACACACACACACACACACACACACACACACACACACACACACACACACACACACACACACACACACACACACACACACACACACACACACACAATTAAGCTGAAGTACTGACAAAGAGAAGAAATCAAAAACAATGAAAATACAAACGGATGTTAGAGATGAGTGGTTAGGAACTATCTTTATTATTCTTTGGGATCACTCTGCAGGATTATTGAAACCCTCATTTTGTCAAACTCCAGACTTTACAGCAGGGCTGTCAAACACCGTGTGAGGGTCAACAGACCGTACAGAGTGGTAATGACATACATTTCTTTTCAAATCTCATTCTTCTCATTTCCTCTGAGGTGTGTTTCAGTAGCAAGAGGAACTTTCTGCTTGTTCATACTGAATTACTTTTTTATACTTCTTTAGCTGGAATGAACTTAATAAAAGGAAGCAGCTGAGTAGGAGGACAGAAAAGGCGTGTTCCGATTGGCCATTATATGTATGTATGCGTATATATCGATTCATATTAGATTACAACACATTTTTGGTGAGTATATTTTAAAAGAGTCACTGAAAGTTTGTACGTGAAAAGTGTTTTTTTCTGTGCTCAAAATTACACACTGCATTCAGGAGTGGCCCAAATAAAATTCCATATGAGTGAAGCAGAGAGTGAGTGAATGAGTGAAGCAGGAAGTGAGTGAATGAATGAGTGAAGCAGAGAGTGAGTGAATGAGTGAGTGAAGCAGAGAGTGAGTGAATGAGTGAAGCAGAGAGAGTGAATGAGTGAAGCAGAGAGAGTGAATGAGTGAGTGAAGCAGAGAGCGAGTGAATGAGTGAAGCAGAGAGCGAGTGAATGAATGAGTGAAGCAGAGAGCGAGTGAATGAGTGAAGCAGAGAGCGAGTGAATGAATGAGTGAAGCAGAGAGTGAGTGAATGAGTGAAGCAGAGTGAGTGAATGAATGAGTGAAGCAGAGTGAGTGAGTGAATGAATGAGTGAAGCAGAGAGCGAGTGAATGAGTGAAGCAGAGAGCGAGTGAATGAGTGAAGCAGAGAGCGAGTGAATGAATGAGTGAAGCAGAGAGTGAGTGAATGAGTGAAGCAGAGTGAGTGAATGAATGAGTGAAGCAGAGTGAGTGAGTGAATGAATGAGTGAAGCAGAGAGCGAGTGAATGAGTGAAGCAGAGAGTGAGTGAATGAGTGAAGCAGAGGGTGAGTGAGTGAATGAGTGAAGCAGAGAGCGAGTGAATGAGTGAAGCAGAGAGCGAGTGAATGAATGAGTGAAGCAGAGAGCGAGTGAATGAATGAGTGAAGCAGGCAGCGAGTGAATGAGTGAAGCAGAGAGTGAGTGAATGAGTGAAGCAGAGAGTGAGTGAATGAGTGAAGCAGGGAGCGAGTGAATGAGTGAAGCAGAGAGTGAGTGAATGAGTGAAGCAGGGAGTGAAGGAGAACCTGCAAGTGTGGCCACGCAGCCTCCAGCGTTGGCTCGTCCTCCTCGGGATCGAACTCTGCTCCGGTGGGGTTGGACGAAGGAGGCAACGTTCTGAACATGTTCACAGCAAACTGAGGAGAGAAGCAGACCTTCATTCAGGGGGAAGTGCCACACACATCCAAACACATCCAAAAACCTCCGGAATATAAACCTGAAATAAACCTCTAACCCCATTTATCCAGCTGGAGATTTACAGACCGACAGGAGAGAAGGAGACCTTCACTCAGGGGGAAGTTTCACGATTTCCATCCACACCAACAACGAATGAGGAAAATGAACTTGCGTTAAACTCCCAACCCAACCCATCCACAAACTGTCCTGCCGCCTGGCTCGGGGCTTCGGTGAGTGGGGGTCTTGTGTTTGTGTCAGAGTGACTCTGCTCATCATGAGATGGCCTGGTAGGCTCACAAACACTCGCGTCCTTGTTCCAGCCACAAGGTGCTGAAGTTCAGATCTCAGCATGACGTGTGGAATACAATGCAGATGGAAATAGACTCTGCTTCTCTTTCTGAGAAGATTCCACTGTTACTCATTTCTGGACTAAAAGTGTGACAGAGCCTGCTGATGTGGAAGAGTTCAAAATGTACTCTGTTGGATTTATATTGAGAAATATCCTTTAACCCATTAAATGTAAAACCATTATTTCAATAAAAGCAAGTGAAGCAGTGAGTGAAGTTCTGCAGGGAATTGTTTTTGCATTAACTGTCATTATTGGAGGAAATGTATAAAGAGGTTTAGTTACCAGGTCAGTTATTTCAAATCTCTTTTTTAAATCTTACAGTCTGAATGTCTTGTACGCAGGTTATTAATGTAATGTAAACACATATTACACGTATGTGCATATATGCGATTTGTAATTTCATCAATTTGTGATTGCTACATTTAAGAAGAATACTGTTGCAGCTTGTTTTCCTCCCCTCGCTGTCTGTGTTTTAGAACAGAGGTGTCAAACTCCCATCCTGGAGGTCTACGTCCTGGAGGGACTTTACGCCCTGGAGGGTCGCCGCCTTTTTTAATGCTGTGTTCAAGTTGTTCTCACGACTGGGATTTATGAGACAAGTTTCAGTTGTAATAGTCAAAATCTTAAAGTACTTTCGGGATTCAATATGGCCGCACAATGTGATGTCACTTCCAGGTTGGAGCGTTCCAGTTTATCACCACAACGTGCAGACAGACCAGGAACGGTGCTCAGGAAATAGATTCAAGAGGATTTCAATTTTGATAGTTGGGACTGCTTTTTCATATATACATGTTGCGACCTAAGCACATGTACCTCTGAGAACACGGGACGTTAAATCAGAAATGGCACATCCCGAACTTTATTCTTGTTCTTATGGAGTATGAATCGGGCTAAAGGTCCTGCTTCTTCACCCGTTAAACACCGTTCCTCCTGCTGTGCCGCCGGGAACGGTAAACCCGACGCCGCTCAAAGACCAGGAATCGAATCGTTTCCACGGCAACAGATACACACTACTCCGCTCCATACCAGCAAGAGAAATTTTGTCTGTGCAGACATACTGTAGTTAGCGTGAAACTAAGTTTGTTTACTGTGTATATTGAGTCAATGATGGCGCTTCCTGCTCATTGTTGTGTACCGTGCATGAACAATGCACCAATCGGATCCCCCGGCTCAGCATCAGTGAGACTTTTTTGTTCCATAACCTTCATAATCTCTTAAGAAAATCAAAATGACTGTCTTACTGAGTCCAACGTCAGCTGCCAAGGCACGTTGCAAGAGGCCTTGCTCAACAATTCTGCCATGGTCAAAAACCCTGGAGCTTTTCTGCTTTTGCCATCAGGCGGTCTTGACCGTGTGATCACTTCACAGAAAATGAAATGGAGTCAATATTTCTGTGCAGATTTTGGCTTTTAAACACTGTGGTCTTAAAACGTTTGAAAACATTTTTTCAATAATAATAATGGCTTAGATTTATATAGCGCTTTTTATATAGAGCTGAGTCAAAGCGCGTACAGAGACCACTATTCATTCATACCAGTCCCACCAGTGATGGTAAGCTATGTTGTAGCATGCTGACAGAGGCGTGGCTGCCATTGTGCACCTCCGACCACCACCAACATTCATGCACCATTCATACGAGGCAATGTGGGTAAAGTGCCTTGCCCAAGGACACAACGACAATGACTGTTTGATAGCGTGGGATTCGAACCGCCAACCCTCCGGTTATTGGACGACCGACTCTACCGCTGAGCCAGCATCGCCCCAATAAATTCAATTTCATTCTTCTTTTTGCATAATGAAGCTCTACGTAGAACCTTCCGAAGATGTACTGGTCTTGGGGTTTTTATTGGGAGTTTACCACATGAAATTTACAACTTCATTGGTACACTTTGGAGAAGAGGAAAAAAGAAAAGAACTTTTGGAAAAGAGGATAAAGGAGTGGAGTGTGCTATAAAAGCTCTGGAAAATGAGCCTTGACGACTGCCGCAAATTTCCTCCGCTGTCAGCAGTCCTTCTCTATAACCTGCAGTCTGTCTGAAACAAGCTGGATGAGGTGGAGGCCTGGGTGAAGCTCACACCACATTCAAAGGACACATCTCAGTGTTTCCTCATTCATTTAGGAGTGGCGGGCCCCATTTCTTCGAGGGATGCACCTATCCACATTTTTTCACTTCCGATCCAATCCTGATACCTGAATTTGGATATCTGCTGATACCGATACTATTGCGATACCAGAGCTCTGTTTGCTTTATTTTTGTTATTTTCATTATTTCTGATTTTAGATGAGGTTGTAATAAACTCCTCTCTACAGGCAAGTATTTAAAATGTACGAATGTAGGGATGAGGCCGATCAGATCCAGTATCGGTATCGCGATTCGATACAAACGTAAATTCACGGATCGGAAATTTCCGATTCAACCTGCGGAGATTTCCGATCCATGAGCCTCGCCTGTGCTTTACTGTTGCTGAAACGACTCCACAGTGTTTCCCTGCTGCTGCTCTGCTCGCTGGCTGCAAACTGTGGAATGAATTTCCTGAAGGGAGGCTGGTCTCAATGAGACGCGGAGGAATGAGTCAGGAAATCCATTCCACAGTATGCAGCCAGCGAGCAGGCTAGCGTAGTAGTACTGTGCTATCCAACTTTTCATGACATTATGTTGCCACACCACAAAGCAACACAGCAACGTGGATGTGTGCAAAGCAGTAGTACAGCCAGGCGGTCACTCTGCTGCCAGACATCACCATTTTAAAACGCCAGCTCGCCGAGGATAGCGGCACTGACATCAAAACAATGAACAGCAGCTCCTCCGCTGTAGCGGGCGATTCACATCTCCGTGAAGCTGCGTCCTACTCCGCGCTAAACTCCCTGAAAATAGTCCCAATCATTTGTGCTGCGTTGCTAAAGAATTTCCCCAGGGATTAACAAAGTGACTCCGAGGTGTTAAAGATATAACAAGTTTATTATGAGATGATGACGTCACGCAGACCCCCACAATGTCCAAATTGAACAAAAATTGTTTGTACTGCTTCCTTTTCTGACCTCATACTAACCTCAAGTTGTCTTTTGAGAGAATACATGCGTACATTTCATACTTGCCTGTAGAGAGCAGTTTATTACAGCCTCATATAAAATAATTCAGCAATAATGATATTATAATATTAAAATAAACAGAGCTCTGGTATCGGAATAGTATTGTTAGATATCCAAATTCAGGTATCAGACTCGGATAGGAAGTGAAAAAACCTGGATTGGTGCATCCTTATACGAATGTATGCATGTATTCTCTCAAAAGGCAACTTGATAAGGTTAGTATAAGGTCAGAAATGAAGCAGTACAAATAATTTTTGTTCAAAATTGGACAATGTGGGGGTCTGCATGACGTCATCATTTCATAATAAACTAGTTCTATGTTTAAAACCTCAGAATCACTTTATTAATCCCTGGGGAAATCCTTTAGCAAGGCAGCACCAACAGCAATTTTTCCAGCTCTAACGCAGCACAAACGATTGGCACTATTTTCACTGAGTTTTGCGTGGAGTAGGACGCAGCATCGCGGGGGTCTGAATCACCTCCTGACAGCACGGAGAAGCTGCTTTTCATTGTTTTGAAGCCGCTGTCAGCGCTGTTCACCTCGGCGAGCTGGTGTTTTAAAATGGTGACGTCTGGCTGCAGAGAAGCCGCTTCGCTGTACAACTACTTTGCAGACATTGCACGTTGCTGTTGCTTTGCGGTGTTTTCAGCGTAAAATCCATCCAAACAGCAGCATGTTGTCATGAAAAGTTGGATAGCCACAGTGCTACTACGCTAGCCTGCTGGCTGGCTGCAAACTGTGGAATGGATTTCCTGACTCATTGAGACCAGCCTCCGTTCAGGAAATTCATTCCACAGTTTGCAGCCAGCGAGCAGAGCAGCAGCAGGGAAATACTTGTGGAGTCATTTTAGCAACAGTGAAGCAGACGAGGCTCATGGATCAGAAATCTCAGCAGGTTGGATCAGAAATTTCCAATCCGTGAATTATGTTTGTATCCCTAATTCCTTCAAATGCCTTTTTTTAAAATTTTCTTTTATTGAGGCATATACATCACTGCAAGCCTCCACCTTCACAGCAGAGTCCTGCACTGGGTTAGGTACTCAGTCACGTTCTCTGATTGGAGGGCGGGGGGGGGGGGGGGGGGGGGGGTTCAGTGGAACAGACAGAACACAGGCAGTAGTTTGTCTGCTGAAGACAGTTTAAATCGCGGCAGGTCCATTTCAGTGCACCATTTTAGGTAGCGAGCCGTCAAGCCGTCAAGCCGTCATTTGGTCGGTCAATTTCCGAAAAAGACGGCCAACAAAATGATGGTTTGGTCAAAGCCGTCTAAAATGTGTGTGCAGGAGAAGCTCAGCCGAGTGAAATCATTGGTCACAGAGAGGTTATAACTGTTGACACACCTGACAGGCAGTGCTGCACTGTGACTTTACACCACGGAAGTCAAACATAAGGCCCGTGGGCCAAAATCAACCTGCAAAAGGCTCCAATCCGGTCCCACAAACCACCAAGTAAAGTAGTTATATAGGATTAGGACAGGATATATAAGATATAGAACTTTTTTTTTAATATATATATTTCCCAGTATTTTTCAACATAACGTTTCATTAAATTTGAGATTGTAGTCATTTTCAGTACGAATTGTGTGATCTTGCAAAATTCTAGACAATTTCATCATGTACACTGTGCGTCACAACGAAGCAAACCTATGCCGTCAATTTAGTGCCAAAATCACAAGCGCATAAAAACTGTAATCGCACACGGTGAGACCACTCTCTGCGTGAGTGGTGCCTTTCTGCGTGCTCGCTGTCTCTGTCAGTGCGCTCGCTGTGACACCTGTGATCTCTCTGCGCGCTGTGATGTTGAGTTTTGGCACTTTGGGGGCGGGCATTGCATAGACGGCCTCGTAATCCCCCTCCTTTCTGATTGGTCACTTTAAACGTCACTGTTTCCTGGTCATAAAATTAATGACAGACTATCAATACAATTAATGAATAGGGTTTTAATATTACTTAGAAAAAAACTGATTTACGTTTTGTGAACAGCCCAGATTAAGGAAAATTAGGTGTTGACCAGACGTCACTTTAGCTGGCACAGTAAAAAAAAAACAAAAAAAACCTAGCTCCATAAATTGGTCCCAGTATAAAATCAAACGAAATCTGAGAGATAACTATGGAAGACTACAATCCGATTCATACTCCATAAGAACAAGAACAAAGTTCGGCACTGCGAGGTCCTGCCGAACAAAATGATGTAATTTCCAAAAACTTTGTTTTGGCTGTGCCAACCGTCCTGGCCGAACTATCTACATGCCACACTGCCAAAACTTCTGCACTGCTGTGTGCTGCGCATGTTTGTTCCAGCTCGCTAATGACTTAGTCATATTTTAATGATGTTTAGCTTGTAACATCGCTACTGTGCGAGTCCCGCAGCTCGTTAAAATGTCGAAGGGCGGGTTTACGTGATGCACCTGAAAGCATCACTCAGCTCCTGCAGTTAAAACCAGACCAACATCGCGCTCGGACACAAACTTTCTGCTGTGCTGTTGAAAAGTTAAAACGCTGCTTCACAGATGTGTGCCTGCCGTGAGGGGGCGTGGCCTACGGGTTCGACAGCTTCTTCACAGAGCATGAATTGTCCCGCCGGAAATTTTTTTTAGTTCGGCAGCTGGCTGACGTCACAGCCCGACTTTTCTTCTTGTTTTTATGAGCGCCAAAGTGCCAAAACTCAACATCACCGCGCGCAGAGAGATCACAGAAGACACAGCGAGCGCACAGACAGAGACTGCAAGCGTGCAGAAAGTGGTCTAACTGTACGCGATTACAGTTTTTATGCGCTTGTGATTTTGGCACTAAATTGACGCTATACAAAACGTTCAAGTGTAAATTCAAAGGTTATTATAGCAATATTTTACCAGTCCAGTCCATTCAAGATGAAACTGAACCTTTTGTAGCCCCTGAAGATTATATTTAATATCTATTATGTATACCTCTTTGTGTATGTATATATATATATATATATATATATATATTGTATACATCTTTATTTTGGTTCAGTTATGTCTTTTTAAATAAGCATGTTTCTTCCATAACATATTTAGTGTTTGATTCATTCAATATCAACTGGTCCTACAATTTATCAAGTCACAATGTAGCATTTAATAGTCCAGAACGCATTAGAAAGCACCAATTAAGGTCTATTTTTTCAAACCTTTCCCAGGGGAGGAAATGTCTATAATTTTTTTTTATTACTATTTGTATATCGTCTTGTTTTTAACCTCACCTGATTTATCTTTGAGCTTATCCATTATTATCTTGCTCGATGACAGGTATACATAGGCTCCTTACAATGCTCTGAAAATCTCTCTCCCTCCCATGCTTAAATATATTCCCAGGACAGATTGTTCATTTAATTGTGTTTCTGACTGACTGTATGCATGAATGAAGCTACAATCCGATTTCTCAGCTCAGGGCCGAGGGGGAGAAAACTTTTCAATTATAACGAGAATAACCCCACAAGCAACAAAAAATATACATCAGAACAACAGCATAAAATAAACTGCTGTGTGAACATAGCCTTGCTGCACAGATGAGCTGGACACTGAAGAAAACCACACTCATGACCTTTGTATGACGTCATTGTAGTGCCAAAAACCCAAGAGCATAAAAAACTGTAATCGCACACAGTTAGACCACTTTCTGTGTGCGCGTTGTCTCGGACTGTGCTCTCGCTGTGAATTCTGTGATCTCTCCGCACGCGGTGATGCTGAGTTTTGGCACCTTGGGGGCGGGCGTTGCATAGACGGCCTCGTAATCCTCCTCCTTTCTGATCGGTCACTTTAAACGTCACTTGTTACGGCTCAGAGCCAATCAGAGGTGCAGCAGGGCGGGTCATCACAGTGAAAAGTAAGTGGCTGTTTCCTGGGAGAAAAAAGAAAGTTAAAAACATTTCTCTGGGGCTATCATGGCTGAGCAAGTAAGTCTTACACGGTTATCCCTCAGATTTCTTTTGGTTTTATGCTGAGACCAAGGTATGGAGCTCGTTTTTTTTTTACTGTGCCAGCTAAACTGACGTCTGGTCAACGCCTAATTTTTCTTAATCTGAGTTGATTTGCAGAAGCGGACATCTTTTTCTTTTTTTTTTAAAGTAATATTAAAACCCTATTCATTAATTCTATTTCTACTAAACTGACTATACCTGCAATTATAAAATCAATAATTAGGCCCATATGATAATCCTCCGGTCCTGATATGAAGTACGCAGAGAAGTGGGTTCAGGTGGACTTACTCTTGTGTAAAAGAGCCCAACAGCAGATGGAGGAAAGATAATGAATAGTTGCACATTGCTGCATATATTCAACATTTACATATGCAAATGTTAAATAAATAAATAAAAATATTCGTATTGATGTTATAATTGCAAGTATAGTCAGAAGAAAGTTCAGTAGAAATAATTAATGACAGACTACCAAAAGAATTAATGAATAGGGTTTTAATATTACTTTAAAAAAAGATTTATTTTTCTACAATCAACTCAGATTAAGAAAAATTAGGCGTTGACCAGACGTCAGTTTAGCTGGCACAGTAAAAAAAAAAAAACGAGCTCCATACCTTGGTCTCACAGCATAAAACCAAAAGAAATCTGAGGGATAACTGTGTAAGACTTACTTGCTCAGCCATGATGGCCCCAGAGAAACGTTTTTTCTTTTCTTTTTTCTCCCAGGAAACAGCCACTTACTTTGCCCTGTGATGACCCGTTCTGCACCTCTGACTGGGCAAGAACAAGTGACGTTTAAAGTGACCAATCAGAAAGGAGGAGGATCACGAGGCCGTCTATGCAACGCCCGCCCCCAAAGTGCCAAAACTCAACATCACCGCGTGCAGAGAGATCACAGAATTCACAGCGAGAGCACAGTCCGAGACAACGCGCACACAGAAAGTGGTCTAACTGTGTGCGATTACAGTTTTTATGCGCGTGGGTTTTTGGCACTACAATGACGCCATACCTTTGACCCTCAGACAGAAGATGCACTGACCATGTGCACCACCTCTGGGTAGATGGGCTCTGTGATGACGTTCCTGTTGTGGGTGATGTACTCCACCATCTCGCTGAGAGCCGCCCGCTTCACTTCCTTCCATTTCAGGTCGCTCAGCGGGTCGGACAGGAAGTCGAACAGGACACAGCACTGACGGAGCTTCTGGATGAAGAGCTTCTCCTGCTCAGCAGGGGCCACATCTGAAGACAAAACCAGAGGAAAGAGGAGTGAAGGACAAGAAACCAAACCAGAGGGAAGAGACAACTGAAGCAAGAGTTGGAAACTTCACAGGGCTGCACATGGAGGAAACTTTAACAGAAGGGCTCAAAGAAAGAATGCATGTGACCAATTGGCTCAGGGAATCGTGTCTGGCACTTCACTGACCAGCGTCGCATAGATTAGATCCGTCTTTCATTTATGTATGAAAAGCTGGCAGAATTTAGGCTGTGACAGAAAAAACTGACACATAATCACTCCACTGAAACAAGGGGTGCGCCATACGGCCACATCAGATCGTGGAGGATTAGAACATGCTGACAATCAGGCAAAGCAGAGATGGTAGAAATGTCTGTAGAACACATTCTATATGTTGCAGTTCTATGCTGACACATCAGAAGTTCCGCGTGCACCCGACCAACCAATCATAGCGAATGACGAGCGTGTATGTTTTGGTTGTGTAGCGAGGAGGTGTGGGAGTTGGTCCTGAAAAAAAAAAACCTCCACAACCATCGTGGGGAAATGGTTTGGCAAAGTGCAAACAACCGTGATTTGCCAGTGGCTGCCATGCACTGACACATTTCATACATAATCTGTCATAACACGCCTCCTTTTCAGAAGGAGAGAAAAACTCTGTCAGATGTCTGAGCAGTAATACGCTCTGAAGCTGCTGAAGTATTAACAATCAGGTTATAGACTTTGGAGTTCCATTGTTTAAATCGCTGCACTTTAAGAGATAACCTAAAATGAAGAGATTATTTGCAGTCAAGTTCTGTGAGCAGATGTGACTGTTTCTACATGTCGGTATTGTATGTGTATATACATGTCTAGAAAATATTTAGATATGTGTATCTGTATTTATTTGATATATTTTGAATAGCGCAATTCCATAAAGATGATACATTGTAATATATGATATATAATACATAACTTAAAAATATGTAATATAGTCTTAACTTTTCAATAAGTAATTTATATTAATGTAATAGTGCTAACATATTTACTTATGGAGATGGGGTGGGATTTAATAAGTGATATTTCTTCCCACTTCTTTTTGGATATGCCAAGTCAAAAGTATACCGTTTGATTGGTTGAATATCTTTGGTTTCAAATCCTTTTTGAATATTTGCACATGTTCAAAATAAAAAATGTTATCAAATGAAAGAATGTCAGTTACTAAAATTGCATTTTTATTTTGTATAAGCTTTTTAGTATTTTTGTACTTAAATCCAGTTAAAATGATTGTTAAATAATATTTTGCAGACTTGCCTCAGTTTATATCAGCTGGTGTTTTTATTTTTCCCATTTGAAATAAGTCTAGTTTTATTTGAATTATTTGATATTTTGTTATGTAATTTCTATTCTACTTTTCATGTTTCACTGTTCATGTGAAAGCTCCCTGAAAAGCCAGGCACAGTTTAGTTTTTCTTTTTTGATCCATGAGTGCACTTTAGTGTCGTCGTTTACCTTTTAGTATGTTTAAGTTATGTATGTTCAGAAAGGTTCTTTGGCCTAAATTGTCTTTTATTTTTTCTGTTGGGGCTGTTTTACATCGGCAAATTATTTGGTTGCACCGTTCAGAAACTTGCAAATTAATCTCAAAAGTCAATGTAAAAAAAATGTGATAAAATCATGATTGTGATTTTATTACAAAACAAATGGTGATATATTTTTGCCATATTGCCCACCCCTAACGGAAACAGTGCACCGTCCACATGAAGCCGACACTTTGGATATTAGCCCGCACCAACCACGCCGCTGCTGGCTAGTCACGCTCAAGCGTTTGGTAGCACAGCCTCTCACCACGATGGCCTCCACGTTCGCGTCACTTGACTTATTGACACTTGAAAGGCTTCAGAAAGTTTCTGGAAGATTAAATGTCTGCCACTGATAACGGTCCTCCAGGTTGCTTCTTATTAGCCTAAAACCTCGGGACTTCGTCCCCCCCCCCGGCCTCCCGCCAGGGTGCTGCCCCTGCGCCAAGTCCGGGTGCCTGGGCGGTCCCAAACCCTCGACCTAACTTACAGTGGTCCCACCCTGAAAGCTGCCAGAAAGTCCTGGTGCGAACCCTGCACGGGTGAGAACAGACGCACATTTTGAAAAGACGCCAGCGGAAACTGTCTCTACTGTCTCTGTAAATAGGTGAAACGACCTGCTTTGGAAATCTGCTTCATGGACAGTAACGAGTCATTAATGTAAACAGGCCAATTACCATCCCAACAACAATATCCTGACGATATCCTATCAAATGTGACTTCTTTCCAAAAACAAATATGAAAGTTTTTCTTGCTTACCAGGACGTCTATGGAAGAACACAAAGTTTCACAACAGCAGCTCATGTGCATTCAAGAGTGCTTAAATTTACACAATTCTAATCTATTCTGTCAAATTTGTCAGAAAATTTTAAGAAAAGAAGGATGAAACCACTAAAATCACGAACAAAAACAGCTGAAAATAGCTGAATTACGTTCATTTCGTCATTCTTAAACGTATATTATATAGGGATGCACCAATCCAAGCTTTTTCACTTCCGATCCGATCCTGATACCTGAATTTGGATATCTGCCCATACCAATATTACTCCGATACCAAAGATCAGTTTGCTTTAATATTAATATTGTTATTATCAATATTGTTGATTTTATTTGAGGCTGTAATAAACTCCTCTCTATACAGTATAAGTATGGAATGTAAAAATGAATGCATGTATTCTCCCAAAATAGAAATAAAAAAACAAAAGAATCAAAAGACAACTTGAGGTTAGTATCAGGTCAGAAATGAAGCAGTACAAACTATTCTTGTTCGATGTGGACAATGTGGGGGTCTGCGTGACGTCATCGTCTCATAATAAACTAGTTCTATGTTTAAAACACCAGAATCACCTTATTAATCCCTGGGGAAATCATTTAGCAAGGCAGCACCAACAGCAATTTTTCCAGCTCTAACGCAGCACAAACGATTGGCACTATTTTCACTGAGTTTTGCGTGGAGTAGGACGCAGCATCGCGGGGGTCTGAATCACCTCCTGACAGCACGGAGAAGCTGCTTTTCATTGTTTTGAAGCCGCTGTCAGCGCTGTTCACCTCGGCGAGCTGGTGTTTTAAAATGGTGACGTCTGGCTGCAGAGAAGCCGCTTCGCTGTACAACTACTTTGCAGACATTGCACGTTGCTGTTGCTTTGCGGTGTTCTGAGCGTAAAATCCATCCAAACAGCAGCATGTCGTCATGAAAAGTTGGATAGCCACAGTGCTACTACGCTAGATTGCTGGCTGGCTGCAAACTGTGGAATGGATTTCCTGACTCATTGAGACCAGCCTCCGTTCAGGAAATTCATTCCACAGTTTGCAGCCAGCGAGCAGAGCAGCAGCAGGGAAATACTTGTGGAGTCATTTTAGCAACAGTGAAGCAGACGAGGCTCATGGATCAGAAATCTCAGCAGGTTGGATCAGAAATTTCCAATCCGTGAATTATGTTTGTATCCCTAATTCCTTCAAATGCCTTTTTTTAAAATTTTCTTTTATTGAGGCATATACATCACTGCAAGCCTCCACCTTCACAGCAGAGTCCTGCACTGGGTTAGGTACTCAGTCACGTTCTCTGATTGGAGGGCGGGGGGGGGGGGGGGGGGGGTTCAGTGGAACAGACAGAACACAGGCAGTAGTTTGTCTGCTGAAGACAGTTTAAATCGCGGCAGGTCCATTTCAGTGCACCATTTTAGGTAGCGAGCCGTCAAGCCGTCATTTGGTCGGTCAATTTCCGAAAAAGACGGCCAACAAAATGATGGTTTGGTCAAAGCCGTCTAAAATGTGTGTGCAGGAGAAGCTCAGCCGAGTGAAATCATTGGTCACAGAGAGGTTATAACTGTTGACACACCTGACAGGCAGTGCTGCACTGTGACTTTACACCACGGAAGTCAAACATAAGGCCCGTGGGCCAAAATCAACCTGCAAAAGGCTCCAATCCGGTCCCACAAACCACCAAGTAAAGTAGTTATATAGGATTAGGACAGGATATATAAGATATAGAACTTTTTTTTTATATATATATATTTCCCAGTATTTTTCAACATAACGTTTCATTAAATTTGAGATTGTAGTCATTTTCAGTACGAATTGTGTGATCTTGCAAAATTCTAGACAATTTCATCATGTACACTGTGCGTCACAACGAAGCAAAGCTCCGAAATTTCCGATCCGTGAATTATGTTGGTATCGGATCCCGATACAGATCCTGGATCGGACACATCCCTAATGTTATAGATACTTTTTTTCACCTGATAAAGACGGACATGTCATGATGACGCTCTGAGGGGCATGTCAGCAAGGTAAAACATTCCTGCTTCAACTTGTTGTTAAGAAAGGATCGATAATAATAAGCTGAAAATGTCATGAAATGTTTAGAATCATAAATTGTAATTGAAACTTTAAAAATAACAAGCTACCTCTGTGTGTGTGTGTGTGTGTGTGTGTGTGTGTGTGTGTGTGTGTGTGTGTGTGTGTGTGTGTGTGTGTGTGTGTGTGTGTGTGTGTGTGTGTGTGTGTGTGTGTGTGTGTGTGTGTGTGTGTGTGTGTGTGTGTGTGTGTGTGTGTGTGTTTATACCATGCTATTACTGTTGTGTGACTAATGCACTTTGTTAAAGCACAATAAGGTTTGGGTAACTAAGGTTAATAAGGGTTATGATGGTATTGTTGTTATTTACACAGTTGAGTAATGGGGGGGCCTCTGTATGGTGGTTATTGTGTGCTGTTCCTCTCCATCACAAGTGCCTGGGTGGACCACTGAGGCTTCATGGCTGCGCCCAATGAAAGGCTCCCTGAGGAGTGTTTTTTGTGGGGAAGTATGCTCTGCTATTCTATATGTGTTCATTTATTTTATTTTTTGTACCATTTGTTTAGTTAAGTTTGCCTTAAGCAACCTGCCTATACACGCATATCGACATGACTGAAAACCCTTTTTCTTTTATTGGTGGCCTCTGATCTTCAGTCCACCTCCTGGAACATAAGGGGACTAAATAAACTCATCAAACTGAGGCAGGCAATGAAAAGGATTCAACAACTAAAAGCTAAAATAGTTTTCCTCCAGGAGACCAATTTAACACCTGATGATGCAAGTAGAGTGAGGAGAAGATGGCATGAATGGACTTTTAGTTCACATTCGAGGAGCCTAATTACATTAAATTCATAGTTCTGTACCATTCCAGCTCATCAGTGTAACTGAGGCTCAGTATGGCAGATATCTTATCACACAATGTGAGCTTTCTTCAGACATCTATTCTTCTCTATAGCACCGCACCCTGGTGGGTATATCATTGGAGGCGATTTTAACTGCACGCTTACTCCAATTTTAGATAGATCTACAAGCAAAGATGCCTCTTGCACAAGGAAAGCACGACTTCATTATATGAAAGACCTAATTTGGTTGATGTATGGAGGAGCGTGCATCCTAAATCAATCCACTTTGTCATGCTATTTAAACCAGACTTTTTCAAGATTTGATTACTATTTAGTCTCAGCTGTAGTCTAACATAACAAGCAGTTTGTATGATCATATCGTAATCTCTGATCTCAGAATCATTTCACCTTAAATTTCCTTCATTTCGCCGGGAGAACCACGTTGAGATTAATAATCTCTTTTTAGTAGTGTGTTCTGGAGAGCTGGGGGGGGGGGGGGGGGGCTGAGGGTCTTGCTCAGGGACCCCAGTGCATGTTTTTTTTGGACTGTGGGGGTAACCGGAGTATCCGGAGGAAACCCACAAATATTAGAATAGCATGCAAACTCCCAGTACATGAACCCACAACCTTCTTGCTGTGAGGCGTGAGCGCTAACCACTGTGCCACCCTACTTTCCTTTTCATCACAGTGGCGTTTACAGTCGGGGTGACCCAGGGACCCAGAGTTTATGCAGTATATTGTAACACAAATAGACATGTATTTTGAAAAAATGATTCACCAAACATCTGCGTCTGTGAGACGGGAGGCCTTTAAGAGGCCAAATGATCCGTTTTACCAGCTTCAAACACAAACTTCATAAACAGGAAATGGAACAACTTGGAAAACCTATCATAAACATAGAAAAGCAACCGTTTCATAAGGCTACGACTCAACTAAACACAGAACTTCATAGGTTAAGAGCGAAGCACAACATATTCTCTACAAATATAGCAATTAAAAGTTTAATGAGACCAACAGTCCCATTCTGACCAAGGTGAGAAGGCTGGTAAACTACTAGCCTGGCGTATAAAACTGTTGCAAGCAGAGAAAGCAATAAACTCAATTCAAACAGCTGAAGGGGTGATAACAACTGACCCAAAAGAAATCAACAACACATTTTTAAGTTTCTAGGACCATTTGTACAGCTCCGACTATTCAGATTTAGCTCCCCAGGCACAAAAAGAATTCTTGGAATCAAGAGTTTATCCCTTTAGATAATGAACCCAATGAACAAGCACCGTCTGATAGACGGGTTTTCGTGCGGCTACACTGACAGAAGTTGTGGACCGGTTACGGTTTTCCGCTACCCCTCCATTGAGGTACCTAACACCACGGAACGGGTCTCATAAGGAGCGACAACGCAGCCGTCTGCCGATTGGTAGTCACTCTCGACTTGCCCGCAATATTTAAATATTTCATCGGCCATAAACCTTCCGTTATTGTTTACATCCACCGCTTTGAGCTCACTGGTTGTTTTGTTAACTGGGTTTATGGAAACATCGGTCCTCCAACGAGGTGCAGACGCTCCTCTTAGTAGCACGAGGAGATTCACCAGGAGCCGGCTGCTGCTGTTCACAATGAGAAACTTTAAGCTGTGTCACAGAGAACGGAGGCTGAAGGCTTTAGTTGGACGACCGTCTGAGCTGCAGCTGGCTGCCGCTTCCGCATTCTTTCCCCGACACATACCAGCGTCGTTCACAGCCCCACCTACATTTTAACCATAATGTCATTTTCACTTTACACTGGGAGTCAAACATAAGGCCTGTGGGCCAAAACCGGCCGCAAAAGGCTACAATCTGGCACCACAAACACCAAGCAAGGAGGTTATACAGGATTTATAGCAGAGTTTGTTTTTTTTTTTTTCATTTCACTGTATTTTGCAGCAGAATGATTGATTAAAATTGACTTTATATTGAGATTATAGTCATTTCCAGCACCAATTGTGTGATCTTGCAAAATTATAGGCAGTTTTATCATGTACACTGTGACCACAACCAAGCAAAACTTTCTAAGTATAAATTTAAAGGTTACTATAGCAATATTTTACCAGTCCAGCCCGCTCAAGATGAAACTGGACTTCTATGTTGCTTCTGAAGTCAAATTTAATTTAGTATTTATTTTGTATACCTCTTTGTATCTATTATATACATGTATATGTATTGTATAAATCTTGATATTGGCTCAGTTATGTGCTTTTATATAAGTATGTTTCTTCCATAATATATTATTTGGTGTTAGGTTCATTCAATATCATCACAATGTAGTATTTTGTAGTCCACAATGCATTATGCACAATTTAAGGTCTATTTCTCTTTCCCCGGGTGTTTGTGGGGGGGGACTAAACCTTTGTTTTTTTTTTGGGGGGGGGGGGGGGGGGCTCCATTTATTTATTTGTATTTACTTGATATTATGATTGTATAGTACATAAATTTACATTTTATACATTTGACCAGCATCGGACAGCTGGTTGCTTGATGTATGGAACAAGGATTCACCCTAAGGTCACTTGATAAGAACAACCTGACGAGGCGTTGATTTGACTGTTGGTGGGACTGCTTTTTATTATTAATTTTAGTTCATTTATTGATGTACTTATTTTTCATGTGTGTCTGTGTTTTTCTTCCCCCATTTATCTGCACATTCCAATGGAAAAAAAAAATGAGAAACAAAAGTTTATTGCATTTGAAACGGTATTCCTACATTATTATGACATCTCCTTTAATTTGTGGTTGATTTGGCCTCCCAAAAAATCATTTCTGGAGCAATATATCGTCCAAAATTTTGTTATCATCACAGGTCTATCGCAGGTACACAAGAGCGCATGAGCGATGTCTGCGGTTTGGAGACATATTAATAAAGTAAATCACAGAGCTCTCCATTTCAACCCTAACGATTAGTAGGTGACCCTTGGTGGAAGGGTGGAAGATGAAAGTGTTGCAGTTGTCGCTGGTTTAAACAGAAGAGCTATCCCTTTACTGAAATTGGTCCCATGGACGAGGGACTATGAGCCCCCCACCATAGACCCCAATCTCCCTGGTCTGCTGGAATAGTAAGCGTCTCCTATAATAATAAAAAGGTACATCTACCCTTTTCTGGGTAGCAACCTCAGAAATTAAATTCCTTTTCTGTCGGTCCCTTCCCACCATTGATGTTCAGAGATCCTATTTTTAGTTTCTGCATGGAGATGAAAAAGAAGAAACAGGAAGTGAGCAAAGAACAGTAGAGAGGGGAAGACACCGAGTGAAACACGATCATGTTGCTGTCTTTGTTTTTCTAACAGGTCTGTCACATTTTTCTGTGGTGACGTGCTTTTTTTTTTTTTTTTTTTAAAGGCAAAATCACTTTTTTCATCCCATAGGACAAATCCAACAAGTCTCTTCAGAATGTCGACAGACATGATGAACTTTTCTGTGCCACTGAAGGAATCGCTACATTGACAGACTCAAGTCAAATCAAGGAAGTTAATGTTTTCCATATATTAGAGATCGTCTGCATTCCTCTCACAGATACCGTGTCTGACCATGAGTCTTCGTCCATTTCACCCTCATATGACACCTGGTTATTTAGCTCTTCACTGGAAGGATCATTGTCCAAGCCTGTAGAGCTTGTTGAGTCTTCCTCCTCTGCAGCCTGAGACTGGATGTCAGTGTGTGCATATTGAGGCCTGTCCACACCGGCCAAAATCTTTTTACTCCCCGTCGCTCTTAAAAAACCATTCCGTCCATACCGTCACTATACAAAACAACTCAAAACAGGAGGAGGAGAGGAGCAGGAGGACAGGGGAGTAGCGAGGAGAGAGCAGGAGGACAGGAGAGCAGGATGAGAGGAGAACAGGAGGGGAGGAGAGAGCAGGAGCAGGAGAGAGGAAAGGAGCAGGAGGAAAGGGGAGCAGGATGAGAGGAGCAGGAGGAGTAGCAAGGAGAGAGCAGGACGAGTAGCGAGGAGAGGAGCAGGAGGAGTAGCGAGGAGAGAGCAGGAGGAGTAGCGAGGAGAGAGCAGGAGGAGTAGCGAGGAGAGGAGCAGGACGAGTAGCGAGGAGAGGAGCAGGACGAGTAGCGAGGAGAGAGCAGGAGGAGTAGCGAGGAGAGAGCAGGAGGAGTAGCGAGGAGAGGAGCAGGACGAGTAGCGAGGAGAGGAGCAGGACGAGTAGCGAGGAGAGAGCAGGAGGAGTAGCGAGGAGAGGAGCAGGAGGAAAGGGGAGCAGGAGGGGAGGAGAGAGCAGGAGGAGTAGCGAGGAGAGGAGCAGGAGAGAGGAGAAGAGCAGGAGGAGAGCAGGAGGAGCAGAGATGAGAGAGAAGAGCCTTCTTCCCCGTGCAGTGACCTCACTTCCTTTGACATCAGCGCGCGGGGAGAGGAGGAGGGGAAGAGAGGGGGGGGGGGGGGAGCGGCTAGCTAGCAAGCCCTGATTTTAGCTTCATGTTTAGCAGTCAGTACTCACATCCCCTCCACAGATCAACACAGTCCACACATTAAAGACCCTCCTTCCCACATTCAGCTCAGTCTGAACTCGGACTAACAGCTCCTCCAGAGTGGAGCAGCCGGAGCTCCGCACAGCCGCTCCGCTCGCTCGCTCGCTCTCTGGGACAATACCGGGGAACAATCGGTCCTAACGTACCTCTGAAGTGCATGAGAGCCACCGGCTGAAATGGCCCATTGGAATTGGGAGCATCCACAACCATCTTTTCTCCGGCGTTATTGCATGTCAACATCTAAATCTCAACCAGGAAGGCTCCACTCAGGGCGACGGGCCAGCCTCCATTTTAGCACAAAGCGGAGAGAAAATGAAGCTCCTGCTAGAGGGAACGGCTACTCGTGATGTCACCAGACCAGCTCACCGCTGATTGGCTGGGCTCATCATCCCTGGACAAACAGGGGTTCGCGTCGCTGGCAGAGAGCATCGGGCAGAGAGGGACAGTGATTGGACGAATCAGAGAACAGGGGGCGGGACCTGGGCTGAAATCACGTAGTGGCCCTGACCATAGACATATTATTGACAATGGACGACTGCATGCTTAGCCACCACTAGACTTTGTACATGTTCTTGTTCAATTTAAAAAAAAAAGAAAAAGAAAAGAAGATATAATATTGGCCTAGTTCAGTCCCGCCCACTTTCAATTCTCAGTTATTCTGCATTTTCTCTTAAGCATTTGTGGTTACGGAAAATTACATCACGGTGTACAGCAGTGCAGTGTTTTTATCTCATCTATAAAACTACCATAAAACATAACAAGCAACGCTGCTACCAGGATATTAAAGTGGGAACACATGATAACTGAGCTGGGATGATTAGACAAGGCATCATGTTGCCTTATCCTTCTTTAATTTTGACCTGAAAGGACAACATATGTAAGGACTGTGGTAACTTTCGGTGACCAGTGATGCCGGAAACACGTTAATTAATAATGTGTTCCTCTCATATGACCACTTTATTTCAGTAACGAGTAATCTAACGCGTTACTACTTCCAAACCAGTAATCAGATTAAAGTTACTTCTCCAAGTCACTGTGCGTTACAACTGTAACGTCCAACAGGAAGAGTTTCCTGTCTGCACAGCCGCTTTATTATTAAGCAGAACCTGGCCTTTCCTCTGTTCTCCTTCAAACTGAAAGACATGCAGGGCACTTCCTTGTTTACGCATCAACGGGCCAATGTCTGAGTATCAATGAAACTAACATTGTAGGAAATGGAGGGAAATTAAGGGAACATTACACGGTCGAATGCAAAGCTTTTGTCTCTGTAACAGTGAAGCTAAAATGGCAGAGTCCATGGAAGAATTCAAGTTAAAATAATCTGACAATCAAAGCTATGAGTACTTATTAATGTTGGTGTGACCCTCAGATGAGATCACAGATTTTGCAGTGGGAGTCACGGGTCCGTGTACCTTCCGGCCATTCGATTTTCATTTTGATGTCGGAGAACGAAAAACCGGAAACCATCCGATTTTCATTTTTCGTTTTAAAATTGAAAATCGATAAAACGAAAATCGGATGGTTTCCAGTTTCCCGATATGCGTTTCTTAAACAAAAATCGGGGGGAAAAATACGACCGATCAACTACCAGAGTGGATTCAGGAAAGGAAGAAGACACTGTAGATCCTCCCCTAATACTAAAGCATGAAATAAGAAAGGCCCAGGTTAACAAAGAAAACCTTGTCGTTGTATTTTTTGATATTGGAAAAGCGTATGATATGATTTGGGAAAAGGGAGTGTTAATTAAATTCTATCACAAGGGAATAAGAGAAATAATGTTGCAATGGATAAAGAATTTCCTCACAGACAGGAGGATCACAGTGAGAGTTGGAAAAAATTACAGCAAAAGCTATAAAGTAGAAAATGGAACTCCTCAAGACAGTATTATCAGCCCAATTTTATTTATAGTCATGATTGATGAAATATTCTGTAAAACAAGCAGATCTACTTGGGTTTCATTATTTGCAGATGATGGAGCCATATGGAAAAGGGGATGAAACATTAAATTTGTGATAAAAGAAATACAGAAAGAAATTAAAGAAATAGAATCGTGGGCACTGAAATGGGTGTTTCAGGTTTGCAGTTACAAAAACAAAAGTCATGATATTCACAAATAGGAAATTACAAAATCAAACCAGTCCTAAATTATATGAGCAAGATTTAGAAATAGTAAACTGTTTTAAATATTTAGGGATTTGGTTTGATAAAAAAAAATCACTTGGAAAACAAAGGGGTGTCCCGATCCGATCGGTAGATATCGGATCGCGGCCGATATTAGTGATTTGTGAGTGATCGGGGATCGGCAAATCCAGCCGATCACCCCGCCGATCTAAAAAAAACAAACAAACAAAAAAAAAAACGTGGTCCGCAACGTCACCTAATAACCACAACAATCAGGGACTAGAAGCTCCGGTCGAGCTGCAGAAGCTAGAAGCAGGCGGAGCGGGGCCATAGACCTATTAAACTAGAGTGATATATAGTGGGTTATGTGTTTATCTGTTTACGTGCAGAAGTCTACTTCTAAATTTCTATATGGTCTGTTTTCTTCTGCTTTTTTATTGTTTAGTGAGTCACAGCGCCCCTAAAGGCCTGGCATGTGTACTACATGTCCTGAAGCCTTGTGTTGAGCCGTGTTCATAGTGAGGTGTGGACGGTTTTTTGGAAGAAGGCCAGGGAGGAAAAAGATAGTTTTTTCGTGGTGTGGATGTACCCTCAGTTTACAACAACAACTAAAGAGAAAGAGAAGAATTTTGATTCAATAAGTGAGTTTTACAATAATCTCTACCTAAACAATGCTTCTGCCAATAGTGCTTTTAGCATCAGACATCTTAGTTGCTCCAAAAATAGACTATTGAGTATATTTGCAATAGCAATGTGAGTATCGGATCGGGAAGGTATCGGTATCAGCCGATACTCAATTCTGAAAAATCGGATCAGTATTGGGGGCAAAAAAGTGTGATCGGGACATCCCTATGGAAAACACATATAGACAAAATTATTGGAAAGTGTAATTTAAAAAAAATATATTATTAGATGTCTAAAAGCAAGAGAATGGTGAGCACTTAGAAAATCATTGAAAATAATCTATATTGGTTTGATCAGGTCTGTTCTAGACTATGGATGTCTGATTTACCAATCAGCTTCAAAAACACTGTTAAAAAAACTAGACATCATCCAAAGCCAGGCTTTAAGACTGACGGTGCTGTGGAGCAACAAAAACTACCCCAATTGCAGCCATACAAGTAGAGATGGGTGAGATGCCTCTGGAGTTAAGAAGGGAGCAAATAGCACTGACTGGGCAAACTCAAAAGGACACGGGGACGATCATCCAACCCAACCAATACTCAAATCATGTCAAGAAAAAGAGAAGGGGGGAAAAAAATCACAGTTTTGGATGGACCATTGAAAACAGGATCAAGGAGAGTAGTTTAGAGCACAAAAGTGTGAGTAAAACTGTAGCATGTTCCGTTGTTCCACCGTGGACACTAGAAGAAGCAAGCGTAGACCTCAGTCTGTTAAACAAGGAAAAATGGAAATGTGGGAAAGAGAGTGCAGAAAACAAATACATTAGGGAAAATATTCACAGACGCATCTAAAACAGTCAATGACAGGGTCGGGATAGCTTTCGTAGTTCCAGAATTAGGCATTGTATCAAACAAAAGAACAAATGATAACTTAGCAGTATTCACAGGGGAGTTATTGACAATTCTAACGGCACTGAGTTGGGTGGAGGACGTCAGACCACACAGGGTGTTAATAGGGTCAGAGTCCAGCAGTGCAATAACCAGTATCAGGAAATTCAATTCAGAAACAAGACAGGATATAGTTTTAGAGATAGCACACACAATACAAAGGGTTAGGAGGTTAGCAGTCCAGGTTCAGTTTATTTGGGTTCCAGCACGCATTGGACTAGAAGGAAACAAACTAGCAGACACGTATGCAAAGAGGGCAACAGGGAAAGAGGATCTAGGAATGAGTGTATTTTACAGTAAAGCAGAAATAAAGAGCATTGTAAAGCTAGAAATGAAAAAGAAGTGGCAGGCAAACTGGAATAACAACAATAAAGGCAGACACTATTTCAACATTCAAAATAAAGTGTGAGAGATGAGAGAATGCAGCAGAAACAGCAAAGAAGAAGACAAAATTTCTCGACTGAGATTTGGACATACAAGATTAAATGATTCACTACACCTCATCCAAAAACACCCAACAGGGAAGTGCGTATACTGCGGAACACAGGAAACAATTCAACACGTATTCACACAATGCCAACAGTACCATCACCACAGACAAATACTCAAAGAAGCACTCCACAGACGGAAAATAAATCTGAACATAACGGAAATACTGAGGAGGAACTCAGAAGACAGTATATACAAGGACATCTTCCAAATGTTAGGAAAAACAGGATTTAGATGAACCATTCTGGTTCACAATCCCATTCAGTAGATGGCGGTAATGCACCCAACTGTGTATGCCAACCGACATAAAACAAAAGAAGAAGTCTTGTCTACGTGTCGTCATGTCGCGCCTCTTGTTGCCCTTGTGTCTCCTCGTGTTCCCTGGTCTTCAATAAACTCTGGGAGTCTGCGCTTGGGTCCGTCCACACACCGCTTGCATTCCCTGACAGAGACGAGCCGGCATCAGGAACAGTTTGAGGCTATGAGCACAACAATCACCACTGCCCAGCAACCTGCTCACTATCCTCCAGTCCCAGGGCAACAAGTTGGACCGGCTCAGAGCCAGGATAGGGTACTGATGGGACATGAGAGACAGTAACGATCTATGCCTCATGGAGACATGGCTGACCATCACAATCCCGGAACAAGCTGTTCAACCAGCGGAGATCTTCACAGTTCATCATATGGACAGAACAGCTGAGTCTGGAAAGTCTAGAGGCCGGGGTGTCTTGTCATGACCAATAACAACTTCTGAAGGTTTGTTTATCTCTAAGTCCTGCTCACTCAACCTGGAACTGTTAACTATTAAATGTCAACCTTTCTATTTCACCCCAAAATTCAACTGTCATCCTCAGCGCGCTCTATATTCACCCATGGGCGGAGGCGGGTGCTGCCATTAGCCAAGCTGCACGATGCTCAAACTACCAAACTAACTCCTGGGAAGCAGCCCTCATCATGGCCGGGGATTTTAACAGTGTCAACCTGAGGAAGGTGATGCCCAAACTTCACTAGCACAGCATCTTCTCCACTAGAGGAGAATTAACTTTTAATCACTGTTACTCTCCCTTCAGAGACGGCTATGCAGCAAGGATCCAGCCAGTCTGACCAGCCTCCACCCTCCTCCAGCCCAGGTACAAACAGTCTGACCAGCCTCCACCCTCCTCCAGTCCAGGTACAAACAGTCTGACCAGCCTCCACCCTCCTCCAGTCCAGGTACAAACAGTCTGACCAGCCTCCACCCTCCTCCAGTCCAGGTACAAACAGTCTGACCAGCCTCCATCGTCTTCCAGTCCAGGTACAAACAGTCTGACCAGCCTCCACCCTCCTCCAGTCCAGGTACAAACAGTCTGACCAGCCTCCACCCTCCTCCAGTCCAGGTACAAACAGTCTGACCAGCCTCCACCCTCCTCCAGTCCAGGTACAAACAGTCTGACCAGCCTCCATCGTCTTCCAGTCCAGGTACAAACAGTCTGACCAGCCTCCACCCTCCTCCAGTCCAGGTACAAACAGTCTGACCAGCCTCCACCCTCCTCCAGTCCAGGTACAAACAGTCTGACCAGCCTCCATCGTCTTCCAGTCCAGGTACAAACAGTCTGACCAGCCTCCACCCTCCTCCAGTCCAGGTACAAACAGTCTGACCAGCCTCCACCCTCCTCCAGTCCAGGTACAAACAGTCTGACCAGCCTCCACCCTCCTCCAGCCCAGGTACAAACAGTCTGACCAGCCTCCACCATCCTCCAGTCCAGGTACAAACAGTCTGACCAGCCTCCACCATCCTCCAGTCCAGGTACAAACAGTCTGACCAGCCTCCATCGTCTTCCAGTCCAGGTACAAACAGTCTGACCAGCCTCCACCATCCTCCAGTCCAGGTACAAACAGTCTGACCAGCCTCCATCGTCTTCCAGTCCAGGTACAAACAGTCTGACCAGCCTCCACCCTCCTCCAGCCCAGGTACAAACAGTCTGACCAGCCTCCACCATCCTCCAGTCCAGGTACAAACAGTCTGACCAGCCTCCACCCTCCACCCTCCTCCAGTCCAGGTACAAACAGTCTGACCAGCCTCCACCCTCCACCCTCCTCCAGCCCAGGTACAAACAGTCTGACCAGCCTCCACCCTCCTCCAGTCCAAGTACAAACAGTCTGACCAGCCTCCACCATCTTCCAGTCCAAGTACAAACAGTCTGACCAGCCTCCACCCTCCTCCAGTCCAGGTACAAACAGTCTGACCAGCCTCCACCCTCCTCCAGTCCAGGTACAAACAGTCTGACCAGCCTCCACCATCTTCCAGTCCAGGTACAAACAGTCTGACCAGCCTCCACCCTCCTCCAGTCCAGGTACAAACAGTCTGACCAGCCTCCACCCTCCTCCAGTCCAGGTACAAACAGGGGCTGAAGCAATCAGTTCTGGTGGTGAAGGAGGTACCGTACTGGATTGACCAGAGGCCGCCCTCCAGGATGATTTAGCAACAACTGACTGAGATATATCGCAATGCAGCTCGGGTGGTGATGACGGTGTGTTTCAGAATGCTTTATTATCATTATTGTGTGCTTACATTTTTTATCATTCTAAACATTATTGTTTTGGTTAGGAACAAGTACTAAAAACATTTCACGACACATTATACTGTGTATAATTGTTTGTCTGTGACAAATAAAGGACTTGAATTGAACTATCTTTTGAGATCAACAGACTACAACATATGATTCCATTAATACCTTACCTGGTATTAACACAAGTATGTGAATTTGTTCAAATGGAAGTTTTCTTTTGGGTAGAATAATTCTTTAAAATCTTAACTTTTTAGTTGAAAAATAACAATTGGGCTGAATTAAACCTGAAAATCACAGGTAGGATATGAGGTAATACTTTGTGTGGAATAGGGTACTCCGCTCTGTAGATATTGTTGAAGAAGCTTTCATCCCTGATGGAGACCGTCTCCCACCCCCTACATGGTACCGTCACATCACTGGGCAGCTCCTTCAGTGACAGGCTTCTCCACCCGCGGTGTCTGAAGGAGAGATACCGCCGGTCCTTCCTCCCTGCTGCAGTCAGACTCTTCATCCAAGCCTGCTCCCAGTAGACCACTGCACACCACCACCGGACAATATCACTCCACTCCAACTGTGCAATAAGTGGTGCAATAACAATAATAAACTATAAAAACGGATTTACTATGTGCAATACATCCACCCCCATATTCTGTACATGTCCACACTTATAGGCACTGTGTGCATATGTTTTATTATATTGTATTTTTATCTGCTTTTTTAGTTTCTGCTATGTGTGCTTCTTTCTCTTTACTATCCTGTTGTACCACTGCAAATTTCTCCACATGTGAGATAAATAAAGGAATATCTTATCTTATCTTATCTTATCTTATATTATCTTATTCTTACTGGAATCAAAATAGTAAGCATTGTCCGATCCGATCGGTAGATATCGGATCGGGGCCGATATTGGTGATTTGTGACTGATCGGGAATCGGCAAATCCAGCCGATCACCCCGCCAAACTTTTTCCCGTCAGCTGCCGTAAAGCGAGCCCCGTTTGCGACCTGCGCCCTTTGCGAAACGGAGCCCTCTCCCTGCCGATTTCGAGCCTGGTGGGGGAGTACAAATGCTCTAAAGCAAGTCTTGAAATGACCCTCACAGAATCCCAAGATCCTCTTGTCCGCAATGCAGTTCCCGCCTTAGCCACAGGGAGGAAGTGGAGGCCAGGTGCAGCAGTGGCAGAGGCAAAGTCCAACCTGAGGCATCGGGACATTATGGGTCATGTCCAACATGGCAGAGGGAGCCTAGGCTTGGGTGTAACAACAATCACATGGCAGAAGGCCACTCCAGCTGAGCGCAGGCGAAGGGTGATTGAGGAGGTGCCCCACCAGGAGGAAGCGAACCGGTGGGCCAGAGCCGTGTCCCAAGCCAAGCAAGGCCGCTGGATGAGGTGGGAGGGTGTGGAGAGGAGGAAGATCACTTGGAGCAAGCTGTGGAACACGGAGGCAGATATGCTGAGCTTTACCACCAGAGCCACATATGATGTCCTGCCCTCTCCAGCCAATCTACATCTCTGGTTTGGAGAAGATCCGGCTTGTCTCCAGTGTCTGGCTCCAGGAACTCTAAAACACATCCTGGTGGGATCCGAGACCAGCCTTACCCAAGGCAGATACACCGGGTGCTTAATGTGTTTTAATTGAATCAGCATGTGTTAAGTTGACTTTAATATAATGAATGACTAAAACTAAAGCTAACAAGCTTTCAGTTCATCTGAGTACTGCAAACTCGAAATAAACAAGTTGGCATAATCTAGTACTGCAAACTCACAAGAGAAGTTTATCAAATTTAATTGATCCAAGGATGCATACACTGACACACACACACACACTGTCAGTCAGTCATAACCGTATCAACACATTTGGATGCCAAAACACAAAATTACATATTTAATGTGCAACATTTCATGAAATGAGAGTAAAATCTGAAATTCTGCAATGTAAAGCTGGGTTTACCTGGGACCTGAATGTCTTTGTCCAAATTCAGAGAGTGTTAGGCAGTCTGAAGGCAGACCATCATCACTAAGAGTGGGAGATGGTTGAAAGGTGCAACACTTGATTTGATCCTCAAATATTTAAGGACCTGAGGCCTCGTCTATAAAACCTTGCGTAGGATTCGTACTAAAAATGTGTGTGCGCTCAAAAGCAGTAAATGACATGCGCCCCTCCCAAAAATTGGATCGGTAAAACCGAGCGTACGACATCTGCATGCACTTTCCTTTTATAGATCACAAGTCTACCTAGAAGGTTATGCAATTCATATCCCTCCTCAACACGCCCACTTTCTACCATAAATGGTCAATGCAAAGTACCTTGAGAATATTTTTGCAGCTCAATCAGCTTGTTGATCGCCGGCATTTTACGCAAAATCCTGACAGAAAAGAAGAGGAAAAGAGATTCACAGTCGTAGCGTCAATAACAAAAGAAAAAGGTGATCGGCAGCGAGTCGTCACCACTGTCAATAGTGTGAGAGCCAGAGAGAGATCTGTGACTGCAGGGGTGGAGAAGAAGAATCTGATCTGAAGGTGGAGGCCGGAGGAGAGTGACATCATAGGGGGCAGGTAACTCAGGAGCGCACTGCTGGACACCAAAACAGCGCCCACGGTTGTGACGGCCACCGTGTGGCAGTGTTGGAGAGGGAGGGAGACATATTTGGTGGCGACCACAAGGGGACGATAAAGTACAGCTTTATCTGTTTATTAAAAAGTATAAATTGAGTATTTAAATAAAGACTTGTAAAAAGGCTCATTTGACTGTGTCTCGTGTCCTCAGTCACTTCAGTTGGAAGTGGTGGGACGTAGTGGGACGTGGTGGGACGTGGTGGGACGAGGAGGTCGTCTGTCTGCAGCCCCAGTGCGTCCAGAGCACACGGCGGTGCAACCACCTCCACAGTGCAGCATCACGCACGGCTGTCACCACGCTATTTCTCAATGCTTACTCAGAAATGGTACTGATTGTTACACACCTTGTCACAATTGATCATCAATCAGTTCTATCCACCGCTCTGGATCATTTGAAGATGAAAGTACGACATATGGACAAAGTGCTGCTAATACAGTAGTAAGGCCTCACGAAGGAAACATCTCTACCACTGCAGCTTGGCTGTTTATGATTACGTGGATCAATAAGTCTGGTATGTGAAGATAATAAACGTATGAGATGAATCTGGCGTCAATTCTCAGCGCCGCCAGGTTCCCCTGTCTCCAAAATGTGTGTGCGCCAGGTTCAAAGTTTGCGCACCGGCATGCTCATTCTAACGCAAAGTTGTTTTTTTTTTTTTTAGATCACAAACTTTGCGTGGGAAGTGGCGCACCCATCTTTAAGGACCCGTCTTGTGCGTAAGCAACCTTTATACATGAAGCCCCTGGCCATGCCATGCATTTCCTTCCTTGTCAGAAAAACAATCTGTTCACACTCCTCGATGCAAATTAGTGACACAGATTTTATTTTGTGGAGGCCGCACTATGGCCACTCTTGCTCAGCTTCCTCCCTCTCGCAGGTCCAGTGTAATTTACACCTCTGCTGTTTCATTCAGGTATCAGAGCAAAGCAAAGCTTGTGGTTTAGCTTACAGGAAACCACTCAGACCAGATCCTGCCTGTAATACTGTGTGTAAACAAAGAAGCCATGAAAGATTGATGCAAATGTTCTGACCACAGCGGCTCCGTCTCATCTCGGTGTCACTGTGCACATATTCACCGGTCGCCAGCAGCATTCATGACCCAAACAGACATTTCTAATGACTTTGCAACAAATGCATTCACTGCAGCCCATAAAACATGTTTAACATTCAAAAACAAAGATTACACAACCTTTAAACTTCTTCATACATAGTTTGACTATATTAACCAAACCGGAGGTTTATGTTGCACTGCACAGCATTTTAGTATCGTATTTAACAGTTTGAGACTTTTCTGCTATTCGAATTGTTTTAATAGGTTCAGCTGTTCCATTAGGACCTCTTAGTTAGGATGAGAGCCTTTTGTTAAATACTGAAATAGGATATTTTAAGGTGAGCCATAAGAATAAATAATCCAATAAAAAAGTTTCCTCCCATGAATTATTGTGAAATCTGCATGAAGCCAGTACAGAGGTGGGTCTGCAGACCTCTGTACTATCTGAAAAAATACTGTGGTGAACCTGACCGTTGGCGTAAAGACCGATGATACAGCAGAACACCACAGCCTTCTGTTCAGCGTTACCTGAGTTAAATAGGCTGCTTCTCCTGATGAAAATGATCTCCTTCTTTCAGGTACAATGGAAGATGAAATTGATTGCACATCATTTGCATTCCAGATAAAGCCGACAGGCAGTCTGTGTCGTTATAAATTATGTAGTGACCAAGACCTCAAGGTTAAAAAGGCTGTTATGAGAATCCTCCAAGCCTATGAATTGTTAATACGGTTTCCTTCGTGCACACAGGCTAAACATGCAACCGAAGAGAAAGGTCATCTTGATATTTTCCAAAAGAAGAAAAGACGGTGTCCCTCTATAAGTTATTACAGAGTCTAAAAGAGAGTGAAAGCTCGTCGTAGCCAGGCAGTGTTGGAGGAGGCGTACCTGTCAGCGCAGGTAGTTTGTGCAGCTCTCTGTTGGTGCTGAGGGCAAAAGAGGAAGTGCTGAACCTCTTCTCCCTCTTCACGGCCGAGTGCGACCCCGGCTGCTTCACTCTCATCAGCTGAGTCGCAGGAGGCACTTTCCCATTGGAGCCCTGTGGAAATAAGAGTGGCTCCGGTTGAGGCTGCGGCCTCCTACATCACAGGCATTGACACTGGGATCATTATACCCAAAGGTTGTGAGGTCCGAAAGGAAAAGATGGAGGAGGGGAGTCGAGAGGAAGTAATAACAGAGGATAATGGAGGAGAAGGGATGAAAGAGAGGCTGCTGGTGGTTCAGGGGTCAAGTTCCTTTCCGAATCAGATCAGATGATTCTGGGTGAGGAACCTGATCACACTGGTAGCCTACAGGCCTGACAGCGTGATGAGCCTCACTGGACACAATAATTGAATACAGGGAGCTGATAGAGCTGTCAATGGGAACAAACAGCACGTTCAACAATCAATCAACCTCCATGCAGCACACTCGGCTTCCCTGGTGTACGTCAAACACCAGGACGACTACAATAGAGCCACATAGAATTGAGCGATACATGTGGAACTTAACAAGTCATTGTGAGGACAAACTATGGACTAACTGCATGTGTTTTCAAAGAAACTGAAGTCAGAAGATCACACCACGTGTCACGTGAGCAGCTCAGCACACATGTCAGGAGAAAGAAGTGAGAATGAACTTAACAATAAATGAAATGCTCACAGAAAGTTATGGGTATAACCACTGAATAACTGCTTTGTTTAAGTTAAAAAAAATATCCTTCATCACTTAATATGGATCCAAATACATAATCTACATTTTGTTTTCTTTAGAAAGTCAGCATTTGTCTCACACTGAGCAGTTTGCCGGTCAAAAACACCTACCTCCCAATCACCTGCGGGTCCATCTTTACTCTCTGATCTTTTAGATCTTCCAGATTTGGATGATTCCTGAAAAGTAGTCAACCATATCAGAATAAGCAACATGAACTATAAAGGACAGAGGCGTTACAATCAAGCTTACCTTTTCTTTTCTGCTCTTGTGAGGCATGCTGAGGATGGTATCCCCAGTGTCAGCTGCTCACGCGGTCACACACTGACAGCAGGTACACACCTCCGCGTCACAGACCTCCCACCACCATGTGACCGAGTCTGAGCTGCAGCACGCGGTCCTCCTGTCCCACAGGATGAGCCACAGCTCAGTCCACAGGGGGTCGTGACCACCGGTTAGCTCCCTGAAAACGCCCCCATATTGCTGCTGTGCAGGCACTTTGCCATGCACTGCAACCCTGAGAGGCGTGAACCTGCGGTAAGACATCCTCACCACCACCGGAGAGCTGTGTGTGTGTGTGTGTGTGTGTGTGTGTGTGTGTGTGTGTGTGTGTGTGTGTGTGTGTGTGTGCGTGCGTGCGTGCGTGCGTGCGTGCGTGCGTGCGTGCGTGCGTGCGTGCGTGCGTGTCTGTCTGTCAGGTCCCTGTTGCTGCTTCCTTTTATTAAGTTCATTTCAGCTAAAGAAGTATAAAAAAGTAATTCAGTATGAACAAGCAGAAAGTTCCTCTTGCTACTGAAACACACCTCAGAGGAAATGAGAAGAATGAGATTTGAAAAGAAATGTATGTCATTACCACTCTGTACGGCCGTACGGTCTGTTGACCCTCACACGGTGTTTGACAGCCCTGCTGTAAAGTCTGGAGTTTGACAAAATGAGGGTTTCAATAATCCTGCAGAGTGATCCCAAAGAATAATAAAGATAGTTCCTAACCACTCATCTCTAACATCCGTTTGTATTTTCATTGTTTTTGATTTCTTCTCTTTATCAGTACTTCAGCTTAATTGTGTGTGTGTGTGTGTGTGTGTATATCAGGTCCCTGAGTTGAAGCGGCTTCTGAGGCCACGTACCCAGGTATTTACAGTTTTTCCCGATTGCTAAGGCACATTTCTCAAAAGTTGCTCACCTTTTCTCTTTTTTTTTTCTTTCTCTTTTTCGCCCTTGTCCTGTTCGGCAGCTTGGGCCAACAATATGATGTGATTGAGAGCCTTCGGAGTCAGAACAGTTTTTGGTCTTGCAACAGGAAGAGACCTGGAGTCTCCTCCTGTTGCCTTCTCCATCAGAAGTTGGCATGGCTGCTGTACACGACCGGGGGGGAACGCTCAAAGAGAGAGAGGAGATTGGGGGGGGGGGGGGGGGGGGGGGGGGGGGGTTACATACAATATCCTTGTTAGTGCTACATATATATTATTTGCAGTTATCACACTGATCCAAATACTTTCCAACTGTTTCTAGATCAACCAGCCTGAGCAGCTCTATCTAGACAGTAACATGAAGCAGGAACATGAATTAACAAAGAAACAACAACAAAAGAAAAACATGATTTTGAAAGTTGAACAAATGATGGTAGAAAACAAGAAACATCAGCAACACATCTCATGAGGAGTGGGAATGTGTGTGTGTGTCTGTGAGTCTGAGGTTCTCAAGCTTCATTCAGAAAACCTCAGACTCCTCTTGCAAAACCAAACCTCAAAACCTCCAAACAGTTCAATCTGTGCTCAGAACTCAACTATGTTGTCAAATCGTGCCCCGAGTCAGTCAAGATTAAAAACACTACCGAGCAGTCACTAAACACTACATAGACAAATAGAAAACACAGTGCTCAGGACATGAAGCTTTAGAAATAAATGTTTATTGTTCATTTAGCACTTGTTCATAGTAAAAACAAAAAGTACAAAAAACTGAAATCTTGTGCATTTAGCACTTGTATACAGTAAGCCTATGTAAAAATAAAGTACAAAAATATACAAATGACAAGTACATTACTCAGTCACAGAATCATATCTTCGTACTCGGTCAGGCCACAGAACTTCTTCCACATCACAGGCCACATTTTGTCTTGCCGGGCGACGGTGGAAAAAGCTCCCGGCATGCCGTATCCATGCTTGGCATGCCTCCAATCCTACAGTATGTCACCACAGGCGAGTTCCATGGCTTGCAGGAGATTTACTCTGGTGTAAGGTTGGTGTTCATATACCTTCTACCGCCATGAGGAGAAGAATTCTTCATGGGGTTCAGGAAAGGGGAGTATGGTGGAAGGAAACGATTGATAAAACCTTAGTTTACAATGAACCACTCCCTCACCTAGAGGGCTCTCTGAAAACTCACTTTGTCCCAAACAACAACATAGATGGGACGCTGATCCTGCTGCCCTGACAGAGCATCTTTTATGTGATTGAGGAACATATGGAGCTGGTGAGTGTTGTAAGGCCCCAGGTTGTCATGATGGTGGACAAACCTATGATTGCTGATGACAGCACACATTGTGACATTGCCACCTCACTGTCCAGGGACACCAACAATGGCCCGTTGGCCCAATCACGCTACAGCCTCTCCTTCTCTTTTTGGTGAGATTAAACCCAGCTTCACCCATGTAGATGTATCCATGGGGTCTTTCCATTGCATCCAGCTGAAAAACTCTGTAGAAATAGATATAGTTTTATAAGTGATGCAAAAAGCCACTACAGTAAATCACCACTTGCAGCAGTCAACATTGGATGTGTCAGGATATATACCAACCTGTACCTACTGGAACCTTTGCTCATTGACTGTCTGAGTTGCGATCAAAAGGAGACTCTGTACAGTCGTTCCATCTGCAGTCTGATGTGCTTGAGGACACAATCAACAGTAGACAGGCTGACACTGTTTGTAGGAGCCAAATGTGATATATTGGATTGTGTACAAATGTTTGACCTGTGTGGGTGTGTCACTGACGTCATGCGCATATAGACTGGGGCAATGAAGGAGGAGACAGGTGTTGACCGCGGAAGGGCACACAGGTTTTTGACCGCTCTGGCGGAGTTTATCGGAATATGCTTGTGTTTTGTGCACTGGTGAATTGAACTTTGAGGTAATATAACTTCCACTGAAATAAAGAGACTTTTTGTATCTTACCGGATCATTGGACTCAATTGATGGACACAAAGCAAAAAAGTAAACAATAGCCGCCTAGCGCGTCAGACCCACCTACCGAGGCAACAGCTCACCAGCCCAGTATTAGGTGGCTGGTATACTGTTGAGACCCTCAAAGTTTACATGGTCCTCAATGATGATCTGCTGAATTTCACGCAGTTTAATGCTGTTGTTTGCATGGACCATATGGACAATTAGGGTCTCTTAGTGTGGGGAGAACATACCTGTCCTACCACGCCTATGTGGCAGTCTTCCAATTCTACAAAGAAAACGTGCAGTTACAAAACTATACATGGAATACTAGGCCTACAAACAGTTAGCCTCAGCCCCCATTACAATACTACCGTACATTGGCACCGTGATGTACTGAAACATATATTTTCTCACAGTATACCGTGGTGCAGTATATAGTATAGTCATACAGTCATTGATGTCAACATTTACATACTATAATGTAAAAAGTGTAATGTTCTCTTCTCTAAATCTTCGGATTATGGTGGACACAGTGACTCTACCGATGTTTGGTTGTACGCTTCGTCCTTCATACTCATGCCATGGACAAGAACATGTTCAATCACAGTAGCTCTGATTTCATCAGATATTACTGTTCTTGGTCTTTGCTGACCTCCTCCTCCTCCTCCTCCTCCTCCTCCTCCTCCTCCTCCTCCTCCTCCTCCTCCTCCTCCTACACGAACTCCTCCTCTCCAGACTTCTATCCATTGTAGTGCCTCACAAAGCAGTGCTCTCTAAACTGCCTTATATATGGTCCCTCACATCATTAGACACATGTGTGATCAATTTTGAGTTGTTGTGTTCAGCCAGTGACACCTGTGCTTTACTTGTGTTTGCCTTTTTGCCACCTGTGCTCACCATTTTGAAACGCAGGTGCATCACAATGAAAATGTGTTGGTGTTACATCACGGGGGTCCCTCCCCCTTTCTTTTCTGCTCCTCTTTCGGGCATTTGGCCCCGTTATTTCCCCCCGTTATTTATGTTAGTCAATTATCTATTAATAGTTTGGAACTATGTGTTTGCGTAATTAATGACTTCTGCTCCGCCTATAAATAGGCTGGGCTTTGCGCTTCCCGGGGCTCTCGCTTCCCGGTAGCCGGCTGGCTGGCCGAGGTTTGGTCTGTTTGGCGTGGCTGAACCGGCAGTACTGTTTTCGCTTTTTATTTTTCCCTCTGGGTTTGTGCTTTCTGTTATGTTTTTAAATTAAATAATTATACTTCCTAAAGTTGTGCCTCTTACTAAAACCTTAAGTGAAAAAAAATAGCTAGTATATTAGACGAACTCAGTTTGAAGCTCAATACAGCAAATTTGGCCAGAGAAAGTCTAATAAAC
This sequence comes from Lipophrys pholis, assembly GCF_963383615.2. Lineage (NCBI taxonomy): Eukaryota > Metazoa > Chordata > Actinopteri > Blenniiformes > Blenniidae > Lipophrys > Lipophrys pholis. The sequence continues at coordinate 24,869,896 of NC_137633.1, forward strand.
AAGATTTGTTCATTTCCAACAACTCATACAGTTCAGTGCAAAAGTCATGCCGTCAAAAAAAAAATTACATTGATACCTCAGACAAGCTTAGTGCCTCACTTACCTTGTGCTGCTTTCAACAACCTGCAGGTCAGAGGATTTTTTCAATGTCAAACATGAACTGAGAAACACAACGGGTTGAAAAACACTGGCCTGAGCCAAAGAGGCAAAGTGTCTTTAATTGCTCACATATTAATGTCTTGTCGGATAAGGTTCCAAAAAAGCCCAATAAGCTTGAACTTACTACAAAGCAATTCATATTTTATTTATTTTTTGTGAACTTTTGTAAAGTATCTGCTGTTATATGTTAAGGTTTTCGTCATACAGATTAAAGACTTTTAACAACTGATATGTAGATGTTTATAGGCTCATACAATGTTAACTGTGTTTACAGCATAACTTTAATTTAAAAGTAAATACATTCCCCTACTTCTTTTTAAGACTTCAGCAGTTGTAAGAGGTTTCTGACGTCGAATCGCTCGGTTTAATGTGTTCCGTGAAACTTTTGGATCAAATAAAATTTTCCCTCCGTGGAAGTCTGACATTGGAGCAAATCGGTGCCTTCGAGTCCGAGCTTGTGTTTTCTTAGTGTCTTTAAAACCAAGCCTTCAGTACACCTCCTCTTCAGCTCCACCTTTTTTTTCTTTCCCCCACACATCACCTTCTGTGTAGATAGAAAATTTGGAGGCACAAAGCAGAGATTCTCCAATTCAGAAGGGCCACACGGTCTGGGGGGGGGGGGGGGGGGGGGCTGTCTGGCTGCTGAAATGATGTAATTCGGGCGCAGAGAACCATGCGGACCTCGTGGACGTGTCGAGCATAAGAGAGACTTAAGACGAGCCGGAGAGTCACTAGATGAGATGGAGAGTCACTAGACGAGCCGGAGAGTTACACAGCTGCAGGGTGCAGTGGTTTTATGAGCTGACCCAAGGTCAGTGTGGAAACAAACTCCCCCACCCCGTCCAACACAATGCACAATGGCAACTTTACTCTTCCACCTCATACATACAGGTAATAAAAGGGGATTTCTGTGCAATTGCTGAGATTTGAACACTCATTTCATGTAACTGATAAATTCAATGAGGCACTAACGTGTGATCTGATGTCACAAACTACATGATCACTTTTTAATGTTACCTCAGTGAATCTCTTTAGAGTGAGCAATTGACTTTCTGCAGCTGGATCTTTGGCCTCGCGTCTGTGCAATTTCTTTTTGTCCATGAGGTGGGAGTGTTGCATTCCTTTGTCTAACTTTGAGTTCTCTCTCACGTCTTTTAGACGAAACCACATAAAACTAGGTGGAAACATGTAGTGTAATCCCAGTGAGTTCTATTTAACAGTTTCATCATATTTGGTGACTTCTGCATTCCTCCCTGTTTCTTTCACACTAAACATTGTACATTCACGATGACCATATTATATAGGATTGCACTAAGTAATGGGTGATGCTGCCACTTTTCTTTGCTCCCGTGAAGCATCTTATCCTCAATCAGTCCGTCTGATGGAAACGTTGGAAATGAAGGCGGCATAAAAATTGAAGGAACCACAGTGAGATTGTTTCTCTTAAAGCAAAGGAACAAACTGAGAGACTCTGAAATCAGAATGGCGGCGCGTCACAAAGCCCGACACAGACTGGTTCCTTCACTCTGAGCATAGATGTGTTATCTGGACTGATCAGAAAAACAAAAACAGATTGACACTAAGAATGAAAACATGTGTGGGCTGCAAACAGAAGGACTGCTTTGTATTCTGTGCTGAAGCAGAGCTCCGGTGTATTGATTAGGTTGTGTTCTCTGAAATATTGTGTGTGTGTGCGTGTGTGTGTGTGCGTGCGTGTGCGTGCGTGCGTGCATGCGTGCGTGCGTGTGTGTTATTACTGAATGATACAGCTCTCTTCATTTCCTGCGAACGCAGCCAGATCGAGGAGGGAACAGATATGTGTGCTCGTGTGCTCGGAGTCGGATGAACAAACGAATGGATGCAAAGTGAGACAACACAACGTGTCCTCGCTTCACAAAGAAATGCAATAACCCTGCTATAGCTTTCAAACCATATTCAATGTTTAACAATGCCTTCACACGTGAGTGAACAGACCTAGAACCATCTCCTCGTTTCCATGAACTGAAACGTGTTCTTCTCTGGTCTCTGCTTAAGTTCAGCTTCTTCCATCTCAAAATGTTGGTGAAGGTGAAACCCATTCTTGCAGGTTGGCGTGTTGAAACAGTATTTCATGCTTTTATTACATATCGGCTTCATTACTGTAATGCACCTTATGTAGGAGTCAGCTAATCTTCCCTCGAACGTCTCCAGTCGGTTCAGAACGCTCCAGCATGACCACGAACTGGAACACATAACTCCTGTGCCGGGTCCCTCCACTGGCTGCCCGTGCATTTCAGATCTCATTTATTATTTTTGAAAATCTTTAGATGGTCTTGTTCTGCCTGACCTCTCTGAGCGACTTCACCCCAACACTCCTGCTCGGTGCCTCGGGTCAGTTGATCGCTGCTTGATTCCTCAGGTCAGCTGATCGCTGCCTCAGGTCAGCTGATCACTGCTCGGTGCCTCAGGTCAGCTGATCGCTGCTCAATTCCTCAGGTCAGCTGATCACTGCTCGGTGCCTCGGGTCAGCTGATCGCTGCTCGATTCCTCAGGTCAGCTGATCACTGCTCGGTGCCTCGGGTCAGCTGATCGCTGCTCGGTGCCTCGGTGCCTCAGGTCAGCCGATCGCTGCTTGATTCCTCAGGTCAGCTGATCGCTGCTTGATTCCTCGGGTCAGCTGATCGCTGCTTGATTCCTCAGGTCAGCTGATCACTGCTCGATTCCTCAGGTCAACTGATCGCTCCTCGGTGCCTCGGGTCAGCTGATCGCTGCTCGGTGCCTCGGGTCAGCTGATCGCTGCTCGATTCCTCAGGTCAGCTGATCACTGCTCGATTCCTCAGGTCAACTGATCGCTGCTCGGTGCCTCGGGTCAGCTGATCGCTGCTCGGTGCCTCGGGTCAGCTGATCGCTGCTTGATTCCTCAGGTCAGCTGATCGCTGCTCGGTGCCTCAGGTCAGCTGATCACTGCTCGATTCCTCAGGTCAGCTAATCGCTGCTCGGTGCCTCAGGTCAGCTAATCGCTGCTCGGCGCCTCAGGTCAGCTGGTCCAAACAGAAGCTCAGAGGGGACAGAGCTGTTTCAGTTGGTGCCCTGAAATGATGGAAGGAGTCACCATCAGACAAACCCCTGCACTGTCCATTTTTTCAGAAGGAGACAGATCATACATGTTCAGTGAACTCAAAACTTTGTCGTAGCCGATTACCTAAGAGAATTTAAGTATCTGTGTTAAACTTAACTTAAATATTAAATGTTTATTAAGCTCATTGTTCTTTTAAAATAAAGGTTATTTCAAAATAAATTTGGATTTCTCTTAAATTAAATGTTATATTTGAACCTGATAAAAGTTTTAATTACAACATGCTAGATTAATTTTAATCCTACACTGGAAGACCGAAAAAGTTCAAAGAACTCAAAACGTTTGTTTTAACCGATTACCTAAGAAAATTGAAGTACCCGTTTCAATTTTTTTGAGTTAAGTTTAACTAAAATAACTCAAATACTCATGGAAACCCACTCGATAAATATAATTAATGGATTAAAAATAACACAATAAACATTTTCAAATATATTCATAAACGTTGTTTATAGATTGCACAACAAAAGTATCAACATTCACGAGAACTTTCATCACAAGCGATAAACATAACATAATGGAAAATGCGATTTGAAAGGCACTTAAAGTAAAAACATCAACAAAGCATGACACAATTTGCCATCAGATTAAAAGCACTTTCCAACATGAGGATTTACATACTGGCTGGCAAACAATAATCGACAGTGCAATCATTTGGAACACAGAACAATGCAATCATTTTGAAAAAGAAGCAAGTACAGTATTATAAGGTATAAGTCAAACATTCTCCACTTTTTTTTAACAGTGAATTAGTAATCAAGGCAATCAGGGAGAACACCTTGTTCACACAACATCATTTCTCATTCCAAACAACAAGAAAGCATAAACTTAACTGTTATAGTATAGAAACATGTAACACTTGTGAACGGTTCCAATCAGGTTTCCGTTACGTGTGCCGTTTGAAGCACAAAAATGTGCGCAGCCCTTGTGCACAAATTGCGACTATGTTCAGCATGCTATCATCCAGGCACGGCGCCATTTTCTGGATAAGGGTGAACATGTTGATGAGTTTCTTTGGATAATGCAAATTAAGAGCATAGATAAGACCAAACATAGCCATGAACAGTGGTGCCAGTAGCGCGTTAATTAGTAACCTGTTACTCATATGACATACTTTTTTCAGTAATGAGTAATATAGCGCGTTACCAGGGTGCGAACTATGGGGGGGCCAGGGGGGGCTCAGGCCCCCTACATGAGACATGAGGCCCCCTGAAGATATGATTTGTGAAAATTTGGGGGGGCTCTCTCAAATATTGGCAAAATGCTGTTTTTTACAATGCTTGTCCTGTTGTTTTAAATTTTTTGTATTGTTATGATCATGTTTAATATTAAGTTCTTTTTAATGTGTGATTTTAGCATGAGGATGTCTCATTATATTTCACTTTAATAAAAAAAGAGCCGGCATGAAGGCAATTCCTGTCCTCACCACCATCGAAGCGTGGCGGCGGTGTCTGAAAAACGTCCCCCGAATCAGACTCGTGCTTAATTTCAAATCTTGATTTGTGTTTTTTGCAATATTTAGCAGCCAGTCATTATGTCGAAGAGACAACAAGGAAACCTACTTTCAAAATTTCGGTTTCACATAGAAAAAAAAAGACGGGTGACTCTGAGGAGCAACAACAAGCCAGTTCTTCGGCAGATGCCAGCTTGAAGACCACTGCGTTACTGTCTAGACAGAGCTGCTCAGGCTGGTTTAATCTGGGAAATCATCTTACTGTCTAGATAGAGGTGCTCAGGCTGGTTTAATCCAATAACAGTTGTAAAGTATTTGGATCAGTGTGATAACTGCAAATAATATATGTAGCACAACAAAGGTATTGTATGTTATCCCCCCTCCCCCTCCCCCTCCCCCTACCCCCCAACCTCTCTTCTCTCTCTCTTTGTGCGTTCCCCCCCCCCCGGTCGTGTACGGCAGCCATGCCAATAAAGGAAGCAATAGGAGGAGACTCCAGGTCTCTCCCTGTTGCAAGAGCAAAAACTGTTCTGACTCCGACGGCTCTCAATCACATCATATTAGTGATAAGCTGCCGAACAGGACAAGGGCAAAAAAATGTAAATTTAAAGAAAAAAAAAAGAAAAGAAAAAAGAAGACCACTGCTGCACACAGCCGGTAAACGGCCGCCAACAGCCGGGCCAGGGGGGACCGTACAGGACGAACCTACCAAGAATGCAGACTCGGTTGATGGCAGCTCAGAGGTCGCTGATGACGGCGACTCCACCCATCTCTCTATCCAGGGCCGGGCTACCCGGACCAGCCAGCAGTGGAGAGACTGGAAGTCTCGCAACACCTGGCTCATCATTAAAGATGGAAAGTTGGGATGCAGAATTTGCAGAGAGACAAAAACTCTTCTGCTCTCTGAGAAAATAATGAGCACGCACTTTTCAGAAGAGTGGCTCAATGGAGACATCAGCAGCCAGACATAAAAAAGGCTTGCGTAACAAAATCTATAAACATCGTGATGGCGTCGTACGCAGAAGGGCTGTTGAGGTCACGGAAACCAAGGAAAATGAGATGATGCCAAACAAAATAATTGAGATAAATTCCAAATTAACGGAAGAAACAGCATCTTTGTTCAGATCAGCCTACATGGTGGCCAAGGAAAGGCTGGCTTTTATAAAGCTCCCTGCTTTAATGAAACTACAGGAGCTCAATGGCACAAAAGTAGGCACTGTGCATAAATCAGACAAGTCGTGTGCGGAAATTCTCGGCCACAGCATGTGCGGATGACGTTGTTCTCAAACATAAAAGAAGTCAATTGAAAAATCGGCATAACCATTGATGGTGCACAGAGGTGCATACCTCATTATATACGTGCGATGCGATGTGAGTGGGAAAGGAGACGTGAATAATGTATTTTTAGACATTACAGGATTGACACGAGGCACATACGGAGAGTCCATTTACAAGGGTTTGCGACAGAGTTTGCACCAAGCGGGATTAGATGATGAGTTTCTGAAGAACGACCTCATCAGCATTGCCACAGATGGAGCTGCAGTTCTCACCGGCAGAACCGGTGGCTTGATTGTGAAGCTTAAACGTGACTTCCCAAACATTCAGTCCACACATTGCCTGGCCCACATGGATCGGACTTGCATGAAGGACATACTCCGTGAGCTGCAGGGCCTCTCATTGAGAGAGGCAACGCATTGATCCCGCATGGGGGAAATGAAGTACGGGCACTCGCTAAGCAACTCGGCAAGTCAGCTGGAGAGGCAGTGGAGGAGTTCCGCAACTGGAAATTACAAGATGAAGCACCAGATAAAACATTGGAAAAGCTTTATACAGCCAGCAGAACATATCTCCCCACCTCATCAGAGTGTGAGCGGGGGTTTTCTGCCGTCAATAACAGCAACAACAGGACCCACAATAGACTGCGTGAGAACAGCCTCTCATCGCTCCTTCTTGTGGATCTTAATGGACCCCCTTTGGAGAGATTCGACCCGGCACCCTTCATGACATCCTGGATTAAATCAGGTCATCGCCCATCCACATCATGGGCTTCTGGACCCACAGCAAAGGAAGCTGATTCCGGGCGTGTGTGGTCACTTCTGTGTTGAGGTCAGGAGTAATGTGTATTCATTTTTTAAAATTGATTGTTTAGCTCTGTGTTGTATGTCATGGTGCTGGATGGTGAACTGGATCTCTTCAAGGCAGCTTGGGCCATTTCTTTCTTCCAATTCTGATGGATGTGTGTGATGATTGGTTTGATGATGCCTGTTAAAGTATTCTAGAGGTTATTTTGAAGCATGTTGATGCAGACTTGACTGACCTTGTTTCGTTTTAAATCTATTTGATTCAGATTTGATGCATGTGTGGAGGTTGGATGAGATATATGCTTATATGTGCTGATAAAAGTCAAGTAGGTGTCAGGGACGTTTCTAGACCCCCTGGGGGCCCAAGGCAAGAAGAACTATGGCGCATCCCGGCCCCAGAATTAAGATGAAGGAAGTCCAGGACGACGGATCAGTAAAGAAATACTTTAATAATTAACATATAAAATAAATAATAAATAGCATTACTATCTAAACTGAATGCAAACTTTACACACAATATATAAATGCCAGAAAAACAAACACAACTGAAACGTGCAACATTTTAAGTATGATAGAAATGCAACCAAGAACAATTTTTTTTCTTAAAACTGCTGCTTGTGGACACCCCTGGCTAGCTCAGTAGGTAGAGCATGAGACTCGCAATCTCAAGGTAGAGGGTTCATGTCCCACGCCGGGCGCCACCTTCCTGTGGACCTGCAGGAAAGGTTCTTAATCGGTACAATGTGATCTTGGTGACGGTGCTCAGACTGACACCCCCGTGACCCGGAAACGGATAAGTGGGAGAAAATGGATGGGTGCTGCTTGTGGGCCTTGGCTTCTGCAAATGCAGCCACAATATCTTCCATATCTGAGGACCTCCGAACATCTCTGTGGAAATCAGTGCTGGTCCTGTGAGCCTCTCCTGGTACATGGTTGATCTCAAATACATTTTGATGAGCTTCAAAACAGAAAAGCTCCTCTCACCAGAGGCAACAGAGACCAGAAGAGTCATGAGGAGACGCAATGCAATGCTTCGATTGCTGTATAGATCCACAAGGTCCTCACTGTAAATGGAGTTTAAAATGTCATTTGGGCAGGTGGAGGCGTTTTCAGGGAAAGTGTAGACAGCAGAATTGATCTCTGTGGCAGTAGTGCTGACCACCGCCAGGTTCCCCCACAGAGGCATGGAGTCAGAACTCCCAGAACCATTACTTTTTATATAATAAAAAAAAAACCAACCTCACAGACACACAGCCTCTTCCAGGCTCTCATCCTGTCCCTCTGTGTGTGAGGGAGCACACCTGATTCACATCAGGGCTTCATCACCTCAACCGCCACAATCTCCAACTCTAAATCAGCGTCAATGTTATGCGTCGCTTGATCCAAGTTCTTACAACTTGCACGAAGCTTGCTACTCTGAATCATGGGAGGGGTTATTAACGTTTGAACAGAAGTGTGCAAAGAACAGCATTAACAACAATTTTTCAAGAAAAGAAACTCCTTGCCCCCACTGTCACTTATAAAAGAAACAAACTGTAAAACACAAATATATATGGCCCTTCAGTGAGTAAAACAGTCAGAATACTGAATGAAGATTCACTCTTGTACTTTTGTCGATGGATGGTTAAAAAAAGTCAGAAAAGGCCCCCCACACCTGATAAAATTTCTTTTCAGAAGTGTTATACAAGCCTGATTCAAAGTGTCAGGGAGGGTCCCCTTATTTAGAGAGTCTACGCATACTGCTGCAAAAACAGGTGTTAATTGTTTAGAAAATGCTGCATAAAACTCCCTCTGACAACCATCAGGACCAGGTGATTTCCGGGGTTGTAAAGATTTGGTTGCCTCCTCAATCTCCTGCAACTGTATTGGTGCATCCAAGGCAAGTGACCTGATCTAGAGACAAAGTTGGAATAGGCAAATCTCCAAAGACGTTAAATGAGGAGGAAGGGCCACAAGAATTATCAGAGCTATAAAGATCGTGGTAGTAGCATTGAAATGCATCATTTAATCCTAACTGGTCAGTGACAATCTCGCCGTCCTGTGATTTCACCCCTTTAATTATTTGCTTGGCCCTGACACCTTTCAGCTGTCTTGCCAGAACTTCCCCTGCTCTATCTCCGTGCTCATGAATATTACTCCGACTTTTTAACAGTAAATTTTCAATAGTGTGTGAGGTAAGTATGTCATATTTCGTATTTAGCTTTAAACGTTCTTTGTACAGATCTGAACAGGGAGTTTGTGCATTTTTCTTTTCTAAATCAGCTATTTGTTTTTCCAACTCCAATGAGTTTGAGTTCTTTTTTTTTATTTGGCCATATACGATATTACCTGGCCTCTTAGTTACGCCTTAAGCGCATCCCAGACAGTCGCCATGGAAAAATCCGGTGTCATATTAGCAAAGACAGAGAGATTTGGTCGGACATGAAGTTCAGAAAATGTTCATCAGAAAGCAAACGAGGGTTAAATCTCCACATCCGTCTGGGCGTTATAGCGTCAGGGATGTTCAGATTAAGTACAAGAGGAGCATGGTCTGACACTACTATAGGGTGGTATTCACATGGCTGAACCTCCGCTGTTAATTTATCATCAATAAAAAAGTAATAAATTTTGCTATAGGTTTGTTGAGCACAAGAAAAGAAAAAGTATTGCCTGTCATTCGGGTGTAAAAAGCGCCAGATGTCTGAAATGTCATAAGTGGAAAGAAATTACTGTATATAAAAAACTGATTAAGATGTCACATATCCCGGCCTAAAAGATGGCCTATCCACCCCAGGGTCCAGACAAAAATTAAATCAGCAAGTGTGAATTTAAGCAAGGGAGCTGATTAATAACACAGGAAAAAAACTGAGGGTCATCACAATTTGGAACATAATATGTTGGCTAAAATAACATTACGATTACAAAGTTTACCGGTTACTGAAACGTACCGTCCATTGGGGTCGGCTGTAATTATGGAAGGCGTGAAGGAGACGCCTTTATTTAACAGTATTGCAACGCCTCTAGCCTTACCTTGAAAAGTTGAATGAAAGAGCTGTCCCACCCATCCACATTTCAGCCGAGTATTGTCTGAATTCTTGAGGTGTGTTTCTTGAATAAATGCTATTCCTGCACCTAAATTTCTCAGGTGTGTAAGGGCCTTCTTCCTCTTGACTGGATGGTTCAAGCCTTTAACATTCCAAGTGACCATATTAAATGAGCCAGCCATTAAAATCTAATCAAAAATCCAGTTATTAGAATAAAGATCCACTCGTTAATCAACTTTTTATACAATATTAAAGGCCTGGCTATTCTGGCTGCATAACAGAAGATGGATACAAAGAGAAAAAAAGAAAATTACAACACTTTGGTCCACTTTGGTCCATTCACAGAGACAGTGAAACAAGGTGCCCCTCCCCCAAACCCCCAGGTGACGCTCGCTGCTAGAACAAACAGCACACCTACCCTAACTAACTGTAATACTTCCCTAACTAGTTTACCCAAAAGATAACTTCCTCCATCCCACTTAGTGATTTGTTATGTGGTGGGTTTTATGTCACATCTGACTTAGTGTATCCTCATCACGAACGTAGTGCGCCCATTTCAAAGCATGCCCTTATGGAAACAGTACACATGGCTGAGGTAAACATAGAACGGTTTATGTACAGCACGCAGCCGTGCTCACCTCTTGAAAGTGAAGCAGTCATGTATACTATCACGACTAACCAGTTAAGAGTTCTTAAAGTCTTCAGCAAACTTCTCCGCTTCTGCCACAGAGCTGAACGCGGTGCGAGTCCCGTTAGCGTTGGTAATACGGAGCCGCGCAGGGAACAGCAGTGCAGGTTTCCGTCCCATCTTATATAGTTCTGACATTACCGACGCGTATTACTTCCTCTGACTAACCACGTCAGGGGTGTCGTCCTCGTAGACCCCGAATGGGTTATTCTGGAACCTCAAATCGCCCCTCTTCCTTGCCTCCCGTATCACCAGTTCCTTGTTTTGGTACCCATGAAAACAAATGATGACTGGGCGAGGCTTGCCTCCGGGTCCCGGCTTGGGGGCGAGGCTGCGGTGCGCACGATCCAGCTCCGGAGGTGAGGGGAAAGCGTCCGGCCCAAAAACGTCCTGTAACAGTTGCGAAAAAAACCGGCTGGGTTGCGGACCTTCAATCCCCTCGGGAAGACCAATAAGACGGACGTTGTTCTTCCTGCTTCTTCCCTCCATCTCGGCTAGCCTTGAGTTTATTGTAAGGAAAGCCCCTTGAGATGCAACATCTCGTTTACAAGGGAACATAAAGACACAGAACATAAAACAGTTGACATGCAGTTTCACTAGCCAGCACAATACATAATAAGTGTAACTCTGGACAACAATAAGACAGACATAAAACACCGGACAATCTTGCTCACACAACCCACTCCCTCAATCATATCAGTGAACCTTTATGTACAGTCAGTAAGAATAAAAATACCGCAAATTGCATATCACATGGAATCAATTAAAAAAATAAAAAAATAAATAAATAAAGCAAAACAAAACAATTTGTCACGAACATAAACAATCAGTCTTGAGGTGAGTATATAGGGAAGACCTAAAGAGTCCATTAGAAGTTATAGACTTCAGTGTAACAGGTAAGTGATTCCAGTCATTTGGGGCCTTGAAAGAGAAAGACCTCCGACCGGCCTCCTTTTCAGCCGAAGGAACATTGAAGGATAAATATTGAGAGTTTAGCTTAGCATTGTCAGCGTGCAGCCTCTCGCAGCAAGCCTCCACTTCAGCTGGGCGTTGGTGAGACGTCTTCCAGGGAGTTCAGGCGCTCGCCATGAGTGTTATCCGTCTCCTGGAGCCCGTCCAGTTTCCCGTTCACTACGTCAAAAGATTTTTTAATCTCAGCTAGCATGGACGTCTTGAGTTCGGCTAACGAGGCTATTAAATCCACTTTGCTAATGTTGCTAGTAGCTGCAACAGCCACTGGCTCAGGTTTTTCGCTCACCTTAGCGACGTTAGGTGTCATGGTAGGGCAAAAAACGACTAAATAGAAAAGAGAAAAACAAAATTCAGTCGTCGGAGAAGGTAAAATTGTTACAAAGGTGGGTTTTTAAAGTTGAAGGTAGCAGGAGCTCGAGGAAAACACATCCTACTCCATGCGTGACCCACTGTCTTTAAGTCCCAAAGACGAATGTTATCTCTATGACTTATCAGGCTAGCTTAAATTTACATGAGCTACGGCGGTTACTGTCAACAGAAAGCCACGTAATGTCACAAATATGATTAAAAAAAGCAACTTACCAGACCAGGATATATTTTAGAGGCTGAAGTGGCGGAAAAAGCTTGATGAATAAGTTGTCCACAAAGTTTTCTTCAGTCCGCTAACGAGTTGCCATGTTGAACTTTTCCAAAACGCAAAGTCAGCAGAGACGTTGGTGATGTCACACACAACGTGCATCCCAATACTCCTAAATAATGATGTACTGGCCAGTGTTTACTAATAAATATGTCATAAATATATACCCAAGTAAAATTAAAAAGTCATATCTTGTTAACAGAACTGAGAAGTTTAGTGTGGGGTTAACTGCATAAGTGGGTTTGATTACTACATAAACGAAAAATATTTCTAAGTTAGTAGTACTGTTCGGGTTTACAGTGAATTTATCTTTGTTAAATTGTAATAATCTGAACAGAATTAATTTGTTTGAAGTATTTATGATCATTGAAAATATCTAAACATGCACCAAAGTCTGATATTTTAAATTTCCATTATTTAATCTGCAAATATATTGCATAAAGCTGTCAAACAATAAAGTGCTGATGATGCCAAAAGCTGACCTTGGTTCATTCTCTAATATAGTTTCCGCATAATTAAATACAACGGTAAGTGAGATGGAAGGTTTGATGCTGGCTGATTTAAGCTTGTTTCCACGGGGGTTTTCTGGGGTGGTCTCCTGTGCACTGTGTGTGTATTCAGTGTGTTTTGGACTTTGTGTGCATGCACATTGTGGACACCTACTTGGACTAGAAGCCTGTTCGTTGATCTGGGGCTGCTTTTCGCCACCTGATCACTCCGGAGCTTGCTGCTTGCAACGCCAGCCAGCTGACCCACAGCCAATCTGAAGCAGCCCGACAACAACTGCTATCTGTTGGCCTAGTGCAGGAGTCGGCAATCCGAGGCTCTTTCGTCCTTCTGCTCCAGCTCCTTGAGCCTCGGTTCCACTGCAGTACGTCCAGGAGCGAGGTGGGCTGGGGACAGTGCGGTAAGGCAAAGCACACCCAGACTCAACTGTGTTGCGCGGTTCCACTATAGAGAGTGCGGTAAAATATAGGCGGGGTTGTGAACGTCACGTCACGATGCAGGCACGCAACGTCATCACGCAACAATAGTGGCGTGAAGAACGTGGAATTTGCGGCGGCTGCAGATCCGCGGCCATCCGAAGCCACGAGCCTCCTTTCTCTGTGACAGAGCTTGGAAAACGTTGTCATTCCGATCAGCAGCGTCCAGCTCCTGCTGGATCTCCTCCTCTCCTCTTACTGAGAGGAGCGTCAGACCGCGGTGCTGTGGAGCGCCGATGTTTCAATAAACCCGGTCAACAAAACAACCAGTGTGTGCAAAGCGGCGTATGTAAACCATAATGGGAGGGTTTATGGCAGATGAGATATTTTAATATTCCGGGCTTGATGAACGTCTCTCCCCAGTCAGCATACGTGTGGAGGAACGATGCTTCATGCTCACTGCCATAGACAGCAGCATTCATTCACTTAACGCTAAATAACCAGGATGTACACAACAACTGAATGACATTGAAAGCCACTCATGGTTCTAAAAACCCCTAAATTCCTGCATATCTGTGCTGATTTAATATTATAGCGGTGGTGGGGCGTGGGGGTTCTGTCCATTGGGAAACGGGTCCAAATGGCTCCTTTGAGTGTTGAAGGTTGCAGACTCCTCGCCTAGTGCCTACGACTCGGCCTCAGCGACCAGCACAACAACCGAGACGCACCGCCATCGAGCTATGAAACTGTCAGCTTCTCCATTCTACAAGACCTTGCAGGAACCAAACAACAGGGACTCCTTGGGCGGCACCTATACGTCCACTGAGGCTCCCAGAAGACGCTTATTTACACCCGGTCCGGTGGCTCCACTCTCTCCTTCTGATCAGCAGCTTCCAGCCGACGCTGGATAATAAATTAAAATAAAAAAATTGTAGCCATGGAAACTCCTGAGCAAGATCAATTCGGACCTGGTCAGGATCTGTTTGAGGCGTGTGTGTGTGCGTGTGCGTGTGCGTGTGCGTGTGCGTGCGTGCGTGCGTGCGTGTGTGTGTGTGTGTGTGTGTGTGTGTGTGTGTGTGTGTGTGTGTGTGTGTGTGTGTGTGTGTATTTTAGGGGGACTCTGCCTTTCCTTACCATACCTAAGTGATGGCATTTACTCCAACGCTACTCCCTTAAAAATGCAGAAGGCTTACCATTTGCAGCATACATCCAGGAAACAGCAGCACAGCGAACATGCTCCCGTCTGACCCGCATGAAAACTGTTTCACTGGATCTGCTGGGATGTGGGCTCATGTTACCATGGAAACAGAGATGGATGCAAGAAAGGGCAAATATGTGTCACCCCAAGCTCAGTTTCTCTCTCAAACCTAAACGGATATATGCCAGCCTCATACACACAACAAAAATCTTTGATTCCCAAGTAATTCCACAAATAATTAACAAATGATAAAACTGATGTTGTCCAGTTTTAACCATTTCCCCACAGATTCTATGATAATTAAATGGATCATGGTGCAGTTAAAGTATTATTTTTGTGACTTTGAATATTCTTCAAGAAGTCCTTCAGGTTGAAATATGAATTTAATGAAAAGTGAAGATGAAGAGGGACTGAAGTGAGGAGACATTATATCTGTTGATGTGACTCTCCATCCTCCCTCTCCTACACTGTGCTCTCTCGACTGTGTTCAGTATGAATCCGGGTTCTCGGGTCAGAAATGAGGCGGCTGCTCGGTCTAATCTGGAGGATACAGCAGCCGACAGAGGGACGGCTTCTCCACACAGATAAAAGGTGGCACTGGTGCATTGAATCAGATACCGTCCAGCGTGACCTATAACTGTTCTCCACCAGCTCAGGAAAGCAAAGACCGCTTCATCGCAAATATTTGACAAGTTCAAACCAGCCCGCACAGACAGAGACATCTCTGTGACATCCAGAGCTCGGAGCTTTGGGAGAGACCATGGTGCTGGTGATACCAAACATCTCGGCATCCATTACCTGCCCGTAAATAAACAGCTAATGGCTAATTTCGTGATTATACATGAGTGTGTGTGTGTGTGGGAGTTTCAGCTCACGAGTGAGGGTTTTTGTTTATTCATTCTTAAAACCTTTACTGAAATGTTTTTTTTGCATCTCAGCTTCAGGAACAAATTCATAAATGTAAAGTGTCAATCCTGCCTGGTGTGGATTCACTCAATTAGCAATTAACAGCAAATTTCCAAATGTGCGGAAAAACAGACATCTCTTATGTCATTCCACACTAATGAATCCCTCTCTTACTTTGTAGGCTTTACAGCAAGTATGGAAATGATTTAACACTATTTCTGTTAGTGCTTGGCTCAAGAGTCCTGCTGCCCTTAAGGAAGAGCAGTGATCTAATACCTGTGTGTGTGTGCGTGCGTGCGTGCGTGTGCGTGTGTGTGTGTGTCATTCTCAGACTGGAGAATAGATATAATGATGAAGTTGGTGTGCAGTTTGAATTTGTTGAAGTGGAGAAAAGCTTGCTGTTTTTTTTCACAGTTATTCGCTTTGTACCCGATTGTCAGCTGATTCTCAGTCTGTCACAATAAAACCGAGCCCACATTAAGTCCCTATACTTCCTCCGGGGTGTGCTTGGTGAAAGCAACCGAACGTGCAGGCAGTATTTTGCCTGGTAATGGTAGTTTAAGTAGCACAAAGTCCAGTTCAGTGCAAAGTGTAAATGAAAGTTAACGTGAGAAGAGTGTCACGGCACAGAGTGTCACGGCACAGAGTGTCACGGCACAGAGTGTCACGGCACAGAGTGTCACGGCACAGAGTGTCACGCGCTGTGGGCCGTCAGAAACTGATCAGATCCTTGATTTGAACGATCCTGCACTTTGGACATATACAGTGACTGACACAGATGAGAGTGGACGTCACGTGACTTGGCAAAACAAACAACATTCTCCGAGAGGGCAAAGGAATTGCCAGCGGATGCAGAGGGCAGGGAATTCCCAAATTATTGTTATTATTGTTTTCCACATCCGACAATGGACGGGGGAAAACAATAGGGACTGGACAAAATACAGTATGGCAGCTTTAAAAAGGTGTTATTTTGCACCACGCTGCTGTTCTTCTGTGAAGTGGAGAAAATGTCACCTTGTGCATAAATCCTACAGAGAGGATATTCCCCACAGAAAAAGCCCCAGCTGGTTTTGAACCCCCCATATTCCCACTAACCACTGCACCACTCGTCTGTGTGAAGTTGTGAAAACGATGTCATCATATATTCATTATGTAGACATGATATAATGCAAGGACAGTCATCAACTCATGCTGTAGACTTTGTACATAAATGAATCTTTTATCAGCACTCCGTTGTCAATTGTCTCATTCAGAGTCAAAGTTCAGAGTTGTTATCAAAGTGATCAAAGTGATCAAAGTGGCGAGTTTCACCGCGTCAGATTCAAAAGTGCAGCGCTTTGCGACGGAAGCAAAAACTGGTCATTACTTGGACAATGTGCAGTCTACATTAAACTTCACTTTCTTACTACATGTTTTTTGGGCTATATTTGGTCGGTCTGATGGGTTTTTATTGGACCGTCCAATGTGGTCCAATAACACCCAAATTTCAATGACTATATTTGGGCTATGATGGATAATTAGAGGTGCAAGAGCACTCCAGCTCTCTTTTAAAAACTTGTTCTCCTGAATGAGTATTCTGAAAGTATATATCTGAGGCGTCATTGTTTGAGCAGCTTCTCCAACCCACTTTGCATCTTTTGTCATAAAATACATAAAATACAGATGCGACATTGATTAGGAATGTCAGACGTTCTTTATCTCAGGATTTCCAAACAAAATCGATTTTACTGGAATGCATCAGGAAAAAAACCCGCTCAACATCTCCTGGCAGGAAACCAAGGATGCACCAAAATAAATGTCAAAATGAGGGTATGATAAATTTACGATCTTTGATTGTTGGTCATTGCGCCGGGATTGATTTTAATCATGAGAACTTTTTGTAGATTGATTCATTGTGGACTTCCTCACATGAATTACAGCTATAAGACTTTCCTTTCTTTTGCGGTTTCCATGAACAGTCCATGTATCTTTCGGCCATTCGATTTTCCTTTTGATGTCAGAAAACGGTAAATGACCCAATTTGCGATTTTAGAATTAATGTCGGTTGATTAAAAAACGGGAGTCGGCTCGTCCCACATTTCTCGTTTGGAAATTCAGAAATCGAACAACAGCTTTTATCCGATTTCCTGTTATGTGTTTATTTAACGAAAGTAGGGCAATAAAATATGACCGTAATTCTTTATTTCAAGCTTGCCTCATGGAAAACCCGGAAGTTGAGCCTCTTCTTCTACTGCTGCTGCATCGTCTTTGCTTCTGATACTCGTCTGGCCGCCCCCATTTCTGTAAAAATGTGGTTTCGCCAAAGAAATAGTGGACGTGAATGCCAACAACATGACTGTGGGTGAAATCTCTGCACACCTGTGCACCAGATTGGCCTATTAGAGGGTTTTCAGAGAGAAATTTCCGAAGGTGGATCTCCGAGCGAGACTTCTCCACCTACATGACGGATGATGTAGGTGGCTACAGCTTGGCTACTCACCTCAGCAGGAGCCGAAGCTGAAGTCGCTTCGGCTCCTGCTGAGGTGAGAAACGTTGTACAAGATTAATTTATGATATACATGATTAAAATCGCAGCTTTTTATTGATCTACCCGCGGTCTCACAGCGCCCCCTACTGGCAGACGCAGCACACTTGCAGACTGTGCCCACTCAGAGCTCATTCATCATTTTTTCAGGAGAGAAAAATACACATTAAAACAAAAATAATAATTACATTACAATTACAATAACAATTACAAAATGTGAAGCTTCAACTATACTTAGATTCAGTAGGGTTAATTTGCAGTCACATTATAATATTTACACATTCTAAAAACAAATGATACTGTTTTGTATATGGCTTAATGGCTCATAATACAATACAAACATGTTATATTAGTGTTGTTGTTCTGATATTATTCCTGTTAACCTGATGCAGCTCTGTATGCAGTTGTATAAATTTCCATTCGTCATTTCCATCAACTCACTGATTTATGAGTTACTTGAATTGATAGGTTGGGCCAACATCTGGGAGAGAAATGATGACAGGATTCCTGTTTTCTAAAGGCAGACATGCCAGTGAAAGGAGAGTGGGAGCAGCCTTAGAAGAAGTTCTCTCTCAACACCATGATGCTCGTCAACATCAGGGGCAACGGGTCATTAGGGGCAGGTGGGGCTGTGCCCCCCCTGGTGTCATCAGAAAGGACTGCATGCAAAGTATGCTATTAATTCTTTAAGATTATCTACAATATTTTTTTGTCTGTGAATAAAACTTCCTCTTGTATCGCACATAATTACTGTGTGAGGACTGTCCTCCCTGGTTATTGGTCTCCTCTTGCTGTTCCAGGTTGTTTCCTCCTGATCCACACCGATGGCGCATTAGTGGGGCTCGCCCCTCTCTCACCATGCAGTGTGTATTGCATGCAGTAAAGTGAAAGTGCGCATGCTCAGGCTGTGTGTCATTCAATTCACGTGATTTTGATTCCGAGTGGGGCCTTAAACCTGAAGCTCCACTAACATCATTAAATGCTCAGAGCTGATTGGCTGGCCCTGATTGAAGCACTGCTTCACAGAACCTGAGTGAGTCGGACAAATATCAGCTTGTTCGCAGCTAAAGCTAACACGCAGTTAAGAATAAAAATTTATTAGTTTGATTATTTATGAGTACGAGTTTGAAACGCTTAGTTTAGCAGAGAAAATTAAAGTAAGTAGTTGTACACTGTGCGACACAGTGAGGAACACTTTTTACAAATCTCACCAATTTGTAGCTCTACACATGGTTGAGTGGCTGAGCTGCCGTCCCTGAAACATTATGACCTGGTTTGAAACCCAACGTTGGTAAATTCTTTTTTATTGAATTTGTTTGTTGTTTTTTTTGATCGGCTATTTCCAAGGTTTTTACGGGATCAACGCCTATATGGTTGTTATAATGTTGTGGCTAAAGGGTTGTGCACACACCTTACTTTGAAATTCAGTAGTGTCACTAAACCTGAAATAAAATCTTGCCCCACCAAGCATTTACATCTAGAAACGCCACTGGTCAACACGTAAGCCTTTTTTTCAAAATAATCACTGTTTGAAACAGTAGTTCACTTTGTCAGACTTGTGAAGCTTCTATTCTTTTTCTTTCTTTAACGGAGCCCGGGAGCTGATTCCAGTCCCGTTCTTTGGTCAGAAACTCCACGTTGACCAAACGAGAAGTTGGTGATGTTTGGAGTTAGCCATGTTGTGGCCATCAGTGGATCAGTGATGCCGGTAACGCGTTAATTAGTAACGTCCAACAGGACGAGCTTCTTGTCTGTGAAGCCGCTTTATTATTAAACCGAACCGAACCTCGTCTTGGTTCTCCTCTAAATGGACACACACACACACACACACACACACACACACACACACACACACACACACACACACACACACACACACACACACACACACACACACACACACACACACACACACACACACACACACACACACTATGCCCCACTGGCTCTTATTCTGTGAATGAAACATCTGAAACACTCAGAGAAATATTTCCATTTTCTATTAGTCATTCATCTCTGAAACATTCTGAAACGTTTGACATTAAATATGTTTCATTGCCTGAGTTCAAGTGTGGTTCATTTAACTCTGACTGGAAGAGACAGGCCCTGTGTGTGTGTGTGTGTGTGTGTGTGTGTGTGTGTGTGTGTGTGTGTGTGTGTGTGTGTGTGTGTGTGTGTGTGTGTGTGTGTGTGTGTGTGTGTGTGTGTGTGTGTGTGTGTGTGTGTGTGTGTGTGTGTGTGTCTCCCATGGTAACCGCACATTCATGAAAGGATTCCTCTGTGTGCCTCAGTCACCAAAATGTTAGGTGGACCTTTGGTCACCTTTAATTTAATGACCTTTTCCCATCCTGCATCTCAGAGTCAGTCAGAGCAGAATATCAAAGGCTAAACGTGCTGTGACACATCATGAGCTGCAGCAGGGCTACACATCCCTTAAAACTCATGACTTTCATGTCTGCCAAATGTTGAACTTTATCTTTCTCCTAATTTCGGAGACGATCGCGGTAATGTTAGTAGTATTCCTCTGCACTTTTTCCCTCTTTCTGATTTTCTGTAGATGTGAATAATAAAGCTGACCTTGACATTGACCTTGTTTGCGGGCGCCTCCAGGCGTTCCCTTCGCTCTCCTCATCCTTTAGAATTTTACCAGCATCCCTTGAACTGCACAACACCAAAGATCTGCTGAAAGCAGACAGAAGAGGCAGAAAAGGGTGAAGAGGTCCCCAAAGCAGCACTTTACAAAATGATTTAGAGCTTTAATGGAGCCCATCTTGGGGGACAAGTGGTCCAGATTGAACACAAATGCGTTCTGAGTGTTTGCTGTTTCCAAGTGTAAAAAGTATTGCAATCAGGAAGAGGTTGAACAACTTTTAGCTGGAAACACGCTGCTTCTCGGAAACACAAAGACAACGTATCCGAACCCTCTTCGCCTTCTCTAATGTGGCTATTGTAGGGATTTCTTACCTCATAAGGATCATAGGTACCATTTATGTTGTGTTTTGGTAGTTTGGCTATCAATAATGATTAATAACTATCAAAGATAGTTATTTTATCTGATCTGTATCAGATACCTTGGGAGCACCACCTGTTTTACAGGAAATGATAGCCAGTTCAGTTATATCAGTATCACAAGATTTACTAAACAGTTCATTGGGAATTCAAATTAATACTAAAATGAATTTCAATTACCAGAATTAACAGGAAAGCTTGAAGGATTTTGCCCAGGTTGACCAAGTCAACCACAACATCACTCACATACTTATAAAGTATGTCAACACCAATGGGACAGATTGGAATGTGAACCTTCCGTTGACGCTGGTGACCATTCGGTCCACTTGGCACCACTCCACAGGAGTCACTCCCTTCAAAACAATGGCTGGTAGAGAAATGACCTTTCACTGCACCCGGCCCACCCAGAAGAGGTCAGTGTTGTCAGGGCCTGCACAGGAAAGCCGCTCAATCCATTCACTCCCTCGGAGTAAGGTTAACTCCTCACCTATTGAGGGGGGATAACCTCCACCCCAGGTGAAGCGATTTTACCAGTAGGGCAGGGTACCCCAATTCTGGGCCTCGAGGCCCGGTGTCCTGTACATTTAGCACACCTCAATCTGATGTTGGTGTCATCGTCAAGCTTGTAAAAAAGCCAAGTAACGAGGCCCTTATTGCATTCAGGTGTGTTTCCACTGGGAGAAACTTAAAACATGCAGGACACCGGCCCTCGAGGCCTGGAATTGGGGAACCCTACAGTAGGGCTTAGTTGGCAGCATGCTCAGCTCTCATTTGCTTGTACTAACCCTGCCACCATCAGACACTTAACTCCGCCTCCTTAGATGACGTGAATAGTCATAAAGCTTGAGTAACCCGTTCAGGGAAATATAGACACTGTAAACTTATAACCAACTCTATTAACGCCACTTAGCATGCCTCAGACTCTATCGAGTATCGTTTAGGAGAAATAACCCCTGTATGTAGTCAGCGATCACACACAAGATCGTAGGGAGATGAGCTCCTCCGTCAGCAGCTTCAGTACAGGTAGAACCACCTTACTTAGCTCCACTAACCCGGGTTGAGCAATTTCTCAAGACTAACACCGCCACGGTTATAAACCTTCACAGATACATCTGACATAGTCTCTGCAGTGCTATTTTAACCTCTGTGGACCCACAGAGCCAAGAGTTGTGATTTCTTCAGAACTTAGCCATTACTGAAATAATGTGGACAGTTTGAAGTCTCTGTAGTGAATGTTGGGTTTTGGAAGGGAACACACACGTACACCTCCACACACCACACTTCACTCTCTCACTCCTAGCCGGAGCAGGTGCACCAAGACCCCCCAGACGGCTGGTGGCTCTTGGACGCTTGCTCACTGGTGAACCATCGCTGATGTCATCGCACACGCCAATTGCAACCACCTCCAAATTTTACAGATCAGACTCGATTCCCTGCGTCCGGTACCTCCGCTTTGGTAAACTGGTCCACAAACATGTCGCGAGCTAATCCCTATCCTCCGGGAGGTGTGGGAGGAGCCTACTAACTATTTTCTAACCACCTGTCCCCCTTTCCCTTTCCTTTCTTCAACTCTGGTACTTCATTTTCATTCATGTTTGGCAAACTGTACGAAATGAGTATTGTGGTTGTAGGTAGTTAGAAAAGAAGTTAAAAGTCTGCCAAGACTGGTCTCTCTGTCTGCCCAGACCACGTTTCTTTGAGAACAAAGAAACGTGGTCACCACTGGAAAAATTCGCCATTGGTCACGTGACCCCCACCAGGGCGCCCCCGGCCCCCACCTCGGGAGCTGCATCCACCAGGGGAATCCACCAACTCCGCTACACCCATGGTCTGGAAACCTGAGACCAGCCCAAGGAGATTGGCTGAGACACAGCCGGACCGCAACAGGGCTCGAACCATGACGCACAACTATAAAAGTCCATCACGTGGAAATTCAACCGTCTCCAAGACGGACTCGCGTTGACGCAGAACTTATGGGGACGTATGGGGACACAAACACACGGACTGGGCCCGAACACTTCCAACTCGCAGGACAAGCTGCGAAAGTCGTGGAAACGTACTTTTGTTTCTCTTTCTTTTTCTTCAACGGGACCCACACAGCTGTAAGCCAACTTCTCTCCCTTCCAGCTTCCCTTGTGCCTGCTAACCTGAAGCTCGCTTCTGCAGCCACGCAAGAAGTGCCAGGTTACTCACAGCGCGTTTGCGGACCCAGCTCCTGTTGATAACTGCTGGACTCTCGTGTTAGCAGAACCTCGCCAGAACTCTTCTCTCCTTCTCTCTCTCTCTTTCATTAACACGTTCGCGCGCGCCCGCGAGTCTGCTGCTGCTCGTCTTATCTGCTCCAGATAAGCTCAACACACATAGCCATACTTAGCACTCGAACCGCTAACGTGTGCCGCTAACGACAGATCACCAGAGTTCTGACTGCATGTTCCGATATCCAGTTAGAACTCCGGCTCAGAAACGGACTTACAGCGTCGTCCGGTCGTCACGTGACCACGGCAAGCGTCTCCCAATCGCCACGGTAACGCTGCTCCGCAGAGTGCAACCGGGCCGCCATTTTGGCCCTTTGAAGCCGCATCAGAGCTGCCATCTTGGATGAGGATCCTAACTCATCCACCGGTGGTTCGTGGTCATCGCACCCACTCACATTGACCCGCCAATGTCTGCCTCCACCTGGTGGACGTTCCAGGTCATTACACCCATCACCCTCATCACTCCAGACCACACACACACACATCTATTACTTACACTAATTTAATGCTAATAACCAACCAAAAATCCCAACATCTATGAGCAGCAGCTGTGTGACCAGAGTGCAGGGACCATCTTCAAATTACAACAATTGCAACAGTGAAGACCGATACCACAAAAAAAACTAATAATGTGACGGGTATTCACTGCAGTGTCACCAGAATCACAGCAGCCTTCACTTGATCATCCTACAACACTTGGTTTGATGGTGATATATGGTTTGTAGTATGTCTTCGCTGTTGTAGCGGTCCCTGCCCATTTGTGTGTCCTGGGGGATGAAATTATTCCTGTTAATGCTGTAAATCCAGGCCTTGCCAACTGTTATATAACTTTTGTAAATCCATATGGAAATGTATCATACATTATGCATGTATTTCACTTCGGATCATTTCGTGTTTGTGTGAGAGAGTCAGTTTATTTGTCAGCCAAATTTGTATGATGTGGCTCTTTGTAATACCACCCAAATTTTTGTGGCTCTTGGTCTCTGACTGGTTGGCCACCCCTGTCCTAAACCCTCGATCTGCCACGTTTGTGAGCATGTATTGTGGGTTAACGGTGTCCATGTGAGTGCGTGGGATTGTATAAAAGGGAGCTTACAAACCATGCTGAATATGCATGTGCTTTAGACTCACGGGCAGAGTCTGAGTGGGTGGAAAGAGGCTGGTCAGATCTCATATGTGCTTGTTAATCAAAATGTGAGCTGGTTGTGGTCATGTTGAGATCAACTGCATAATTTAGATCATGTATCTTCTCCTTCAAGCCCACTGCAGCTCTTCTTTCTCTCAAACTGGAGAAAGTAAGACGGGATCCTCTGACAGTGATCCACCAACATGTGACACTTTAAATCAAGTTGTGGAACTCAACTTAAGTCAGGGGCTCATACAATCAATCTGATCTTCAGTGGGCTGAATTGGAAAAGCGTAGGTTGTAGACTTAATTTTTTTAAATAAATAATAATTAAAATATCCATATTCAACAATATTTATTTGTGTAAAATACAGTGAAATGTTGAAAAGCCATGTGGGATATATTACAGTATGTCAAAGCCTCACAGAGTCACCCTCACTGTTTGGCTTTGATGCTAATGCTATTTGATTAGCAATAAGTCCAGTCCGCAGTACACACATTCACACATCTGTTATTTTCATTGGTGACTGTTGCCTTTTGAAAAAGTCCTGTGGGCCAGAACGCACGCCCAATCCTTATGGCACCCCAGATTGAAATGTTCTGGTAAAGTTGAAGAAACTGCACTGACAAATGGCCCAACCCTAAAGAGAAGACAGAGAGATAAATTATGTGACGTTTACTGAACCATAACTGTGCTCTTAGACCACTGTGACAACATGCACGGATCAATGTGACATCCATGGTATATTGTGAGATTCACAGGTCACAGTGAGATCTATGGATCGCGGTGAGATTTTATTCAATCAATCAATCAATCAATCAATCAATCAATCAATCAATCAATCAATCAATCAAGTATTGTACGTTGTAGTCAGAAAAAAAGTGCATTACTGGTGCTGAATCCAGTAAATATCCAATATAATAATAGAGTCCAGTGCAAGCACATAATGCAAACACTTATTTATAGCAGCAAGAAGCAGAACAGAAGAACAGATCAAAAACAGAGGTAATGTTGTTACAGCAATGCAAAGTCCAGTTTAGCTATCATATTGGTGTGGTGTGTTTGAGGCCACATTTACACGTACCTGGGTTTTTACAAAAACTGATATTTCCCTCTCTACGTTGAAATTATTTTATTTTATTTACATTGACCTGCATGTGCACCTGCTTCAGAGCTACTATGAGCATGTCAAACCTATAGCGGGCAGTGTAACGAAAAACATGAAGCCATGATAGCCAATCAGAATCCTGGAAAAAAACATGAAGTCACGAATTGTGACATAAATATCCGCCTATCCCCCTTATATGCAACCGGAGACACAGAGTATGTCCAGATCTCCACTGTGGGCGGAGTTTTCAGGAATCATCATTTGTGGTGAGTCGTAGCTGCAATCATGTGTAAATGCAGGTATGTAACTCCAAGCATATAAAACTTGTGTGAAATCAACCTGTCCAGTTCGGAAGCAAAACTAATTGAGAATCAGTTTCACCTGTTGTTGTGCAAATGAAACAGACAACATGTGGAAATGAGAGGCAATTAGCAAGACAACTCTTAAGGCCCCTGCATACTCCCTTTTTGAACCCATAAGAACCAGAAGAAAATTCGGCAGTGACGTCAGCCAGCTGCTGAAAAAATAGCTTTTTCTGCAGGACTGTTCATACTCCGATAAGAAGCTGCCGAACTCGCAGGCCACGCCCCCTCACAGCAGGCCACGCCCCCTCGCAGCAGCCACACGTCTGTGATGCAGCGTTTAAACTTTTCAACTGCAGTTTATTTCTCACCTCCAGTGCTTTCAGAAACACATTTCTCTGAACTGTTTCAGTAATAAAAGAGAGTTTTTGTCCGAGCGCCATGTTGGTCTGGTTTTAACTACAGGAGCCGACAGCTGTTCGTGATGCGTTCAGGTGCATCATGTAAAAGTAAAACTCCGGCATTTTAACGAGCTGCGGCTCTTGTACATTAGTGATGTTACGAGTTAAATATGATTAAAATATGACTGATAGTCATGAGCGAACTGGAACACGCATCTGCAGCACACAGCAGTGCAGAAGTTTCGGCGGTGCGGCTCCCACATAGTTCGGACAGTGCGGTTGGCACAGCCCAAACAAAATGACATGTCATTTTGTTCGGCAGGACCCCGCACTGCCGAACTTTCGTCTTGTTCTTATGGAGGATGAAGGGGTCTTTATAAAGGAGTGGTTCTGCAGGTGATGACCACAAACCATTATGCTGTTCTCGTGGTTTCTGGCTGATGTTTTGGTCACTTCTGAATTTTGTTAGTGTTTTCAGTCCTGGAGGCAGCATGAGCAGTGTCTACAACCAACACAAGTTACTCGGGTTGTGCAGCTCATCCAAGATGGCACATCAATGTGAACTGTGGCAAGAAGGTTTTCTGTGTCTCCCAGCATAGTGTCCAGAGCATGGAGGAGATACCAGGAGACAGGCCAGTACACCAGGAGACGTGGAGGGGGGCGTAGGAGGGCAACAAGCCAGCAGAAGGATTGTTACCTCCTCCTTTGTGCAAGAAGGAATAGGGGGAGCACTGCCAGAGCCCTGCAAAATGACCTTCAGGCCACTAATGTGATGTTTCTGCTCAAACTGTCAGAAATAGACTTCACCAGGGTTCATGAGGGCCCACGTCCACAAGGGGGGGCTGTTCTTACAGCCCAACACCATGCAGGGCTGTTAGTATTTGCCAGAGAACACCAATATTGGCAGATTGGCCATTGGCGCCCTGTGCTCTTCACAGATGAGAGCAGCTTCACACTGAGCACATGTGACAGACGTGACAGAGTCTGGAGAACGTGGAGAACGTTCTGCTGCAGCAACATCCTCCAGCATGACCGGTTTGGCAGTGGGTCAGTAATGGTGTGGGGAGGCATTTCTTTTTGATGGCCGCACAGCCCTCCATGTCCAGAGGTACCCTGACTGCCATCAGGTACGGGGATGAGATCCTCAGACCCATTGTGAGACCAGATGCTGGTGCAGTGGTTCCTGGGTTCTTTCTGATGCAGGACAATGCCAGGCCTCATGTGGCTGAAGTGTGTCAACAGTTCTTCCATGATGAAAGTATTGATGATCTGGACTGGCCTGCCCGCTCTCCCAGACCTGAATTCAATTGAGCACATCTGGACATCATGTCTGGTTCCATCCACCAACCACACGTTGCATCACAGAGAGTCCAGGGGTTGACTGATGCTTTGATCCAAGTCTGGCAAGAGATCCCTCAGGAGGCCATCCCTCAGGAGGCCATCCCTCAGGAGGCCATCCCTCAGGAGAACAACCCTCAGGAGGCCATCCCTCAGGAGGCCATCCCTCAGGAGAACAACCCTCAGGAGGCCATCCCTCAGGAGAACAACCCTCAGGAGGCCATCCCTCAGGAGGCCATCCCTCAGGAGAACAACCCTCAGGAGGCCATCCCTCAGGAGAACAACCCTCATCAGGCCATCCCTCAGGAGGCCATCCCTCAGGAGAACAACCCTCATCAGGCCATCCCTCAGGAGGCCATCCCTCAGGAGAACAACCCTCAGGAGGCCATCCCTCAGGAGAACAATCCACCACCTCATCAGAAGCATGCCCAGTCGTTGTAGAGAGGTCCTACAGGCATGAGGAGGCCACACACACTACTGAGCCTCACTTTGACTTGTCTTGAGGAATTTTCACTGACATTGGATCAGCCTGCAATCTGATTCTCCACTTTTATTTAGAGAATGATTCCAAATCCAGACCTCCATGGGATAATAATTTTGATTTGCATTGATCATTTTTAGGTTATTTTGTTCTCAACGCACTCTACTATATATTGAATAAAGACTTTCAACTGCAATATTTCAATAATTGAGATCTACGATGTCTTATTTTAGTGTTCCCTTTATTTTTTGGAGCGGTGTAATTAGATAGTTGGTTTTGCACTTCCTTCAAGAGTGCTTTTTTATGTGACCCTCAACACAAGTTTTGAAAATCCCAGTTTAAATTATTACTACAACCACCATGACTACTACTACTCATCCATCCATCCATTTTCTCCTTATCCGTTTCCGGGTCGCAGGGGTCTCAGTCTTAACCCCGTCACCCAGATCACATTGCACCAATTAGGAATCCTTCCTGCAGGT
This sequence comes from Lipophrys pholis, assembly GCF_963383615.2. NCBI lineage: Eukaryota > Metazoa > Chordata > Actinopteri > Blenniiformes > Blenniidae > Lipophrys > Lipophrys pholis. The sequence continues at coordinate 24,898,075 of NC_137633.1, forward strand.
GGTGAGCCCACAGGAAACTACTACTCATAATAACAATAATAATAATAATAATAATAATAATGGTAACATCAGCTAAAACATCTGCAATTAAAACAACTTTTACTGACATAGTGCAAAAAAACGGCCCTTGGTTTGGCATGCTGGTCATACTTTGGCCCTCATTTTGTTGTCGGGGGTTTTTCTTTTGCTGTTTTCTTCCTTTTTTCTTCTCCCCCTCTCTGCTCTCCTCTCCAGCAGGTAGGAGTGGTTGGGGGGGGGGGGGGGGGGGGGGGGTTGGTTTCTCCAGCAGCAGACGAAGCACGCCTAACTCCACTCAGCTCGTCATCCTCCCTTTAAAAGCCTGGTCTTCACTCCACTGCTCTGCCAGATAATTCCACTGTGTAGTGGTCGTTGGGATTCCTCGCTGCCTCGCTGAGTGGATCTTGTGGATTCCTGTTTTTGGCCGACCTGCTCCCTGTTTCCCTTTTTGAGGGAACATTAAACTCCAATTTTTTTGCCCTTGGTTTGGCATGCTGGTCATACTTTGACCCTCGGGGCAAACTAATTGAGGAGCCCTGAGCGAGACCAAACATCAGTGCAACATGACATTATTTATGTCACAATGTTATTTTGACATACATCTGGCCCCAGCAGCTTCGTAAAAGGAGTTTGTATTGCAATTATTGTTATTTTATTCAGCCATATAAAGAACCTACAAATGTACAAGATGGCAGATGTTACACTCACCACCGTATCAGCCGAATTGAATTCTGCAGCACTTCTGCTTGTGATGGCCACCTCTGAGTCTGAACCTGAGTGTGGTTCCTCAGCTGTGAAACATAGAATCAGACATAAGACTATAATGTAGAGATACTATTTGATACAAGAAAGCTTTGCTTGGTCATAGAATTCAGAATCAATTAGATAAGAAAACCTCAGCTGTACAAATGTACACTGTAATGCTTGTATGCCTTCCCCCACTGCCTTCAAAGGGAAGGGCGTTTCAGTTCCTGGTACATCAGTGACCTTTGTACCATCAGGGTAGAGACGAAAGTCGGGTCCGCTTTGCAAATTTTGATTGGTCTTTAATTCTTTGTACGGTAGTTTTGTGTAACTCCTCTGCTTCCAGCTCTGGTTTCACAACAAGCGGTAGAGCGGTTCCTCTGACAGGCTTCAGCACTCCATCCTTCAGACGCATAAGTGCAACTGAAATCTAAAGAACAAAAATGAAGGCTACTGTTAATAGCATAATTGACAAATAAATGACCAAACGAACTTTAACTAAGTTGGCCTGTTACAACAACAAATCCTGCTAAAAGATATATAGTCCCAGAAATGATTGTGATGAAGGATTTTATTGTCATTCAGTCTCTTTGGTAGAGAAAGAGAGGGAAACAAACAAACAGGCATGCAAATGGTGATACAGTACACTGAGGCGGGCAAAATCATTGAATTCATTTTTATATATTGTACAATTAATCGGTTTTTTGATTGTGACGGGCCGAACTAGAACAAAATAATTGCCTACATCATCAAAGACAGGTTACATTTACGCTTTTTTCTTTTTGATGCATGACAGTCTCTCCTCTTAAAGTACCAAAATATTGGAATGCCTCCACTGCACTGTTTCCTCCTCTTCTTCATCCTGCTGCTGCTGTGCGTCCTTCTTCAGAGTGAAAACTAAATATCATAAAGAGAGTACAAAAAAAAATAAAGTACAGTAGAGCCTCTGAGGAGCAGACCCAGTTAGAGTAAACACCCTGTACTGGACGGACACGTCACTGTGCGCCGACACATGTTTAGCTGTTAACACGCCTTCATTTTCCTGACCTCCACCTCCTCCATGACTATTTCTCTCTCCGTAAAATTCTTTTTCCTCTTCTCTTGTACCAGGATTTAGCGTCGAATGCTGGCGATCAACAGGCTGATTGAGATGCAAAAATACATTTTAAAGCGAAATAATTGGAATTCAACCGGTATGTCAGGCGCCTGTTCGTGTAAAGTCCAGGTAATCTCCTGAATATCCGGCTTCAGCATGTTTATAGCCTCAACCCTCACCGAGTATGCTGGAGGCTTATTCATCAGGAAACTAGATTTCAGTGCAGCATCGCTGACCTCTGGGCTCAGCTCCGTGCTGGGTTTGTATTCTTACTGAAACACTGCAATCCTCTCTCTAGTTGTAATTTATTTAATAAGAGAGTTACTTTTATTTTTTTAAATTAAATGGTTTCTCCAGCAGCAGACGAAGCACGCCTAACTCCACTCAGCTCGTCATCCTCCCTTTAAAAGCCTGGTCTTCACTCCACTGCTCTGCCAGATAATTCCACTGTGTAGTGGTCGTTGGGATTCCTCGCTGCCTCGCTGAGTGGATCTTGTGGATTCCTGTTTCTGGCCGACCTGCTCCCTGTTTCCCTTTTTGTGAGAACATTAAACTCAAATTTTTACATTTCAGTTTGCTTCAGTCTCTGCTATGGGGTCTCCTTGAACAAACTCCTAACAGCGTGAGCGGTGCCTTTCTGCGTGCTCGCCGTCTCCGTCGGTGCGCTCGCTGTGACACCTGTGATCTCTCTGGGCGCGGTGATGTTGAGTTTTGGCACTTTGGGGGCGGGCATTGCATAGACGGCCTCGTAATCCCCCTCCTTTCTGATTGGTCACTTTAAACGTCACTGTTTCTTGGTCAGAAAAAATTAATGACAGACTATTAATAGAATTAATGAATAGGGTTTTAATTTTACTTGGAAAAAAACTGAATTACTTTTCTGTTAACAACCCAGATTAAGGAAAATTAGGTGTTGACCAGACGTCAGTAAAGCTGGCACAGTAAAAAAAAAAAAAAAAGCTCCATAAATTAGTCCCAGTATAAAATCAAAAGAAATCTGAGAGATAACTATGGAAGACTAAAATCTGATTCACACTCCATACGAACAAAAAGACAGTTCGGCACTCCGGGGTCCTGCCGAACAAAATGACGTAATTTCCTTCTTCCAGCTCCTTCTGGCTGAAGAAATTTGGCTCGGCTGTGCCAATCGTCCGGGCTGAAGTCGGTGCCGCACTGCCGAAACTTCTGCTCCACTGTCTGCTACGCGTGCGTGTTCCAGCTCGCTAATGACTGTTCGTCATATTTTAATCACTTTTAGCTTGTAACATCGCTACTGTATGAGCCCCGCAGCTCGTTAAAATGTTAGAGGGCAGACTGACGTGATGCAGCTAAACGCATCACTCTGCTCCTGCAGTTAAAACCGGACCAACATGGCCGCTCTGGCAAAAACTTTCTCTTTTAGTAATGAAACAGTTCAGAGGAATGTATTTCTGAAAACACTGGAAGGGAGAAATGTGCCTGCTGTGAGGGGGCGTGGCCTACGACTTGGACAGCTTCTTCATGGAGTATGAACTCACTGACATCACAGCCTGACCTTTCTTGTTGTTCTTATGGGTTCTTATGGGAGAATGCAGGGGCCTTTACTTGCTCAGCCTCAATAGCCCCTACTGTACCTCTGACGTGTTTAATGGCCAATCAGAAAGGAGGGGGATTACAAGGCCGTCTATGCAATGCACCCCAAAGTGCCAAAACTCAACATCACCACGCGCAGAGAGATTACAGAAGTCCCAGCGAGCGCGCAGAGAGTGGTCTCACTGTGTGCGTTTACAGTTTTTATGCGCTTGTGATTTTGGCACTAAATTTATACCATAGTTTCATAATTTACCAGAACAGAGGTAAATATGTGAGTGTACCAACTTTAACTATGTTTTCAATCCTTATATTTACAGGTTGAGACGCTGAGGTCGCACTCACTCAAAACCAGCCGATTATCACTAAAGCGAAAAGAGTAAGAGACTTTAAGCCATTAAGAAGTTATTGTTGTTTTGGTAAAGAGTTGTGCTTGTCATCTGCTGTAGATCTGCTCTGTTCTTCAGACATTCCCCTCATGAAGAATGAACATATGATTTGCACAGGACTCTCTGAACAAACGGTGTTCAGACCTCTGCAGATTATGGTACCATGAACTGTCTGCTGTCGAGCCACTCAGACTGATTGCAGAAGCATGTGAACGTCCATCCAGTTTCTCTCGTCCTCTACATGTGTGAAGGCCCCTGCATCCTCCCTTTTTGAATCCATAAGAACAAGAAGAAAAATCGGCAATGACGTCAGCCAGCTGCCGAAAAAAGCTGCTTTTTCGGGAGGACTGTTCATACTCCGATAAGAAGCTGTCAAACTCGCAGGCCACAAACTAAGTTCAAACTAGAACAGATTAGCCTGAACTGACCTCAGACAGTGACAAATCTCCTGAAGATCTCAGCACCTAAACCACTTTCTAAGATTATTTCAATCTTGTCAGGTTCAAATATCTCAACATCCCTTTAACCTTCAAATGGGAAGAAGATCTCACCATCAACAGAGACCCAACGTTTTGGTCACAAATCTGTACAAATACATTCAAAATGAGCAAAAACCCCAATATACAGCTCATACAATACAAGGTCCTTCACAGAGTTCATTACACAGGACAAAGGATGTTCAAGATGGGGCTCACTCCCACTAACATATGTTCAAACTGCACAGGTGAGCTCCCCGATACCTATTTACACACACTTTGGCTGTGTACGCCAGTCCAAACGTTCTGGCAAAAGATTTGTGAAGATTTGTGGTTCTACCTGGGCCCCCCTATTCCAGTCTCACCTGCACTTTGCTGGTCAGGTGATCTCACAGAAATTGAAAGAGAATAAAATGAGTCCTGCATGCTCCTGGTTTCCCTAAGCGTCACAAAAAAAGCGATCCTCATGAACTGGAAATCCAAAAGTAATCTGAATATAAAGTTATTTAAAAACTTACTTCAAGACCACATCACATTGGAGAGAATGTCTGCTGGTAGGAAAAATAATTTGACACAATTTGAATCCACATAGTCCCCAATAATTAAATACACCATGTAGCACTGAGGGGGGCTCCGGCCGGTCTCGGCTTGGTGGCTTGGGTTGGGGCCTGGGGCCCTGTGCCCTTTATCCTTCTCTTGTGGGCTCTTCTGGCCTGGGGGGGGGGGATTCCTCTCGGCATTCTCCATCTGGTGCTTTCTTAGCGGGGGCGTGGCTCTCTGGGGTGGTTCGCTGGGGCCTCCCTGGGTTGGTGGGGCTGCCGTCCGCCGGGGTGGCGATGTCCGGGCCAGATGGCCTCGGGCCCAGGGGTGTCACACACACACACACACACACACACACACACACACACACACACACACACACACACACACACACACACACACACACACACACACACACACACACACACACACACACACACACTCACTCCTCATGAAAGGTGTTGCTGAAGTTGCTTGTTTTTTGTCATCATTTCCTCAAACTCTCAAAATCATGTTCCTGTTTTGTTGTTGCCTCTTTGTTAATTCATGTGACTGTCTAGATAGAGCTGCTCAGGCTGGTTAATCTAATAACAGTTGGAAATTATTTGGATCAGTGTGACAACTGTAAATAATATATGCATATCCCCCTCAATCTCTCTTCTCTTCTCTCTCTTCTCTCTCTCTTTGAGCGTTCCCCCCCCCCCGGTCGTGTACAGCAGCCATACCAACTTCTAATAAAAGCAGCAACAGGAGGAGACTCCAGGTCTCTTCCTTTTGCAAGAGCAAAAACTGTTCTGACTCCGGAAGGTTCTCAATCACATCATATTGTTGGCCCAAGCTGCCGAACCGGACAAGAGAGAGGAAAAAAAACACCAAAAAACCCAAAACAAACTCGCAGGCCACGCCCCCTTGCAGCAGCCACACGTCTGTGAAGCGGCGTTTTAACTTTTCAACTGCACAGTTTATTTCTCACCTCCAGTGCTTTCAGAAATACATTTCTCTGAACTGTTTCAGTAATAAAAGAGAGAGTTTTGGTCCGAGCGCCATGTTGGTCTGGTTTTAGCTACAGGAGCTGACAGCTTTGAGTGATGCGTTCAGGTGCATCATGTAAGCCTGCACTTCGACATTTTAGCGAGCTGCGGCGCACGTACAGTAGCGATGTTACAATCTAAATATAACAAAAATATGACTGATAGTCATTATCGAGCTGGAACACGCATGCGCAGCACACGGCAGAGCAGAAGTTTCGGCAGTGCGGCTCCGACACAGTTCAGCCAGGACGGTTGGCACAGCCCAAACAAATTTCGTCAGTTTGTTTGGCAGGAACCCTCACAACCAAACTTTCTTCTTGTACTTATGGAGAATGAATTATCCTTTAGCCACTGGACAGACCAGCTCAGTGTGTTCATGCTGTGCAGAGAGAAAACCCCTGACACGGTGAGCTATTTGTGGTTTGTTTTCTTTTAGATATAAAGAAATGAATGAAGATCACAACATGAGTCCATTCAAACAGCACACGGAGAGCAAAGGCTGAAATCAGTTGTTTGGTCTGAACAATGGCCAAACACTAATGTTCCAGAGGACAGAGGACCTAAAAGCTGACTCGAAGACAGAGTAAAAGTGAGTGAAATCTTTATTTGGGAGTCGAAGCACCACTGGAGTGAGCATGCACAGATTCTGGGCACAAAGAAAAACTTGGATTATGAGCGGGTTGAAACACAGAAATCCTCTCAGAGGTCTGAGCTGGACGGGCATAACACCACAGATAATAAACCGACAATCTGCCAACCGGTGTAGAAGGATCCAGAGACTTTGTGGAGGAGGTGACGATGACGGCTCTCAGGTGTGCAGCTCAGCTCCAGCGCAGATCTCTTTGACTCCGCCCACCACACAGACACACAGCGGGAGGGGGGGGGCACACCGGTGAGGAGAAAAACACAGCATGCACGGCAGTGGACCGGGACCAACACCACCTCACTCGTTTTTCAACGTCTGTGTGCAACGGGTGTTTCGGGGGTGATTCAACCTGCTATACTAGCTGCATTTTAGTTCTACATTTGTTTATTGTTGTTTATTATTATTGTTTGTGGAACTCTGTAATATTGAGTTTTCCCACTGTTTTATTTAGTTTCTTTCTATTATGACTTATAAGTGTTCAGTTATTATTGCAGGCAGAACAGTGTCTGCTGCCAGGAGGGCTCATGGTAGGTTGGCTCATTGAGCTCCGGTAATATAACTGTTTAAGGTCGACAAAAAGGCCCTTTGGTCGTCACACTTGCCAGGATGTGCTCTGTCCAACAGTTGCTGACATTTGGTGTTGATCTCGCTTGTGATATATGCAGGGACGTTTCTAGACCCCCTGGGGGCCCTAGGCAAGAAGAACTATGGGGACTCCCGGGTCCCAGAATAATGATGAATGAAGTCCAGTAAAGAAATACTTTAATAATCAACATGTAAAATAAATAATAAATAGCATTACTATCTAAACTGAATGCAAACTTTGCACACAATATATAAATGCCAGAAAAACAAACACGACTGAAACGTGGCAACATTTTAAATATGATAAAAATGCAACCAAGCAAAAAAAAAACAAAAAAACAAGGAATTGAAGTGGAAAGTAAGAACTGTGACACCTTGGTCTTATATCTATACTCCACTTGTAGTGCAATTTTTTTTCTTAAAACTGCTGCTTGTGGGCCTTGGCTTCTGCAAATGCAGCCACAATATCTTCCATATCTGAGGACCTCCGAACATCTCTGTGGAAATCAGTACTGGTCCTGTGAGCCTCTCCTGTGAGCCTCTCCTGGCTCATGGTTGACCTCAAATACATTTTGATGAGCTTCACAGCAGAAAAGCTCCTCTTACCAGAGGCAACAGAGACAGGAAGAGTCATGAGGAGACGCAATGCAATGCTTCGATTGCTGTATAGATCCAGAAGGTCCTCACTGTAAATGGAGTTTAAAATGTCATTTGGGCAGGTGGAGGCGTCGTCAGGGAAAGTGTAGACAGCAGAATTGATCTCTGTGGCAGTAGTGCTGACCACCGCCAGGTTCCACCACAGAGTCATGGAGTCAGAACTCCTAGAACCATTACTTTTTATTAAATAAACAAAAACTCAGATACTCACAGACACACAGCCTCTTCCAGGCTCTCGTCCTGTCCCTCTGTGTGTCCAGTGTGTGAGGGAGCACACCTGATTCACATCAACATGAATGTGTTTGGGTGCTGGTTTACTTGAAATGACAGTTAATAGGAGTTTAGGAAAAACAAAAGGTACATCAGGTATATTTCCAAACAACACAAAAACCTAAAAAAAAAAAAACAATTGCAAAATAAACTGTCTGCTTTTTTTTAAGCTGTTAAGGTTTTCAGTCATTAATAAATATGAGCATATCTAAACATTTATAAACATTAACAAACCTGGACACATTTCTGTTTGTGTGCATTTAAAAATAACTATACTGGAGAAAGTTGAACTTGACCTGCAGCTTTTCAGCCAAATTTCTCCTTTCAAACGGTAAATTAGAAGAGATGTGACAGAGTTAATGATCAGAGACTCACCGCTTGTTGTCTCAAAGTCTGATAGAAACCTAAAGAACAAACCAGAACTGACAACTTTAAGCCAATCACTGAGCCAGGGGCCATTTAAAAGTCACCCCAAGTCTTGGACATCAAACAAACACTGATTTGGTTTTATTTTATTTTATTTATTTTCACGTCAGTCACTCTGGTGTGTCAGCCATTGGTGAGATCGCTACTAAACCCCGCCTCCTCGGGGCGGCTCTCATGTCGCCCCAGGCTGCTTCTCACACACACACTACTAGAGAGAGAGAGAGAGAGAAATCAATCAAATACAGTTCAGGGCTCATTGTTAGTTTGTTGGGATAAACATATTTTGACAAAATGACAGTATATTAATAAACCCGTGAACCTGTTTTATCTGTCTTTTTCATCCCAGTGTCAAAAAAAGATTATCGTAGTCCAATAACGACTATCTGCCATATGTAGCACCACACACCTCAAGAGAGGGAGAGTATCAGACCGCTACATGTACTTTAATGTTAAGTCTCCAGCGTCACTCCACTCGTTACAGGAACAGAGTCAGGACCAGCCAATAAAAAAACACTTTCAATACAGGCTATGTGCTTTTGAGAAAGTGTATTTTGAATTTTCCCCAGAATTCCCAGACTTGAGAGTCCTGAGGTCACATTTTAATTACAGCCAGAGAGAAATCTTTAGTTTAAGACACCTTACCTTGGAGACTGATGTTCATCGTCATATTCTATCCATCAGTAAGTCCATACGGGGTTGCAGTGGCATTATAGAGAAAAAAAGAAATCCAGAAATCTCTGTCCCCTGAAACTTGCTCCAGCTCTCCTGGAACAAACCCCGAGCCGATCCCAGACCAAACCAGAGTTAGAATCTCTGCAGAGTCCTGGACCGATCTCGGGGCCTCCTCCCAGTTGGATGTGCCTGGTAAACCTTCGAAACGGAGGCAACCAGGGGGCGTCCTGATCAGATGAACCTCCTCAACTGACTCCTCTCAATGTAGAGGAGCAGCTGCTCCACTTTGAGTCTCTCGATGACCTTTATATCATGTCTACATGTTTTTTATATTATTACATTTTTAAAACTGACCAAAATCTGACTTATTTGGGAAACTATTGCATAACCCCCCCCCCAAATCAGGTGATCTGTTCTTCCTATTATTGAGTTGGATTGGATGGATGGAGGACCCCGGCTAGCTCAGTTGGTAGAGCATGAGACTCGCAATCTCATAGTAGAGGGTTCATGTCCCACGCTGGGCGCCACCTTCCTGTGGGCTCACCACCTGCAGGAAAGGTTGTTAATCAGTGCAATGTGATCTGGGTGACGGTGCTCAGATTGACACCCCCACCACCCGGGAACGGATAAGATGGAGAAAATGGATGAATTGATTGATTGATTAGAGAAGATGGTGCCCTGTGGCTCTGCAGCTCCCACTAATGTGTCACACACCCGTTTATCTGTTTAGTACGTACATCAAGAAACATGTCTTGCAGATATGCGACCGACCACCCCAAGCTCCGTCGACTGCGAGGTCCATGCCTCAAGTCCCAGATGGTACTGATTTTGTCAATATGCCAGCAGAAGCTATTGGTGCTTATTGCCTGCAAATAGCAGAACCTGCAGTATTTACTGCACTGAAAAAACTAAATAGTTGGACCAGCTTAACTGAAATGCTTCAGTTGGTAACGTTCAAATGAATCAATCTTCGAACCTAATCTAATTCATTAACTTAAGTTAACGAAGTTAATGAATAAGATTGTGACATGCTGCTGCTGCTATGAGAGACGCAACCAAACGGAATTTCGCTGTATTTTGTACAATGACAATAAAGCTTCTTAACCTCTAAGTGTAAAGGACTTGATTCATTCAGATGTTGCCAATTGAAACAATTCAGTTAAGCTGGTCCAACTATTTCCAACTATTTTCTTCTTTCAGTGTGGAGGTCCACTGAAATTCAAAGATTGGAGACTGTCCTTTGACAAATTAATTGACAGAGAGGACATTCCAAAAAATGAAAAACTGGACTACCTGAGAAAGTATTCAGGTGGTGGTGCAAAGAAAGCTGTTGAAGGATTCTTCATAATAGGTACTGAAGCAGCATGTGATTCTGTCTGGCAGCTACTCAAGAGAAGCTTCGGAGACCTATTCATCATTGGTAAGTCCCTCAGAGACGAACTACATGGATGGCCAAAGCTCAGCTCAAAGAATGGTTTGGAGCTAAGAGAATTCGCAGACTTCCTCGAGAGTAGCGAGGCTGCGATGCCCCATATTAAGATGCTCGACGTTCTCAACAACGACAGTGAGTCAAAACCTTCTACTAAAGCGACCAGTTTGATCAATAACCAGACGGAAGCGGAACGTTATGAAATCAAAACAAGTGATGAAGCCACCGTTCAAGGATTTTGTTGATTTCGTCTCAAACAAAGCAGATTTAGCCATATCGTCAATGCAAGCTTCAGAAGGCGTTGACAGTGAAAAACCAAAACCAAACCAGACCATTTAAGCAAAAAGTTTTACACAAATATGACACAGAGGATGATGAGGAAAGTCGCCCTCCCTCCCTGAGGACATTGTTGTCCAGGAATGCTTTAAACTTTTGTAACTTGTTGAGCCTTTTAAAGGGGTCTCCTTTTGGGATTTTCCTTCTGCTTGAACTAGTTAGATTATGAAGATTTCTGCATTTTTTCCTCTCTTCCAGACTTTTGCCTCATTAGTTCTTTGTTAAAGACCTTTGAATTTAGTGAGGTAGTCTGTTATGAACTTCACTTCCGTAGTCTCAACTGTGGAAATGTGTGCTTTGCAAAGCTCTGGCCTGTTCCAGAAGAACCTGCGTCCATGGTCAAGTGCTACAGTGCCTATCTTACCTTGTGCCTATTTCGTGATTTAATCTCTTGAAGTGTTAAATTTTTTTTTAGGGTTTTTGGAGAATATTTGTTTGTTGCTGTGATATTTTTTAAAGAGAGGCTCTTTCTATGTTATTTTTCTCTAATGACTGACCTGCATGTATAAATGTTCAACAACAATCTTTTCTGTTGTGAGTGTATGTGAGTCATGACGTGTCACTATAAGGAAGCATTCAACACAGTCTGGATTCCAACACCTCCGCCTGCACCTTAATCCACCTCAGTGAATTAAGTCCAGTTCATAATTCAATCCAAACACAGCTGAACCAGCTCAGTCATCACATGGAAAACATTCCCCCAGTTTAACCACACTAATGTTCTGCAATATCTTAAATATCGACTCCACACAACAAGATCTAAAAACAAATCCAGACTACTTGATGTTGGTTAGTTCCTTGGCTGCTCATTTCCACAGCCGTACTTGTACATGTTTTTACAAACAAGCACACACAGTTTGCATGTTTTCTCAGTACTTTACTGTACCACAGGGATATAATCAGGGAGCAGCAGCACACAATTTCACAACATGTTTCTCATGACTTTTTCTTTCCAGCAGGTTAAATTCACTCTGACTTTCTCCTCCTCTTCTGTTTGGATTCGTTGCTTCCCTGAAAGAAATATCACCAATGTGTCTGTGACATGAAGAAGACTTTAAACCCATTATTTGCCTTTTTTTTACCAATAGTTTTACCATTTTCGGTGATAAATCGTTTCTCTTTTTAAAGATGCATGCAAATGGTTCTCTGGTTGTATACTGAATTAATCCACAGATCAACAACGTGGAGTCTTACCTGAAAACAACAACAACAACAACCACAACTGCAAATACGTATCACATCCAGCATGGGTTTGCAAGATAGAAAGCTAAAATTACAGAGGTTCAACTAATTTACCCCCCTTATCGTTTCCCTTCTTGGTCCCTGTTTTCCCGATGGATCCACTTGAAGGTTTTCCCTCACCGCCTGAGTTTGATAAGTTTTTGGAAAGCCTGTTTGAACTCGTCATTGAAGGCGGTGTAGATAACAGGATTGATCAGAGAGTTCAAGTATCCCAGCCAGGTAAAAGTGTCAAACAGCAGTGGATCAAACCAGCAGTCTTTACATATGACCATGACCAGTGTGCCCACGAAGAAGGGCAGCCAGCACACGATGAAGGCACCCAGTATGATTCCCAGTGTCTTGGTGGCTTTCCTCTCCCGCGCTGCACACAGACGCTTCCTCTCCAGCACGCTGTCTGCCAGCTTCACCTTCACACTGTTGATGAAGAGAGGCGAGCCGCCGCCCCCGCCCACGCTGCCCGGGTGGAGGTGTGCCTCCTGGTGGGTGGCCGAGCTGAGAGAGCAGAGCGAGGAGCCTGCCGAGGTCTGGATGAGTTGTGCGGTGGTGAAACGTTTCCCAGCTGACGGCGTCTTGAAGATGCGAGAGCGCGCCGCGACATAAATCCTCCCGTAAAGGATGATGAGGAGCACAGTGGGAACGTAGAAAGCACCAAAGGTGGAATACAGAGTGTAAGAGATCTGATCTGTGTTCACCATGCACTCCTTCAGCTCCTCGTGGGCTTTAGCCTGCCGCCAGAACAGAGGGGGGATGGAAATTGAAATGGAGATCACCCACACCACCCCGACCATGACGGCCGCCCGGCGCATGGTGCGGCGCTTTGAGTATTCCAGAGCGTCTGTGATGGCCCAGTAACGGTCCAGTGCGATCACACACAGATGTAGGATGGAGGCCGTGCAGAAGGTGATATCAGACGACAGCCAGATGTCACACACAATCTGCCCCAGCGACCACGTCTTACTGACGGTGTACACGATGCTGATCGGCATGACCAAGATGGACACCAGCAGGTCTGTGAGGGCCAGAGAGCCAATCAGAAAGTTTGCCGGGGTGTGGAGCTTTCTGGTCATGAAGATGGTGGCGATGACAAAGGCATTTGATAGCATGGTGGCAAGCGTGACGACCGCCAGCAGCACGTACAAAGAGACCTGGAGGCCGAGGAGGGAGGCTTCACTCCAGGCCGGAGCCGCCGTAGTGAAGGAAGTCTCTGTCAAGTTGATGCTGAAGTAGTCCAGAGAGTTATTGTCCAACTCCATCGCACCCCCACTTCTTTAATCCTCTATTCTGTAGTTTCACACCAGCACCACCTGCACACAGTTCAGTTCAGGCATGGCATCAACGAACAGCTGCAGTGTGGCTGTTAATGCTGTTAACGTATTTCCTCTTATGTTGGCTTTGAAATTCCTGTTTGTAGGTAAAGGGCATCAAACTCACCTTTTTTTCAGTTTGAGCAGGAGTGAGCAGGAGTGAGCTCCACCAATAAACTGACAGCAGGGTTACATTTTATCTCTTCAGGTTAATGAAAGTAATAGTCTGACACACGCTTTCTTCAGCCTGCGTGTTTATGTTGTAATATATTCACTCCCACAGTGAGGGAGTATTGTTACGTCTCGAGCATTAACTAAGCTCGTTTTTATGACTCATATTGTTCCTAAATCAGCCACCCTCAGTAAGTAAACCAGAAACATCAGTGACTCCATTAAAAGGTAATGGGGGGCTGGACTGGACCCTCTTGGGTGGGGGTGGTGGAGGTTCAATCTCCAGCAAACAGTTAATGCCATTATTTCAGCTCACTACTTATGATTCATGCCCCTTCTCTAATATTGACGAAACTCACTGGAGTAGTGAAAGGAGCCAAATCCTCATTCGTATTCAGCTGCCGTCTTTTCTCTCTCTTATCTCATCTCCCGCCAGCAGCCACACCCTCAGACCAGGCTTTCCAATCTGTCAGAGGCTTTAATGGGCTCCTCCTTTTCAATGAAGCTAAGCGGGGAGCTGCATGTGGGAAGCGGATAATGACAGATACAAAGGTTTGCTTGCTGCCTTATCTTCTCTCAAGTCCACGTGAAGCCTGCTGGATGGAGGTTTTGTGCTGAAACTTGGCTTGGCTTGACATCTCTGATGATGCTGTGGCGCATGTACATCAAAACCGGCGCCACAAACAGTTTCACCTCTGAAACTTGCTCACAGATAAGCGTCGGATTTCCACATGCTCTGAAGAGTTTGTCTTGATGAGCTAAATCTTTAATTACTGTACATGAATTGTTGCTCGTCACATGGTTTCAGTTTTCAGCTACTGTGTCCGTCCACATCCTTCAGTCCGACTTTTATTCAGCCTTTCCCGCTGCCTTTCCATCCTGGGTGAGACAAAACAAAAAGAAAAGCAGGCGATTAGTTGTGTTTTCATCCCGTTTCTCCTCCTCCATGCTGTGTACTAATACATGAACACAAACCGCCCACACAGCACAGCCCACTCAGTCAGGGCAACACCAAACCTCTGAACTGAAGTTGCATCTCTGAGGAGGAATTCCAACTCTGTTCAAAAAACTGCAGGTTTTTTTTACAGGAGAGGTGAAGACAAATGATTACAAACTTCAGTAATAAGAAGGAAAACTGAGAATGTCAGTCGACATAGTTACTGTATGTTGACTGACATGAAATGTGAAATTGGGAACCAGTCGAAGCGGTAGAACGCCCGGACCCCCACTACCCGCCAATTTTTAACCGCACCTTAGACACATTGCATCCACTTCCTCAAAACACAAAGACACACCCCTACATGGGGGGCGGGCGGGAGACGGGGCTTCCCCCAGCACCTCCCGCTGGGGTCGCTGGAATTCGGGGGGCACGCTGGCTCAGGCATGGCGCTCGTGGAGGGGCTGGGGTGTGGTGTTCCCTCCCCATTCGCGATTGGATTAGTGGAGGATGGGATCTTGCAGTGGCCTGGTGGGGGCTCGGCTGGCAGCCTGGGGGGCGGGTGGCATCATCCTCCCCCCACCCAAGTGTGTGAGTGTGTGAGAATGTGGGTGTGTGAGCGCGTGTGGGCGTGTGCCTCTGAGTCTGCATCTGCTTCTGTGTGTGTGCGTGGGTGGGGGTGGGTGTGTCTATCAAGATCAGGGGGGGAGTATCATGGGGCGGGAACGTGGGTGGTGGGGTACAAGGCCCCTGGGGGTGGGTGGTTGGCTGTCCTCCGGCCAGGCCCGGCCAAGCCTTCGCTCTTCCTGGTCTGGGGGGGGCCCGCTCGGCCCGCTCGGCCCGGGTTCCCTGCTCCGGCCCGGGGGCCCTGCTCCAGCCGGTCTCGGCTTGGCGGCATGGGTCGGGGTTCCGGGGCCCTGGGCCCTGCGCCCTTTATCCTTCTCTTGTGGGCTCCTCTTGCCTGGGGGGGAATCCTCTCTGTACTCTCCATCTGGTGCTTTCTGGGCTGGAGTGTGGCTCTCTGGGGTGGTTCGCTGGGGTCTCCCCGGGTCTGGGGGGCTGCTGTCCGCCGGGGTGGTGGTGTCCGGGCCCGATGGCCTCGGGCCCCGGGGTGTCGCTAAAGGTTCCCCCACAACAGTTCCGGCCACACCCAGTGGACAAACCACACACACAACCACACACCCGCGCACGCACGCACGCACGCACGCACACACACACACACACACACACACACACACACACACATTCCCACTCCTCATGAGATGTGTTGTTGATGTTTCTTGTTTTCTATCATTCGTTCAGCTTTCAAAATCATGTTTTTCTTTTGTTGTCGCTTCTTTGTTAATTCATGTTCCTGCTTCATGTTACTGTCTAGATAGAGCTGCTCAGGCTGGTTAATCTAGAAACCGTTGGAAAGTATTTGGATCAGTGTGATAACTGCAAATAATATATGTAGCACTAACAAGGATATTGTATGTATGCAAGGTTTAGCAAGTTTCCAAGTACATTTAGGCCCTCAAAAACATTTTTACTTTTGTTGAAGAAAGTCTAAAAATAAAAAATAATGATAATAATATTAATAACAGATTATTACTGTAATAAGGGCTATAATAACTTTATTAATGACTAAAACAATGAATACAATCATAACTGCAATGAGTGTGATAACTCATAACTGTAATAATGACTAACAATAACAATGTAAGTATTGCTGCACTCATTCACAAACAGGTGACTAAAGGTTTTATGAAATTTGATTTTGTGTTCAACTGAATAAATAAACACGATTCACTCGGGATGTCCCGATCCGATCGGTAGATATCGGATCGGGGACGATACTGGTGATTTGTGAGTGATCGGGAATCGGCAAATCCAGCCGATCACCCCGCCGATCAAAAAAACAAAAAAAAAACGTTTTCACGTCAGCTGCCGTAAAGCGAGCCCCGTTTGCCACCTGCCGTAAACTGAGGTCAGCAGCCTAAAGCCATTGCGTGGATAAAACGTCAGCAGTCTGGAGGGATTATAATGTTGACAACCAAACCGGTCCAGCAGCCAGTTGTACTATTTGCTTCGCCACAGTCTCGAGAGGTGGAGCACCAGAGCTTCGTTTAACACAACTAATTTGATAAGACATCTAAAAAGTAAACATGCGGCGGAGTACGCTCAGCAAAGACGATCATCCGTGGAAATAAGATAACGTAATCACCCCCCTCCGCGGTCCGCTACGTCACCTAATAACCACAACAATCAGGGACTACAAGCTCCGGTCGAGCTGCAGAAGCTAGAAGCAGGCGGAGCGGGGCCATAGACCTATAAAACTAGAGTTACATATAGGGGTTTATGTGTTTATGTGCAGAAGTCTACTTCTGAATTTCTATGTGGTCTGTCTTCTTCTGTGTTTTTGTGTTTGGTGAGTCACAGTGCCCCTCAAGGCCTAGCATGTGTACTACATGCCCTGAAGTTTTTTTGGGAGAAGGCCAGGGAGAAAAAAGATCGTATTCTGAATAAGTTTCTGAGAAAACTATGTTCAGATTACTTTTGTCAGGTTTTGCCACTTTGAAGTGGAATTAAGTGTTTATAATTCACATTGAAATGTAAATGTTTTGTGACAATTCAGGTCAAACCTCTCATACTGCTTTAAGTTAAACTGAAATTTAATACACAAATAAGTTACATTGGAGCCTAAGAGCTTTTATGTTTAAGATTTATTTATTTATTTTTATTATTGTATTTGGACTTTTTTAAGGACTTATTTTCAACCTAACCAGTCAAAGACACTTTGAAGTGGAATTGGGTTCTTCTGATTGGTTTTACTGAATACTGTTTATGTTGTAGTTTTTTATAGTTTCTATGTTAGTCAAACTGATTCACTGGGTTTCGTTTTGAATTTTTCTTTATTTGCCACAAAATCCAGGAGAAGTTGTTTAAGTTAACATAAATAAGAGATAGTGCAGAGTGCAGAGTGTAATTGGTTTTTTGTTGTTATGACTGAATAAAGTTTAAATAAGTTCTTAAGTCATTCTGAGAAGAATTTTGATTCAATAAGTGAGTTTTACAATCATTTCTAGCTAAACAAAGCTTCTGCCAATAGTGCTTTTAGCTTCAGACATCTTAGTTGCTCCAAAAATAGACTATTGAGTATATTTGCAATAGCAATGTAAGTATTGGATCGGGAAAGTATTGGTATCGGCCGATACTCAATTCTGAAAAATCGGATCGGTATCGGGGGCCAAAAAGTGTGATCGGGACATCCCTAATATTCACTATTCATGAGATCTTCTGTTATGTTATTGATGGTTAAAAAATGTCTCCTAAATATGACTCAAAGCACTTTAGAATGAGATAAACGCAGCTGCATTTTATAACTAGAACTACACTCAGTCGAACGCATACCGTCACCCAATGCCACATTTCTTTGCTGAACCAAGTTAGCATCGCTAGTATGTTAGCCGTTACCTCATATTGATGCTAACTCGCCTGTGACGCAGCAACATCAGTGTGTAAAACACTGACCCAGGGCTCTGGTGTTTCTGGATACTTGCCAAACCGAAATATTAGCCGCTAGCACCGAAGCAGAGTTAGCAGTGTGCTAATAGCGGCTTCTGCGCTGCAGATCTGACTGATGGCTCGCCACGGAGCTCCAGTGTGTCCACAACTAAATATCTTACCTTTCCAGGAGCTGTTCGATCCCAGAGTTTAATCAATTGGTCCTTGGGTGATGACCAATCATCCCTGGAGATTTCATGCAATTTGGGTTAATAGTTTTTGCAAAAAGTTGGTAAAATACATTCAAACTAATAACTAAATACACACGGCCAAAAACAAAACCTTTGCCTCAACTTTCGTTGGCGAAAATGAGATACGCGCGCACGCAGAGCTCTTCTCTCCCGAGGGTCTGGTTTACAGTAATGAGGTTCATAATGACTGAACAAGAGAAACAGGCAATAGCAGAGCTTTCCTAAATACAGCCATGTGTGACATAACTTACGTGTACATCTGGCTTTAAAATTGGTGATCTAATACAGAGAAGCATCACAGTGCACACTTAAAAAACAAAGTTCAAATGTTGCTGTTTCTGACGGCGTGTATTCACTTCACTGCACTCCTGCTCAGTCAGGCTATCACATTCACATTTTCACACACTGAAATCCCGCTGCAGCATGCCCTGCAACCCGGGATGAACAAAAGATATGTTTTACCACTTTACACCAGATAAAATTTGCCTGGATGTAATAAACAGGTTTCAGATTAAACATGAAGACAACATACAACATTATACTGCACAAAGAGAAAGGATTTAGAAAAAACAATCAAAACAAACCAACACCCCCCCCCCCCCCCCCCCCCCCCACCCACCAAAGAAAAAACTAAAAACTAAAAAACTAAGGGTATATTAATTGCTTAAATAAATTTGCAGTTGAGAGAAAGGGAAAATAAATGTGCAAAATAAAAAAGAAATACAGCCACCATAATATGTCAATACAAGTTAAAATCCAGCCGCCGACCCCCCACCCCCACCCCCACTCCCACCCCCACCACGAAGCCCAATGTTATATGCTTTGTGATCAGTTTTCGAAGATCCTTTGCAGACAGACTTAATATGTACCTGATAATGAGACACAAAGCCAGATGAACTATGTCGATAGTAGAGCACACAAGGATAAAGGAGGAAGACGCTTATTGGTTAGCTCCCAATAGGCTTGGCCACTTTGTCATTCTGTCTCCTTATCACAAGTTCAAGTCAAATCTTTGGGTAAACAGCTAAGCAGAGGAGACAACATGTCTTTGACATACCTGACATTGTCTCTCATAACCGCAGTAATCCTTTCATGAGGAAGGAGCCAAAATATCTCCCTGTACCACTGTGCAATGGTTGGGGGTTTATGCTTTGCCAAATTTATCAGCATTTTCTAGACAGTAACAGCAATTTGTCACACAGTTTGAAATGTGGTCGAGCCAAAGCAACAGATTTTGATGGAAGGTCAAGAATGAACCGGCCTGGGTTGCTCTTAATGCTGACCCGAATGATACCACTCAGCTCTTTAGAAATTGCACCCCAGAATTTTTTTAATCAGATTGCATTGCCAGAAATATGTTCCAATTTCTTTTCTACAATTATTACATAGGGAAGAAATCAGGCGATCCAGCTTATTCAATATAAAAGGAGTTATATGTAAGCGGTGCAGTGTTTTATACTGTATCTCTCTGAGTCTATCACATGTAAAGGTTGAACTTAACACCTCAATGGTTTCCTGTCAGTCATCCTCAATATATACGGTGTCAAGGTCCCCCTCCCATTTCTGTCCCCCTCCCATGTCTCTGAGGTCACCTGGGCTGAGAGAGTAGAGAAATGTATAGAAGGCCGAGAAAAAATGTTTGATATTTTTAAGGTTGAAAAGAAATTTCTCATTGTACAATATCGAACCAGAGGGAGAAAACTTTCTCGAGTCAACAAAATGACGGATCTGGGGAAAACCATACAAGTGTTTATTGGGGATGTTAAATTTAGATTGTAGTTATTGGAATGTCATAAGTGAATTTTCTGTTTACAAGTCTCCGACCACTCTCACTCCTCTGCTATGTCACAGGTCAAAGATATTAGGGGCGAGATCGGGAGTAAAATCTTGGTTTCTTATAAGGGGGGGGTCAGTAATGAAGTGCAGGACGTCCCTCCATGTGTTTACAGATTCTCTGCCATACCCTGATTGTGTTGAATATAATATTTGAACGTGAGCCGGGATTAGACCGTCGTGAGACAGGTACGTTTTACTCTACTGATGATGTGTTGTTGCTGTCGTAATCCTATATATAATATATCTAATCAGTTTATGTCCCCTGGTATCTTCTTCCCATCACCTGTCGCCAGGCACAACAAGAGAGGAAGGCTGGAAGATCCATGAGTCTAGACAAGGCTCCAATTTAAGATGAGCATGTAGTCACTCCCACAGAGAGGCTCAGTTGTAATAATAGATATTTGGTAGAGCTCGGCCACCTCTATCAGTCGGCAGCTGGAGACCTTTGATTTTCTGCCGCTGTTTCTTGCCAGGCCAGATGAATGTAGAGAACACTCTTTCTATATTGGCTGTCACTTTTTGGGGTAACCAGAGATGTCACATTTGGAGAGGATACAAAAAAAAAATAATTCATTTTAATTAGGCTCATATGCCCCATGAATGACAGGGGAAGATTATGCCACCTCTCCAGATCCCTCTTTATTCTATCAAAAAATGGAGAATAGTTAAGCTTCCACAGGTCTGTCAGGTTTGGGGAAACATTGATTCCAAGGTAGGTGAAGCCCTTTCGGGAACATTTCAGAGGACAGCTCGAGCAGATTTTGGACGGTAGAATTACCTAGTGGCATAGCTTCTGATTTATAAAAAATTATTTTACAACCTGATAGGGAGCCAAATTCAGGAATAATAGAAAGGATAACTGGTAATATTATATATCAAGTTACGTTAAGAACAGCAATATATCATCAGCATAAAGGGCTATTTTATTAACTTTCCCTCCAATTATCCCACGGTGCACATCTTGTTTTGACCTCATAGCCTCAGCTGAGGGTTCAAGTGCAAGGACAAATAGTAGTGGCGACAGAGGACAACTCTTTCTATGTATGGTGAAAAGCAGAGATTGAGCACTGTTAGTCATAACACAAGCCACTGGGGAGTTAGGAAGTGTCTTGATCCATTTCAAGAAATCCCCTCCAATCCCAAATCTCTCAAGGACATTGAATAAATATTCCCATTAAATCCTGTCAAATGCCTTTTCAGCATCTAAGGATATGGCAAAGGCCCGGTATGAGTACTGAATTACATTGAGTAATTTTCTCACATTTGTAAATGAGTATCAGTTTTGTATGAATCCGGTCTGATCTGGATTTATTAGTAATGTCAGAAGCTTCTCTAGTCTTGTTGCAAGTAATTTTGAAAGCAATTTACTGTCCATTAGGACTAATAGGTCTATATGAGCCACAAATATCTGGAGGTTTATCTTTCTTATGGATAAGGTTGATGTTTGCCAGGTTTAATGTTGGTGGGAAGTGACCACCCCCAAATGAATGTACATACATGTCCGTGAGTGGTCCGGCAACTAGGTGGCTCAATTCTCTGTAAAATTCTGGACGAAATCTGTCAGGGAAGCTATGGCTCCCTGAACGTCCTTCAGAGTTATTGGTGCATTTAGTGTTTTTTGTTATTCCTCCGACAGACACGGAAGAGTCACTCCACTTAAGAAATGTGTTATTTTGGCAGCAGAAGGGTGACATTCATATGAATAGAGTTTCTGATAAAAATTTCATCATGTTCTTGTTAATATCTTTGGTTTTGTAGTGCCTATTCTGATTATCATCTAAAAGAGATGATATTGTGTTTGGTTCCATTCTGCCTTTTGCTAGCCTTGCTAATCGTCGGTTTGGTTTATTTCTTGATTCCTATAATCTATAGCCGCCATGTCCCGTCTGATAAAGACTGTTTGGCCCTCGTAAGTGAGCGGAGCTTGTTGCCTGGCCGCAGAGAGGACCCTCGGCTTGTCACCGGAATTATGCAGCTTTATAATCACAACGCATGGCCAGTCAGGTCTTGGCGGACCGAGGCTCCGGTGAGCCCGGTCAATCTTAATAATGCCCCGCTTGGTGTCCAAGCTGAGTAAAGTTGGGAGCCAGCTCTCAAAGAAAGAGACCGGCTGTCGGCCCTGTCTGTTCTGTTTGAGGATGTGGATCAGGATATTGTCCCTACGGCTCCAGCCCTCCATATCGGTACACTGCTCTGTTAAAATGTGCTCTTTAGGTTCCAGCTGGGTGACATGGCCGACATGTTGTCCTCCGCCGCTGAGATGCTCTGCGTCTGTGATGCGCTCTGCATTGGATTCCACCTTAGCAGTGATGTTGCTTAGTGTGGCGGATAATTCCACAAACGTACTGTCCATCAGAGTTGATATCTTCTCGATACCTTTTTGGGAAATATCCACAGCCAGGGTGTGAGCGTCGATGACCGGTGCCGCATACACCTGAGCTTCCTGGTTAGCTTCTTTGCTAAATAGCATACTCGTCTTTGTGTTTTGGCTCCTCTCCTGGCTCGTTAGTGGCAGATTTATCTGTCCTGGTGTTGGGCATGTTGTCGATAGACATGCAGTTTTTAAATTCAGAAAAAGTAACACATTAAGCATTAAGCTAGATTAGGCTCGGGAGCAGCGGGAGCAGCGGGAGCAGCGGGAGCAGCGGGAGCAGCGGGAGCAGCGGGAGCAGCGGGAGCAGCGGGAGCAGCGGGAGCAGCGGGAGCAGCGGGAGCAGCGGGAGCCGCGGGGAGCAGCGGGAGCAGCGGGGAACAGCGGGGAACAGCGGGAGCAGCGACGTGCGTCTACAGGGCGACTGCATCATGTGCTCCTCACGCGAACGTTTGAAAGGGTGTTTTTTTTTCCTCTTTAAGAAACTTGAACCTTGTTGGTGGTTATTCTGAACCAACAAAAAGTGAAATGAGAGAACATGTTCTCTCTGGATCGTGCAGGGAATGTTAAGTTTCCGTATTGTTGTTGGCGGGTTGTTTGTGGATCGTCAACACGATATATTGATTGATCATTCAATATACCGTGTTGAGTCTAGACCGTATGTTGAATGATCTCATTCAGTTTATGGGACAGATTGATGACAGAGGGTAATTTGTTTGTAGTCCCTTATTAGTCCTCAGAGGGGACATTTCTTCACCAAACGATCCATTGGCAGCAGCCACACGGCCCAGCGTTCAGGGGAAGCTGATGTGGTGCGAGGGTCTTGCTCAGGGACCCATAGTGCATGTTTTTGGGACTGTGGGGGGGAAACCAGAGTATGGGGACGAAACCCATGCTCACCTGGGGTGAACATGAAAACCTCATACAGAAAACACCCGGCTGGTATATGAACCGATCGCTTCCGGCTGCGAGGCATGTCTCAGCAGCACGTCATCATCATGTCGAACCCACCGCCTCCACAAGCCTCTTCACCCTCCACCATCACACTTCCTCCTCCTCTTGGAGCAGCTCGCTCTCCGTTCCACTGCTTTCACATCTTTCCTGCATGTAAAGTCTCAACAAAGCAGAAAGGACAGAGTATCACCACACGTCAAAGATCCGGGTCCGGTCACTTATCTTATGCGTGTGTCTGTACTTAACATTGCTGTGAAGATCACATCCTGAGTTGGTGGTGATGGTGGAAGAGAATGAAGATCGGGGCTTGTGGATGGATGCGGCGGTTGCCTACACAGGATTTTGAAACACAAAAAACTTGAAGTGAAAGGAAAAGAAAAAGAAAATCAATAGTAGTACTATTTTTAATACTCCTCTATCAGACAATTCGATTGGTGAACCACTCACATTCTCTCATTAGGTTGAGTGCCTCCATTGGTTGCTTCAGTTCAGCGTTCGTGGCACTTCAGCAGTTTGATAAGGAGGAGCTGTGGAATGATTGCTCACATTGTCTGCTTCACTATCAGGTACACAAACATTCATCCACGGCCCTTTGCTGCTGTATTTATTTCATTGAA
Organism: Lipophrys pholis; assembly: GCF_963383615.2. Lineage (NCBI taxonomy): Eukaryota > Metazoa > Chordata > Actinopteri > Blenniiformes > Blenniidae > Lipophrys > Lipophrys pholis. Next base: position 24,922,128 of record NC_137633.1, read on the forward strand.
TTATGTTATTACCATATAGTTCCCGGCAGTGCGCGAGCGTAAGCCTCGGGGGGGGGGGGGGGGGAGTCTATTGGGAACCTGCATAGTTTTCGGGAGCGAAATTCAAGCCATCATTTGGACGGTCAATTTTCGAAAAAAGACGACAGAAAAAACAGCGCATCAAAAATACGTGTACAGTAGAACCTCGGATGAAGGGACCTCGTAGCCTCAAATCGTTGTGCACGAAGAGGTTTTAACCGTTTCCACACCTTAATGAGCGCTGTGCTGCACTGTGACTTCTCCTAAGTTTCACTTTCACTTTACACCAGGGAGTCAAACACAAGGCCGATGGGTCAAAGCCAGCCCTTTAAAAATGTTGAAAAAAAAAATAGACCTTAAATGGTGCATTCTGGACTACTAAATACTACCTTGTGATATGTGATAAATTGTAGGAACAGTTGATATTGAATGAACCAAACAACAAATATGTTGTGGATAATATATAATATATAAAGCACATAACTGAATCAATGTAAAGATGTTCACAATATATATACATATATACAAGTGTATGTATTATTTACAGAGAAACAAAATAGATACTAAATAAAATTCGACTGCAGGAGCCTCATACAGTCGAGTTTCAGCTTGAGTGGACTGGACTGGTACAATATTGCTATAATAACCTTTAAATTTACACTTGAAAGTTTTGCTTTGCTGTGGCGCAGTGTACATTATGACATTGTCGATAATATTGTAAGATCAAACAGTTAGTAATAAAAAATGACTGCAATCTCAACATAAAGTCAATGTTAATGAAACATTCTGGTGCAAAATACAGTGAAATGTAAAAAATTAAAAACTCCTATAAATCCTATATAACCACCTTGCTTGGTGGTTTTTGGTGCTGGATCGGGGCTTTTTAGGGGGAATTTCCCATTTAGTGAGGTATGTTCTTTCTTAGCGTGCTCCACATCTTTGGAAAAGATGGGTGCTCTTCTATTATGAACTATATGGTAAGTTATTTATCTCTGTTATCTTGTTTTAGTTTAAGTATTCAGTAAATTGCTGAGCTTATCCCTAAACAAGTATAGTACGCTGCCTCCAATCATTCACAGATGGCTTAGTTTTGGAACAGGCCTTGTTAGGCTGCTTTTTTCACTTTTTTATTTTAAATTGTACTATTGCACTATTCAAAATCTACCGGATCACCTAATTTATATGCTTAAATGCCACTCAGAGTCACACATCACTTTAGTTACACACAAAGGCTGCTGTTTGTTTATGTCTCAAGTTTATGTTTCTCTTACGAGGCTGATCAGTGCGGCGAGGCGTCACCCGACCAGGGTCGGGGAGTAACGGACTACATGTAACGGCGTTACGTAATTAAGATACAAAAAAACCCGGAACTGTAGAAAATAGAAAATCAGATCCCAGAAACTAGAAATCCAGCCGACACATGCGCCGTCCACTGGCATTGCGACGCTTCCCGACACTTTAAGGTAGAGGGTCGTCTGAAACGAGGCGTTGCCATGGATACCGCCGGCGGCCGCTCTCGTCGTGGCTGCCGCCGGGGAAAGAAACATCCTTTTTGTTTTGAAGTGAGAGAAGGCTGTTAACCTCCCTGTACAATGCAAATGATGCCTCCCAGCCGTGAACGTGTGTCAACGTCTCACCTGAAGAAACATCTACAGGTAGGAAACAACCCGCTCACTTTTACTGACACACACCCGGACTCTGTCAACTAGTTTTATTAGCTCGCTAACCTGCCGATTACTTGTGTGGGTGGTAGTCAGCCATTCTCAATATGTTTAGAGGATCTCATGCTTTAGGTATTAACTGGGGCAAAACGCGCCATAACCTTTTTTTTTTTTTTTAAGTCTGTTCATTGAATCAGTAGCGGGTCGGTCAGTTATGATCAATCAGTGATTTATGCTGCCAGACTAACAAACATTTATATTTAGTCTGAAAAAAAAACTACAACATTAAAACCAATGAGAGAGAGAGAGAGAGAGAGAGAGAGGGAGAGAGAGAGAGAGAGAGAGATTTGCAAGCAATGCTGATTTGTTTTTTATGGTTTTGAATAACTATTTTCTACTTTGCTAAACACTGCATGATGACAGGATTTGATATCTCTGTTAACGTGTCCTGGTGTGGCAGCGTGCCGTCGGAGGGCAGATCATTGTGACCACCTGCTTTTGCTTACAGGTCGTTTTCTCTCTACTTTTACATTATCTGCTGTTTGTTTTGAAAAAGATGAGCACCTTCCCGTGGGCTCACCACCTGCAGGAAAGGTTCTTAATCAGGTGCGATGTGATCTGGGTGACGGTGCTCAGACTGACACCCACACCACCCGGACACGGATAAGAGGGAGAAGATGGATGGATTGAAGATGAGCACATTTTCTTGAATAGAAATTGTTTTGAGGACTAACGTTTGAATCATTGAAAACTTTATTCGTATTGTGGTTTTGATTCTTTTAAAAAAAAAAAAACATCTGTGTGAGACGCCTGATGTGTTACTGAGAGTTGATGGTTCAAAACTTGTTCTGTTAAGTGCAGTTTGTGTATTCTGGTAGAGGATTTATCAACACACTGAGCAGACGACACATTCTTTTCTTTCTTGTCTTTATTTTTTATGTTCGCTGGTGAAGTAATCCAAAAGTAACTAAAAGTACTCTGGTGCATTACTTTTTTATTTTAGTACTTAGAGTAAGTTACTGGTTCCTTTTTTTGACAGGTAACTTGTAATGGTAACCTTCCCAACCCTGCACCCGACACATACGAAGGTTTGTTCACGCTGCAGGGAAACGCTGACTCGTATCCTGCTTTGTGGCCATGTGAAGGTTCCAATTCCGATTGTTTCCAACCAGACCCAAGCCTCGGTCCTACGTGCAACCAATTTAGATTTTCTATTTTTTATTTAAATGCGACTGCTTCGTCGTTGACGTGTGACTGATGTCACAGATAAGTGCTGGAGGAAGCGGCTCCGGCAAAATGTTAGAAGCTCTGCTCTCTTTTTTCCCTCATTCTCCTTCTTCTCTCCCTCGTCACGTTGTCCAGAGTTTGTCCGCTTTTATTTATAAACCACTTGAAAATGGATCGACACCGGCTGGTCGGCGGGTATCCTGCAACTGGGGAGCCAAACTCTCTCACCGTTTAAAGGGGACATATCATGCTAAATCCACTTTTTTAGCCCTTAAATGCATGTTGTTGTATATTTAGAGTGTTTAGAAGTACAGAAAAGTTCAAAGTAGTCTCTTCAGGTGCTCCGTTGATATCTTTATATTCTGTTTTGGTCATATTTTGCGATCGGTTTCGATTTTTCTATTCTCTATTACGTTTTTTGAACTATTACGTCACAGTATTCCCGGCGGAACTGCCAAATTAGGACATCGACATTTCGAGCAATCCGCCATTTTTGTTTCTCGCTGCGATTTTGTAGTCCAACCGAAGTTACGAGAGGATAAGTGGAAATGTTCGGTTGTTGGACGTAGTAACCCACAAGCTTCGTTACACCGTCTCCCAGCATCAGAACCTTTTCGAAGTGCCTGGTTGAGTTTTATTTTTCACAGAAATGTACCCACATCTGTGGGTAAGGTCATTTTTGTGTGCGCGAAGCACTTTAAGGACGACTGCTTCAGCAACCTCCGCCAGTATAAAGAAGGATTTGCCGAAAGACTTGGTCTGATTGAGCGGTCAGTTCCTTCTATCTATGGAGACGACGAACAGAGCACTTCGGTAAGCTGTATATAACGCTAAAAAGTGTGATGATAAGACGTCCCTGTCATTGTTTTGTTAGCATTAGCAGTTGCACCGTCTTCATATGTTAGCGCTGTGTGCTCGTTTTAGATTATAATGTAACTTCTGTGTTAAATAGTCGTTGTAATACAGGCAGTATTGTAGTAGTGGGCATGGATGGAGAAGCTAGTGTAAATATAGTAACACACCATTGCGTTACATCCATATGAAGACGTTGTTCTTCAGGTGCATCATCGTCATTTTCATCTCGCTCCGCCGGGTCCGACTCTGGCTCCAACATGTATGGCTGGATGGACAAATCTTCCGTTGTTGACATTTTGTAAATAATGTGTGAATATAAAGTTTCTGCGCCGCTAGATAATTGTATCTGTTCTATCAAACTACAAAGATGGCCGAACAGGTTGGAGTTGAACCGAGTGTCACCTCTGCAACCTGGAGAGGAGGCGGGGTATGAAGAGACCGCCCCAAAACGAGTTGCTCTCAGAAGCACATCAGAAAAGTTGTAGAAAAGGGGCCTGTGGAGCTCTAATAATGAGGAATTCAGACCCAAGCATTGCAGTTCCGCTTTATATAGACCACAACTGTATGATTTATATGTAAAAAGGAAGGATTTAAAAGCATGATATGTCTCCTTTAACTTTACCTTTGTGTGTTTTATGGCGTGTTGAATAGTTTTACGGTTTTAACATGATTTCTACACAGGCTGAAATTTGGGCCGGTTTTTATTGAGGTGTGTGGGTTTTTACCTTGTTTGGGCTAAAAACAGTGAGTCACATCTGGCAACCCAGGTGCTGACCTGCGTGCCAATCCATACTTACTTCTGTCTCCTGCGCCCCCGGGGCCCGAAACCGTTCCGTTCCCATCGATCAAGTTCACACAGCAAGAGATGTAATGTCAACGATCAGGCAAAAAAAAAAAAATGGAATACGAGCAAAACATCGGAATTGAGAATCAAAGACCTGCCGTGTGAACGGAGCCTTAATGTGCCTGTCTGAGTGTCCTCTGTCTGTACTGCAAAAGTACTGCGGACAAGATTTCTTAGAAGTCAAATCAAGTCATCTTTATTAATATAGTACGTTAAAACAGCTGCGGCTGAAGCCAAAGTGCCTCACATAATAGACGAGTAATAGTTACAATAAAACAGTAAAATACGGTAAAACAAACAATAAAATTCGGAACAATAAAAGCCAGGGAATAAAAATGGATCTTAAGATTGGTTTTAAGAGGATTGCCTGACAGGCAGTGGGAGATCATTCCACAACAGAGGAGCAGCAACAGAAGAGGCCCCGCCCCCTCTGAGCTTTCGTTTGGACCTCGGTACCTCCAGAAGCAGCTGATCAGATGACCGGAGGCAAAAAAGACAAAATGGCTGAAACAACTAAGAAGAAGCCTCTTAAGCGCCTTAAAAACATAAAAAGCAAATCAAAATCGCTAAAACAGCTGAATGACGCACTTGAAAAGGCAATGAAGTCAACTAAATGTCAGAATGTTTAAAGAGTCATTACACAAAATTAAAAATAAAATCAATGATTTATTCTGTTGAGGTATTTTAAAATGAAATGAAAATGAAGCACCAATATAATTCCTAAGGTCAGGAGAGTCAGGGTGTCTAAAATGACTAAAAGTAGAGCGTTCAAACGGTCAAGACTCAGAAGTAGTTCAAATGAGTGAATGAATCGCTCAAAGGCGATCAGGAAAAATCAGTCAATTCAAGTCAGTGAATTGGTGAGTTGGTGTACGCTCTCCAGTCACAGGTGTGCTTGTGCGAGTGTGCGTCTGCTTCACTTGTGGATGTGTGTGTCAACCTGGAGGCAGAAAGCAGAAGTGGTGGGCCTTGTGGGCGCACTCCTGTTCACGCTGTGTGTGCACTATGAGGGGCATTCACCATACAAGCCCCGACCTGGCTGCTCACTCGCTCACTCTCTCTCGCTCTTGCTTGCTTGCTCTCTCTCTGTTTCTCTCGCTCGCTCTCTCTTTTTTTTTTGCTCTCTTTCTCTCTCCCACCGGACACTTCATCCGAGTCTAACAGTTCGGGCTTTTTAAATTAATTTTTATGACAATGTTTTGGGGGATTTATTTGCATTGTATTTTACATCACTTCTCATGTCAGCGGCCTCCTCTTACGGACTTACTTGTTTCTTCATCTTTTTTAATTTTTTAATTTTAATCTTTTCATATTTTATCCTGTCCAGCCACCACCCAGTTTGTATGGCAATTAGTTTGGGGCAACAACTACAAAGCCACATTATCTTCAATAAATATCCTTCAGAAAAGAGCAATACGGATCCTTCACAAAGCCGCTTATCAGGAACACACAAATACAGTATTTCTGAAGTCACAATTACTCAAGCTTACTGACACTGTGCAGTACCAAACAGCACAAACAATGTTCAAAGCAAAACACAATCTATTACCGGGGAATATCCAACAATTGTTCAAAAATTATGAAGAGTCTTACAATCTGAGGAGGAAATGTAACTTTAAAGATTTCGTAGGACCAGAAAAGAGTTTTGTCTCTCAGTATGCGGGGTGAGAGTACTGAACGGGTTTAGTGTGGAACTGAAGTAATGTCCAAATATGAGACAGTTTAAAATGCTGTATAAAAATATGATTTTCAAAAGGTGTGAGGATGAAGAAGGTGTGGCCAATCACTGGGCTACTTTAGGGGAAAATGTCTCATCATTTATTTCCGTTATTTCTATTGTTCGTTTCTTTCCTTGCACTGTGTGCTTGTGTGTGGGTACAGGTGTTTATGTCTGTCTTTAGGTATGTATGAATGGACGTGTATGTATATATAGTCTATGTGCTGCACAGGACGTGTGTGTGTGTGTGTGTGTGTGTGTGTGTGTGTGTGTGTGTGTGTGTGTGTGTGTGTGTGTGTGTGTGTGTGTGTGTGTGTGTGTGTGTGTGTGTGTGTAAGTGTAAGAGATGGAAGGAAGTAGGTATGTTATTTACTTGGGACAAGGGGTGAGAGTAAATAAGTTTTACTTCTTCTCACTCCTTTTCGAATACTCATCTGACGATGTTATTCATTTATTTATTTATTTGAGAGGAAAACTTTGTTGTTAATTTTCATTTTTTTTTTCCTTTTTTGTTTCCGTACCTTATTCGATATAAACATTTCAATCAATCAATCAATCAATCAATTATATCCTGAGCAGTGGTACCGGTGTCGGTACCAGATCGGTCAGAGGCGGGGCTTAACTACGACAACTCCACATGGACAAACTACAATATAGACATTTGGCATTCATTTCCAAATAGTGACACATCTTTAGATTTTTTTTTTTTTAATGATGACTTTTTTACACTTAATGTAGTGGTTATACATTTTTTCAGAAAAATTCTACCTTTCTAGCTTTCGCCAACATTTTAATCAGAAAAAAATGAGATAGATATTTGTAATGAAAAATGTATTTGGTAATATAATTATACCGATCCAGCATCGGTATCGGGTTCCGATACCAACATAATTCATGGATCAGAAATGTCCGATCCAACCTGCGGAGAATTCTGATCCATGAACCCCGTCTGTGCTTCACTGTTTCAGGCTGCTCTGCTCGCTGGCTGCAAACTGTGGAATGGATTTCCTTAACAGAGGCGGGTCTCAATGAGGCGTGGAGGAATGAGTCAAGAAATCCATTCCACAGTTTGCAGCCGGCTCGCAGGCTGACGTAGCAGCACTGCGGCTATCCAACTTTTCATGGCAACATGTCGCTGTTTGGAAGTATTTTACGCTCAAAACACGACAAAGCAACACATCGAAATGGATGTTTGCAAAGCCGTAGTACAGCCAGGCGGTCGCTCTGCCGCCAGACGTCACCATTTTAAAACTCCAGCTCGCCGAGGTGAACGGCGCTGATCGCGGCATCGAAACAATGAACAGCTTGCTCTTCCGCTGTAGCAGTCAATTCACATCTCCGTGAAGGGGCTGTACTACGAATTGTGACAGACATATCCAGGATGACTCTCTGTTTCCTGGGTTGACTTATCCAGACTTGCGGGATCCAGATCAGCGCTAACATGAAGCAGTTTATCAACTCGCTAATTCCTCAGACAATATAAACGGATGGCACGGCATTGTGATCACTCAGTTTCACTTTATTAAAGCAGAAACGTTTCAGGCAGAGCTTCGTCACTGCTCCTCTTTGATATTCATATATATATATATATATATATACACTACCGTTCAAAAGTTTGGGGTCACTTAGAAATTTCCTTATTTTTTAAAGAAAAGCAGTTTTTTTCAATGAAGATACTTTAAACTAATCAGAAATACACTCTATACATTGTTAATGTGGTAAATGACTATTCTAGCTGCAAATGTCTGGTTGTTGGTTCAATATCTACATAGGTGTATAGAGGCCTATCACGCCAGTGTTCTAATGGTCCAATGTGTTTGCTCATAGTGTCAGAAGGCTAATGGATGATTAGAAAACCCTTGTAAAATCATGTTAGCACTGCTGAAAACAGTTTAGCTGGTTAGAGAAGCTATAAAACTGACCTTCCTTTGAGCAGCTTGAGTATCTGGAGCATCACATTTGTGGGGTGGATTCAACGCTCAAAATGGCCAGAAAAAGAACTTTAATGTGAAACTCGACAGTCTATTCTTGTTCTTAGAAATGAAGGCTATTCCATGTGAGAAAATGCCAAGAAAGTGAAGATTTCCTACAACGGTGTGTCCTACTCCCTTCAGAGAACAGCACAAACAGGCTCTAACCAGAGTAGGAAGAGAAGTGGGGGGGCCCCGCTGCACAACTGAGCAAGAAGAGAAGTACATTAGAGTTTCTAGTTTGAGAAATAGACGCCTCACAGGTCCTCAACTGGCAGCTTCATTAAATAGTACCCGCTAAACGCCAGAGTCAACATCTCCAGTGAAGAGGCCACTCCGGGATGCTGGCCTTCAGGGCAGAGTGGCAAAGAGAAAGCCATGTCTGAGACTGGCCAATAAAAGAAAAAGATTAATATGGGCAAAAGAACACAGACATTGGACAGAGGAAGATTGGAAAAAAGTGTTATGGACGGACGAATGGAAGTTTGAGGTGTTTGGATCACACAGAAGAACATTTGTGAGACGCAGAACTAAAAAGATGTTGGGAGAGTGTCTGACTCCGTCTGTCAAGCAAGGTGGGGTAAGGTGATGGTGTGGGGCTGCTTTGGTGCTGGTAAGGTGGGACATCTGTTCAGGGTAAAAGGGATTTTGAATAAGAAGGCTATCACTTCATTTTGCAACACCATGCCGTCCCCTGAGGACAGCGCTTGATTGGAGCCAATTTCATCCTCCAACAGGACAATGACCCAAAGCACCTCCAGAGGGTGGAGAAGTATTTAGAGAAGAAGCAGGCAGCAGGTATTCTATCTGTAATGGAGTGGCCAGCGTCGTCGTACAGAAAACCCAGGATTAATCCTTGAAGTTATCTTGATAAAAGAAAATCATCCACAGTACCGGCCTCTGCTCAGCTTCCAGTATTCTTGAGATCATCCATTTCCCACAGTGGTCATATCTCCAGTCGTCCCTCGTCTGTGAAGATTGTTTGTTATTTTTGATGGAAACCCTGTCTACTCTTGTTTGATGAACATTCCGACTTGGATTTCACTTACATTTTTGTTATACATTTAAATCTCTTGTCTCTGAGTCTGAATCGCTGTCTTTTGGTTCAACATACATCATATTTATGTTTTTCTCTTTTCATATTTTTAAGAACCTTTCTCATTGACATTGAGTGGAGCAGGTTGAACTGCAGTGGAATCCAAGTAAAAATATAATGATGGTTTGATTTATAGTTTAGAGGTATGGATATATAGATTATGACTCAGGTTAGAATGAAACAATTCAGAGTGTTTTATGGTGTGAAGTCCTGTAAGCTTATGGCTGTATGTGAATGCATGCAGAACATTATGTTTTTACGATGCATTATACTGAAAAGAGCAAAAACCAATTCAAGGGGCTTGATTGTTTTCTGTCTGCATTATTCTAGGAAATGTGTGTATAATGTCAACTTCTGAGAAAATTTAATTATGTTCTTGGCTTTACACAATGATCCTTGTTCAGCTGGTCCATGTACTGTCTTTTAATCCTCTCTGCCAATGCTTCTGGCTTTCTCTCCTTATTCCTGTCGGCAGGATGCCACCCAGGACAAAACCAAATATTACCTCAATCAGCTTAGCAGCCTGTAAATACTACCTGAACTGGGACGCTGTCGTATTATATTTGTGCAAGTGAAGCTATAAACTATACATTAGTGAAAGGTTGGGAGATGTTCATGCATGTAGAATTGTGTTACCCGGCAGCAAGAAGAGCAGGGCTGTACAGAAGAATGGAAATGCTTTGCATGAATGGCTGGCATGTCCAAACGCTGAATTACTGGAGGAAAAGCACATTATTTTTCAACGACTGGAGAGCTTATCACATTTGTGTGGGGTGCAGGTTCCTCTTGGCTGTGTGTGTGTGTGTGTGTGTGTACACACACACACACACACACACACACACACCAACATTACTAGAGAGAGAGAAATCAAGAAATCCTCTCTTTTATTGAAGACTATCTATAAAAAATTAAGCAAAGGCAGTTCAGGGCCCATCGTTGGTTTTTTGTTGGCATAAACAGATTTTGACAGCATTACAGTGTAGCGGCTGAGCATGCCCCCGCCGGGTTCCCCCACAGAGACGCGGAGCCAGATTATCCCAAAACCGTAGTTCTTTTTATTAAAGTAAATCAAAACCAAACTAACACACAGGTTTTTCAGCCTGTCTCCCGCCTGTCACCCCGAGTCTCTGGCAGCTCCTCCTTTTATGGGCAGAGAGGTGAGGCAGCACACCTGATTCCCATCAGGGTCTTAATCACCTCTCTGCCACATACCCCCATCACCAAGTTTAGGCCCACGGCCTAACCAGGGCCGTCTCCGCCCACCTGATCTGGCCAACCACCTCGGGGGTCTGGGCCACCATCCTCGTCAACGCCCACCCGGTCTGTACCTTCGCCTGCCTGATCACATCGCACCGATTAAGAACCTTTCCTGCGGGTGGTGAGCCCACAGGAAGGTGTCGCCCGGCGTGGGACATGAACCCACTACCGTGAGATTGCGAGTCTCATGCTCTACCAACTGAGCTAACCGGGGGCAAAACCATAGTTCTTTTTATTAAAGTAAATCACAAATAATAATAAATTAAAAATCCTTCTTGCTTCCACCAGGGGGGCAGTGGCTTGGCCACCACTGACTTTACGTAAAACCTTTTATCCGATGTGACAAATTTACTGCAGTGTGATTGGCTCAAAATAACACTTTAGGCCAAAAAGTAAATTTGTTGGATTGTGAACAAAAGTATTATTATTATTATTATTATTATTATTATTATTATTAGCCTTTATTTATTCAATGTCTCCTGGCAGCAGTACATAAAATAAATTTACAGTGTCAAAATAATACTAAAATGTTCTTAAAGCAAATAAGTAGCATGAAAAACTACAGTCACAGAGTAAGAGCATATGAAAGATAAAACTCTAAAAGCCACCAAATAGTTAAAAAAAAAATAGGTTAGTTAAAACAAGAACAAGGTGAATTTTTTGTTTTCAGATGCCGTAAAAGGGCCCTAAACTCTCCCAGTGAGACCAGCTCTGTGAGTTCAAACTTTAAAGTCTTTCTGTAAAACACTCCAAACACATGAAGGCTTTTTTTGCCCAGTTTTCCGTACGGAGAGTCGGAACCGTGAGTGAAAACAAGTCTTTAGACCGCAGACTGTAGTCATTTCTGGGTTTCTGTGTGACATAACTACAAAGGTAGGGACGCAGTAAACCAAGAATTGTCTTGCAGATAAAACCAAGCCAGTGAATGTGTCTGCGTGAGGATAGAGCCGGCCATCCAACACGTGCGTGCAAGGAACAATGATATGTGAGAGCTTTGCAGCCCGTAATAAATCTCATGGTAAAGAGTGTCCAGTGAGTGAAGACACTGAGAAGAGGCCTTCATATATACAATGTCCCCATAGTCCAACATGGACGTGAAAGTAGCTTCAACAAGGCGCGTTTTAATCTTGAAAGAGAAGCACGATCTAATTCTGAAATAAAAACTCTGTTTCAATTTAAGCTGTCTCACAAGCTGCCCAATGTGAGGCTTAAGCGTGAGGGAATCATCGATTATGATTTCAAGGTATTTATAAGAGGAAACTTCCTCAATCACATGACCTTGTAGGGTAGTGACTGGGGTCAGATTAGTCTCCCTCTTTCTGGAATGTGAAAACAGCATGAAAAAGACTTGGTGGGCTGTTTTATGTCTCTGAACAAGAGCCTGTTGCCTGTGTGTGGTGAGAATAATGCAGAGTTCAGTCCGGGTCATGTTCAAGGTGAGTGATGTGTCGTTGTGACACCACACACAAATGACAATATGAACATTTTTTAACCTTCCATGTATTGTAGTGACACGAATGTAAATCCCTCAGATGGAGCCTTTACGTGTCCTTTAAATCCAACACACGATGGACGATGCTACCGACGATGCAGATCACTGCCAATAAGAAAATTCAACATTTATGTGATATATGTGGTGTGCACATTGGGGAGAGGTTCTCTCATTCAAAATGGTGCAGTTGTGTCGGTGAGGGGAGGTGTTGGTGAGGTGTTGAAGGATGAAGTGCGGTGGTGTAGGAAACATGTTTGACAAATAAACTGTCGTGCTGTGTTGTGACGCAGTAAAGAAAGCGGATTTGACATCTCTGTCAGTCTCCTTCACGGCTTCCACATTGGTCACCCTGAAAATTGAAAATTTCTGTCAAGAACATACAAACCGGCGGGGTTGCAATATTGCCAATACAGCCAAGGTACCAGAGTTTTGGCAAAACGACCTGGAGCCGTGGTTTCAGCATGTCAAAGCTCAGTTCCAGCTCCGAGGCATCATGGCAGATAACACGAAATACTACCATGCAAATACTCTCAAAAATCAGCTTCTACATCGGTTCAATCTGTCAGTCGCGGAATGAGCGGCGCGCCTGCAGTCACTAAACAGCGATTGTGGCTCAGTGGTAGAGTCGGTTGTCCACTAACTGGAGGGTCTGTGGTTTGAATCCCACTCTATCCTAGTCATTGTCATTGTGTCCTTGGGCAAGGCACTTTACCCACATTGCCTCGTATGAATGGTGCATGAGTGTTGGTGGTGGTCCGAGGGGCCGTTGGCGCAAAATGGCAGCCACGCCTCTGTCAGCATGCCCCAGGGCAGCTGTGGCTACAACGTAGCTTAGCATCACTGGTGTGAATGTATAACGGTCTCTGTACGCGCTTTGAGTCAGCTCGAAAAAAGTGCTATATAAATCCAAGCCATTATTATTTTTAGTAAACCCATGGAGCTGATGCAAAATATGCTCGCGCTGCTGGGATCAAATGACAACTCATTCCTCTTCACCCGGCCGTTTCTACGTCAGCTCCCGCCGCAGGTGCATACGGCTCTGGCCACTTTGCCTCTGGTGCAGTCTAAGGACGACCGTGGTTTGGCGGCGGAAGCCAATTGGGTTATGCTCACATGATGCCCGTTCAGGTGATCTGACTGAGATAGGCGGGTCTCCTGCAAAAATATAATTGGTACCTTCTCTTTTTTCAGTTTTGTTAAGACCTTTCCGATATTCGCAGGCCAATTCAAACCATTGCTGTTTGCTGATCTCTCCTCTGCATTTAAAACCCTGCAACCACACATTGTCGAGGGAAGACTCACCACCTGCTTCCATCTCCCATCGCGTCCTGTGGATCGTGGATTTTCTAACCAACAAGCCACAGAGAGTACTGGTTAACATCTTATCTGACGTCCTCTCCACTTCAACTGGCTCACCACCTGCCAGTGTTCTCTTCCCTCTTCTGTTCATCCTCTACACTGATGAGTGCAGGTCTACCCAGCAGAACTGCCGCCTAGTTAAGTTTGCTGACACGGTCCTCCTGTCGCTGCTGTCCGGCTCATCAAACCACCACAGCTCCACTCTCGCCGAGTTTGCGGACTGGTTTCACAGATTGTGCCTCAAACTAAATGTGAGTGAGACCAAAGAGATGGTAGTGACCTTCTCTAGCAGACAGAGGGTGCTGGCTGAGGCTGTAGTCACCACCATTCATGGGGACCCCATGAAGGTGGTGGAGGAGTACAAATACCTCGGCACAGTCTTTGACCAGCAGCTGAGGTTTGAGCTTAAGATGGATAAGATTCTGAAAATATGCCATTAACGACAGTATCTCCTGCGGAAGCTCAAATCCTTTGGTGTGAGCACAAAACATCCTGACAACCTTTTATTGCTCATTCATAGAGAGCGTCATCACCTTCTCCTTCATCTGCTGGTTCCACTCCATCTCCATACAAAATAAAAACCAGCTGGTGGGTGTTGTCAAGACCTGCTCCAGAATGATCAGGCTCCCTGTCAGAGCCCTCTCCACCCTTTGTGAGCAACAGACTGTGAGGAAGGCCGGCAAGATCCTCACACACCCACTTTTGTGGTGTCCATCCATCCATCCATCCATCCATCCATTTCCGGGTCACGGGGGTGTCAGTCTGAGCACCGTCACCCAGATCACATTGCACTGATTAGGAACCTTTCCTGCAGGTGGTGAGCCCCCAGGAAGGTGGCGCCCAGCGTGGGTCATGAACCCTCTACCTTGAGATTGTGAGTCTCATGCTCTACCTACTGAGCTAGCCGGGGGTCTGTTGTACTGTGTGAAGCAATAAAAGAAAGCCGACTCAACACGTCTGTCCGTCTCCTCTTTCACGGCTTTCACAACATACAATCAGCAAAATGAATCAACTTTCAAGCTTGACACGAGTCCTTCAAAAAGTGTGACTTGAAAGACTCACGTGTGAGCTTGTTTCTCCATCAGCTGTGAAATCCTGTATGAATACAGATTCAGATGTTTATGTCAAAAAGCTACACGAACACACAAATGTGTGTGTGTACGCGTGTGACTGTAGTGCACGTGCACGTGCATGCGTATCTGTGTCTGTGTCTGTGTGCATGTGTGTGCTGCAGTAGGTATTCATACGAGTGGACGATGACACACTTAATTGTCTTTATCTTTCTGTTTTATGTTGGAGTGTGTTTGAGTCATAAAGAGAAGGAGCAGTGAATCACTGCAGGTCAGGAAACAAAGATCCATCCCTGAGCTGACGTTCGACAAAGACAACAATGTGGAAGACTATTAGCGGTTTATATTCTCATACTGACAGAAACAGATGCAGTAAAGAAATTCATGCGGAATAAAGATGGTCCAGAAATAAAAACAACTACAAGCTGTTCCTTCGTACAGTAAAACAAACAGGATGGAATTTCTGATTGAGAATTACAAGACGTTTTGTACACATTCAGAATATAGACGTCAGGGGAAAAAAACCACCCATTGTCTCTGCTTAATTAATATAATTAATTTGATCAGTTACTATAAGAACGAGCAGTAAGAATTAGACTGTTGTAGAACAATAGAGGAAATAGGAGAGGCCATCTGAAACATGCAGCGTGGGAAAGCGCCAGGCCAGAATGGTTTTTCTATAGAATTTTATAAAATATTCTCTGTAAGACTTGTGGGGCCACTCTGGGCCATGTATAAGGAATCCTTCACTAAAGGAATTGTTCCTCCCTCTTTGAGGCTCCCATTGATAACCTTACTTCACAAACCTAATAAACCCCCTAATGAATGCTCTTCCTTCAGACAAATCAGTTTGATCGGAATGTGATACAAAGATATGGTGCAAAGTTTTGGCCAGAAGACTGGAAGTATATCTCCCGCAACTTGTTGCTCGTGACCAAAATGGCTTTGTTAAAAATAGGCAAGGATTTCATAATATTCAGCGTGTTTTGAATATATTATCTGAAAAAAATAACGGCAGAGATACAGCCATGCTGTCCTTGGATGCACGCCAAGCTTTTGATAGAATTGAGTGGGGCCATCTTTTTAATGTGCCCAAACACTTTGGATTTAATGTGAACTTCCTAAAATGGGTAGAACTTTTGTACACTGAACCAGCTGCTCAAATACTAACAACAATGTTTCCAAACCATTTACTCTTCGACAATCAAGGAGACAAGGGTGTCCACTTTCACCTTGACTATTTGTGATGGCTATGGGACCCTTGGCTGTGGCCATGAGAGCACATCGTGGTATCTCAGGTGTGACTATCGGTGGTGAAGACCATTGTTTACCATTGTACATGGATGATGTAATCACTTTCATGACAAATTTGAAAGACAGTATTCCCCAAATAGAAACCTCAATCAAGACCTTTGGAAATATCTCTGTTTATATAATAAATAATTCCCTCCCCCAGATCAGGAAGAGCGAAGGCTCGGCCGGGCCCGATCGGAGGACAGCCAAAATCCCACCCCCAGGGGCCTCGTACCCACCACCCACATTCCCGCCCCATAATACTCCTCCCATGATCTTGATGGACGCTCACACTTGGGGGGGAGGGTGATGCCTCCCGCCCCTTAGGGCGCCAGCCGGGCCCCCACCAGGCCACCGCGAGATCCCGTCCATCAATTTTCTCCCGCTTATCCATTTCCGGGTGGCAGGGGTTACAGTCTGAGCACCGTCACCCAGATCCCATTACACTGATTAAGAACTTTCCTGCGTATTTCCCACAATTTAATTTCCTGTTTCAGACGATACCCTGTTTTTTATCAGTAGCTTTTTTCAAAACATTGAACAAATATCTTTCTAAATTTATTTGGTGCAATAAAAAAAACCTACGATTAGCCTCCTTTTGTTAATGAAACCACAAGCAATGGGAGGACTGGAGCGCCCTAATTTCCAACATTACTTTTGGTCAGCCCAATGAAGAAATTGAAAGAGAAAGGGTCTCAGTGGATACAAATAGAAAAACATTCATTGGAACCACTATCCTTGAGCTCTCTTATATTTATAAAGCATTTCAAAAAAATAAAAGACATTCAAAGAAGCTTCACCATTTGCAATACATTGAAAACCTGGAAAGACTGTAGAAAGAAGAATGGTGGGAACAATGTACTCCCCTATCCATCATAATCCTGACATACCAAGGCATTCCACATTGACTAGTATAAGTGATTGGACAAATCATGGAGTAAAACAATTTAGAGACCTTTTTAAAGAAAACATGCAATCGAAGTCATTTAGTGACTCTCGGTCTGAATATGATAATTCTAATAAAGATTTCTTAAAATTCTTACAAATTCGTAGTGTTGTCCAGTCACTTATAAACAACAAACAAACTGCGGAAAGAAGTTCTGGAAATCGAAGATCTGTTACTAACTTCGGACACAATCAAGGGAAAGATCAGTGAATTTTATAAGATTCTGGCAAAAGGAGGAAAGTCATCATTCCAGACGTTAAAGAAAGCTTGGGAGAATAATTTAGGGTTGACCTTTGAAGAACATGTCTGGTCAAACATATGTGAATGTACGTATTTCACATTGACTAGCAATAAAATTAAAGAAGCAAATTTTAAATTTATCTATAAATTGTACCTTACATCAGTTAAAATGAGCCAAATTTCAAAAGACATATCTATAAAGTGTCCTTGATGCAAAGTGGAGGATGGAACATTTCTGCATTTGTTTTGGGAATGTGACCGTTTGAAAACTTTTTGGAGCTCAATCCATTCACTTATGCAAAAAAACCTTAGAAAAGGTGTTTGATGTGAAACCTAACCTATATTTGCCAAATGATACGCAAGATCTCCCTTTGGACAGGAGGAAAGGTCGACTATTTGTCTTTGTATTAACATATCATTTGCATTCATTTTACTCTTTCTTCTTTTTTGTTTTTTTACGTATTATGTTAAAATATATGTTAATTTCATCATTACTTTTGGTTGTTGAGGGGGAGAAGGAGGGATATGAGGGCAAAATTGCATGTTTTTGATTCTGTATATTTTTTTGGCAACTGTGAAATAAAAAAAGGAGATAAAGGAGGCCACCAGGGGGCGTCCTAATCTGATGCCTGAACCACCTCAACTGGTTCCTTTCAATGTGGACGAGTAGCGGCTCGACTTTGAATATCTCCTGAATGGCTGAGCTCATCACTTTATCACGAAGAGTGACGCCTCTCCCCTGCGGAGGGAACTCATTTCGGCCGCTTGTGCTCGTGATCTCATTCTTTCAGTCATGACCCAACGTTTATGGCCATAGGTGAGGGTGGGGATGTAGAAGGATTGTTAAACAGGGAGCTTTGCTTTATAGATCAGCTTCCTCTTCACCACAACTGTCTGGGAACGTGACTGCCTTTACTGCAGCCAGCTGTCAGAACCTGTGGCTGATCTCATGATTCCTCCTCCTGTCACTCCTGAATAAGACCCCAAGATACTTAAACTCCTCCACCTGGGGAAGGTCCACCCCCGTACCCCCGACTTTCCAGGGTGAGAGTCATTTCACAGGAGACTTTTTGGACAAAAATCGAATCCAGTTCAAGAAGGCATAGCTTGGTTGGTAGAGCAGTCGTCTCCCAATCGGAAGGCCGAAGTGTCTTTCGGCAAGACACTGAACCCCAAAACTACCCCCATTGGAGTGACAGCGCCTTCCACAGCTGCAGCCTCCAATGGTGTGTGTCAAACTCGTAACTATTTGACAGACAGTCCTACATGGGATATCTAGACAGTGTTGGACGGACGCTTTTTCTCGTGTCTGGATAATAAAAATTATGTGTTGGAAATCAAAACTTATGTGTTGTGATGTTTTTTTCAATCCTGCACGTACAGCATGTTCAACAGTGTTATTCCTTTTAAACCTTTAATTAGAAGAAAAAGGTTTGTGCATGTGACAATACAGAACCGGGTTGTGGACCAGTACCGGTCCATGGATCAGTTGGTCCCAGGCCACACAGAGAGAGTAAAAAGTTATAATTTGAAAATGCTCATTTAGGTTTCCGTTAGTCTGCACTGAGTTTTATCTTGGAAAAAGGCTTCACCATCAACGCTTACTAATTCAGTCAGGTTTTTTTTCACACTTTAAGCCTCATTAAGGTCTTTTCATCCTCCGTCCTGACGCTTCGTGGAAACGTTATGTTGCTCTGCTCGCTCTGCTCTGTAACACCTCCAGGATCAAATCTGAGGCCACATCCAGGTCACCTGACCACTAATGGTTATCACGTGACGCACGAAACAGATCGGAGTAGGACTGTAGTAAGGTGCTGTCCGAACATATCAGCGCAGGGCTCGACCGTGACGGCGCCACAGACCACAGGTTTCCTTTAGTGTTTGAAACTCTGTGGAGTCTCTCCGCTGCTGCCGACACATGCTGCTTCCATTTTTCACCATAGCTGATGACCCAATCAGACATTAGAGACAGAGGGGCAGATTTGAATGAAAAATATGAGATGGACTTTTAACTCGCGAAAGACGGACCTGTCGATTGCCAACACTGTCCTAGTAGATCCTCACTGTTGAAAATCCTCAAAAAAAAGCACCACAAAAAATATGAAAATGCAGCATTCCCAGCGTGAGCCAAGAGAACGCGTTACTGAGGCGACGTCATTTCTGCATTCTTCTCGAGTGTCCGACCGCCTGGAGAGGGTTTTGCTTTTTAATAGTGCAAAATTGTAAAACGGGTTAACGTGTCAATATTCTAGTGTGCATCCAATGAAGGCAATTATTCCTTTCACTATTATTTTGTTATTGTGAAAATAATTAAATCAACATGGAAAGTGGGCTCACAAGGTCTTAAAATAACTTTTCCATACAGTTTGTTGCACTGAAATCACATTGTACGTACTTCCTTCATTTAATACACGAGAGTGCTTGATGCCTGACGTGAGTGCAGTTCCAGTTTGATGGTGATGAATCCATGTTGCTTGTTTCCTTTGTCTTAGTTCTCTTCCTCAGTCTTCCCATCAGTGGACGGCTGCAGATCGTTGATCAGTCTTCCTTGTGTGGTATTCAGCACACTGAGACCTATCATCAGACTGACTGAAAGCCTTTCCCTGAGTGTGTGGAATCTGTTTTTGTCTGCCAGTAGTTAGCTCTCGCTCATGTCAGCAGTGGAGCCAGTTAATGAATGCTGCGCTGGTGCCAGAGCTGTTTTTTTTTTTTTTTTTCATCTTTCTGCTTGTGCTTTGAGCCGCTCCTGGTCATTATTTTGGTTTTGATGGTTGTTTGGTACAGAAACAATCATCTGATACTTCAAAGAGTTTGCTGCACGGATATGTTCCACAAAAGGCGTGCGTCACAGCTGAACGGTAAACTGTTCTTTACAGATGATGCTCCACCATCTGCTCAGCTGTGATGCGGCGCCACAGCCGAGTCACGTGTTGCACTCTACTGTAAACAGCGTAGTGCAGGACAAACAATGTCATGATGACACACGCTCCACTGCCATGTGCTTTGTTTATGATATCATAATGTAGATCCAGCAGAAGCAACAATGTTGAACAGCGCGGTTTACGAGATGTTGTGAAACACTAATTTAAGAACAAAGGAACATTTCAGCGACCTGCAGTCACTGCTTGTTCACCTGGACTCTGATTCCGGAGACAGCGAAGACCTCCAGGTCCTCAATCACTTCAAATTCCTCTCATGCAACACCAGAGTCGAGCGCACAATACAGTCCCTACATTACAGAGAAGAACTGGAAGGAAAATGTTCTTTATTTAATCTTTCCTTTTCTTATCTTCTCTATACTGTCAGTTAATGTTGCTCCACTATTCTACTTCCACACAGTCAACAGTCAGTTCGCTTGTCCAGTGGTGATTTCTACATATAAAGGTTTATTTTTTGACACTGACTTGTTTATTTCCTAGAGGGAGACAACGATCAGCCCTGCAGTGCAGAGTGATAATAAAGGCACGAAAACGGTTTATTCAATGTGAGCGCCACATGTTGCAGAATAGTCACTGAAAGCTTCAGAATAGAATAGAATAGAATAGACTTTGCTCCACACAAAATATTGATAGAATAGAATATTAGGACACTAAGTCTATTTATTTGTCCAGGAAAGAAATATGTTGCTGTTATTGTTCAGTTTCTGTCAGCACTCACCAAAATGTGAGCAGGTTCGATTCCCATCTCTACCTGCTCACATAACGACGTGTCCTTGGGCAAGACACTGAACCCCAGACTGCCTGTGTGGATGCAGTGTGAGAGTGAGTGGTTGGGGGTGGTCGGATGGTGCAAAATGGCAGCCTCACTTTCATCAGTCTGCCCCAGGGCAGCTGTGGCTACATGCACAGTTTTCCACCATCGAGTGTGGAGGGAATGAATAATGCAATGTAAAACGTCTTTGAGTGTCCAGAAAAGCGCTATATAAAACCTATGCATTATTATTATCATTATTATTATTATTATTATTATTATTATTATTATTATTAAACTGTAAGTATTAACTTATCTGTTAGTTCTGGTTATTTTATCTATTTATGTACTTGTTTGGGTTTTGGTAAACACTACTCATAATTGATTCCAATAACTGTGATTGGTTTAGTCCTATGTGTTAAATATAACTATCAATATCAACAAGGTATGTCTGTGTCCCCGCCACCCCATCCCAAATAAGATGTTCAGATGTGTTGATTTTTATTTGGTGGAAAGTGATGAAAAGGTCTGATGGACAGATCTGAGTTTAGTGACGCTGAATCAGTTTGAGCTCAACGTTGAATAATTTAGTGTAAAAACAATGTGATATTCTCCACATGTGTATCATTAAAGCGCTGTTCTTCACATCAAGCAGCCTTGAAACCACCAGGCATGATATGTCTTTTCCTACATTAATTATTAAACCAGAGTTTTAAGCTTAGTCTAATGCGCTACAAAATGACTTCTCTTTGTAATGTGCTATCTCATGGCTAAGATAAAGGAGAGCTCCTCCTTCACTGTGGAAAACAATTACACATTTAGACAATAATAAAGTCCAAGATTCAATAATTCTACTGTTTCATTCAGTGCCATTGTTTAGCAGGGAGTAGGTATCACGACTAGAGTCAATCGTCGATCCAAATATTCACTCAAACCCTGGTGTGTGTGTGTGTGTGTGTGTGTGTGTGTGTGTGTGTGTGCGTGTGCGTGTGCGTGTGCGTGTGCGTGTGCGTGTGTGTGTGTGTGTGTGTGTGTGTTCTCTTGCCTGGCATATCTGCTTATCTGTTTCATCGTGGGGTCACACCTGAACCAATAATCTCTGAAATGTGATGTTTTCACTACAAAGTATCTCACTATCAACTTTCAATCTTCTGGAGATCTTAAGCCGGAGCCACTGACCACACTCACTTCACCTGCATTTGACAGTTCAAACCACTTTAAGGTACATTTTCAGCAAAAAAATCGTTGCGGGGACACTGACGTTGTGGTTAAGCAGTGCAAATACTTACTGTGTTGGTGTTTTACCGTGAAACACAGTACTTTTAGGGTCTGTACCCTTTTTTACGCATTCAGTAAATCTGTTTTGGCTGGATGGGCTTAAAGCAGGATTTATTTCTTCTTCAAGTCTGTTATATCTCACTGTAAAGCTTTCTTTATACTCATATCTTTTTATGTGACTTATATCACAGGCTGAATCCGAACGTTTTCCTCTGCGGGGCGGCACGAAATGGGAACAGTCATCGTGCCAGCAATGATCCCCACGGACCTTAAATCACATCCACCTGCACCTTCTGTGTTACACATTGATCACAGCAGAGCTCATTTATAATTAGTGAAAAGCTATTTAAACTTGTGACATTCCAATTATGCGCGTTTTTCAGGTTCAAACATCGTACTTGGAACTCTTGTCTCCATATTTTGCGCTCCCAGATCGGTGCGTAATGGCTAAAGACACTGATTGGTCCGCAAAAAAGGTTATTAAAAGCATTAATAACTTACGAGCTGATGTTTGTTGAGTGACGTCCTCTCCTCTCCGTGTTCGATGAAAGCGGAGGACAAAATTAACCGGGTGTTCCTGGCAGAGGCGTCCTGCGTTTACGCACATCCAGAGCAACCGGACGGGATGTGGATTCTTCCTGTTGAAGCGTCCAGTCTTCTTTCAGGAGATTATATTTCTCCTCGAGCTGCGTGAGCCTCACATCTTATCTGAAGGGAGTCTGCATGTATCAGGAGTTCCGTCGGCGCTCCCACACCGTGAAATAAACCCGTTTCGCAAATGCGTCGCAAACTTAGGCGAACAGAATAGAATATATTTCGTCGTAAAGTCAATCGCAGCCTGATCTACACAGAGTTCAATCCCGTCACAAGTGAAAAGTGAAAAAAAGAAAAGAAAGGAAAAATAGGAGCGGCATCGGACGTACCAGGGCAGAGCGCTGTGAGACGTCTGAAGCAGCATCCCAGCCGGAGGAGGAGGCACCGAGGCAGCCGGGAGGGAATCGTCCTCCCTCCTCCAGGGGAATTAAAAAAAACAAAAAAAACAAAAACTAATTGGGCTTAAAGTTAGACTTTCATCTGTGACACTCTATATTATCCAATAAATAGAGGTCTTCTGCAACGCACAGCTTGCAGCCATATGTGTCTAATCCTACGTAGTATTTCCACAGCAGCTCCTCTAGTGACTCTACGGCTCTTCTGTAACAATAATAATAATACATTTTATTTGAAGGTTCCTTTCTGGGAACCCAAGGACACTGTACAATTAAGCAGTTAAAACAGTGCATTAAAAACGATATTAAGTAAAGCTGTAAGCACTTCCACTAACATATGTTCAAACTGCACAGGTGATCTCCCTGGTACTATCTACACACACTATGGCTGTGTCCACCAGTCCAAACGTTCAGACAAAGGATCTGTGAAGACTTATGTTATGCCTGGGCCACCCTATTCCAGTCTCACCTGCACTTTGTCTGTCAGGTGATCTCACAGAAATTAAGAGAGAGAAAAATTAGTCCTGCATGTTCCTGGTTTCCCTAAGCGTCGGAAAAATGGCGATCCTCATGAACTGGAACTTGAAAAGTAATCTGAATATAAAGTTATTTAAAAACTTACTTCGAGACCACATCACATTGGAGAGAATGTCTGCTTGTAGGGAAAATCATTTGACACAATTTGAGTCAACATGGTCTCCAATAATTAAATACACCATGTAGCCCTGTGGGGGGGTGGTGGCTCCGCCCCGGGGCTCTGAGAGCCGTCGGTGCCTGGGGCGTCGTTACTTGGGTGAGCCGGGGGGTTGTCCCGCAGGGTTTGGGTGGGGGTGCTGAGTGTCAGGCCCCAGTTGGCCCCTGCTGGGGCAGGCTGGCCCCTGCTACCGTGCCCCGGGTCTGCCTCGCTCCTGGAACTTGGGGGGTGAAGGATGGTGGGTCTCCTGGTTCTGGACGGACAGCTGACTGAGGGTGACCTGCAGGGCCGGAAATATGGGAAGTGGTTCTGGGAGGGCTGTGTGTGTGTGTGTGTGTGTGTGTGTGTGTGTGTGTGTGTGTGTGTGTGTGTGTGTGTGTGTGTGTGTGTGTGTGTGTGTGTGTGTCCTTGGCACGCTCACCAGTTTGATAAGGAAGAGCTGTGTGGGCGCGTTCTTGTTTGCACGTTCCCGACACTAGCCCTCCCCAGTCTGCTCTCTCTTTATCGCTCACTTCTGTCTGCCTCTTTTTTTTTTTTTTTAAGGGTTCCTCATAGTACCGTTTTCCAGTCCATCCATCCATCCATCCATCTTCTCCCGCTTATCCGTTTCCGGGTGGTGGGGGTGTCAGTCTGAGCACCGTCACCCAGATCACATTGCACCAATTAAGAACCTTTCCTGCAGGTGGTGAGCCCACAGGAAGGTGGCGCCCGGCGTGGGACATGAACCCACTCCCTTGAGATTGTGAGTCTCATGCACCAGCTGAGCGAGCCGGGGGACCCCGTTTTCCAGTTTTAGTCATAATTCAAACACCAAACTGGTCCATAAAACACCTCAAACAAACGGTCATTGATTTCCTTTTTTGCGTCCTCAAGCTGAGCTTTCATGAGTTGCAGCTGGAGTTCAATCAGTGTTTCCTCACGTTTCTCCTCCTCAGCTTGTTTTTTATCAATATGGTGTTCCACATGAGCTCTCCATTCGTCTGTGTTCATTGCAGTGAGCCCTACTGTATTTTTCAGTTTACCTAGTATGTCCCCGGGGAGGGACAATTCTATAGCATTACGATACACTCTTTCCATTGGTCCTGCTACAGGTCCTCCTGTTTTCTCCTGCCATTTTATCATTGTATGGTTTAGGTATTTAGCCCCTGTTTCTCCTGGTTTAAGGGGCATTTTAGTCAGCTCTGCTGTATTTAGTCTCGCTGGGTACATCAGCCTGACTATGGGCCAGAGTTGTTCTCTTCATCCACATAACCATCTGTCCTTGTCCGTCCTTCAATCTCTGCTAATTCAGCCAGAGTCAGCGATGCTCCCGCACACTTTCTACACATACATCCTGCTGGACCGACTGGGAAAATGGTTGGGAATTTCTGGCACTGCACTAAGTTGGTTTAAATCCTACTCGCAAG
Organism: Lipophrys pholis; assembly: GCF_963383615.2. Lineage (NCBI taxonomy): Eukaryota > Metazoa > Chordata > Actinopteri > Blenniiformes > Blenniidae > Lipophrys > Lipophrys pholis. The sequence goes on from NC_137633.1 coordinate 24,947,230, forward strand.
ATCGCAACTATTCTGTGTCAATAGCTGATTATGAGTCTGAGCAAATTAAAAAAACTTGTGGGGTTCCTCAAGGCTCTATCCTTGGGCCCCTTTTATTTAACATCTACATGCTCCCGCTGGCTCAGATCATGGAACATAAGAACATCTCTTATCATAATTCCGCAGACAACACACAGCTCTATATATCAGTGTCATTGAATGACTACGCCCCTTTATACCGGCTGAGTAAATAAATAAATTAAATGAAGGAGTGGATGTGTCAGAACTTTCTACAACTCAACCCAGAGAAAACTGAGCTCGTTGTTTTTGGCCCTAAAGAAAAAAGCTTAAAGGTCAGCTCTCATCTTGTAATGATGTCATCAGTAAAAAATCTGTCAGACAACTACAGCTCATCCAGAACGCTGCAGCCAGAGTCCTCACCAACACACAGAGGGTGGAGCACATTACCCCTCGGGAGTCCTGATTTAGCCAAATGATTCTTGTTTTCGGACGCTTATTTTCCAGTCCGATGTGTGTATATGTGATTCAGCATTACATGTGACTATAGTCACTCAATTTTCTAAAGAGCAAAACTACTCACAAATTGAATGGCTTTCTTCCAGACCTCCTCTCTCCGCCCAAACGACAGACAGACCTAGGTCTGGCAAACATGTAGAAAAGGTTTTCTGCTTCCCTTCATTTAGGAGCTCCTTGCCGTTCAGTGGAAGAAAGAGGATTTCTGAAATAAAAGCCCAACATCCGAATGACTTAAAACCAAAAAGGATCCCGGGTTTCTGCACCAAGTTGTTGAAACCCGGCCTTGGGCCTGCTGGCTCCTCCCGGTCCTTTGACCCTAATCTTGGTTGTCTGAAATACTCTCAAGACCGCAAGATAAGTTTTACCATTTATTCGAGTAAATGTAGCCAAATGCAATGAGCAGTGCTGGACACCAGGTGAACTCACGCAGGAGCACACCCAAAGTGTGTCAAACTTTCCGGGACTTACAGTTTTCTTCTGGGCGTAGGCCTCGCCCAAACATTGTTGGTCTTTTCGCAATTGGTTAATTTAGTTTTGACGTCTGTTTCCAAGCGAAATCAAATGTTGCATGTTTGATGAAACTGAGTTGTTCCGCCCATGAAGCTATGAGGCAAACTAATGAGTCTAAAATTCTTCAGTCGTTCTTATCTCAAGGATGCCGGAGACTCCAGGTCTCTTCCTGTTGCAAGAGCAAAAACTGTTCTGACACCAGAAGGTTCTCAATCACATCATATTGTTTGCCCAAGCTGCCGAACAGGACAAGGGGAAGAAAAGAAAACATATAAAAGCTGTAAGCAGCATTGAATGGGTCCTGTACACCTACGCACGTTGGAACATGATGCATGCCAAAGTTTTGTGCACATCAGAGTGCGCTGGAAAATATGGGCTGGCAATATTACATGAAAGTGCCAAACATTTCAAATTTCTGATCAGCAGTGATTCCCCGCTCCCCCTCACCTCAGCAAAATCTCAAGTTACAGTTGCTATCAGGGCCGGTGTTGTGCTAAAAAGTGATTCCCTGCCAAACACCGATTCCCGTCCATGGGAGCGCACACTGACTGGCTGTCATTGGAGACGTCTGTTCTGTTCCAGGTGCTTTTATTAGGACTTACAGCCATAACGTACAAATATACTGAACTGTATGTACACGGTAACCACTAAGGTGCGTCTCTGGGAAAATCTAATGTTTCTTGGATGCAAAAAATGACTATTTAACAAGGAAGGATTTGCAGCTCATAGCATCATCTTGCATGTCATTTATGTGTCAATAATTAATGTTTACAGTGTTTTTGTGTTTGTCTTGTTTTCCTTGTTTGCACTTGTAAACCAAACTGCAATTGAGATGATTTACCAATGGGTTACATGTAAAATTAAGAAATTATAGATTTTATACAGCTTATGTTATTATCATACACACATGATACGTGATGCAGTTTAATATATTTTTACATTATGGCTGTAAATCCTGCTAAAAGCCGATCCCGTGGACGGGAATCACTTTTTGGCACAACACCGGTGTGAGACTTATTTTCAGCCCTGGAGTTTCATACCTCAGACCGGCCAACTTTAGCTCACCACCTATTAAAATCATGGAATTATAACACTGGGTAACAAGAAAAATGTTTTTGTAAATTGTCTATGTTTTTTCAATCGATATAGGACAATGTTGCACAACTGAATCTAAAAATGACGTCCGTTTCTCTCGATCAGATCAGGTTTTTACGCAAAGTTGTTTTGAAGAAAGGCCTCTCTTCTGATTTTTGTCATTATCGGTTGATTTTTGTTAATATTTCTCACCAGAAACAGGTTTTTGAGAAAAAAATCTTTTTCCAACACAAAGTATTAATTATATGTTACAAACTTCGATTTCTGTAAATTGAGTAAAGCGAGCAAAGCATTGATAAAGCGAGATCATTTAGGGAGAAAGGACGTAGAGCGTCATCATTGAGAATCACTTCTTCTTACTCAATTACTTGTTCACTGGAGGAATCTTCCTCACTAATGTCAGGAAGTTCTCCAAAGACAGGAACTGGACAACGTGCTGATTTAAGATCAGGATACTTGAGGGTACTCTGGTTCTTTCTGTTGATCCCAGTCACATCAAGAGTACAGAAGTAGCAGTCCATAGGAATCCTAAACCTCAGACAACTCTTCTTGTCTTGGCGCAGACACTCGGTGCCTTGCATACCAGGTGTGGCGTCCAAGCTTTGTCTTGATCACCAAGCTTAATACCAAATGGTAAATGGACTCACTCATATAGCGCCTTTTCGCTGCCAGCAGCCCCAAAGTGCTTTACATGGTTCATCACATTCATCCATTTACACACACATTCACAAACCATGCACCATGCAAGGCGTTGTCACTCCAATGGGGGCAGTTTGGGGTTCAGTGTTTTGCCCAAGGACACTTCGGCATGTAGGCAGGCAGAGATGACAGAGATGGGAGTCGAACCTGGGAGACAACCGCTCTACCAACTGAGCTGTGCAGCCCCGCATACCAAAACAAGCACGGTAAGCACGCTTTATCAAACTTGTGACTGGATTTCTGTCAGGAACAACGGTGTCTTCGCCGCAGATGTAGCAGAAAATGTCTGACTTATTTTGGCAAGCTCTTCTAGTCGAAGCCATTCTATTCACCTGTAACAGAAAAAATACCACTTAGTCATCAATTGGCTCATGTGAATTCTTCAGAGTTCCATTATTTCAAGAAATAAGAAAGATTTTTGTATCATACAAAGCGAAAATAGTTGTACATGCAAACACAAACATCCAAAAACATGTAACTGGCTTTCTTAAAAGAAATTTGACCTGATTGAGCAAAACCAAAGTTATTTTTGGATTCAGGACATCAAAATTACTCTAAATCAGTTGAAAAAACCCAGACAGTGTTTTGGCTGTTGACCAGTGTAACCAAAGTGAAGTCAAGTTTTTTATATTGTCTTTTGAGGAAAATTGTCCTCCAAGCCCTTGCTCAGCCCCCCTCCCCTCCTTACGTCACAGATGACGCTTCATGACAGCACCACTTTTGTTTGGTGGAAAACAAACCAGCCTGAATAATTGTACTTTTACTTAAATGGCATACAATTACAAAGAGGATTGACCGGAGGAGGCCAGGGAGATGCGATACGATGCCAAATTAAATATGTTAGGGTTTTCTGAATGTTCGTACAAGCTCCCCAGCAGACACCAAGATCAACAATCCTAAACAGTGGCCCGATTTTATCTTCACCGATCTGTACGATTATGTGATAAACGACCCACATGAGAGTTTGCAACCTCTATTTTAAGTGTGATTAAAAAAACGTTTCTATTTACTTGCCGCTCAGTAAAGCAGCGGCGGCCTTGTGCATGAGCGGTTCATTCGCAATGTGGACGCAGTGTGGTGAGGGTCTCCTCTCGTCTGACTGTAGCTAGGACCACTGCAGGAGGGAGGGAGGGACTGTCAGACTGACCACAGGTCTGTCAATGCTTCGGGACGGGGGAGGGGCTCACAGCAGGACCCGCTGCTCGTTGACGACAGTGACTACAGAACCGTACCTGCTTTCCCGTCAGAGTCGCCAAACACACTAGAAAGTCGCCAATAACACCAGAAAAAAAGTCGCTAGATTTGTCGCCAGTCGCTTTTCACACAAAAAAGTCGCCAACAGGACCTGAAAAGTCGCCAGATTTAGCGACAAAGTCGCCAAGTTGGCAGCAGTGCGTGGCTTAGTTTAAAATGCTGACAGCACACATAAGTGTGACAAGACCGAGGAGACCAGTTTTTCCTATGCTCTGCCTTGCCGAAATCCATTATTTTCATTCACCCGATAAAAGACAACGAGTTTCCGGCATTCCGGCTGCTTTGGAAAGATGAAAAACTTCACATCCGCATTCCTAGTACCATTAGCTAAACGCCCATATAAAATAGCTAAAAGTGAGACTCTGCTGAACCTGCTTTGTGTTTCCTGCTTGTTGTGTGATGAGCATCCCCGAGTCCTGGCTGGTCCGTGTTATCACACATTTCACCCAGAGCCAGGGGATCATATCTGTTCTTCAGAGGGATTTCAGCTGGAGGAGTGAATGCAGGAGGCCTTGTGGTTGTTTTCTTACTGGACTTGCCTTTGTTACGCACAACATCAGAACAGGTCCGGGCTCGAGTGGATATCTTAGGTCTGGCTCTGATGCTGTTTCAGTAAGAAACGTTCTTGGAATTGTTCGATTTTGGAGCCTCAACAGCTATTTTGGTCACATTGGGGCAAATCCAAGGAATTGTTGTTGCCAGTTCCATGGTGCGGTGCTCAGCATCAGTAGTATTCCCACGCAGTACAATCTGTGACTGTCCAGTGACATTTCCTCTGTGTACAATAGCTACGACAGAGTGGATGAAGTCCTCACTTTCACGTATTTCACACAGCGTTTCAATCTTCTGTTCAAGCTGTTTCACCTACTCAGCCAGTTTCTCACAGTCCTTGCAGCTGGATGACTTTCTTTCACCGGTCTGTTTGTTGGATTCCTCTGACTGCTGGTTGAGAGAAAAAAGTCCTGTGTCCTGAAGTGAAGTTTTGTTCCTCTTATCAGCTTTCTAAATGAGTATTATGTTGACAGAAACACAAAAGTATTTCTTTAAAACGCTCTCTTGTATGTAAAAGAAGTAAAAAAGAAAAAAAAAGATTAAGAAAAAATGGCAAAAGCAAAGTGTGAAGCAAAGAAGACACGTCTGCACAGTAGCGAAGCCGGAAGCACTTCCTTAATGTAATTTCTCCCGAGAGCTCAATGACCTGTGACGTTGTGGTGTGCACATTGAGGGAGGTTCTCTCAAGCAGAATGAAGTGGGTGTGTTGGTGACGGGGAGGTGTCAAAAGAGGAAGTGCGGTGACGCACAAGAGAAAATGTTTGACAGGTGAAGTGTCATGCTGCTGGAGGCAGTAAAGAAAGCCGACTCGACTCCTTTGTCCGTCTTATCTTCCCCAGCCTCCACATTGGTGACCCCGACATCTCAACATGTCTGTTGAAGCCAGCAGCGGTGCAATCACCTGCTCCGGTGGTGTACGCCGCTGCTGTCAAACTGACGGAGGTTTGGCAGCACGATCCGAAGCCGTGGTTTCAACATATCGAGGCTCAGTTCCATCTACGAGGTGTAACGGCCAACGACACGAAATACGTGCACGTCGTCGCTGCACTGGATTCTTCCACCACTTGCCGAGTAATGGTTCTACTTCGGGACCCGCCGGCGCACGGAAAATACACCGCCCTTAAAATTCAACTCCTCCGGCTGTTCCAGCTGTCTGATGCTGAGCGGGCGGAGCGTCCTATGCAGTGTCAGTGCTTGGACCCTAAAGATTGACCATTTTCCGCCAAGTATCTGACGTCCTGTTGTGTTTTCGGTATGGCCGTAAGAGAATCTTTTGTTCGCCTTTGCCTGTTACATATGTGTGCCGATTTCCGTTGCTCTCGGTGAAACGGGATTCTGGGGCAATCTTTTTCCAATTTTGCAGGTGGCGCCATTGAGCTATTGCAGAAGTCACATGTGTAACTCCTCCAAATTATCAGAATTTTCTCCGGACCTGACAAGTGTGCAAAGTTTCACAAAAAGTTATGAATGCTAAGGCCTTAAAAAGGCGTGTCTTGCACTGTCAGTGCTCGGACCCTAATGACACACTACCAATTCAATAAGTTAGTCATACCTGTATGAATATATATGCAAGCAATAATTCAAGCATTCAAAACAATACTCACTCCCATCCACATCTGGATGAGTTCCTCTTCACCACTGGATCAGAGATTCAGTATTCCTCAGTTGTCCTTGATTTTAAATGGTGCATGATATTAGTTTTAATGCGCAGCATCCTCCAGTACAACGAGTAGAAGACATTTGTACGATTGAGACAAAACAATTTGGTCAGTAATACCTTCACCTCTCATTTTAAGCATCAAAGTCAAGCTAAATAGCTTTACACATGATCTTTCCCCTCAGCCGAGAAGATTTGTTTCAGAAACTAATTGAAATTTGCAAAAACATGGACACCGTTAGATTTAGACAGAACATTTGATATCCTATGTTTAACCACTGGAGAGAGATCACAGTCAGCAGCATCTCGGTCCCGATGTCTGGATCCACAATCTCCGAAAACGTCTAAATAGATGTTCACGTGTGATCCTGAAATATCAACCTTATATCAACATTTTAAACAACTATACTCTATAACTACATTCTGTTCAACGATGAAGCTAACATAGCAGATTTATTACTCACAGTTGTGTATTTTCTCCTCCGGCATCTTCTGCCAAATGCATTATGGGTAATTTGGGTTCCCAAGTCTGCACCGGTCCTGTGTGGATGCATTCTTGATAAAGTTGGCAGAGCGAGAACGCGTCCGGGTACTCCATGCGTTCTCGGTGAGATGCTACTAAGAAGTGGATCAGTACTTGGGCCTCATTCACACTACGGAGAAAAGTAACCCAATTCCAATTTTTTGCTCACAGTGACTAATATCCAAACTCTCTTACCTTTTAAATGTATTTATTTTGTGCATTTGTGTGTTTATGGTGTGTTCATTTTTACACATATAATACTTTCACTGTTTTAACATGATTCCTACACAGGCTGAGATTTGGGCAGGATTTTATTGAGGTGTGTGGGTTTTATGTTGTTTGGGCTGGAAACAGTGAGTCACATCTGGCAACCCTGCTGACCGGCATGCCACGCATGCTCTTCTTGACTTCACGTCATCTTCTGCACACGCGCTCTGGGGCTTGAAAACATCCGGTCCAATCACGTTCACATGGCAGGTCAATCAAAATCAAAATGTGCGGTGTGAACGTAGCCTTGGTCTGATGACGTCTGATGACATTTCATGAGTACATAACGATGGACAAGTACGGTCCAGTACGCATATTGAGAATTGGCCTCTGTTTAAGGTTAATTAAGTCAAGTAGTTATTACAGAAGAGGATCAGGGCCACTGTGGGGAAGAAAACCCTGAGTTCTGACTTTTTTGACAGAATGCTGACTTGGAACTCATAAGTATGGGTGCCTTTTAGGGAACCAACTTCAGTGAGCTGCCAGGGACTTCAAGGTATGCAGGGGAAGAGCCAGGTACGGACCAAGGATGTCAGATTTAGTGGCGTTTCCGCGTGGTCGAGGGGTTCCCGTCGAAGTCACGTCACTGATGGAGGAGCAGAAGGTGAGTGAAAATGATAAGTGTTGGTTTGGGGTGCATGGTGGTTTTAAAAATAAGGAAATGACTGCCGATATGTTAAATGCAGATGCTTGCGAGCTCTGAACAATATCCCCGGGTCCATCACGACTTGTCATTTTGTCACAGTAATTCATTGATATGCTGCTGGCAGTCTGCTCCTGTGGCCTCAGGGTGCCGAGGCAGGTGGCTCTATTGCTTTACAGTTCTGAATAACAGAAGAGCAGTAAGGAACAGACATGATTATCAGTAAATGATTGCTGAAAGCATCATTTTAGTTTATCAATAACGTGACGTAAGCTTGAGTTTAGTTTCACTTCCTGGTTCTAGCACTTGGGTGACATGAAAAGGTTAAGACAGCGCCATTTTTTACACCTGATTTCAGAGAACAATAATGTAACTGTATTACAACTTATAGTGTTGAGTTAGAGTTTTAAGGCTCGGGAGGGTGTTGTCAGTTTTTCTATTTTTCTTTTAATAGAGGCTTTTTTCCCAAACTTAGCAGCAGCAATGTCCGAGTGTGACATTTAAAGCTACAGTGACACTGGTCTACACCGGGCAGTTCTTTTCACTGGGTCAGTACTGTCCACTGTATCCTGTTTCACATAGCGGTGTTAATATCACTGCAAGGTGTCTAGAGGTTTTTAAGAGTAGCTTCAATACTGTACATGTGTTGTTGTACTACTACTATCCCTGTCCTTTGCAGTTTACCACCCTGCTTTTGTTCCTGACTGTACAAACTCTGTGTTTGCGATAGGATGTCCACTGCATGTTATGTACAAATATTTCTTACAACTTCACTTAAAAAAACAACTGAACAATCAATCCAACATTTATACATGTTCACATTGAAAAAAAGTCATTATGTCATATTCTATTTCCTCTTCTGAGCAGATCGACCAAGATGCCATCGTACTCATGGATGATGCAATTGCTGTCTTAAAATTCTGTGGAAGAATCCTCTCAACAAGTCCCTTCATGTTTGCTTTGCACAAAAATGCCTGCGGTGCCAGATTTGGAGGATCTTATCAAACTGTACTTCAGGATTTCTTTCAGTAGCAAGGAAATACTTGCAATTTTAGCAACTGACTTGGAATAAGTGTTTGCTTTTGTCCAACATGAAGTCATGACCAGTGGACAAAAGCAAGGTTACATCTTCATGGAGTTCAGCGGGGATTTGCTGTGTCACAAGACACCATAAGACGCATCATCAAACTGCTCGATCCACAAGGTGTAGAACTTCTCAGAGCACGGTGCCTAAGGAGACGTCAGTACAGCTGCAGAGGACCAAATGCACTTTGGCACATGGACGGCTATGATAAGCTTAAACCCTGTGGCATTGCCATCAGTGGCTGCAGTGGTTTTAGCCGGTATGTGTTATGGATGGAGACCTATCCCTCAAACAGCTGTCCCAAAGTAGTTACTTTAGTTACTTTATCAGAACAGTGTCAGGTGAAGGTGGATGTCCAGAGAGGGTTTGCCCAGACAGGGGAACAGAAAATGTTTGTGTAGAACAAATGCAGATGTTTTTGTGGAGAAACCATCCAGACAGTTATGCAGGAGAGAGGAGCTTCCTCTATGGAAGAAGCACGGCAAACCAGACAATTGAAGGATGGAGGGCTACCCTTCACAACCAGAGTGCACAATTCTGGTGGAACTTGTTTCAGACTTTCCAGGATGAAAGTCATTTCACAGGAGACTTTTTGGACAAAAATCAAATCCAATTCAAGAAGGCATAGCTCCGTTGGTAGAGCGGTCGTCTCCCAATCGGAAGGTTGCAGGTTCGATTGCCATCTCTGCCTGCCTACATGCCGAAGTGTCCTTGAGCAAGACACTGAACCCCAAACTGCCCCTATTGGAGTGACGGTGCCTTGCATGGCTGCAGCCTCCAATGATGTGTGTGTGTGTGTGTGTGTGTGTGTGTGTGTGTGTGTGTGTGTGTGTGTGTGTGTGAGAATTGGTGGTGAATGTAATGAACCATCTAAAGCCGCTGCTGTCAGCGAGAAGGCGCTAAATAAGTTAGTCCATTTATCACTTCTGAGGCTAAAACTCAGTTGCCATCTTCAGCACTATCCTACACTTACAGAATTGGTTACCTTGGCTGCAAAGCTCGGTGTTTGTTAGCACAGCCTTTACAGCTCTCTTCTGGCTCATCCCATGGCTGCCAGTGTAGGAGCAAGACATATACAATTATTTCAGCCTTCTGATCAGAGAAGAACCATATGAGCGCAAGCCACTGATTTGCATAAATTATTTATTTATTTACTGATAGAGTTTTGGATTTTACCATTTTCTACCCCTTCATATATAACACAGCACGACAAATGAGGCCTCAGTATAGACCAGCTATAGTTAAGTGACGCAATGCCTATTTCACATTAAGAGATGTACTGTGCTCTTTCTACGCAGGATAGATGCCGAGATAATCCATCCCACCTCACAGGTGTGGCATATCATGATGCTGATTAGACAGCATGAATATTACACAGGTGGCCACAATGAAAGGTCACTCTGAATTGCGCAGTTTTGCTTTATTGGGGGTGTCTGGCAGAGGGGTGTCAGAAAACCAGTCAGTATCTGGTGTGACCACCATTTGTGTCATGCAGTGTAACACATCTCCTTGGCATAGAGTTGATCAGGTTGTTGATTGTGGCCTGTGGAATGTTGTTTCACTCCTTTTCAATGGCTGTGCAAAGTAGCTGGATATTGGCAGGAACTGGAACACGCTGTCTTATACGCTGATCCAGACCATCCCAAACATGCTCAATGGGTGACATGTCCGGTGAGTATGCTGGCCATGCAAGAACTGGGATGTTTTCAGCTTCCAGGAATTGTGTACACATCCTTGCAACATGGGGCCGTGCATTATCATGCTGAAACATGAGGTGATGGTCGTGGATGAATGCCACAACAATGGGCCTCAGGGTCTCGACATCGTATCTCTGTCCATTCAAAATGCCATCAATAAAGTGCACCTGTGTTCGTTGTCCATAACATACGCCTGCTTATACCATAACCCCACCGCTACCCTGGGCCACTCCATCCACAACGTTGACATCAGCAAACCACTCACCCACACAAAGCCACACATTTCTGCCATCTGCCCTGAACTGTGAAAACCGGGATTCATCCGTCACGAGAGCACGTCTCCAACGTGCCAGATGCCATCCAATCTGCGCATTTGCCCACTCAAGTCGGTTACAACGATGAACTGCAGTAAGGTCGCGACCCGATGAGGACGACAGGCATGCAGATGAGCTTCCCTGAGACGGTTTCTGAGAGTTTGTGCAGAAATTCTTTGGTTATGCAAAGCGATTGTCGCAGCAGCTGTTCGGGTGGCTGGTCTCAGACGATCATGGAGATGAACATGCTGGATGTGGAGGTCCTGGGCTGGTGTGGCTGGTTGAATGTACTGCCAAATTCTCTGAAATGCCTTTGGAGACGTCTTATGGTGGAGAAATTAACATTCAAATTCAAGGGCAACAGCTCTGGTGGACATTCCTACAGTCAGCACGACAATTACACACTCCCTTAAAACTTGTGACATCTGTGGCATTGCGTTGTGTGATCAAACTGCACATTTCAGAGTGGCCTTTTATTGTGGCCACCCGAAGGCACACCTGTGCAATATTCATGCTGTATATCAGCATCTTGATATTCTCCACCTGTGAGGTAGGATGGATTTTCTCAGCAAAGGAGAAGTGCTCACTAACACAGATTTAGACAGATTTGTGAACAATATTTGAGAGAAATAGGTCTTTTATGGATATAGAAAATGTTTTAAATCTTTGAATTCAACTCATGAAAAATGTGAGCAAAAACAAAAGTGTTGAGTTTGTATTTTTGTTCAGTATACTGTGTATTGTTAAATTGGTTGGTTAATAAGATGTGCGTTATCCGGGCAACATGGTATCTGTGAAATATCAGAACATCAGCATTTACAAAAAACACTTCAGAAAAACTGGATATGGAGGTGATCTATCAGTCACCTAAAAAACATCCAGACCTGAACTCAATGACACACAACGTAACATGCAAGATTAGGCTTCCTCCTGCACAGCTGGAGGATATGTCTCTCTATTAGAGACACTACAAGTATTAAAGGTCAAAAATATTTGTTCATCTCCATTCTTTGCAATTCAGTACCTGCCTTTCTGCATCATTACTTCAAATGTAAAACAGTACGAACAGTATTGTCCTTGTAATGGTTGTGGGATTCTAAACAATGTCCATTACCCATACGTTGCTTTCAGCAATGCGCAGAACTTTTCCACAGGTGTCACCAATGGGCCTTCTGGTGAACTCTGTCATGTCTTCAAATTCCTCGGAGATGCTGCCTGTTGCCACAAGATCAGATCCAGTGCAGAAACGCAGAAATTTCTGTAGTTTGATTTCGTCTTAGCTTTCTGATGAATCTTCTTGGATGACTTCTCATTTCCTTTTGTTTTGGAGTCAAATCATTTGAAAATTTCAGCAGCTGACAGATCTTTTTTTCGATTCGTCGCAGGTCAGACAGCATCTTGATCGATGCCTCTGCACAGATGAGGAGACAATGCTGGGCGATCTCTCTCCTGTAGTCAATGACGAACATCAGCTTTTGGACAAGCTCTTTGTGTGCTATTCCATCAAGAACTGCAGGAAGAGTCTTCGCTGTGATTCTTTTCCTGCAGCCAGAGCTGTCAAGAACCTCAACAAGGTCATCACTGTCAACTGTGGAGAAATCACTCATTGCTTGCATCAAGATGTCACGTTCTTCCCTGCCTACAAACTGGAGAAAATGCAATTTCAGGTCACAGTGCACACAGTTATAAAGCACTTAGGAAGGCGGGCGCGAGTTTGTTTGGTCAAGTCCAGCTTTTCTTCAGTTGAGACAATTCGCCAAAGTGAAACCTTTTCTCTCATTGCATCATTTTGAGATTTTAATCCCTACTTTTATCACCACTCGTTTATATTACTGCAACGCACTTTACGTTGGGCTCAGCCAGTCCTCACTCTCACGCCTTCAGCTGATCCAAAACGCCGCTGCTCGACTTCAAACAGGAGCCAAAAAACACGAGCACCAGTTTTAGCATCGGTTCACTGCTCCCTGTTCATCTTAGGATTGATTTCAAAATTCTTTATTTGTTTTGAAATGTCTTCATGGCCTCGCCCCACGGCCGTACACTCCCTCGCTCTCTCAGGTCGGCTGATCAGTCATTGTTGTTTGTCCCTCAGACCAAGAGGAAGCAGAGAGGTGATCGCACCTATTCAGTCGCAGCCCCAAAATTGTGGAATGACTTTCCTCTGCACATCAAACAGGCCGACTCACTTCTGGTTTTTAAAACCTCTCTGAAAACACACTTTTTGTCTTTGGCTTTTAACTCAGTCTGAGAGGTTGACTTTTCTTGTTCTTCGTGTTTTTAGTTATTTTTATTGTTCTACATTGTTTTTATTCCGTGTTGTTTATATATATATTTATTTATTTATTTTATTTTTTATCTGCTCCTGTCTGTGTACAGCACTTTGGCCAACTGTGTTGTTTTAAAGTGCTCTATAAATAAAGCTGAGTTGAGTTGAGTTGAGTTGAGTTGAGTGGTAGGTACTGAAAGTCTTGGTAACCTTTTAAAAGGATTCTGCCAATTGCTTCCTATGTTTCAGCAGGAAAATCATGTTGGATGATGAGCACTTTCACTGCTGTACCAAGTATGCATCATTCGTAGAATTCATGCCAGAAGCAGCTGAGAACCTCACTCATGACCCCGGATCTACTTCCTGCCTATTTAGTGTTTGGAAGTCTGGAAGTATGAGTTTCATGTTCACTACTTTGTTCAAGATCTCTTCATCAGAGAAAGCAGTGATCATGTCATGTAAAGTGTTATCATGAAGTATGGTGATGGTTATCACATTCTCTGGATTGGGTGGACTAGCGGGGATAAGAAAAGCCTCATGGATCAACGTGTCGTCAGTGTCTTCGGCTTCATCACGAACGGGCCCAAAGGTGATTCCAGAATCAACAGACAGCTCTATTACTGACTGGACTTCTGTCTGGCTCTTCCCCTACATACCTTAAAGTCACTGGCAGCCCACTGAAGTTGGTTCCCCACAGGGACCCATACTTCTGAGCTTAAAGTCAGAATTCTGTGAAAAAAGTCAGAATTCTCAGTTTACAGTCAGAATTCCCAACTGAAAGTCAGAATTTTGAGTTTAAAGCCAGAATTCTCAGTTTGTGATTTTGGTTTTCTTTTCTTCTGTTTTACTTTTCTTTTTTTCATCCTTTTGCTCCCGGCACTTGGCCTGGACCGTGTCTTGGTCCGGTGCAGGAGCGTGTTGCTTGGGCCCGCTTTGTACGCGACGCTTGTTGAAAGGCCGTGCTGGGGCCTGTGGGATCGCCCCACACCTTTTCAATCAGGCTCAGTATTTTAAGCTTGTGTCGTCTTGTTTTTTCTGTTATTTAGAATTTCATTAATAGGGTTTCTTTTTGTGTTTCCTTAAATTCATCAAATTAGTTAGATTTCTGTAAGTGTAAGTTATCAATCATTTCTCTTTTTTCGGGGGTTATTTTAATGTAAGAAATTCTGCCTTTAGTCCACATCAGTTTTCTTATACCCTGGGTGTCAGGTCTCTGCGTCTGCCCCTGTGTGTCTCACCTTGTGTTTCCAATTAACCAATGGCCTTATCCCATCATTGTGTTCCACCTGTGTCCACCCCTTCCTTGTGTATTTAAACCACTCTCCCTCGGTTGTCCTTTTCGGATCGTCTTGCCTACGTGTCATCATTTCGCCCCTCCCGTCTCCCTTGTGCCCCCTGCATCTCTTCGTGTTCCCTGGACTTCAATAAACTCTGGTTTTTATGGAACTCTGTGAGTCTGTGCTTGGGTCCATCCACACACCGCCTGCAATCCTTGACACTGGGCGTGTTTTATTAATGTGTGTTCCTTTCTGGGGTGAATGCGACAGTTTACTCCCTGGTGGTGGTACAGTCTTCAGTCCTCTCTCTCTTACTTTGATTTTGTGTGTGTGAGTATTTTTTTGCAGTGTCACAGGTTATTTCAGTTGAGGACCCCTGTCTGATGGTGTGCTTAGGCCGGCTTGTTCCAATAAGTTTTAACAAGTATCAATCGAACTATTCTGTGATTGAAAAGGAGGCCCAAGCCATGATTTGGACCCTTCAGCATTTTGAAGTCTATGTGGGTGGGACAGCTCCCATAGTTGGTCCATATGGTCTATAATTCACTGACCTTTTTGAAGAGCCTGAAGTCTCCAAACCACCTTTTAGTTAGGTGGGCCTTGTTTTTACAGACTCATGACTTGGACATTAGGCACATTTGTGGACGAGATAATGTTCAGGCAGATGCCCTGTCACATGCCCCTGTGGGCTAGGCCTTGTTTCTGGTCTGTGTCCCGGTTGTAGATGTTCGCCTGCACTAACATTATCTCTTTCACTTGAGATACCGTGCCTGGAGGGGAGAAGAGTATTCTTAGGTGGTCGGGGTTGGGGGGGTGAGTTTGGTCGCAGCTATTGGCTGTGGTCTTAGCCTTTAGGCCGAGTTTTGTTCATAGGTTGCACACTTGGGGAATAACTTCAATTATGCCCTCAGTCATGTTAATTTTGGTTGGTGGGGGATGGTGTAGCGTCACTCTGTCCAGTCGGGCAGGCAATTTTTCTGTGCAGACCTAGTCAGCGACACCTGTGTGGCTCCTGCACAGATGCGACAGGTGCTGTGCTTGGTACAGCCCCCACTGTGCTACACTTGTGCACATCGGGGGGCTCATGCCATCTGCTCTCCTGCTAGTCTGCTCTGGATGCTGTGAAGTTTTTTTCTGGTCAGTCATCGATGCTGTGTCTCCTGTCCTTGCTGGTCTCCCACTGGTCACGCCTGACCTGTTTGTGGCTTTCTCCAGCTGGCTGATTTAAGCAGAATGGAAACACGTGGGCTGCAGCCTGCCTCCACTCTGTCTGCGACCACGTCCGCGATACTACCCCGACAGAGACTCCACTGTCGCTCCCCTCATCTCTTTACCGGTACTGCACTTCAACTGCCTGTCACTTCTCTGAGCTGGTTGTAACAGTATGGATGTCATGACATTTTTGTGTGTCCTGATGTGCTTCATATCCCTGCTGGTCTCAAGGATGATGTCACACATATTAAGTGTGTGTATGTGAAAATATAATTCCTCTCGCCAATCGGGGGCGCTATGATTATGAATGTACATTTGCATGTGGATGTGTTCAGGGCAGCACTGTGATGACACATGGCAAGTTGCAGGCAAATTGAAGCATTTAGAGCGGAGTTACACAGCACTTCCTGTTTAATAGCAAACCATCAGATATTCAATGAAGCACCATGGCCACGCACTTTGAGATGTGAGTATCATTTTGATGTCTTTTTATCAGGAAGACCTGTTGTATATACTGACCAAATTTCAGGCTGCTAGGACTTAATGCCTGGAAGGAATGTGTTTCATGCATTTCACGCATAATTCAAAATGGCGGACTTCATGTTGTGTTTAGAGTATGGGCGCCATTGACATTTTTGTGAGGCTTAGCATGCTTCATAAGTCTACCAAATTACTTGGACACCGATGAAATATGTTGCCCGTAGTAGATCTTACAAATGTGAAAACAATGTCATGGATGCTATGGAGCCATTTTGCCAGACCAGAAAATTTTAAATGGTTCGCCACAGAGGTGTCATTCTCATGTCTGGTACAGGGGTAATAGCACAAAATAAAGGAAAACAGTCATTTTCTCAAACATGAGCCACTTCTGCAGCAGCACTAAGACTGTACTGTGAGTTTTCGTTTTTCTTTATAATGGTGGAGCCACATGGGGGTGGGAAAGTGCATGTATTATTAAGTTATACAGGGTTAGAGGGTAGAGACATGACGTGAATTATACATGTTTTTTGAGCTGCAGTCTTCCCCACTCTTGCCATGTTCTTCCTAAAAGCCTAACAAGCCAACGCTCCTGCAGTCTGTCTGACGAACCCGAGTGGCTAGATCTGCCTCCCACTTCAAGGCACACATTGGTCCGACTGGTGTTCAAGATCGACTTAAGGTCTACTTTTTGAAAAACAGACTTTAAATGGTACATTCTAATGCAGTGTAGACTTCTAAATAGTACAATATGACATGGAGATTTTGCTTCTTCACAGTAATGCATTTAATTTTCACTGATGTATCCTATATCCTTACTTGTTTTGTTTAAATGTTGTCTTTTTATCTTTTAAGGTAATGGATTATTTCCATTGGTGATGATTTCCACCTGTACCTGTACCGGACTCACCTCACTCCAAACTTCACTACATGTGCTGTTTATGGCCCCTGTAGTTGGCACATTGCTTCTATCTACACCCCTAAACTGTGCACCTGTAGACTCTGAACCGTAAAATAGTTTCTATTATCCTCTTATTAGTTTTTAAGTGAATGTTGTATGCTTATTTGTTACCTGGACGCGACCTATAGCGAGGTCCCAAGGCCTTGGAATGTCACAGGCACACATAATTAGATGGGTAGGGGAACAAGCATGATTGTCAATACTTATGTAACCAGCGGGAAGGCAGGGCTTCCATATTTTTTGTATAGGGTACCCCCAGTAGATCCAAACACAGCGGAGCAAGTGGCGGCAACAAATTCTGTGGTTCCTGCAGGGATAACAACAGGCCTCCGACCCCGAACTTTTGCCAAACCATTTCTAGTTGAGCGATCATGCACCGTGACCTGTTGGCACAACTGAAGAGCAGGTAACCAGGAGGTGGGGACTCCTAACCCAGAGGTAAGGTCAAACAAATCAGGCCCATACTGGTGATAAAGCTGCTCGTAATACGCTTATATGACGTTCACGCTAATAATACCCGGTACGGAAGTGGCACTATCCTGTCCTGGAGGGTCTTTTACAACCAAGATTCCTCTTCTGGAGACCACGCTCCCACCCACTTCTACATCAGGCTCAAGATAACCTAGGTAGGGGATAGCTAACCCATTAGCAGCCCTCAACTCTAGCCAATGACATGACTTTAATTTATCTTGAAAATTCTGTATGAAGGACTCTGAAATGGTTGAAACCATTGATCCAGTATCTAGGATACACTGAACAGGAACTCCAGCTAATTTCACTGTAACCTGTGGACAAGGGGCTATTAAATACTCCACTTCTTCATCTACCACTGGGACTGATGAGCCTAACCCTACCCCTCCTAATGTCTGGCTCCTGACAGTAGGGGGTGCTAGTTTTCCATCTGCTGAAGGCTCTTGGGGGCTGCAGCCTGAGAGGACTGAGCAGGATTGGGCCTGGAACGAAAATGGGCATAACAGTGCCGAGCAATATGGCCCGACTGCTGACAACGATGACGGGTAACACTATTGAGACCCGAAGACCTCGGTGGAGGTGACTGTATAGCGGTAAGGGGCCTGGGTAATCTGTGCTAATTGCTCCTGTTGTTTCTGAACTAAAGCAGTTAGGGCTGCTAGTTGGGAAGCAGTATCGGTAGCAGAGAGGCCCTGTGGTGGTATATTAGCACTTTGAATAGCATACAAAGAAGGCTCTACTCTCAACAACCCCTCCCTCACGCTCCCACTCATTGGCCTCTGACCAGACATCAAGCAGGGTGTAGTTTGGATTTTCCCAGACTATATGCTCTCTGTTGAAAATGTCAATAACCATAATTTACACAAATTGATCACGCAACAATGATGATGAATTTGTCATCTTATATGGAGCATTGCCAACCACTTTATCCATTAGACAAAACAATGCATGTGAAAATTCTTATAAAGTTTCCCCCTCTAACGTCTGGAATAAAAATCTTGCAACAAAATTTAAGGTTTCTGACACCCATATAGCTCTTTTAAAATTTTGAAAACAGTCTCAGGGTTATCAAGTTCTCCAACAGTTCTGTACTTGATCTCATCTGGCACTTCACCCTCCAGATGATCAAAAATAAACCTCGGCTGATCTGCCAGTCCAACATGCCTAACACGCATGCTTGCACGGATTTCCTCACCCACTCATCAATCCCAACACCGTGACTTCCTCGGAACATGGGGCACTTTCTTTCTCGAGGCAGGTAGATGATCCGGTCCAGAGTTCCCGTGTTTTCTACTCCTCTTTGACTAGGACCCGCCTGGGTGGCACCCTGCTCCTGTTGCAGCTGGTCCCGCTCGGTCTCCAACATGCGGACCCGGTCCCAAAGCTGCTGTAGTTCCTCCGCCACGATTAGTGGGATAAACGTTGGCAGCCAAAAGTCTCGGACCACGTCCCACGGTGCGCCAGCTGCTGCCCAATTAAGCTCTCAATGTATTTATTTATTTCATTTAATAGCTCTCCGATATACCAAAACTACAAAACCCCTTATGCCACACTCACCCTCGTTCGCCAGATCCTGGCGACAACGCCACTACGTAACCAGCGGGAAGGCAGGGCTCCCCTTTTTTTTGTATATTAAAGATCACAGCACGAGGTAAGTCTGTTACAAATCTGAACAGAGGCAGGTGTAGTAGGAAAAATAGGTGGTTTTATTGATCTCTAGCAATATTAAAAATGCAAATTTTTTTAAAAAGACGTTTTTAAAAGCTTGACACAAAAAGAATACAACTATAAACACCAATAAAACCCTTCTGAACAATGTGATGTCTATAAAACAAAAATACGAACAAAACTTAAACCTAAGATTCGGAAATCAACCAAAAACAAACCAAACAAAAAAAAGAAGTTAACCAAACCAACCCAATAAGCTAAACCTCACCTTATTCAGAGAAAGTGCACGGTGCTATGTTTAGGCAGAGCTATTTGAGAGCTTATTAAGACACAAATTGAGCTTATTTCAGAGCTTCTTAAGACACTAACTGAGAGCTTAATTTGAGCACGCAGCGGCCAACTGTATAAAAAAAACATACCAGTTAGCCCTCTGAACATCCACACTCAATACTGAACATATCGGACAACATGTACCTTTCACACCTGGAAACACAGTTCCCACAGGGGCTCAGGGAGCATCACCAGAGCAGCATTTCCCCCTCAATAGCGACCCTACCCCAGTGACAAGACAAAAATAAGTTAAGTACATCACATCATTGGGTTTGAAAGTTTAAAAAAAAAAAACGATTTCCACTCACATGTAGTGCCCGACAATACAGCCTCGGAGTCCCGAACTCTCAGATGCTACGTGTGCACACCTGCTTATGATCCTGCTAATCAGGGGGCACGGCTGAGAAAACATCTGGGAGACGGGGATGGTGCATTCACGGGCTGTACGCCGGTGGGAAAATACAATATTAACCGCCTGGTTACACTTATATCAAAATCAACATTTTCACAGCAAAGAATAAGTTATTCTTTGGTGAAAAACATGAATGATGTACAGATATCCACACATGTCAACATTTTGGAAATGAAAAATTAGACAGATTATCGGTCCATAGAATTAGTATCACCTGTGTAGATTTTGCATACATAATTCCTCAGCATATTGGAAAGAAAATTCCTCCAAATTTCTCCTCTCTGCCTCAGCATTTGAATGCATGAGGATCAGTCAGAGAATTACGAACCAATCAGAGGCTGCCTTTTAAAAGGTATATATGTGGTATCGATTGACCAATCACGTTGCTCGTCACTGGGCGTAATACAAAACCAGAAGTTGCAAGTCGTGTAATCGAGCCTATAATTCGCTATATTCTGCCAAAAAAAAGAATAGATTAAGACATAATTAGATGTTGACAAGTAGTGATGGCCATTATATACATATTTTAGATGCCTTTGAGCAACCCGGCCGCTATGTTTTCAACCGTCTTTTTCCAAAATTGACCGTCCAAATAACGACTGGACGACTCGCTACCTAAAACCATGTCCTGTATTGACTATATTGTTTTCAACATATTCAGAGTTAAATCCTGTTATTAGGTGAAATGTTTGATGTAGCTTCCATCGATTTGGTAGGGAGTCTGAGTCTAGAGAGTTTACACATGACCAAGAAATTCAAGTCTATGCATCAACTCAATGCTAACATGTAGCCACCAGCTAAAACTAAACATGTAGCCACCAGCTAACGCTAAACATGTAGCCACCAGCTAACACTAAACATGTAGCCACCAGCTAATGCTAAACATGTAGCCACCATCTAATGCTAACATGTAGCCACCATCCAATGCTAAACATCTAGCCACCAGCTAATGCTAAACATGTAGCCATCAGCTAATGCTAAACATGTAGCCACCAGCTAATGCTAAACATGTAGCCACCAGTTAACAATAAACACGTAGCCACCACCTAACGCTTAACAGTAGCCACTAGGAAATGCCAATGTGTAGCTACCATATATCCAACAACATCAGTATAAATTAGGACTGGCAAAATTAACATGGTGGATTAATCTATCATCTTAATTAATCTGCAGTGCAGGATGAAGGTACGTGTCCACAGGATCCATAAATTTCCCGTTTCTCATTCTTTGTCAATGTGAAATGCATTGCAGTGCATGCTGGGTACGGTGCAGTGTTTTTTGAAGCTGTGTTGCGTCTGAGGCCATTTGCATGAAATAATCCTCAGTCAACTTTATGCAAATGAGGAACAGGGAGCAGAAGTGTGACGGATTGCAAATCGTCTATCAGTGATGTGCAGTTATAGATGCAGGGGAGGCAGAGCCTCACACGTCATCATGCAAATAAGAAAATATCTTATAAATAAATACATTAAAAAGTTATATTTATTATCAACTGATTTGAACCATTAATCCATTTTCCATTTAATTCTGATTGCTTTTTAATTCAAATTCGCAAAATTTGTTTATTTTCTGTTCACCTACGGAGAAGAGACTCGTTCTTGCTGTAGTGAGTGGAACGCACTGACTCTTCTCACTGTGATCTAACATTCCTTCACAAACCTATGCGCATGCAGTACACTCAATGAGAGTGAGCTCCTACCTCTTGTATGTCTTCAGACACATTCCAAATTCTTTTTTGATATCTGTGTATTTGTACAATGTGTTCAATTTTATTTTAAACACAGAATAGAGAAAATGTAGTGAGATGTCTATGAACAGGCCCTGTACCTCTTCTATCAGATTTTCACTTCATTGGAAGACTGGGGAACACTGAATCGCACTACACCGGATCTTCCTTCCAATGATTCAGTGAAGCCTCAACTCCTTCAGAGATGCTTGGAACTTCCATGGTCTTAGAGCTGAAAGGAATCAGCCACCACAGCAACTCTGGAGAAGACACAGGGAGCAACGCTCTTTGGAGGATGCATAACGATTTAACAACTGAATAAGCAACATGTATTACCAGATTAAATTTCTCACCAACTTGAGACCAAAACTAATCTGAATCCCTTGAATCCCCAAGACAAAGCATGCTTGTCCTTCATTCAGGTTCATGAAGACTATGGGATGGACTGGAATGGACCCCACAGTCTTCATTGAGGCGCTGTGAGGTTCAGCTGTCCAACCCATGCGTTTATGGAGCAGGACCAATGTGGTACTTCATGCACACTTGACATTACTGTTCTGCTTAAGACATGATTGATGAATAGGTCAAATCCACTCCGTAAACTTCAGCAACTGGTGACTTTAATGCTGAAATGCTTAAAAACTGTATTTGAAAGAAAAGGTAACAGTGGTGAACTCTTGACTGTATCACATTTTTTTAGAAAATACATTATCAAAATGCAAATTTACAAAAACCAAATGTCTGTTATTGAGATGCTCTGATTATACCATAGTGATATTTTTCCATGAAGGTTTAGATTTTCCTAATCATTTTTTCCTACTGTGTCAATGTGAAATCAGGGTTTTGTTAAATATGCAACCGTTCTATCAATACTTGCAGGAGTGAGAAATACTGTAGAAGTTCAACTATATATGCATTAAATGCTGGTTTTGAAGAACTTTAACATGACCATGGGCAAAGATTAAATATGTTTATATTCTACAAAAAGTAGCATTCATAGCGCGAATTTCAGCACTAAAACTTTACCATTTCCATCTCTACCATTGTTGACAAAGCAATTCACTTTACATCATTTTAACAACTACAGCAATGAATTCTGTGACTTAACCAGCAGAAACTCACCGTATGGAGAAGAAACAGGGATGCACTGATACCGATACCAGTATCGGGTATCAGTTCAATACCAGGCATGAGTACTCGTACTAATAAAACTGCCGCCAGTACCACAGCACAAGGTTTACAGCAGCACACGGTTTACGGCACTTCACTGCAAGTCGCGGGCGGGCGGTGATGAGGAGCACACATTGCAGTGAGGAGTGCGCCGCTTGCTCAAAGCCATTTAAACAATCTTCAATGGTTTGAGCAAGCCGTGTGCTATTTTTATGTCCGTCTTTTCAAAATTGACCGTCCAAATGACAGTTGGAGGCTCGGTGCCTAAAACAGTGAACTGAAATGGATCTGCCGCTACTTAAACCGACTCCAGCAGCCAAAATACTGCCTGTGTTCAGGCTGTTCCACCGAGCGCACCCTCCACCCCCACCCCCACCCCCACCCCCACCACCACCCCAGGCGGCCAGCCACTCCTAAATGAATGTAGAGGAAACCCCGTGGTTTTTGACAAAGTTTTATTGAAAGCACTTTTGTCAAATGTTAGTTCTCAGTTTATGACAAAGTGTTAACCCTTCCTGCTCCGGTCTCCAGACTGTGGTCGGAAGACGCAGGGGAGACCAACTACAATGTCCTCAGCTTCGGGGTGAACTCCGGTCACAGCCGGTTTAAAGCAGGACGTGGAACTCAGTTTCTGAGAGGAACACTTGTATTTATTGGCCACTTACTTTTATGTAGAGCTTCTTGCTAGATCTGCTCTGCATAGGCACGCTCGCTCCCTCAGGCACAGTGGTCAAGCGAGCAGCAAACCCAACCACTGTTAATGGGGAGACACACACACACACACACACACACAGATATGTTTTATTGAAATGTTTTCTTACAGTTAATGTGGCAGTGCCATAAAATAATAAATTTTGAACGTCAGTCATGTAGGATCGTTGTTCAAACAACATCTGTGGAAAAAAATAAATGTGTGTATTAGCCTAAGTACTCGGTATCGGTATCGGTGAGTACTCAAATGCAAGTACTCATACACTATTCATTTAGGAAAAAAGTGGTATTGATGCATCCCTAAGAAGAAGTTTGTTATGTAGCTATCTCCGATTTGTTGTGGTGCCGGAAGATCCAAAGATATGGAAAGATCTGACGCTGTGTCCTTCTGTTCCGGTGTAAGTTTGTCATGTTCAGACTAAAATCAAGACCATAATGGTTATTACATGAACCCAAAAACTATTTTGCAAGGCAGTTTTCTTAATGTGACATACCAGGTTTATGATATTCCTGATAAGCAGATCAGGACGGTCTCCTGCAAACAACAGTTGCTGTTTCCGGGTCCCCGTTGGAACAGTACATGAATCACAGCAGGACTTAATCCAGTGAAATGGGGTCCGGCGTGCAGAAAGGAGTGGGCCAACATCCTTCCTGCAACCCGGAAGAGGTAGCTTTCAATAAGTGCCTCTGATGCTGCTGGAACCAGATGGTCAGGTTCCCCCTCAAACAGTTTGGCCCATTCCTCCTGTAAAGTATCAAGAGAGCAGGGGATAGAGTCACAACAACTAACCTGTTAAATACATTTAAAAATGTCCTCATATTAATCTTTAAAATAATAAGAGACATACCGAGATCTAGTCTGAATCCAAACTGGAGTTTGGATATTATTGTGGTCATAAGGTAAGGCATCACCCCCTCTCCGACTGCAACATCACCTGAAATAAAATACTGGTAAGACAGTTGAAAAACAGTGGCTGAATAATATAGGCAGTTTTTGACATTTTGACAAATCACACGTGTTTGAGGCGTTCAGCAGGGCCGAGTCCTCCCCTTGGAATTCACTGGTAGTCCATAAAGTATCAAAACCAACCTAGTGATGTATAGCGCCACCCAGTGTGTTGGAATATGTTCACTCGCTCTGCATCAATCCTCTACCTGGGATCTGTTCTGACTTGATGTGCCGGGGAACCAATCAGATGTAAAGGTCCGCCCACTCACTTTGACGGGTGAGTTTGACAGATACAATTAATTCATGAAGCAGTGCAACACTGGACCATGAAATATTCAATTAAATAGTGAATTAAATATGTTTTTTTTACATAAAATGAATTCATATTTTAATCAATTAATCACACATTTAATTAATTATTGAATAGTATATTATTTATTTAATTTTGGATCATTTAGACCATGAGATGATTAATTAAATGGTGAAATAATAATATATATATATATTTTTTTTTTTTTTTTACATAAAATAAATTTGTTTTTTAAATATTAATTGTATAATGACACATTTATCTATTTCATTCCCGATTTAATTAATTAATGACACATTCAATTAATTACCTAATGGTGTATTTATTTATTAAATTTTGGCACATTTAGTCTGTCTAGTTTGTTATACATGTTATTTCAGAGGTTAATTTGCATCACAGAGGAACTTTGGGTTCAATTTGAGGCTTTTTGTTTTTTTTAATTGCCGTTCATGTCACGTCCAGACAAGACATCCATGTAATGTGCAGGAAAGACGTACGTCCTTGAGGACGTCTTGTGGAATACATTGTTTCCTCTACATTCACTTAGGAGTGGCGGGCCGCCATTCCTAAATCCTTGCCGCCGCTCCTTCACATTTCTCTCTTTTTTTTAATTGACGCAAATACGCCACCGCCGCAAGTCTCCACCTCCACAGCCGAGTCCTGCACTGGGTCGGGTACTCGCGATCACGTCCTCCAATGGGGGGCGGGGGGCGCTCGGTGGAACAGACTGAACACAGGCAGTATTTGGCTGTTTAAGTAGTGTCAGGTCCATTTCAGCACACTTTACTTTAAAAACATGAAAATCAACGAGTCCATTTTGGAGCTTAGAACAGAGCTGGATGGGAAGTGCTCTCAGATCGCTGAAGCAAAGCTCAGCGGAGGACAAACTAACAGAACTGGATACCAGTTGATTTCTTTACTAATAAATTTAGAGTGTGTGTGCAATGCAAACTGAGTGCAAAATTTGGTAACTTTTTCCAGATTAAATCATGTGTAGTGCTGCATTGGTGACGAGACACTTTACTGTGGCCAGTCTGAAAAATTAAACCAAGTTAAACCAAAAGCAAATCCATATATTTAAAAAAAAATTCATTAAAATAAATTAAATACATCAACTACTTCTCTAAATATTTTTCGATAAAAACTAGTACTGCCAGTCGATTAAAAAATTTTACGAATTAATTGTAATAAATTTTCTGTAATTAATTGCGATTAATCACATTGTTTTTCTACTGAAGACTGAAGCTTCTAATGGATATTTATTCAGGGAAAACCATGGAATTAATGTCGACTCAACCCACAGAGACTATATTTAAATTCAAAGACTATTTTCATAACGTTCTTTTAGCTTTTTATTTAGTGATCCTTTGGTGTGTTATTTTATCATTGGTGATTTTTAAACGCGTGCAGTGGTCTTTTATCTGACTGAAGTGTGTTGGGTCTCAGTATTGTTTTATTCCGCCTACTGTCCTGGTCATTCTGGACATTAATCTGTCTGTGCGGTGAACTCGGGTGAGAAATACAAGTTATAAAAAGTCATAGTAATTTCTCAATCACTACAGCGGGAAGATGCCAGGAAGACCAGGCTGAAAATGGACATGTTGCTCTCACGTTGGAAGCCATGGCCGTCAGAATACATGTGCAATATAATCTATTTGTCAGGGAGTGCAGGTGGCGTGTGGATAGACACAAGCGCAGACTCACAGAAATCCATAAAAACCAGAGTTTATTGAAGTCCAGGGGACACAAGGGTGGCGAGTGGAACGACATGAAGACAAGACGATCCGACAAGGACAACAGATGGAGAGGGGTTTAAATGCACAGGGAAAGGGTAGACACAGGTGGAACACAACGACGGGAGAACACAGAGGGGGAACATCATTGGTTGATTGGAAACACGAGTTTAGACAAACAGGGGCCGACACAGAGACCTGACAGTATTATATTATATTATATTACATTACATTACAAAGAGGTTTGTTGGTGTCATGTTCTTGTGTTTAACTGGAAAATGTACTTTTCTTTGAGGATTTCTATCTATCTAAAGCACTACATATCCTATACTGTTCATTAATACTTCCATATTTGAATTACTGTGTGGAAACTTGGCCAACACCTACAAACCATCATTCCGACCGTCGTGCTCACTCCAGAAAAGAGCCATCAGACGGGTTAGGAAGGCTTCCAGGACCACACTAATGCCTTATTTATTCATTCTAGCCTACTAAAACGCCCACATCGGCAGAATTGGCAAATGAATGCACAAAATAAGCAACTATTAGACATATAGAGACATTTTACTGATAGAAAGGGGGGTTTTGATGACAGGGAGAATCTGGACTTCAGAACAAAGAGTGTTCAAACTACAATGATTAGGATGAGCTCGGGCGCCACCTTCCCGTGGGGCTCACCCCCCCACAGGAAAGGTTCTTCATCGGTGCAATGTGATCTGGGTGACTGACTGCTCAGACTGACACCCCCGCGACCCGGAAACGGATAAGTGGGAGAAAATGGATGGATGGATTTGAATGTGAATATGTATATTGGGATGAGGTGCACTGTCTGAATGAATGTGTATGAATGCAAAAAAAAAATGTTTTATTCTTTATATATATTTGTGTGTAGATATATGTGTGTGTGTGTGTGTGTGTGTGTGTGTGTGTGTGTGTGTGTGTGCGTGTGTGTGTGCGTGTGTGTGTGCTCGTCGTCCGCTTGCTGCGGAGAAGCCGAGAGAGAGAGAGAGAGAGAGAGAGAGAGAGAGAGAGAGAGACACTCACCAAGGGTTTTATCTCTGTTGATGAAGGATTTTATTGGTTATTTGCTGATTGTGATTCTGAGGAGAAAGATTTCTCAGCAGCCGAGTTTACGTGATGCACCTGAACGCATCACTCATGGCTGTCAGCCAGAAATGATGGTACCATGCAATAAAAAAAATTGTTTTTCTTCTGTATTAATCAGGGTACATAGTTTAATTACATATAAAACAAATGTTGTCCCTCAACTACAGATATATGAATAAATAGTGTAAAATAAATTCACTGTTATCACAGCCTGTGCCATTAAGTATGTTAATAATTCGGAAAATAGACTGAAAGTGTAAATTAAGGCTTCAGGTCATCCATTACATGAGCCTGCACAGAGCATGTGCGTTTATTACACCTCGACATGCCTGGTTGAGACCTGCAATAACAAATAGGCTTAGCTGTTGGAGGTCTGCCATCATTAAAAAGTAACCGAACTTCTTCATCAGGAATAATTGTTCGGCGGGGTATCTGGATTTTTGCAAGCATTTGCTATTGAGTTTATCATGTCCTCTTTGCTTAAAATGACAGTGACAGTGCCTCGTTAACGTCAGCAAGGATTCAAAGTTCATTCAATATATTCAAGGTTTCATTCAATATATTAAAATATTCAATGATTAATTTCCTAAACAGCATGCCATTATTTTGGAGCTCGATCCAGGTCAAAAGGTTTGGTCATTTGAAAAAAAAATGTGATTGAAAAACAATATTTTGAAACTGAATGTCCAAGGTTTGAGCTTCAATTTTGAAAAATTAAAAACTCAAAATAAAAATAAGTGTATGAAAAGTTTTTTCACTTTCCATATAATTTTGATTCAGCTCTGGAATTCTTTTGATAAAATCCTTTATGTTCCTTTTTCACTCTTTAATATATGTTTTCAAATGTAAGTGTTATTTTTTTTTCAGTTGCAGGTTTAATGTTTTCAGATTAGGATCTTATTTGTTTCACATTCAAATCCTGTTTTCAAGTTTAACATTTTTTTTCACTTTCAGGTCGTATTTTTTTCAGGTTCAAACGTTTCGCCCTGTTCTGGTGTGGGGGGGTGTGGCTTTCACCGGGAGGGGCGTGGCTTCCACTGAGAGGGGCGTGGCTTTCCCTAAGATGGGCGTGGCTTTCACTGAGATGTGTGTGCCTTTCACTGAGAGGGGCGTGGCTTTCCCTAAGAGGGCGTGGCTTTCACTAATAGGTGGTGCCTTTCCCTGAGAGGGGCGTGGCTTTCCCTGGGAGGGGCGTGGCTTTCACTGAGATGGGTGTGACTTTCCCTGAGGGGGCGTGGCTTTCGCTGAGAGGGGTGTGGGATCATGTGTGGGGTTGTTAGTGACAGCGTTGCAAAGAAAGCTCAGGGTTTGTTCCCTGATTGTGTTTCCTTCATTGAGATTCAAAGGAAGCTCATATAAACATTGTTTAAAAGGACGACTGAAGACGACTGAAGTTTGAAATGAACATTAACAGCAGCTGATAGTATGAAGCCAGTTCCTACAATGATTATAGATCGTTTGCAACTGATGGCAGATTTCCCATGATCCTCTCAGATTCGCTTGGGTCCGCCATCTTTTTTGTATACAGCTGAATAAGAACATGTCTTCGTATCGGATTCATGTGATTTTTCCCAAATTTATCAAGGATTGAACGTTCCAGATAAAGCTGGGTATCGTGGTGAGATAGAGGAGTGCGGTGGGGTTGACCCCTACAGCAAATTTGTTCAAATTTGAGGATGATGTAGGCACGACGTGTAAATTAGTCCACAGCTTCTCGCCTCACAGCCAGAAGGACCAGTTAAAAAAACAAAAACAAAAGGGTCCCAGTGCAAATCCCGGCTGGAGCCTTTCTGTGTGGAGTTTTCATGTTCTCTCCGTGTGTGCTGGTTCTCCTCCGGTACTCCGATAGTCATTACAGCCTGCACCGTCACTTCCTGAGCTACACCCCCGGCCTCCATCCCCTCCCAGAGCGCTGCGCTGTGTGGCTGCTGAAGACGTCCATTTGGTGAAGAAATGTCCCATCAGATAACTAATGAGGAACTATTAATAAATTAATTCTGCCGTCAATGTGCACCGTGTGTGAATGTCTGCTCCAACGAGCCGACAATGTAGACATGTGCTAGTAGATCATTCACTATATGTGTAGAGAGCCTACAGTCTACACCGTATAGTAAACTATCTATAAGAGTATGTCTACAATCTAGTAGGGGTCTACTACTGTAAGTCTATGTATTAGATCATTCTGTGTGGACAATCCCCTCAAAAAAAGCACCAACACAATATGAAATGAAATATTTTGCGCCTTCCTCAACAGTTACCGGTGTGTTGTAAATAAAAGCTGTCATAAAAGATGGCGGACACTAGCGAATCAGAGAGGATCATGGGAAATTTGTGACGTCAGTGCAAACGATCTATGCCTACTTGCTGTCTTAACACCTAAAAACGTCTTCCTGAATGTTACTCAGCCTTACGATACTTAGGATAATTTCCACTGTACCTTTGCTGTTTGCAGTATATTTATATCTGTATTTCTTCACTGTACGCCAGCAGGTTGGCCCGACGAGGACACCATTGTACTCAGCATTACTGCACTGCATTCACAGTCTTATGTGGAAATGGGAAACATTGGTTCTCTAAGTATGGATGTTAAAATTAACAATCTGTAATATTTAACTTTTTTTATATATTGACAATTACTAAGAATTGCCCAAACTAGCCTGTAAAAGTGATCTGCCTCCTCAGCATAACTTTAGTTACAGCTATCGGGGGAAAACAGTGTATAGAGAGTATTGAGTTAAGGTTTCAAAGTACCCACTGTTCCTGAAGGCAACACAATCCCACGCCCCTCTCCGTGAAAGCCACGCCCCTCTCAGTGGAAGCCACGCCTCCACACCAGAACAGGGCCAAAAGCTTGAACCAGGAAAAATACCATCTGAAAGTGAAAAAAAGTTTTGAAAGTGAAAAAAAAATTTGAAACTTGAAAACAGGATTTGAATGTGAAAAAAAAAGATCCTTTTCTGAATACATTAAACCTGCAACTGAAAAAAATAACACCTACATTTCAAGAAATATTTTTAAGAGTGAATGAAATGAAAATAAAGGATTTTAGCCACAGAATTCCAGAGCTGAATGAAAATTAGGTGAAAAAACTTTTCATTCACTTATTTTTATTTTGAATACAGTGTTTAATAGTTTATCATTAATCACATTTAAATGTGTCAGATGCTTCACTTAAGAGAGAGGAAAGCAGTGCCTCTTGTTATATAAATTAACCAATTTATTGCTTGAATAAACCAATCACACTTTACTTATGATTCATTTTGAAGAATGATGAACAAGTGCTCCTGGGGATTCATCGGTAAGATACACATATTATACTGCATATTAAGCCATCTTTAGGTGAAAGGATAGAAACACTTCCTCCCCAGAATAATGTAAGGCTTAGCCGATATTCACGTTACTCTTTCCTTTTCCTCACACTTCATGATACAAACATCACTGTAATGGCTGTAGCTGCAGGAAGAGCTGTGGAGGTATTCTTTGACTTTTTTCAGATTTTCTGCACCTCAAGCTTTTTCCACTCGGCTTCATGAAATATTTATTAACCGTGAAACAGCAAGCACACTTCGTACTTGATATGAGCAGAGTCCAAACGCTGCATACAGTATGCATAATATGACTGTAGCACTAGTCTGCTGTGCTGAGTGTGCAACATTTTAGGCCACTTTTGAAAGCCTGATCAGTCAATGAAGTACCTCCGTATTAAATCATACAATAAAGGTGAAATCAAACAATTCACCGGGTGATTAAAATGCAATACAGCGGCATTATTGAAAACTTCACATGCCGTGATTCAGATCAGACAAATATAACGGACCAGCTGCCTTGTGCACGATGCAGT
Source organism: Lipophrys pholis (assembly GCF_963383615.2). NCBI lineage: Eukaryota > Metazoa > Chordata > Actinopteri > Blenniiformes > Blenniidae > Lipophrys > Lipophrys pholis. Next base: position 24,978,662 of record NC_137633.1, read on the forward strand.
CGATACCATACTTATATTTATTTATTTTTTATTCTATATTCAAAGCCAAGAATAAAATCCAAATTTTCTGTCCGCCTGTATTTCATTGAACAATGAAAAGCTGACAGCCAAACCTCCTGTGAAGATGAAAACGTGCTCCCCCTGAGGGCATCTGGAAACGACCACTGGAATCAGTTAGAAGCAGCATTTTATCAGCTTTCATTTACTCATAATTCCAAAACTGTGATATTTTTCTGCATTTGCGTCTTGCAATTACACATAAATGCAGCGATGAGTCATCACAAATGAGGATTTCTGGAAAAACTCTGCATCTAAAGGGTGGTAGGCGGACATTTACGTCACAATTAGTGACCTATTTTTTTCAAGGATTCTGATTGGCTATTGCCTATTGGCTATTACTGCCCCCTACACGTCTGGCTGCTCATAATAGCTCTGAACTCTCTCTGAACTTTTGTAAATGTAGAGGGGGAATATCAGTTTTTGTAAAAACACAGGTATGTGTAAATGTGGCCTGAGAAAAGCTGTGACTGTTTTCCTGTACGTGTTGTTGAACTATTTTCACTTCTCACTCCTATGTGCCCTGCCACCAGTGTGGCCTCAGTAAATCAGAGACAATAGCTATTGTTATGTAAACGTGCACCCAGGAAGTGACTTCAACCTGAAGCTGGAGTCTTGAGGCTGCCTTCAAGAGGGGAGGATCATAAATATAATAAAGAGTCGATGCCGCATTGTGTTAATTGTATGGCATATATTTACATATAATTTTTGGGGGCGCATTCCATTTCCAGATTTGGGCTCAAGTACATTTTTAGTAGGAATCCTATGCGCTGTAAATGAGGCCCCTGGGGCCTTGGATCGATAAAACTGTGCGTACGCACATCTGCACGCACTTTTGTTTTACTAGTTTGACAAAGTTGTACATCTGGGTGGGCAAAGGCGACCACATATATTCTGAAAGCGAACAGTCTCAGGTGTCTGAAAATGCATGAGAACCTTTTCAAATTGGTCGCTTTTACAAATTACAGCTCGGCAAAGATCAGAAATATTACACATACTACCACATATTACACATTTCCTAAAAAGCCCATAGCCTTGCCTTCAAGATTACATTACTTTTGGATCTATAAAATATATGTGATATCTAGAGCATGTTAAATGAAGTCATATCCTTAAATTTATGCATTTTTTGACATTGACCTTGACCTTTATATAAATAAATGAATTCCCCATATCAAATAACCAATAAGTAGGCATTTATTGCAAATGTATATCACTTTTGTATGCTGAGCTATTGCAATTTTACGTTTTCAAAGTTTGCCATATTTTTTTCACAATTTCCGATATTTGCTGAGCTTTAATTTCTAAAAGCGACCAAGTTGAAAAGGTTATGTATTTTCAGACACCTGAGACGTTTTGCTTTCAGAAAATATATGGTAGCCTTTGCCCACCAAGATGGTACCATATTGGCCTCTGGTATGAGAGCCACACAGAGATCAGTGACTCCAGGGGTGGAGAAGAAGAATCCGATCTGAAGGTGGAGGCCAGAGGAGAGTGACATCATGGGGCTGGCACCCGAGCGCCCCGCTGGACACAAAACAGCCCCCATGGTTGTGACGGAGTGTCGGAGAGGGAAAAAGACATTTTGGAGGAGTTCAGCTTTATCTGTTTATTAAATAAGTGAATCAAATATTTGAACACGGACACGCTCAGTGGACTTGGTGTTGTATCGTCAGTCACTCGAGAGGGAGAGGTGGAGGGTGACGAGGAGGTTGTCTGTCTCCAGCAGCGGTGGGCTCCGCACTCACTGCAGCACATCCACACTGCAGCTTTACTCACGGCTGTCACCGTGGCTATTTATGTGTTTACTCTGAAATTAGACTGATTGTGACACACTTTGTCACAGTTGATAATCAATCAGTTCTCTCCACCGCTCTGGATCAATCAGTTCTATCCACCACTCTGGATCATTTGAAGATGAAGGTTTGACATATGAACATGGAGCTGCTGATTCAGTAGTAATGTTCCACTAAAGAAACATCTATACCACTGCAGCTTGGCTGTTTATGATTACGTGGATCTAGAAGTCTGATAATTGATGATATTAAACGTATGAGATGAATCTGGCTTCAGTTCTCCACCTCACAATCAGTGCTGCCAGGTTCAAAGTTTGCGTACCGGTACGCACATTCTCCTGCAAATTTTATTTTTGTAGATCACAAACTTTGCGTGGGAAGTGACGTACGCATATTTCAGGGCCCATTCTATGTGTAAGCAACCTTTATAGATGAAGCCCCTGGTCTGGACATTGAAGTGAGCTGGAGCAGGACGATCCAATTGACAGCAGCTCTCCAATGGCAGCTTCACGGGGGGCTGGATTCCACAGACGACCCTGCAGATATAGAGCCACCAGTTCGGTTGTAAGTTACCCAGTATGTGAGTGAGTATGCCCACTAGTGGTGATGATAGTTTACTAGATGAAAACAGAGTAGTAGAGTACGACAGTTCTGTAAAATCACCATTGGTTTTTTTAACTATGGCTTTTTGTTTACTTCAGTCATGTTGAAATAATTTTTGAAAGATTCATGTACATCTTGTGATGCAGTTTTGAGTCTTGATGTTTTTACAATTATTTTCTATTTTCATTGCATGGCACATATACATAATAGATCAGTCTATATGGAAGCTGAAGTACAGTTTAACTGCTGTGGAAATGTCCTATAACCTCTATAGCTGTCATTGCAGGATTGCCGTGGTTTACAGCATTAGTTTGAGCAATGTTTATATGCATAAAAAAAAGATACAGAGTAGGGGTTTAAAATACACTACTCTATACTTATGAGAGCTCGAGGTCTTTAATTGCTCACAATATGTTTTCCATTGATTTGTTTGATATAGAAAAGAATTGTCCACATACATAACATAGTGTACGAGAGCTGCATTATGGGGCTGTTTGCTGTGTGTCCTGTCTGACCACAGGCTTGTGATGTAGGTACTCCTGCTTTCTACAGGTTAGAGAAGGTGACAGAGCTCTGAAGGATGTTGTGGAAATATACAGCCATACAATAGTCCATATAAAAGCATGCAGCAAAGCTGAGTCCTTGCCACAAGAATATATCTTTGAAGTCTTTGAAGTCTTTCTATCGCATCATCCTTTGTTTACCCTGAAGTATGTTGTTTTTCCATTTATTGGAATACTGTGCAGGTAAATCAACTTGGGAGCTGTAGGAAAGAGGAATAAGATCGTAGAAGAGACAAAGTTTAAAAACAAATGCCCTGAATATGTTTAGACCTGCAAATGTACTTTCTGCTGCTGATTCTAGTGTTTTTGTTTTTATTTTTGTCATTGAACCATGAGTGTGAGTTCAGTTGAGTAATTCACTGTTATTTAGCTTTATGTGAATAATTGCTGCTCTCTGTGGCTGTGAGCATCAGTGAACGGACAACTCTCCCACAAAAACTGCAAGCCCGGACAACTCGTCCACGACAATTTTTTTCTGCATTATTGATTTGAAGGATTGGATTCCAAAGTATTTTTGACAAAGTTGGGAGGATTATTAAGTGTATTTGACACAAATACAAATATTGGTAGCTGGCCAGAGCGCAAACTCAACAGGCGCACTGTGCACCAGCTCAGATGCGGCCTTCAGAAACACGGTTTTCAGAAATGTATTTCTGAAAACAAATAAGCCGTAAAGTTAAAACGCCGCTTTATAGAGGACGGCTTTGAGTGATGAACTGTGATAAGGCTTTGCCTTTTGGGTATGTTTCTGAGTTGTCATGTGTTTTTTTATATCTGATAGTTTTACTTACACTAAAGGCAGAATTTTCTTGTATCCCCTCCAGTATACGGCTTCAATCAGCCTTTAAAATGTGTGTTTGATTCCCACTCCTTTCTGTATTTTTGAGAGTACAGTTTTGACTGTGACATGATGAGCTGGCTTATGTCACAGAGAGGCACACACTCTGGCAAGGTAAGTGACTGAGACTTGTGCGAGTCAAATGCAGTGATTTATTGGATCTGTTTTAGTGTGATTGAAAAAACGTTTCTATTTACTTGCCGCTCAGTAAAGCAGCAGCGGGCTTGCGCATGCGCGGTTCATTCTCAATGTGGACGCAGTGTGGTGAGGGTCTCCTCTCGTCTGACTGCAGCTGGGACCGCTGCAGGAGGGAGGGAGGGACTGTCAGACTGACTGCAGGTCTGTCAATGCTTCGGGACGGAGGAGGGGCTCACAGCAGGACCCGCTGCTCGTTGACGGCAGTGACTGCAGAACGATACCTGCTTTCCCGTCAGAGTTGACAAACACATTAGAAAGTCGCCAATAACACCAGAAGAAGTCGCTAGATTTGTCGCGAGTCACTTTTCACAAAAAAAAGTCGCCAACAGGACCTGAAAACTGGCCAGATTTATCGAGAAAGTCACCAAGTTGGCCACAGTGGATCCAAGCCACATAAAATAGAGCCAACATTCAGTAAGTGTCACATTATTTACATTTTCAACCAGAACATGTTTTGAACTTGGGTAATACTAGGTATTGCTCACACGAACCCAAGAGGGCTTGAGTGGACTGGTTTCAACAATGAGACATGGAGCGTAGGATGGATCTTTAAGGATACCGGCAACTTCAGCTTCATCACCGTCAGGTTGATGATTTCCTCAATCTCTAAGGGACCGATGAATCCAGGCGCCATCTTGTGGGACTCCACCTGGAGTGGGAGGTCGCGGGAGGAAAGCCATACCTTCTGTCCGGGGTGATACAAGGGAGCTGGAGACCTCCGACGGTCAGCCAGTCTCTTGTTGCGAGCCGATGATTGAACCAAGGCGGCCCTACCCTCCCTCAAGACCCGCCGGCAGCGTCTAAGATGGCAACCAGTACACGGCAACGCCAACCACCTGGGTGGGGTTGGTAACCAAGGGCCACCATAAAAGGGGACATAGAAGTGGCCGAGCAGATAAGGAAATTGTGGGCATACTCCACCCATGGCAACTGTGAGCTCCAGGAAGATGGATGCCGAGCCGTCACGCACCACAGCGCAGTCTCCAGGTCCTGGTTGGTCCTCTCCGTCTGACCGTTGGTTTGAGGGTGATACCCTGAGGAGAGCCTGAGAGAAGTTCCGAGAGCTTTACAGAAAGCCTTCCATACCTGGGACACAAACTGCGGGCCTCAGTCAGAACCAACATCCTGGGTGATCCGTTGCAGCCGGTACACATCCCTGACCATCCGCTCTGCTGTCTCCATAGCCAAGGGCAATTTAGGGAGAGGGACAAAGTGCACGGAGTTGGAGAAGCGGTCCACAATAGTCATTAAGTTGAGTGAGAGGGGTTGCGACCTTGCTGTAGTTTCTGATGAACCGCCAGTAAAAGTTGGCGAACCCAAGGAACCGTTGCAACTGTTTAGGGTAGTAGGTCTGGGCCAGTCAACCACCGCTTGGACCTTGGCCGGGTCCGCCTTGACCTGTTCCTGTTCTATGATGTACCCCAAGAAACTCACCGGGGTCGCATGGAAGATACACTTCTCTGCTTTCACAAACAACCAGTTCTCCAGAAGACGCTGTAGAACTGCCCAGATGTGTAAAATATGCTCCTCCTGGTTTCGAGAGAAGATCAAGATGTCGTCCAAGTAAACAAAGATGAACCAGTTCAGCATGTCCCCACAGCACATCGTGGACCAGGTGCTGGAACACTGCGGGCGCATTTGTGAGTCCAAAATCACTAAATACTGTAAGTGCCCGAGGGGAGTCTCAAACGGCGTCTTCCACTCATCACCTTCACGGATCCAAATAAGGTGATAAGCGTTGCGGAGGTCCAGCTTGGAAAACACAGGAGCGCCATGGAGCGTCTGAAAAGCGGAGTCCATCAGAGGCAGGCGGTACTTATTCTTCACCGTAATATTGTTCAGACCTCGGAAGTCAATGCATGGCTGTAACTTACCATCCTTTTTAGCCGCAAAAAAGAACCCGGCTCCCAAGGGAGATGATGAGGGATGGATCAGGCCGGCATTCTCGTGGATGTACTTCTCAATGGCCTCTCTCTCTGGAGAGCCACATTATATAAGTGGCTGGAGGGAAGAGGCGCCCCTGGAAGAAGCTCAATGGCACAGTCATATGGTCAGTGAGGGGGAAAGGAGGTAGTCCGCTGCTTACTGAACACCTCTCTCAGATGGTGATATTCAGGAGGGACGGAACCCAGGTCTATCTCCTCCTGGTCTGCGGAGGGGGGTGTCAGGGAGAGTCCCGGAGCCGATTGGAGGCAGTAAGTATGACAATAAGTACCCCAACTGGAACTGGTGCTCAGGTCCCAGTTAATGTGGGGGTTGTGTCTCTTTAGCCAGAGGAGACCCAGGATCAGCCGGACATGAAGTGATGACAGAACCAGGAACCTAATCTCCTCATTGTGGTTTGCAGAGACCAGAAGATGGAGGGGAACAGTGCGATGGCTGATGTGAGCCAACCTCCTGGGCACTCACAGTCCAGGGGTTCGGAAGAAGCTCCAAGGTGAGACCGGCTTTAACAGCAAACTCCTGATCCAAAAAAATTATCATCCGCCCCAGAATCTACCAAGACGTGCCGGGAGAAACTGCCTTTGTCACAGAAGAGGAACGCTTGGAGTTGGAGGCGAGAGGGAGCCGAAGGCTGGGGGCTAGGGCTATGGCTCATCAGGACCACCTCCAATCCTGATCAGCCGAGGCTTTTGGCTGATGGGGACAGGTGGCTCGTTGGTGTCCCGCCTCCCCACAATACAGGCAGAGACGGGCATTGAACCTGCGCTTCCTCTCCGCAGGAAACAGGTGGGCTCTCCCGAGCTGCATGGGTTCCCCAGGGCCAGAAGAGCTGGATAGGAGAGGGTGGTACGATCAGGGGTGGCCGCAAGGGTTCCAGGACGATTGGGGAGCTGACGGCTCCTCTGGTTCTTTTGACGGTACCGGAGTCGATTATCTATCCAGACCGCTGAGGAGATGAGCTCCTCCAAATCCTCAAGGAACATTATCAAGGCTCCTGTTGTTGATGAGTGGGACTAATGGCCTGTGATCAGTCTTGAGCCTGAATTCGTCTAAGCCACAAAAATATTTGTTGACCTTTTCACAAGCCCGCAAGCCAGCCAAACACTCCTCTTCTTTGCTTCCTTTTCTTTCCTTTCCTTTTTACGTTGCTTTTATTCTGTGTTCAGCACTTTGGCCAACGGTATTGTTTTAAAGTGCTCTATAAATAAAGTTGAGTTGAGTTGAGTTTCCCCTCTGCGCATGGTGTGTTTCAGCCTCTACGAGACGTCTGGAACAGTAAACTACTGGCTTCCACTCCTGATGGAGTTAGTGGCACTGCGCCCAGTCCATAACTGCTTGCATCAGATGTAGGCCTCATGACATCATAGAAGGTAAGCACAGATGCCTTCATCAGCATCTTTTCAGCGTCATGATTCCTTCAACAGCTGATTGCTGTGGGTGGCCTAAGTCCAGATATTGTTGCTCTTTAAAAGCTCATATAATGGCTGCCCCACTGTTGCGAGAGCTGGAATCAACCTCCCCAGACAGTTCAGCATGCCGAGGACTCTTTTAAGCTTCCAAACATTTTAAGGTGGTGGTGGGCGGTGAATTCCTTCCCCTTTGTCAGAGTCAGGCCTGACCCCTGACTGGTCGATACGATGCCCAGTAGGTTGTTTTGTCTAAGTGAGCATTTCTCTCTCCTCACCTCGTCTACATGTCTCACCAGGTTCATCCGTACTGATAAAGACTGTCTCAGTAGGTTGTTGGCTTTGTGTCTATGAACCACGTAGGCTGTGAGTGGGCAGTTCTACCTTTTGTATCTGATGGTTGCATCAAAACTACCCACACAGCATAGCTCGCCTCCCGGGTTGTCCAGAAGAATGTCTGGTGATTTTAGTGTTTTTGTGAGAGTGAGTGTGTAAAATGTGTCTTCACTTATGACTGTGATATCAGTTCTTGTCAAGTGGAGTGGAGTACACAGTCCACTTCACTTTGTTCACTGGCGTTCCATCTCATTGACTTGGTTCACAAAGCGGCTGCTATGTGGCAAACTCAAAGTCCCATTATGTTGCATTGATTGCGTGAAGCTTTTGCTCGACATCTGTTATTTCTATTATGCTGTGCTTTCCCTTCCTTCCCATTTCTTGTCTTTTTACTTGCCTCATTGTCGATGTGGCCTCCATTGTGTGTTTGTTTTCTTTGAATGCACCTTCTGTGCCAATCCCGTCGTGTGTCCCTGCAGGCTCACCTGCACAGTAACCTTTTCCGACTGCATCTGTATCGTCGGCGCTTTAGCGTCAGGTCCGCCATGAGCTGCAGCATCCGGGAGAGCTCTTAGTCAAGTATCCTGACAACGATGCGGTAGTGGATATTCTCCTCTCATCAAGCACCGAACTCACAATGCTCCGGCAGGTCGTACAGGGCTCAGATGAAACACGCCACTCTCTCTCTCCTCGCCGCTGGGCTATGATGAAAACACACGCTCATGGATAATATCACTCTGCAGGAAGAAATATTCCTAAACCTTCCCCACCATCATGGCAAGGTTGTTGCAGTCCTCATTCCAAGCATATATGAATGATTTATAGATCTTTTCTGCCTCAATTCCTATTGTGTAAATGAGGCAGCTCACCTGCACTTGGCCAACGTCTTTATCAAATTAATAACGAGCCTGAATCACTCAAACCACGGTTTCCAGTCGGGCCACTCATTCAGCTTATAAGATGAAAAGTTCCCTGGTGGGTTAAACTTTAGCCATTTGGACTCGATTTGATTCGAACCACTTCTGACACCATGTGGAATGATGGAAAGAAGGCTTTCCCCGGGCTAACTTTCTTCAATGACAACAAGAACTGGCTTACATCAACCAGAGCATACAATTGTGCATATGAATAGCTTCCCTTCATCCGTAACACACCTTACACTGCCGTACAACCTCACTGTTGTAGGCTGCTGCAAAGACAGATGCCGTGTGTGTTTCATACAAACCATATACAGTAAAACCTCTGATGTAGGGACGCCTTAAACTCCAAGTGTCGCCTGAAGACAGGTGTCCTCTCTTCGGAGGGACGGGTCACGAGGACACATTGTAGGACCAGTTGATATTAAACAAACCAAACACCAAATATGTTATGGTTATTTAAAAGCACATAACTGAAGCAATACAAGATGTATACAATATAAATACATATATACACATTGTGCGGAAGAAGACTGGCTTCCTTGAATTAGAACTGGGGTGGATCATTAGGTAGGGCTCACAGCGGGTGATTGGTCAGAATCACATGAGATTTCCTCATTGGATGATGATTTATTTGAGTTTACAACTGTATGGTTGAATATGTAAAATTACATATAAGTTAGTGTGGTTCTGAAACAGAGAAACAGAAATAAAACATAACAAGCAGAACGCAAATGGCCTATAATGCAAGAAACATCCATTTGTCTTAACTATATGCTAGTATAGTCATAGAGCTGAAAAAATAACAAAGTATGAACATGGGCGAAACTGGCATTAAATAATGAAACAAGGCTGGGCTGTGGGCTGAAACAGCTTCAACCATGAAATAGGTAAAAAATAAACCATTCGCAATACAATGGCTCCCTCTGCTGGTCGCATGAATAACTACAACCGGTCGCACCGGGAGGTGTCACGTGCCTTATCGCCAATTAGCTGGATTTACAGTCAGGCAGGCAAAGCCTGAGCTCACATTTAGCAGACAAAACACTACCAATCCAGCACCTGACAGTAAAGGAACAAGAAAATACACATTCTTACTTATAAAGACGCACACAGAAACAGGACAGTTGTGGATAACGTGCGCGACTGGCAAAGGTCTCGTACCGAAGCTACCAGCAGAGAGCCTGGGTCAACTTGTGATTGGCTAGAAGTCCAGGTGAAGCGAGGCGTCTTCCAAAGGGGAGAGAGAGAGTCAACAGAAAGTGTCTGACGCTTAGTGGCCACAAGGGGGCCTTTTCTTTTTTTTTTACACACATAAATAAGATGTATGTAAAATAATTATTAAATAAGATTTAATTTATTTCAGGGACCACATACTGTCCGGTTTCATCCTGAGTGGACCAGACTGGTAAACTATTGCTATAATAACCTTTATATTTACACTTGAAAGTTTTTCTTTGTTGCGATCACAGTGGATGTAATGAAATTGTCTATATTTTTGTAAGATCAAGTACTGAAAATGATTACAATCCACAACATAAAGTCAATCTTAATGAAACATTCTGGTGCGAAATACAATGAAATGTCAAAAAAGAAAAACTTGTATATATCTTTTATAATCATCTTGCTTGGTGGGCTTGCGGGACCAGACTGGAGCCTCTTGCAGGCCGGTTTGGCCTGCGGGCCTTATGTTCTCTGCTGTTAAGGAAGAGTGTTGTCAAAATCGTCGGCTCAGAACTCCTGAAGTGAAACATAAACTACTCGAGGAAAGGTGGAGAACGCCGGGCAGCAGAAGTAGAGATTGTTTTGGAATCGTTACTTTACGTTACGCGGACGGAAGTGAACCCGGAGTGTTAGTATGGACGCAATCGTGTAGCACCCGTGGCCTGAATATTCCAATAATCAGGTCCAGCCCAAGTTTGACCATTTTAGTTTTCCTCTCAGCTTGAAATTTGCCAGGAAAACCTGTCAGTTGTCCGCATCAGGCAGGTTGTGGCTCATTAAGGTGTGTTAACAGTTAAACATGTGTCTGTGCTCAGTGGCGTGTCCGCCCAGAACAGGGTGTGTCCGCTCTTACCGGGTCCGCTCGTCAGAGGTTCTACTGTATGAACAAGGAACTGCAAGGAACCAGAAGGAACGGTGGTCCAAATCATGTCTTCAAGACGTCATTTCCATACCTCCAGAAGACGTCTTCAGGAAAGCCAGAATAAAAGTTTTTTTGCACGTCTTTCCTGGACGTTACGTTGAGGTCGTGTCTGGACGTCATATGAACGTCCAAACAAGACGTATGGATGACGTTATGCAATGAAGAAGAGTTGTGAAGCTGCAGTTGCGTAGCCGTCCGAAGCTGTCAGCTCCCCGCAGCCGCCACTCAGCGGCCATGCAAAGTCATGATCTTCCTTTAACACAGCGGAAAACTTTCTCAATCCGAAATGCAGCGTCCATCTCCCGCTGGATCTCCTCCTCTCCTGTTACTGAGAGGAGCGTCTGAACCTCATCAGAAGACCGCGGTGCTGTGGAGCGCCGACGTTACAATAAACCCAGTCAACAAAACAACCAACATGTGCAAAGCGGCGTACATGAACAATAACGGGAGTGTTAATGGCAGATGAGATATTTTAATATTGCCGACTTGTTGGGAGTGACCATCCTCCCGGGTGTCTGCAACCTTTACTATCAAAAGAGCCATTTTGCCGCCTCTTCCAAAGAAAAATAGTCTGTACCCGCAAAACATAACACAGCTTATAAACCTTTAAATGTTTTAATCTTTGTTTAATTTTACCTGTTACAACAACAGAATAGAACAAACAGAAGTGCAACGTGCATGTGTTGGCCTCTAAACCACAACAACCGAGGTATCGTGTTATGATGACGTCTCATGGTGAGTGCATGATTATTGCCTGTTTGGTGTTTGAGATCCGAGTTCTGACTCCTGGTTATGTCTATGCAGTGTTTATTAATATGTCATTATTGTCTCTCAGTGGAGGTTGTGGTGACTGGCAGCAGGAGGTGGTGTCGTTGTGTTTAAAGCCAAAATGAAAACCTGCTGTGTGTTTTGCTTCCTGCTGCTGTCGAGGCTCCATCAGAGGCTTAACTGTGTTAAGGTTTACATTCAGTGGCGAGTTTAAGTGGCCGGCTTGTAAACCTTTCATCGTTATCACTTTGGCTGAATATCTTGTGTATTGGGTCACATAATATTGTTTTAAATAGCAGAGCTTTTACTGTGTGCGCGACTTATGTGCGCGGTGCGATGTGCGCATATTGTCGACATCACAGTAGAAAATAAACAAGAGCTCCCTAAATCCCCCAGCACCATCACTGAAAGATCGAGCTCCCCCAAAGCGCTAACAAAGAAAAAGGGATATATTATATGATATATGAAAAATACATAAAATATCAATTACAAATAACAATATGTAAAAGTACATTGTAAAGGATTTATTTTCTCAAAAAAATGGGTGCCGTCCGTGGACGAGTTTTCCTGGGTTGCAGTTTTGTGGAAGAGTTGTCCTACAACCACAACAGCCAAACTCCTAGTTTATGCTATATATACTATTTACAGTTATCACACCAATCCAAACACTTTCCAACGGTTGTTAGATTAACTGAACCTGAGCCGCACTTTCTAGATATTAACAAATTGATTGTCAACCAGGTACATAAATTAGCAGAAAGCAACAATAAATACAGAAATGTGTGTGTCGAAAGTGTGATTTAAAATGGAGGGGTGGAGGGGTGGAGGGGTGGAGGGGTGGAGGGATGGAGGGCCCGGAGCTTGCATTAAGCTGTGAGCATCATGAATCTGCTCAGATTAAAGTTTCTCCTCTGTTTCTGAAACTACATACTCACATATGCAGTTTTTACGACAGATAGATAGATAGATAGATAGATAGATAGATAGATAGATAGATAGATAGATAGATAGATAGATAGATAGATAGATAGATAGATAGATAGATAGATAGATAGATAGATAGATAGATAGATAGATAGATAGATAGATAGATAGATAGTTTTAGTGCCAATACCTGAGGTGTAAACTGTGTAAAAAGACACACAGAAAAAAAAGCTTTTTCGGCAGGACTGTTCATACTCCAATAAGAAGCTGCCGAACTCACAGACCACGCCCCCTCGCAGCAGGCCACGCCCCCTCACAGCAGCCACACGTCTGTGATGCGGCGTTTTAACTTTTCAACTGCGCAGTTTATTTCTGGCCTCCAGTGCTTTCAGAAACACATTTCTCTGAACTGTTTCAGTAATAAAAGAGTTTTTGGTCTGGTTTTAACTCCAGGAGCTGACAGCTGTTTGTGATGCGTTCAGGTGCATCACGTCAGCCTGCACTCCGACATTTTAACAAGCTGCGGCGCTCGTACAGTAGTGATGTTACAAGCTAAATATGATTAAAATATGACTGATAGTCATGAGCGAACTGGAACATGCATGCGCAGCACACGGCAGAGCAGAAGTTTCCCACATAGTTCAGCCAGGGTGGTTGGCACAGCCGAAACTAATTTCTTGGGCCAGAGGGAGCTGGCCGAAGGAAATGACGTCATTTTGTTCGGCAAGACCCCACACTGCCGAACTTTCGTCTTGTTCTTATGGAGTATGAAGGGGCCTTGAGAAGGAAGGAGAAGGGGAGACGCTGATGGTTATAGAATTCTTTTATTCCACTTTTACGACCCTCCAGACTAACACGGTCATTTCACAGACACCTGCAGTACAACGCCGGAGTGCAGCGCGGAAACACAAACTATACTTCCCAAAACCAACACTTGCTACGATTTCACAATGCACTTGTCATTTAAAGTGGCAGGCTGAGCATGGGCCCTGCCTCCGCTCACAAGGTTTGCTCTGTCTGCTCTGTGCTTGCTGTACTGTTCTTTGTTTACATGTCTTTATTTGCTTCGTGGCGTTTCTCCACGGTCTGTGTTTTAGTGGATTTGCTGCTCATTAACAGTGGATCTTCCATTAAACCACCACTACGATACCAACACAGCATTTTGATTCATTCCCTGGATGTTTTTCACAGGATTCGTTTGTGTGGTCTGTTGGGTTTACGTAATAGCAGTGTGTTCAACAGCCTGTCTGTTCTTCGCCCAACAGGAAATGAACTGACAGCTGCTCAGTGGACGTTCCAGAAATGAAGGAGATTATTTGAACTGCGTCAGATGCTACAGATGTGGAGGAGGCCCAAGCAGGGGTTCGCTCTCGCCTCACATCGGGAAGATTGTGGGTTCAAATATCGCCCGGTTTGCTTGTTCTCCCCAGTTTGTGTGTGGGTTTCGCCCGTCCACACTGATTTCCTCCAGCAGTCCCAGAAATATGCACCACGAGTTCCTGAGCAAGACCCTTGACCCCCACCAACTCTCCTGACCACTACTCTGCGTGGCTGCTGGACGGAATTTCACCCTCTGGGGATTAATACAGTGCAATAAAATAAAACACAATCTTTGGCATCGCCTGACTTTGTTTCAGCACAGTTTTCTCTTTGTTTTTGGATGTTTATGTGCTGAAGTGCTGTTATCCCTTGTAATCTGAAAGCTGCAGAGCCGGAGTGCTGTCTGCCATGAAAAGAGAAAAGCTCATTGTACCTCTGATAGGCATAATAGTCATACTTCTATTTCCACAAATAGCCTCAAGCCTGAACCTGACTGAATATTAAGTAATATTTGGTGGAGTTAACCTGCGATGTAGAGTCGGGAGACTTCTCACTGCTTCTCACCTCACTGCCAATACATTTTACAGATAAATTGAGAAATGAAGTGTTTTTAATAGGTTTTGCGCTGTGCTTGGTTCTCTCTCTCTCTCCACAACATATCTGTTTTTTGTGTAAAAACACCTCACACAAAAGAAAACAGTGCGACTCTCAATCACGACTTTTTGCAGCCCGTTTAAATAATGAACAAATAAAAGTGCAGCAGTGGTTTCTCAACAGACGAATGCCTTGACTAGTTGTACACGGGTGGTGAAGCTGTGTTCTGATTTTTTACTACTAATCTAAGTGCACTTCCTGTATGATCGAACACAAAAACAAGCAGTTTAAGTCTTTGTGGAGACTGCCAACAGGTAACCTACCTCACATTCCTGCCAATCAGCCTCACTGTGGAAAGTGTGAGATGTTGGGAAGATGTTATGTAACAGTACGATGACCGAGAGGTGAGTGTAGGCTGCTTCTGCTACCCACTCTCCTTCTCCACCTGATTATTTGGCCACCACAATGACTCAAAGTGGTATGGCGACTTGGCACACCATACCACCCACGCCACCGTCAGATGAAGGCTTTATCCAGCGTCATCAAAATGTGAGGCTCGGAGGAATTTTCCAACAAATCGCCCTCATCTGGGTCAGATCGCCTACAACAGATATTTGCATTTAACAAGCCAAACTTCCACTCCTTTAAAGGCCGACATGAGACTAATGCAATCTGTGAAACACACAGTTAGTCAAAAAGGAAATGTTGTATTTGTTTTCATTTAAACTTAAATCGTTCCAATAAAAAAATAAATAATAAATGCAGAGAAAATGCAGTTCAGTTCATCAAATGCAAATTTACTCCCAACGGGAGAAGAAAACTCTTCAGGAGCAAAAGAAATTATTCAGAAGCAACTCAAAGTTCATCAACACAAACACAAAGTTTCTACCAGAGCAGGAAGATTTAAGCACCAGGGATTGATTTGGTCAGTCCGTCAGTCTCCTGTCGTGCTTCCCAACTGCTCCAGAGGGGGCGCTGTAGTGGAAAAGGTGGATTGAAAGTTGAATCAGGAAGTGTTTTGCTCAGTGCGGGAATGATAACTTGTGATCACAGAAAAGAAAAGGGTGCGATACCTGCAGTGGACCGGTGGCGCTGCAGTGGCTGGAGGAAGGAGAGGTCTGTGAAAAGCCTGGCATGGAGGAACACACTGTCGGACACGAATATGCTGGCGGGAGGATTTACTTCTCTTCACGAGCATTAAGGAGCAGAGCTCCGACGCGTCCGCTTCCCCCCGTGTTCCCTCAACACTGCCAGGTGAGGCCGACAGTTTAAAAGCAGCGCCTCTCAAAATGAGTTGCTCAGCGCACCAGTCATGATTCCAGGGGGCGTGGACAGGCTGGCTGTCACAACACTGACCAGACAAGTGCTCAGGGCGAGTGCAAGCAACCAATCTCATAACCCCACCAGGGATATGAACGGCTCGTCTGCCCCGGACCCTCACAGCACCTGTAGGGCTCCCAGGGACTTCAGAGGCGGCCTGATGGCACCTCTGCAGGGCTGCAAAGACTGGACTAGGTGCCTGTGATGCCAACGGGGACTCCAAAAGAGATGGACCAAATACCCCGAAGAGTTCTCTGTGGCATCGGTGAATCGCATTCGTCCCCAAGATTCCAGAGGCAAGAGGCGGGGCACCGTGGGGATCTTTACCAATTAGGATGCCACCGTTGGGCATCACTTTTCCACAAATCCAGCTCCAAGTAACTGATATAGCTGTAGTGATTGAGAAATTTCTATGACTTGTATTTCTCACCCTAGTTCACCACACAGACAGGTTAATGTCCAGAATGACCAGGACAGGAGGCGGACAGCTCACAAAACTATAAAAGTTTATTACAATAAAAGAAGAGAAAATCCAAAC
Organism: Lipophrys pholis; assembly: GCF_963383615.2. Classification (NCBI taxonomy): domain Eukaryota; kingdom Metazoa; phylum Chordata; class Actinopteri; order Blenniiformes; family Blenniidae; genus Lipophrys; species Lipophrys pholis. The sequence goes on from NC_137633.1 coordinate 24,994,930, forward strand.
AGTAAAAGAGGAACAATAGATCGGTTAGGGCTACACAGTAGCCAACCAACGGGTGCAAAACATGCAAAAAGCAGGTTCTGTTAAAAGAGACTGTAATAGGGAGACCATGGAATAAAATAATAATGGGACCCAACACCCTTCAGTCAGATAAAAGACCACTGCACACGTTTAAAAATCACCAATGATAAAACAACACACCAAAGGATCACTAAATAAAAAGTCCACAACTCCCGGGCAGCTATTACCCAGACTGCACAACGCCCATTATATATTGTACCTCGTCCGTTATAATAAAACCCCGGAGGAAACAAAACAAGAAAATAGGTAAATAAAAAGGCCCATTAAAATGAATTTATGAGGTGGGAAAAAACTGTGACAATCATTGCACTTGTAAATAGTCCAATAAAACAAACAGGTGTTAAGCAATGTTTGGCATTAGAAATCCATCTTTGTAAAATAATGAACCTATATGCCGTACCTTCAAGTTGTTTAATTTATGTTCACACCAGCCGTGTGCCTAGTGTCGTGATGAATGATGCTAAAAAGAAACACAAAATACATTTAGACATCACAGTTAAATAAAGTCTTTTTGATTAATGTAACTGCACCATTAAATGCCAGTCTGCACCGCGGTGCTCTGTGCGCCGATGGCTGGAGAGATTCACTCCTCAGCCCTGTACCTGCTGCCTCTGTCTGAGTGCCTGTCAACTGTTGGCTGTGCTTCTCGTGTCTGATTGCACTTCCTCACCTGCACACCTGCAGAGAGAGAGAGAGAGAGCGCTGCTTCCACTCTGCCTTTAAAGACTCCCCAGGGCCCTAAAGCCATCCTACTTTCTGCCTCCTCTCTACCTGTGGAGACTCCCCAGGGTCTTTACGCCATCCCTGTTGCATCGGGAAACGCTAGGCCATTAGCTGCTCACAGCTGGAGCCAGTGACAAGAGTGAAGGTGATCCTGGCCCCACGGTGCCAACTGGGCCAGAAAGAAGCTCTCGGTGACTGTGGACACCATGGAACCTGTGTCCACCAAACATGAAACTATGACTCCACCAATGGAGACTTCAATGTTGGGACAAGCAGCAACTTAATCAGGTGCGGCACCTTCACGTAAGCCGGAAGACTCCCCAACCGAGCTGTGGCTCAGCAACTCAGTGGGCTTCAGTTTTCCGGGAGAAACGAACTCCATCAGTGTTGGAGTTCATGTCTGAGACAGAATTAGTAGGGGGATGGGGGGGGGGGTCCTCTCCCCGTCACACTCACGGGCAAAATGGCCAGGTTGCTGGCACCGCCTGCATATTAAAGGGCTGTTGTGGGAGGCCTGCCCCTGGGGACGGGGGGGCCTGTAGTGAGGCTACAGTGTGGGTGAGCTGGTTAAGCTGCTCCTGTTGGCGCTTCATGAGCTCCATCAGCTCACGGAGACCGGGCTCCCGGGGAGTGGCCCTGGGGGCTGACTGAACACGACCCCAGTACGCCACACTGAAGGCCGTAAGCTGAGGGTAAAGAAAATCTACGCCCCCTAGCAGCCCCTGGAAGTCCTTCCCTCTCCCACCTAATAGCCTCACCTCGCAACAAGATTTTCAGAAACTCTTGCTCACCGTGTAATTGAGTCTACTACTAGTTACCTTCACTTTCTCCACTAAAGTAAGAGTTTCAAACTTGTATTCATAAATAATCGACCTAATATTTTGATCGAGGCGGGCCGGACCGGACGGTGCCACATTTCAATAATTCCAATAAAAAAAAACACCAATTTGTGCAAAGAGACTTTTGTGATCAATCTATAATGGGGGGATCATTCAACAACTAAATAATACTGTAAGCCACAACTCTCAAACTCACGGTCTTAAAAATGTCAAGCAATGCAGAGATGACGCTCATGGCAGAGCTCTCTTATGACTTACCCGAATAGCACAGGCTTTTACTTTGACACTCATCAATCAACATGAGCACCGTGGCAGGACGACACGCCACACAAAACCCTCTTCACTCCTGGTTGCCCACCCACAACTAATAAACCAAACTAAACTAGAAGAATTAACTAACTGCATGAACAAAGCAACAAAAAGATAACACAACACAATCGTTACACTACAAACCTAATATAAACCCCCAATAATTACATCTGAAACGCGACGAACAGAAACTTCCATGATACGTTGCATCGACCGGCTCCGTGATCGCTGAGCAGTAATTTCTCCCAGTTCAGCTCTCCGTGTGAGTCTTCAAGGTTTTATGGAGGAAACTGAGTGCAGAGAAACATTTCATCAACCAACTGAAAAAGGAACAAAAGCTTTGGCACAGACTTAATGAGAGCAGTTTAGCAGCAGACTTAACTGTGATAGAGTTCTGTTCAGAGCTCGAGGAATTTCAGAGGACACACAGAGTGAGAAATGAATATTTCCCACACAGAGACAATCAGCTCTAATGAGTTCTTCAAGCTGCAGCGTTGGACAACAGCAGTGGATCTTGGAGCTTCAAGCAAAGCAGAGCCTCGCCCACGGAGGAACCCACCTGAGAGCCGCTGGGAGGATCATTCAGAACAAGGCTTAAGCCATACCTGCTGTCATTACTGAAGAGTTTGAACACGATATCCACAAGCAGAGATGGAGGAAAGTGCGCATCAGTTAATCTTGATAAGCAGTGAAGAAACCGAGATGCACAGTCAGTTTTGATTATCTCTCCTGTAACACAGCTCGCTCAGACATCTACAGACTTATTCAACCTGGCCCTGACAGTCATTAATGAGTGAATAACAGGTTCCTTAGTACCGTGGCAGGAGAGCCTCTGCTTTACCATTGTCCCTGTATCACCATTAATCAACCCTGCGATAAGCAGACCTGGAGTCTTATGTACAATGACTTCTGGGGATATCCTGCTGAAAACTCTAGGGTCCCTTCAATGGGGGGGGCAAACGTTTTATCGACAATATTAAGCTGAGTGAGAAAAGCCTCGGACGTTTCTTCGTCACACCTGAACCACCGGTGGTGCAGCAGGGGAATTCTTGCCTATCTTGCGGGAGGTTAGGGCTTGGTTCCAGGCCAACTTGTGGTTTTAGTTATTCTTTATTTTTTTCTTTTTTAATTCGGCTACCCCCCCCCATTGGGTGCTCAATCTTTTCAGTCTGCGCACCTATGATCACACATTATTGTTGCAGTGTAAAGCAGAAGTGCACCAGGGAAGAGGAGAGGTTGATTAAGACATTTACACTTTACTCAAGGATGGCACACTTTACGCATGGGTTTATTAACACGAGTACTTTGCACACAGAGACAATCAGGGGCTTGTAAGAAAGATCTGAAGTTGTAGTTTAACAAGCAAGAAACAATACAATAGTACGACAATAGACAATACCCCTTGTTCATGGTATAAAACAGTTACCGCACCAATCCACACACACCTTCCAACAAGCAACCGCTGTACAAGCAGACGAGCCTGAGCAGCACTTTCCAGACATAAACATAAAGTGAGTGTTGAACAAACAAATACATGATCAAGCAAAAAAACAAAAACAAAGGAAGGCAGAAGTGAATGATTTTGGTATTTTGAAGAATGGCGGCAGATAAACAAACAACAGAAGCAGCACATCTCTCTAATGTTAGTTGGAAGTGTGTGTGTGTGTGTGTGTGTGTGTGTGTGTGTGTGTGTGTGTGTGTGTGTGTGTGTGTGTGTGTGTGTGTGTGTGTGTGTGTGTGTGTGTGTGTGTGTGTGTGTGTGTGTGTGTGTGTGTGTGTGTGTGTGTGTGTGTGTACTGGTACCAGTATTTAATCATGAAAACAGTTGTTTCATGTGACAGACCAGGGTGTCCTCTGCCCTCCACCACAGGGCGCTGGGATCGGCTCCAGCGCCCTGCGACCCTAAACAGGATAAGTGATGGACAGGATGGATGGATGGATGGATGGCTGGATGGATGGATGGATGGATGGATGGATGGATGGATGGATGGATGGATGACTGTTTCATTCAATGTTGTTGTTTTATCCTCTTAATTTCTGAAATACAATCCATTTCTACATGAAAGCAGGAATTGATCTGAACATATGGGCCCTGTTAAAGGAAGGATCCTTATGTATTTTCACTAGTTCATGTATTTTTCCTTCATGCATGAGAGCACATCACCTCACTGACTGCAGGAGCTCCTGGAAGAGGACCTGCTTCTCCTCCACTTCATTCACGTTGATTGTAGAGGGTCTTTAAAGTTACTCTACCAGAAAACACCTTTAAAATATAATTCCAATAAAAAGTCTCAGTTCTGCACAGAGAATAAACCAACACACCAAAAACAAGACCATTACTACTCGTATCCAACCCGCAGTTTCCCCAGTACATCACACCAAAGTCGATTTGTTTACAAACAAACTGGAATTTGAAGCCATCAACCTGGGTTTATGTTTCCTAACTGGCGTCATCTTGGGAAACCTGCTTCGAGGGTTTCTGGGATATCGAAAAATGGCAAATTTCCTTTAAAAAGAAAAACACAAGCAAAAAGATCAACATTTGACCGATTCGGCCCGAAAACAAAGAAAGACTGTCTCAACAAAAGAGTCTTCAAGCCACAAGAATAGTTGTGAAACAGATCGTTAATTATTTTTCCAGTGCGAATTGAGATCCTAGATCGTATGTACAAACAGGATCTTGCTTCGGGTAGCTTTATCCGTCAATAAACTGGGTACGTAACGCAGAGTTTAAATCCTGGAAAACGTTTTTAAACAGTCTCGTTGGGATTGGATCGAACATGTTGGTTTAGGTGAAGCCACGATTGAGAATAACTCAGAGAGAGTTATAGGACGCACGCTGGATAACTGTAAATCAGGTTCTGCAGAACGGAGAGCAGCCATTTGTCTGGGCCCATGAGAAGATCACTTGTAACTTTGACCAGAATGTTTCTGGCTCCAACTGAACCAAACTATCGGTTTTTTCCGCTGCAAATCGAGATCTGGCGAGTTTGAGTCTACAAACAGGCTCTTGAGACACAAGGAAAGGTATTGGCAGCATATTAAATATGTACATCAACGACTAAAACGGGCTCCTAAATGTTTTCTTTTTTTCTGTATGGATTCTGTGAGACGAACTTTAAACAATGAATGAGCTCAACTCACCGAATTTATGATCGACTACATGTCTACTTATATTAGTCTTTGTCCCGTGGTGCTCCTCAATAATATTTTGGCAAAATACTTTTCTGAACGAATCAACAAAAAACGATGCAGCCGAGTTATTGTCCATCTCATGACGAGTAAAGATCTCTTTTCAGTTTGCAGATTGTACCCGGAAAGGTCTGGATTAAAAACACCCACCCCCTGCTGTCAGCTGTCACTGGTTTTAATGTCTTATCATTGTGAGATGTAATAAAAATGGACACTTTGTCGTCTCAGTGTTTGATTTTTCAGTCTCACTGTAAGAAGTGCCTGACCACTTGTTTTCTTATGAGCTGATTCATTTTCACACATCCTCACTTTGCATTTTGTGGATCGATCTGAGAGGAGTGACAACATGAATCAAGATTTAAAATCTTAAATATGAAAAATAGAAAAATAATATTATCAAACTAATATTTATAACTGAGAGAAAATAGCTGTATTGCCAAAGTTTGTAATGATGTTTGGTTTAGAAAAAGAATCCGTGAGAAATCCTTTATGGATAAAATGTACTTATATGCTAATGACCTTGTCACGTCTCTGAGAAAGTTTCGAGTTTCATTACATCTAATTTGATTGAATTTGATCAGTTTTGGACATTTGATTATGCGGAAAAGAAAAGCTCAGTATCCTCACTCCTCCTCATTACTTGTTTGATTTTAGCAGGGAAGTGGGATAACAATGACCATCATTACATCACATAACACAATATGTGTAAAATATCCATATTTTGCAAACCTTCGTGTAAAATACAAGCTAAATTATTTCCCTGAGAGACTCCAGGAATAAAACCGTCACACACTGCCAGCAGTCAAAGCCCCTTCTCCTTGTTCCACAGGGACCAGACGAAACAATCAGAGCCACATATGAATGCTCACCTAACTGAATTTATTCATGACGTTCGTGCGAAATGCCTGGAAATAAATGACTTCTTCCCTGAAACCTTTCTCCTCTGGCCTTCTCTCCTCCCCCCTTTCTCTGGAGGTTTCCCTACAAGCAGGAGGAGCATGCGGGGGAAAGAGAGGAGGTATACGAGGGAGAGAAATGGAATATATTATCTAACAACAGCAGGCTACCTTTTCTCAGTGGTGCATTAGCAGGTCGACGCCACAGAACTTCTCTTTGAGATATGGACGTACACAAATCTCAGCCCGGGAGCATTGTGGTGTGACAGGAAGACAGATGTGTTTGGATGAAAGATACACGGGCCTTTTGAGTTTACAAATGAATGTGTGTCATTTCTGACTGCAGCTCCGCTGGAAACACAAAGTACCTCAGTAGAGAAAGTACAAGCTCCAACACCATGAAAACCACAGGAAGCGGCCAGATCAAACAAAAGCTAGAATGCACAAGACTGCGAAAAATGCAAAGAAAAGTAAGGAAACTGTTCAAACAATACAGAATGTAAAAAGTAGTGCTGGATGTTTGAGTCAGGTAAGAGTTATTTGAGAATTGAAGACCAACATTATGACGCGTAATATTTCTCCCAAATGAAGGATTCATTGTTAAAATTGTAAATACGACAGACCAGGCCCCAGGCAAAGGGGACTTGGGGGCTCACGTCCTTCCAGTTTTAACTTGTCTTACACTGACTTGACGGCGGCTCACAAGAGTATGGTTGCAGTCTGACGGGGTTTTGTGTTGTGATATTGACAGTGATGAACCACTGTGGAGCAAATCTTATTGACCTCTGGGAAGCCCTCATCTATCCAGGAGGGGGGCATTCGAGAGATTGCCAAAATTTAGATTTTGTTGCACATTGTGTCCACGTAGTCCTCCAAGTTATTGCCACTAATTTGGATCAATGTCACCATGGCCGGGGTGGGACTCATTTTCAGCCCTGGAGTTTCTTACCTCCGACCGGCCCACTTTGGATCACCACCTATTAAAATCATGTAATTCTAATCTTACATGTGAAGTCCAAAGCGCTATCCTGTAAAGTCTTTAAAATATTTTAAATTCATTGCAAGTAAGTGTTGCTTCATAATGAAATCTTTTTTCAACACAAGTGCACCAACAGAATACAATACATCTTTTTTTAAGAATAGAATTTCTGAATCTATATTTCAAATAAGTGTTAACAGATATCCAAACCTTAAAAATGAAACAAAAACATAAAATATTAGATTCATAATATAGAATTAACAGAATGAACTTTCTTATAACACTATCATCTGTTTTTCAAAGAAACATGGCCGACCCTGGAACATGAATAAACCCTGAGCAGTGCACTGGTCTCTGCCTCTTTGTTTATGACAATATCATTTTCCAAAGACATGAGGATTCCTTCCTCAGTGCTCATGAGCATGGATGCCTCTAGTTACTTCTGGTCAAAGTGCTCCTGAGTCTGTTTTTAATCAAAATGTACTGTTGAGAAACTTCTCATATATTAGACATACTGCTTGATTGTCCACACACTGTTCCAATAGCTCAGCTGTTCCTTCCATAGTGACAGGATCAATCCCCTCATCACCACTGGCTCTGCTTCTCACACTAAATCACTTTTTAAAATGATCTAAATTCTCAGCACAAATCTCCCCTTTTTATAAAGTTCAGGTCAGTTTCATTAATGTAGAGCTGAATCATCTAGAATCTCAGGGCATGTCTCATATGGAGCCGGTCTCCATCCTACTCTTCATTATATTGAATATAATAATATGATCTATCCTGAGATCAGTCCGACCTGCTTGGTGCTGCTGGATCTGGTTTCTGAGGAACCAAAAGACAAGGTTTCCCAGTTATGTGGCGTTGCACGATACTATTATTTAAATTATATAATATTATGTTATATGCTACCACTCCACAGAATTCATTGACTTAATTTAATTGAAAGTGGTTTGGAGGCAAAGTTAAACATCTTACCCGTTCCATCATCATTTGTTGTTTCTAACCGTGCGGCTGGTTTTAATGAAGAAGTTGCCAATCTTAGCAAGTTTTGTTGCATCTGTTTCTTGAGCTTTCTTTTTATTCTTAATTAAAAATAAATAATTCAAAATGATTAATTTGAATACATTTGTTATTTATCTATTAATAATAAAGTGGGGCACCACCAGATAAACTGGAAATAGCTAATACCAAAATATCAGTCTCGTTTGTAAAAGGTTTATTTAAGTTAGTTAATATTTCTGTGTAAAATATAACAATCTTAAATAAAAGGGAAGGTGTGAGATCCGAGCACAGACTGTTACAAACCAGTGAATTGTCAACAATAAATACACAATAATCACCAAGAATCGTCAATTCAGCTAACAGGCGTTTATTAACAAAATGTATTAATCCATAAATAATTCTGAAATCATCTCATAAATCAACACATTCAAGTAGCAAACGACATCGAACACGGAGATCTAATCTATTAAACAGCAACACTATGTACAAAGAGTGTGTGTGTGTGTGTGTGTGTGTGTGTGTGTGTGTGTGTGTGTGTGTGTGTGTGTGTGTGTGTGTGTGTGTGTGTGTGTGTGTGTGTGTGTGTGTGTGTGTGTGTGTGTGTGTGTGTGTGTGTGTGTGGGTGTGTGTGTGTGTGTGTGTGTGTTGCAGTGTCACGGGTGATTTCAGTTGAGGACCCCTGTCTTTTTGGTTGCTCTGCCACATGGTAAGCCCCAGCCCTGACTTAATCCCTCCCTTCTCGCCCATCATATTTTAGTCTGGGTACTGGTGTGTGACCCTGATTTAGGGGTGTATATCTTTAAAAATTGTTTTGGAAATAAACTTTGTTTTAATTGCAACCGTCTCGCCCCGTGGTATTATTGAACCCGTGTGACCTTGTTAATGACAAAAACAATAAATTACTATTTCCTGGAGTGCAACTCCCCGGGAACTTTTTCACCGGGAGTCTGACTTTCACGTCAGCTGCCGTTGTAGGTACCAGATCTGTCCGGGGCGGGGCTTGCGCATGCGCTCAGGCTACCAGATCGGTCCGGGGCGGAGTTCTGGTAGCTCAGGCGCATGCGCAAGCCCCGCCCCGGACAGATCTGGTACCTACACCGTAAAGCGAGCCCCGTTTGCGACCTGCCGTAAACTGAGGTTACCAGCCTAAAGCCAGTGAGAGGATAAACTGTCAGCAGTCTGGAGGTATTTTAATGTTGACAACCAAACCAGTCCAGCAGCCAGTTGTACTATTTGCTTCGCCACAGTCTCGAGAGGTGGAGCACCAGAGCTTCGTTTAACACAACTAATTTGATAAGACATCTAAAAAGTAAACATGCGGCGGAGTACGCTCATCAAAGACGATCATCCGTGGAAATAAGATGACGTAATCACCCCCCTCCGACCCCCAACCGCGATCCGCTATGTCACCTAATAACCACAACAATCAGGGACTAGAAGCTCCGGTCGAGCTGCAGAAGCTAGAAGCAGGCGGAGCGGGGCCATAGACCTATAAAACTAGAGTTATATATAGGGGTTTATGTGTTTATGTGCAGAAGTCTACTTCTAAATTTCTTTGTGGTCTTTCTTCTTCTGTGTTTTTTTGTTTGAGTCACAGCGCCCCCTAAAGGCAATTGGGAATTGGGTTCTTCTGATTGGTTTTACTGAATACTGTTTATGTTGTAGTTTTTTATAGTTCATATGTTAGTCAAACTGATTCACTGGGTTTCATTTAAAAAAAAATTTATTTGCCACAAAATCCAGGTGAAGTTGTTTAAGTTAACATTAATAAGAGAACAAGACTGCAGAGTGTAATTGGGTTTTTGTTATGACTAAAGTTTAAATAAGTTCTTAAGTCATTCTGAGAAGAATTTTGATTCAATAAGTGAGTTTTACAATAATTTCTAGCTAAACAAAGCTTCTGCCAATAGTGCTTTTAGCTTCAGACATCTTAGTCGCTCCAAAAATAGACTATTGAGTATATTTGCAATAGCAATGTGAGTATCGGATCGGGAAGGTATCGGTATCGATAACGATACCACCATGTATTTCGATACTTTTCGATACTTTTTGATAATTTTCCAAATAACAAGAGAACACAAAAAAATGTCATTATTGATTCAATTTTTTTCCAGAAAATCTTAGAACTATATGCATCAATAAGTAAAACACCACAAAGACAAACTTTCTGTGGAACAGACATTCTAAAATAAATTGAAGAAAATACAATTCAAAAAACTAACATTTTCTGATTGTACTAATTTTAGAACAGTCAGTACTGTGAATAAGCAAAAATTATTAAGTTAGAGGTGAACAATTTGAACACATTAAAAAAAAAAAACAATGACAACAATCACAAAAAAAACAGCTTGATGCTGGAATGCACATATATTGTGTTGCAAACTGAGCAGGGGTGGGCAGATCAGCCTCGTGTTGCCCCCACCAGGCCAGGGGGTCCCGTGCAGCACTTATCTCTTTCAACTGTTCATAGTCAGTCATCTCACTGTTTAGTTTGTCTTCAGGTGTTGTCAGTGTGGACGAATCTTGTCTTGTTAAACTGTCAGCCCCCCTCTTTTCGGAGGTGATTGTGCAGAGCAAGCTTTTTAGATCACTACCTGCTGGTTGGTGCTCTGAGTCTGAATCTGAATCTTCTCGTTGCTCTGCTCTCCGCTGCCCTTGAAGCACAACTCTGTGAGCTTTTAGGAGCAGCTCCCCTTTATATTCCTCTTCCATTGTAACAAATGTGCTTTTAAATCGTGGGTCTAGGTAGGTGGAGATGTTCAGTGCCGTCTTAATATTGTGGTCATCCCATCTTTTTTCAAAGTCTTCTCTACATTTCTCTTTCATTTCCGGTGCCAGTGGACTGTCGCCTTCCTCGTCGTTCAGGCAGGCGTTAGTTTTCCACAGGAGTTGCGGGACTGATGAGAGAGTTGTTTCTTTCTCTCCACTAAGGGCATCTGTGAAATTGCTGAGCGGAGCCAGGACATCCCTCACTGTTTCCAAAGTTGTCATGTCTGTGTCTTTGGGCATTAGGTACCATTTCTTTCGGTCATCAGCCAGAACAGCACAGACTGCTTGCTGCTGCTCACAAAAGCGTTCCACCTTATCATAAGTAGATCCCCACCGTGTAGGCTCATCATGAATCAGCTTATGTTGTGGGGGCTTTAAAGATTTTTGTTTGTCCTTCAGCTGTCTTGACATTTTATTTTATCTTGAGAAGCCTGACACTGTCTTACGTAACCGGGACAGTTTGCCACACGATCAACTTCTATGGCTTTCTTGACTGCCAAATGCAAATTGTGGCCAAAACAGGGAATCCAGAGTTCGTTGGAAAATGCCTTGCGGTCATTAGTAGCATTGTCTGTTGTAATTCCAGACATTCTTTTCCATATCAAGGCCCCTGGAGTCCATGATGACATCTTCCAGGGCCTCTTTCAGAGTGTCTGCTGTGTGGTCAGACTGCAATGCAGAGCATCCTATGCACCAGGACTGCATTTCCCAGGAATTGCACAGTTACAGCCACGAACTCACAGCTCTGCTTGTCCGGATGTCTGTCGTGCAGGAGAAAAATGGGTTGTCTGCCAGCTGTGCACTAATTATTGACCTTGTTTCAACATATATTTTGGGAATTTCTGTGTAGATGAAAAAAATTCCTTGAGGGAAGGTCAAAACATTTGTCCAGCTGCTGAACAAGGTTTCTGGACCCAGCCTTTTCAACTGTATATACTGGCACTTGATCCCGGCAGATGAATTCTGCAACTGCTCTGTTGAGCCTTTTAGCATCTTGAGAGTCTCTGGAGTATTTTGCATGCGGCTCAAAAACAGCTTGAAGGGTAGGTTGCCTCTGAGTGGGGGCACTGGGTGGCGTCACTCTCTCTGTACCAGAAGCACCAGACCTCTGGAGTGAAAAAATAAAATGAAGGTGATTATCTCTAGATACATAACCTAAAAAAATGTCATTAGATCCAGCCTGTCTTAAGTAGGACCAACGTCTTTAAATGGTATGTTACTATGCAGTAATCTTTATGACATTAAATGGCTAAAATTAAATATTTTCATATTATATTCTTTAATATTCTTTATTATATTATATTTATAATACTAATATTTATAACAGCTTTACTTTTTATCCAGAGTTACTTTTTCATGGGTATAAGTTATTACCTGTCGTTCTTTGAACTCCTTGTGCAGGTCTGGGTGTTTGTCCTTCAGGTGTTTAGCCAGGTTAGTAGTGTTTCCACCCTTGGCCAGAGATGTTCTCAAACACCGTTTGCACAGTGGTGCGTCGGTGTTAATGGCGACACCGTGCTTAGTTGTTTTAAAGCCAAAGTATCCCCATATAGCACTTCTGGCACCTGTTTTTTCAACCAGTTGTGGCCTTGTGGATGGAGCAGCAGCCATTGTTTCTCTTCTCTCTCTCTCTTTCTCGCCAGACTCTTGCTCTTTGCTGCTCCGTTGATGCACTCGATTTCTTTTTACGGAGTTTCCACGGGTCGTTTGAGTCAGTTACGCATGCGTACTCTCACATGGAGGCAAACGCCATGTCATTTACGCATGCGCATCTGGTATTCTTTTCAAAGTACAAGCTCGTTTGGGAGAAGATTTTTTTGAAAACACGTTCCTTTGACTTTTATTTTGAAGTCGTGTCCAGGAATGTTGATGGTAAATAAGGTCGAGTGTGAAGCGTTTATTCGGTTGCGGACCTCGGGTCGGAGCGCGTCTCAGAGAAACCGGAATGCAAAGAAAAAGAAAAAAGAAAAGGAAAAAAAGAAACCAGAGCGCTGTTTTCTGCACTTTTGATTGGCCAAAACATCCCGTAACCGGTACCGGCCGGCCCCAGTGTAGTATCGTTTTAAAGGCGTCAGTACCGCGATACCAATACAGTACAGGTATACCGAACAACCCAAGTCTCAACTGCTTCCACTCTCAAGCTGTGGCTCAGATATGTGAGAAGAAGCGCAGCAAGGAGGAGGAAAGAGAAACCATATTCAGAAGAGCCGTTCATGATCTTCAGTCAGCATTCCATTCATGTTCAGGACACTTCAGGTTCAGAAGAAATCCTTTAAACCGTTAATAATGACATTTGAGGATTTGTTGTACAACTTTTTTTGTGGAATCCCTGATGAGGCCCAGCCTCACCCAGGCTTTGCCTCCAGCGGCCCCCAGGTAAATTGAGTTTGAGACCCCTGATGTAGGGTCTGAGGTTTGGTGGGATATTCCCTCTGTGTTCTGGCCATCCATTTCTTAGCACTTTGATGTGGCCATTTTGTTCAGGACCTTGAACACCACCACCAGCTATTCATTTGGCCGTGTGTCACGCTGGGCTCTCAGGGCCTGCGCCAGCAAAGCAACCCCCTGGAGGAAAGTCTCGTTAAAGAGCTGGCTCTGCTGTGCCAGCTGGCGCCGTTCCTCCTGCCTCTCTTCCTGGCCGATGCGGAGCTCCTCCTGGCGGACGCGGAGCTCCTCCTGGCGGATAAGGAGCTCCTCCTGGCGGATAAGGAGCTCCTCCTGGCGGACGCGGAGCTCCTCCTGGCGGACACGCTTCCGCTGCTCCAATTGCTGGAGCTCCCAAAAGCTCCCGGCTCAGGTGTGCCTCCCGCTCATCCGAGGCCTGCATCCCTCTCAGGAGGGTTCGGGTCCACCTCTCTGTAAAGTTGACAGTTTTAAGCGAGGCCGCTTTTTATTCCAAATAAATTGCGAAACACAAGAATGAATTTTCTTCCAGTAATTGACAGGAGGTGCAAAAGGAATCATAGAGCACACAAAATTAATTCTAGGTAAGATGTTCATTTTTACAATAGAAATACGGGCTTGAAGAGCGTTAGGGAGGCTGGTCCATCTGTCCAGGTCTGATTCAACTGCTTTCCAAATTCCTAAGTAGTTGTGAGAAACAATGTGGTTCAGGGTCGGGAAAATATGAACTCCAAGGTATTTAAATTGTTGTACAACTGGAATATTAGATGGAATTTGCAGTGCTTTAGCTTTAGGTCGACTTATTCCAATTAATTTTGAAACTAGATAGGTCTCCAAACTCACTACAGACATTGAGCAGAATATTAAGGGATCGGACCGGGTTCTCCATAAATACAAGCACATCATCAGCATATAAAGCCAGATGATGAGAGGTATGACCAACTGAGATGGGCTGCATGGTAGCAGATTGGCAGATCATCTGTACTCTGGGTTATCGTAAGGCTCGAAAGGCTCGAAAGGCTCGAAAGGCTCGAAAGGCTCGAAAGGCTCGGGGAGCAACCTTGCCAGGAGGACCTGGAGCCAGGAAACAATGCGGATGACAATTGTCCTGTGAGAACTAGGGCAGAAGGTTTAGAATACAGAACCTTCACCATATGTATAAAATTCCCACCGAAACCCATTTTTTGTAACACAGCCCACAAAAACGGCCACTCAAGCCTATCAAAGGCCTTCACAGCGTCTGAGGAAAGAACTGCACATGGTGTGTTCTTACCCGTTGCGTCGTCTATTACATGTCGGAGGCCTCTAACATTATCAGCATCCATCCTGCCCTTAATAATCCTTGTCTGGCCGCAGTGGACTAACTCAGGCATGTGTTCTTAGATGCAACCGGCAAGCACTTTTGCATAAATCTTAAGGTCAGCATTCAGCAAACTGAGAGGTCGATAGCTGGCGCAGTCATCTGGGTCCTTATTTTCCTCCAACAATAAAGAGATAAGTGCAAGGTTAAGATCTCTTGAAAAACCTCCTTTGTCTATTGATGTTCTCATCATATCTAACATTAATGGGCCAAGTTTGTCCCCAAAAGTTACATCTAACTCAGGAGGTATCCCATCAAAGCCCGGAGATTTAGTCCTTTGTATAGCGGCTGCTGCATCCTTCAATACTTGCAAGGAAATTGGAGCATTCAGATTTGCAGCATCGCCTTCTGTGAGCTTCGGGAGGTCCGTCTGATCAAGGAAGTTAGCGTACCTATCACCATCCGCTAGAATCTCTGACTGATATAGTTTAGCATAAAAGGTTCTGAAAGTTTCATTTATTTTTTTAGGATCAGTTGTGATATTACCCGTACACGACCTAATACATGGAATATCTGCAAGCGACTCCTTGGTTCTGATTCTAGAAGCTAAAAGAAGACTGGGCCTTGAGCCATGGAAATAACACTTTTGTCTCGTCCTATGTATCAAGAACTCTGATTGTTGTTTGAGAAAATTATTTATTCCCTTCTTAACAATATCATGCTGTGTTTCTACCTGTTTGGAATCATTTGTTCGCGATATCAAATCCAGTCTAGTAAAGTCTGCTTCTAAGTTTTGTAATGTAGCGGCTCTGGCCTTGCGCATGTTTGAAGAAAAAAGTGTGTCGTTACTCCTGATGAGTCCCTCAACAGCATTCCAGAGAATTAAGGGATCTTCTACTGAGCCCACATTAATATCTAAAAAGATCCTGCGACTGAGCGTTAAACTGTGTTTTATAAGCCTCATTCTCCAACAAGAAGGAATTGAAGTGCCATCGAGCTGCTTTTTTAGATAGACCACCACTTCACACATTACCAAAGACCCCTGTATGATCCGAAAGCGCCATAGGTAGAAGAGTATCATTAGAAATGTTCTGAAACAGCTAATGTGATGGGGAAAAAAATCTGTCCTTGAAGAAGTTTTATGCCTGGCCGAGAAGAAGCTGTAATCTGTTAAAGTTCGGGTTAAAAGCCCACCAGATATCATCCATCCATCCATTTTCTCACGCTTATCTGTTTCCAGGTCACAGGGGTATCAGTCTGGGCACCGTCACCCAGATTCACACATTAAGAACCTTTCCTGCCGGTGGTGAGCCCTACAGGAAGGTGGCGCCCGGCGTGGGACATGAACCCACTACCTTGAGATTGCAAGTCTCATGCTCTACCACCTGAGCTGGCCGGGGTCAGCCGCCCAGATATCCATCAATGCTAAACTCTTGACCCCGGCCTGTAAAGCTGCTGTCGCCGTCTCCTGGTCCTTATTAGCAGTCGCACTCGATCTTTCAGAGGCCTTGCCAGACAGCATTCATGTCAGCACCGACAATAAATGAATATTCAGTCAGTTGTAGCATTTCCTGGGTGAGGGTACTATAATTATATTCCTTATCAAATGTGTTGGGGGCGTCGGCTATTTTAGAAAATTCCGGGGTTGCAGTTTTGTGGACGAGTCGTCCGTGAATCGTAAAGGGGGTTGCCCCGGCAACACTGGATGGGCTTGGTCAGAGGAAGAGATAAGCTTGAAACTGTTTTCGTTTAATTATCAAATAATGATCTGTGATCATTTGGAGTTCTTTACTACAATAATGAGAACGTGAAAACTACAGCCGACAAAGCCCTGCTTTAAAAAAAAACTGAGTAAACTTTAAAATTAATTTGTGAAAATAGTGTCATAAAAGTCTGGAAATTGTGTGGTTAATTTGTTTAGTGCTAATGAAAGTAGTGGTAAACCTACTGGATTCTTAAACTGAGATAAAATAAAATGTTAAAATTAAGAATTGGATGATGTAAATACAGTAAAAAGGAATTTTTTTTGTTTTCTTTTGTTTGTGAATTTCAATGATGGTGTGTGAGATCACTTTGCAGCTCTATGTTAAGCTGCAGAGGGGATAAAGATGCTGAATATTAACTGTTATGGTACGCATTCTAATGAGAGACTGAGTAGTTCACCGATCACATTGTTAATGGAGTGGTGAAAGATGTTACTCATGTTTGTTTTCTTTGAGTTTGGTTTGTTTTACACAATTGTGAATAAACCTAAACTGAGTGCAATAAAATCTAAATACTTTACAGAGGCCTGACATTTGTGCTTGTAACATCTTTTGTGATATTTATATTTTCTGAGACACTGAATGAGGTTTTTTATCTGTAAGCCATAATCATCAAAATTACAAGAAATAAGGGCTTGAAATATTTCACGTGTGTAATCAGTTTCACTTTCTGGGAATGGTCTGGCTTTAGACACAGTAACGGTGTTGCTTTCAGCCTGGTTGATGTTTTAATTCTTCATATTCTCACCCGTCACTGAACTCGCACACTCTGGAGAACTAGTGAGTAGATAACCTGCTTTGTAGTGGTTATCAGGATCGTGCATGTCTGGATAAGCTAAACCAGGAAACAGATCCTGATGTCCATCACAGGTTGTAGTACAGGCCAGTGGGTACCTCAGAATGTACCGCAATTCAATTAAGGAAACTGATGGTTTTTAGGTCATTTTCTAAATTTGCAGTCAAGTTTCTAATTGGTTGAGGGGGAAAGGAAAGCAAGTTACAGTGTAGTAACTGAAACTAATCGAACACTAGTTGAAAGTGAGGGACAGTATTATCGAAGTCACATTGCCACCTACTGGTGAAACCCAGAGCAGCATCACAAACCCCTGGAAACCCAGGTGATCCATGACAGAACAGTGGTTCCGTCCAGTCCATACCCGTTTTTTTTTTTGTTTTTTTTAAACAAACTGCACCCAGGTCAGCATGGAAGGATGTGCTGTACCCAGAAGAACCAGGACAAACCTCAGACCTGAATGAAGCCACATTCTTTCATCTTGAGAAAGTTTCAGTTACTCAGAAACGAACCCGGTCCGTTCAGATGTAGATCAATGAAGCAGAACCTTTTTATAAACATTTATTTCTCTTTATTGGCCAGAGAACACCAGTTTAGACAAGGACTCCGAATTGTTTCAGGACGTCTGTATATTTGGAGATCTTGCCCTCCACGTTCTTCTCCGCCTGCTTGGTCAGCTTGATCAGAGTCTTTTTCTTGGAGTAGCGGAGCTTGGACTTCTCCTTCCTCTTCTCCTCCAGAGTGGCCGTGATAGCTTGATACTTCCAGCCGACCTCATGAGCCAGACGGCCGAGGTGAGCAAACTGAGGAAGACAAAGCTCCATTAGAAGAATTCACATACTTAACCGTATAGGTGCTGCTCTGTAGGGTGTCACTCACTTTGCGAGAAGGCTTCAGGCGCACAATTTTAAGAGCAGCAGGGACAACCATGCGCTTCCTCTGTGAATGAAAATCAGAACTTTAACACAGGAAATGAAGAGAAGAGTTTATTTCTAGAGGAGAACATGTCTCAGGCATTGGTTCTTTTCAGTCGGTATTCAAACAAGGTGGATAAATGCTCATCACAGACAGCGGAAGCATGAGGACACACAGTCGGAGCATGTACCTTGTCATATGGTGGGGGGATACCGTCAAACACCTTCAGCCTCTCCAGAGCGGCCTGGCCCCTCTTGGTTTTGTGGGGCAGCATGCCTGGTGGAGACATTTGAGGTTACCACTTCTGTCAGAACTAAAAGAAATCATTAGCGTGTTGCTTTGCTTGACTCAGCACTCAGATCCGTAATTTTGGTGGCATCAACTTGTTTCAGCTTCGGGATAATTGCTCATCACTGTCAAGCAAAGACCACCTTTAACTCTGCACAATCCACAACCAGAAGGAGCTCCTCTTTTTTTTTTTGTATTTTGTGACTTGTGCGTTTCATGAGGAAGTTACAGTATCAAAGTGAACTCAGAGTTGCTGTCCACAGGTTTAATTTACATTAAATAGCCGGTTCTTCTGGAGCAGTGGCATCAGTACAGAGTAAGGTGGTCAGGAATCTGAGCACATTCTCACTTCATTCTCACCTCTTACTGTCCTCCAGAAGATCCTGCTAGGAGCTCTGAAGTGGTACGGGCCACGAGAGGGGTTGGTGTTCATCCTCTTACGCAGAAAAGCCAGGTACTTCACTGTGGAGGGACAGGAGAGGACATGGGTACAAAGCTGAGGAATCCAGACACCGGCCGCTGTCACTTCAATGAATGATGCTGTCTCAGATGGGAGTGCATGTAAGATCATCTCATGGTCATTGAAACTCAAAATATTGGGGTTAAAACATCACCGACAACGAGCGTTACAGTAAGACAGGCTGGAGGGAGGAGGACTTACGCTTGTTACGGTAGAAGTTTCCAGAGATGTTGATGCCCTCACATCTCACTACCACAACCTTGTGCCCTGAGGAAGGATAAAATAAATTTAGTTTTCAGAACCGTTATCACAGGAGGACAGATTCATCTAGTGAGAGATTAATTAGCCTCCGGTCTCAGATGGTAGTGCATGTGAGTCTTCTCAGCGTTTACACTCGAACAAGGTGGATAAGTGCATCATCACCGACCAGAGGCAAAGGTAGTACTGCGTCACAACTGGACTCAGTCTTTCAAAGAGACTCAAAGCTCTAGTTCTCTCTCGAGGCTCTTTAATCCAGACAGATTAATTATAGAAGAATCGCTCCCTGCACTGGACTCTGAAATCTAAATATCCTTCTGAAGATCCGAACCAAGACCCCGGAAAACCAAACTGGGTTTTAAATACCCAGAGACTTTCCACAAAACTCAAATCTACATAACTAGACTTGAAACAGAACTCTGGATTAATTTAACTATATCGAAAATAAGACTTTGAAAGTTCTCACGGTTCAAACTTACCCAGAAGAACCTGCTTCGCCACGATGGCG
Source organism: Lipophrys pholis (assembly GCF_963383615.2). Classification (NCBI taxonomy): domain Eukaryota; kingdom Metazoa; phylum Chordata; class Actinopteri; order Blenniiformes; family Blenniidae; genus Lipophrys; species Lipophrys pholis. The sequence continues at coordinate 25,014,408 of NC_137633.1, forward strand.
GCCAGCCGACCGAGGAGATGGCCCCGGCCATCCAGGAGCAGAACCTGAGCACAGCAGAGATACATTATAGGCACGGGTGTAATACCACACCCGGAAAATACACCAGCTAAAAGGTCCTGTACTGTAGTAGGTTCGGATGTTTCAATCTGTGGTAATTTCAGATTAAAAACTGAAGCACATGGGTTAACGCGAATGTTAGCTTAGCATTAATCTTAAAGAACGATACGAGTTTAGATGTAAATTGTGATCACGCAACGAATGTTGTTGAGGAAATGTAAATTACATTACGTTTACATTCTTAGTCCAGAATATTGAACATTAATCCAGACGCTTCCGTCTGACCGGCTAACAATGCTAACCCCGGAGCCATGAGGAGGCAGGCTCGCCCGCCGCAGTGCTTATAATCTGTCGTTTCAGAAAACACACAGCCAAACTACTACCATCTCACCCGTGCCACTCGGTTCCCCCATCTCTGCAGTCCCAAAAAACGCAATGTAACTCTGTGAAATGATCACAAAGACGAAGAAAGAGCGCGCAGCCGGAGCTCACCTTGTTGAAGCGGTCCGCCATGATGAGCGAAAAGAGCGAGCCACGGGGCTTCCCGAAGTAAAAGGCAGGGGCGGGCGGAAGTGAGGACATGTAGAGCTTCCTGTGTGTGTGTGTGTGTGTGTGTGTGTGTGTGTGTGTGTGTGTGTGTGTGTGTGTGTGTGTGTGTGTGTGTGTGTGTGTGTGTGTGTGTGTGTGTGTGTGTGTGTGTGTGTGTGTGTGTGTTTTACACACTAGCTTGAAAACGAAACTTTATTAACATTTATTCTGAGTCTAAATGTCATTGAAATCTGTGACAGAAACTATTATACTTTAAAATATGGACACCAATATTATTTCTAAATGCCATATTATCTTTCAAGGAGTATTTTTGAGAGTTGTTCAAGGAGATAAATGTGACATTTGATGTATAGAAAGGTAGTTTATATGTGCAGAAAAACTGCTCAAACTGCCAGAAACAGCTAGAGAAAGGTGACATTGCTTAAAGATTGTCAAGTGGCCAGAACAGTAGAATAGTAAACACATACAGTGTGTTTATAAACCCCATTACAACAGTCTTGCCTTTTTTTCAGATTGAGAGAGGCCCTCGGTGATGATTATTGTACTTTTGAACAGATTATCAACACAGTTGTAAGCAAATACAAGAAGATGCTTAATTACTCCGTTTTAGGAAATGAATGTGTTTTAGGGTTGGTTTAATTGAAATGACAATTAGTCTGAGTTTAGTGAAAACTAAAGCCAACCTCAGGTAGATTTTCACCAATGCATCAATCCACCTATAGTATAATGTTGTAAAACCTCAACAAGGACTCTACTTGCTACCAGAAGACTTCCTTGATATATTGTTTGTTTGTTTGATTGTTTGTTGGCAGTAAATGAAGAGCTAAGGACACCTTAAAAGTTCATTAAAATGCAAACTAAACCAATTCTGCACAATGGTCAAAACACTTATACTTCCTTCCGGTAGCGTAATCGGAAAGGATATTCTTAGGCCTATGTAGCCTTCCCAGCCAGATAATAGTAACACCGATCCCTCTGGTGGCCTAATGAATTAGGTAAAAATACAAATTTAATTGACTAAAACCATCCTCTTTCCCGTTCTCGTCAGCCTCTACACCCTGGACTTCAGCTGCACCGACACTTGCCGTCTCCGGAGGTTCTCTAGTGACTCTGCAGTAGTTGATGTATCAGCAGGATGATGACACTGAGTACAGGACGACTTTGGACAACCGCGGCTGGATCTCAACTTGTATTGATAGTACAACATAGTACGGTGGCTGTATTTCTGTTTTTTTGTCATTTAACATTTCTTATTGTTTTTCTCTCAGCTGCAAACTGATTTAAATAATTAATATTCCCTTTGTTGTTTTTCCTCCTTCTTTCTCTGTTGTTTTAAATGTGCAACGTGAGACAATGGAATGATGTACAATCTTATGTTCTTTTGTTTATTTGTGAAATCCAAAAAACTATTTAACTCTGTTTAAGAAAAAAAAGACATTAAATTAGAAGACCACTGAAGCTCTTTTCAAGAAGGGCCAACACTGTTTCTATTTTTTGAGGCAGCTGATGTCCAACATCTGTCACACGATGGTGAAGGTCTTCTCCAAGTCTGAAGGTCTTCCCCGAGTCTGAAGGTCTTCTCTGAGTCTGAAGGTCTTCTCTGAGTCTGAAGGTCTTCTCCAAGTCTGAAGGTCTTCCCCGAGTCTGAAGGTCTTCTCTGAGTCTGAAGGTCTTCTCTGAGTCTGAAGGTCTTCTCTGAGTCTGTGGTGGAGAGCTCCATCCTCTTTGCTGTTGCATGCTGGGACATCATGGTGAGGATGGAGACGCCAATAGGCTTAATAGTGGGGCATATTAAGTCAATATACCATAAGAATCTTTCACTTGGTGATGCAAGCACCAAATTTGGCACAAGTGTGCTTCAGAACCTACTCTTTCCAAAATGTACGTTATCCAGGCTGAAAAACAATATGGCGGCCATTTTTCAAGATGGCCGCCACATCAACCATGAAAAAACTGTTTTTGCCATAGCATGCCAAGAGAATTGGTGATACAAGCACCAAATTTGGCACAAATGTGCTTCAGAACCTGCTTTTTCAGAAATGTACACTTTCCAGGTTGAAAAACAAAATGGTGACCATTTTTTAAGATGGCCGCCATCTAAAATCTTTAAAAATCAGTTTCAGCATAACATTACTAGGGTTATGAATATTTGGATGATGTGAATGTTTAAAAGGATGTCTTCTGTCTAAAGTAACATTAGAGTAGCAATATAAAAAACCAATAGTCTGCTTTTTTCAAGATAGAGGCTATTGAGTTACTAAAAATGGGTGTTGTTTTATCAATTTCTACGACTGTCTAATTGCATATAGTGTGAAGTTGCTTGGTAATGTCAATCAACAGTGCCATATTTTTTAATACTGGGCCCAGATCCCCAGATCTTCAATATGGCTTATAATATTCTGCATTAGAGAGTGGTGTCAAAGCACAACCAGGGCACACTGGTGACATCACTGCTGTGAGACTCAGCATGGGGTTCAGTGTCGGCTTATAGTGTATTAGCTGTAGTTGTAGTTTACTAACTGTGGTGGTGGTATACTCACTGTAGTTTTTAGTACTTAAGTGTCCCAAATGCTATCTAATAAGCCCTGTATATAGCTGAACTAAGTATTTAGTTAGTTGTAAATTTAGTTAGATAGCCGCACCTGAATTGACAGGATGTGCCAGCGCGGGAAAGCCGAGCCAAGGGTAACGGGGCTTCAGTTACCCAGATGGTGTACAGATCGCACGGGACTTGAATGGCACTGGATGAACGATCGGGCCAGGTGTAGGGCTCTACATGCCTGAACCTTGTTGTATCCCATATTTCAATGTGCTTTTGATATTTAGTATGGTTAGGTGGTAAAATGATAGCCCCTCGGCCTTTAACCATATTACACAACATGTCTAAAAATAATCCATTGACTTGTGATGTCAAGACTGACTGGACAAAGTGCTGCCTATGTCAGACAACTACAAAAGAGGAGTTAAAGTCTCCCCCAACCCGTTATATGTGCAGTTCTGATGGCTATTCCATGATAGCCACAAATATACCACTCTTTCAAGAAATCAACCTGCTGCCTATCAAGTTAGACATTTCCAGATTGGATGAAGGAGACGGTATCAAGGACACACTGAGGCAAAACAATGCCAAATATCATCAAAACTGTCGCCAAATGTTCAGCAATAGCAAACTAGAGCGTGCTAGAAAAAGAGAAGCTGAAATTCAGGATGACCCTTGTGAAGGACACTCAAAGATTCGTAGGACTAGCATTGAAGTGCAAAAATGTTTCTTATGACATAAAACTGGAACCTGAATCCGAGCTACGTCAAGCCATGACTATGCAACTTAATGAGAGGCTCAATGAATGTGCTCATAATCTCAGTGATGGCAAACTTCTGGCTCTACTAAGTGGTGGAGATGTTGTTGCATTGGAACTAAGATATCACCGCTTCTGCTTAACAGCTCTATACAACAGAGAGAGGGCACATATTGCAGCTGAGAACAAAGAAAAACAGTCATCTCAAGAAAAGGATGCCTTTCCTTTAGTGTTCTCTGAGTTGCTATCTTATATCATTGAGAAAAGCAATAGCAGCAGTGAGCCAGTTGTGTTCCGGCTTGCAGAATTGGTTAGTCTTTTTACCAAGAGACTACAGCAATTTGTCACAGATGCACCGGATGTGAACTCAACCAGACTAAAAGAAAAACGTTTGGCAGAGATTCCTGGGCTAGAGGCCTACAAGAAAGGCAGAGATGTTCTTTTGGCTTTTAAAAAGGATGTTGGTCCTGTACTGTCAGAAGCCTCAAGTTTGTCTGATGCACTTGTTCTTGCAAAAGCTGCAAAGATATTGCACAGACACATGGTTGACCACAAGTTTGGGTTTGATGGCAATCTTTATGGGCATTCTATGGCGTAAACGCTTATTGATGGCTTATGTGGTGGCCATCTTGGAAAATGGCTACCATTTTGTTGTTTTACCTGGAAAGCATACTTTTCTGTAAGAGTAGGTTTTTGATGCATATTTTTACCTAATTTGGTGCTTCTACCACCAAGTCTTTTGGCATTCTATGGCCGAAACGGTTATTTCATGATTGTTGTGGCGGCCATCTTGGAAAATAGCAGCCATATTGTTTTTCAACCTGGATAGCGTACTTTTTGGAAAGAGTAGGTCTTGAACCACATTTGTGCCAAATTTGGTGCTTGCATCACCAAGTGAAAGATTGTTTCAGCTATCTGCCCCACTATAACAAACCCATCAGAAGGCGTGGTGACGTGGTGGAGGTGAGGTCAAAAACTCACGAGGAAAAACTGTTCTGACTCCAGAAGGTTCTCAATCACATCATATTGTTGGCCCAAGCTGCCGAACAGGACAAGGGCCAGAACAAGAAAAATAAAATCTTCTCAGTAGTATATTAACAGAGGACAAGTTCAAACATTTAGTTAGTGGTTTAAATTACTACTTGAAGCAGCTACTGAATTCTTATTGTTTTTAATGATTTAAAAGCCTCCATCAATATCCAACAATATAAAGATGGAAAATCAAATCAAAGTGAGGTGCAATTATAGCATAAATGCATTTGCCTTTTTATTTTGAATTATGGTTTTATATTTCATTTTTAGCTGCTTCCAAGTTGCCTTTCTCCTGTTGGATTGCACCGAAATGAAATTCAGATTTTATGCCTGTTTATTATTTCTACCTGTATGCTGCGATCTAAAGTTTCATTTTAATTCACCGGAGTGGATCTTTCAAACTCGTGCATTGATTCATGCAGCAGTTTTCTCCCAGTTCCTCTCTCTCTCCTGTGCTGCTGCAGCGCCGGGACTTTTACGACAAAACAACCCGGTTTTCCGTCTGTTGCCGTAGTGATCCGTGGTGTCAGGGCTCCATCGATGATGGCTTTTTATTGTGGTTGTGCACAAGCTTAACTCGAGGTTCACATACGACTTGATTGAACTAATTCTGACCAGCTGTTCTGGAACCGGAAACTCTGAATTTCCCATCTCAGACTAAATCAAGTCAGAATTCATGGATAGACTCGGAGTTTGTTGAACCTCCTACCTGGAATACCCCCCCTGGACAACCATGCAAAGGTTGTACTGTGGCTTTGTCTCTTCTTGCAAGAATCTTGTAATTAAAGTGTCTTAAACTTTTTAAATTGCTCTCAGTGTGATCCCTGTGTATTCTGTCTCCCTGAGGGTTTTTTTTTAATCGGGAATTCTCCTGACAGAAAAGTAATCAACATCTCCTTGTTCAATGTGCCTCAATGGTTTACAGGCGACCGGCAAATCGGATCCAGTTACCACAAAATAACTGTAAATAACTGGATTTGATAATTTCATGTACTGGGTCTCCATTATTGTTCCTTACAGGACTATTATGGTCATGTCTTTGAATAAAAAAAATAAAAAAAAACATTTTATTCATCCCTTTTAATTAGAATTTTACAAATAAAGTCATAACTAAAACTTTTTTCAAAGTAAAAATCCTAAAGTTGTTCTCAGGTATGCAACATTGGAAAACACCAACCTGTGAGAAGTTGCAATCAGAGAATGATGATTGATTTTTTTTATTAATAAATCATTCTGTTCATCTGTTCGACACACCACTGAGAACTACCACAGTCAGAATTTATTGATGCAGCACATAAAAGCTGGTCTTACCCCGCGAAGCGTCAACTATATTTATCTTTTTGAACCTGTGCCTGCAGCATTTAGACACACTGTTGGAATGTGAAAGTGGGAAAAGAAGCCTAAAGAAACCTGCAGGACCTTTTCACAAATGGTTTTTAATAAATTTAAACATCACATAACAACCACCACTCACACACCCATGACTGGCCGGGGACACAGTTGCATGCAGCAATTGGAGAATTTCTCAAAGGCATCAGGGAACTCTTCAGTGCAGATCAGACTCAGTCGTCATGCTTCAGCTTCCTGATCTTCCCCTTGTGACGATCAATCTCTCGCTGGAGACGTTCAATCTCCTTCTTGTGGTGGTCGATTTCCTCCTGGTGGTGCTGCTTCAGCGCGGCCAGCTGCTCCTGCTCCTTACGCCTGGCCGACACAGACACAGAGAGCCAAATGAAGGAACCTTCGACCGTACTGAAGGTAAACTTGGGTTTCTGAGGAGGAAAGTCTCCATACTTGAAGTACATCTCCTCCTCAGCAGCTTGCTTCTTGCCCATGGCTCCTCCGGCCTCTCGGATGGAGCCTCCACCGCCGCCACCTTTACCTGCACCCTTACCCAGCTCGCCCAGCTGGGACACAAAAAAACATGCGTAGGAAAGACAATCAGACAGGAGCACAGTTCAGATCCATTGAGGCTCTGCTGGGTTTACATTTGGTTGACATTGAAGAACAGGTGACCATCTCTGAGAAGGGTCATTATTAGGCATTAGACAGTTCAGCTCAGTCCAGCAGCTCCGCTGAAGGTCAACGTCCAAACCTTTCCAGGGGACAAAAAGGCCTCATTGTTTGTTTACTCGGTTCTGTTGGAGGTGTTTTGGAAGAGTCCAGAAAGTGTTTGTGTACAGACAATAACACCTGAGAGGAATGGAGGGTCAACCCAGGATAAACGTCACGTGAGTAACCATGACAGAGTGACTCTGCGCTGTTTCTGGCTGAGGAACGGCCCCAGAGTCAGGATTTATCTGGAGGCTTGTTTATTACCTGGTCCGACGACATTCTGAGCTGTGACGTGATGACAGTCCGGATGTTGGGCCGCAGAAACCTCGACATGGTCGATGCTTAAACCGTCAGCTTCGCTATGCTGGAGTTTGTCCTTGTCCACCAAAATATACCAACTGACCGTACCTCCGTGGGGACAGGGGACCGACCGTACCACTGTGGAGACAGGGAGGGGGCGGACCGTACCACTGTGTGGACCGGGGTGGGGAGGACAGTACCATTGTGTGGACCGGGGAGGCGGACCGTACCACTATGGGGACTGAGCAGCATACCATGGTGGGGACGGGGCATCAATTGAGCATCATTTTGTTGTTTAACCAAAACATAAAATCCAAACAATACACAAATGAGTCATCGTAAACATGTATAAGCAGACGTTATTATGTAGGCTGAGGTCTCGGCATCTCCGCCATCTTGGATGAGGATCGTCCTCTCCTCCAGTACGTTCAGTGGACGAGCCTTTAAACTGTCCAAATAGTCAGAACTCACTGAATTTACAACGATTTCACAACGCTTCAGTCTGTTACAAACCCCAGGCAGGCAGTTATGATCCAGGACGACCGCAAATGAAGGAGTCAGACTGAAATAAATGCGCTGAAGATATTTTAATCGTCGTTGCAAACATAGTTTACGGTCCTGTTTGAACAAGTCGGACTTCCTCTTCCTTCAGTCAGGCAACAAACGGTCCCAAATGAGGAGAAGACACTAAGAAACACCGAATCAACTCACTTAATAACTCTTTAATCACCAAAATTACACATATACTGGCGTCATTGGACCCTTGGTGGCAAGCGAGTGCTTTAGAAATATTTAAATAAGATTCCTCCAACACACTTAGGAAAATAAAGATCCAGGCAAATTTCAAATGAAACTCTGTGCACTGCTCTGGTCACAATGTGTTCACTATCAGAACTAAAACTGGTGTGGAGGGACTCGCATGCCATCACTATGACAAAACATCAAGTTCCTCTTAAGTTGGAGCTGAAGACTCAGATTAACAAATACTAATGATGCTGAAGAGCAACAAATCGGACCTGTGTGTCTTAAAAAAAACAAACAAGTTCCCAGAATGTAATCCAGTTATTCTCCACAGATAAACTGACATGACGTGTTGTATTTTTAGTACGGATTAGCAATATTTCAATGTGGCTGCATCCTTTGAAAAGTCTGTTTTTTGATGTTTTACCTCATCAATTATAAAGAAAAAACCCAATATTAGAATCAAATTAAAAAATATATATATATATACATACATACATTTTTTGTTTTGTTTTTATAGATCTGACAAGTTTTCTTCTAAACACACATTGTCCAGATGATTTGCTCACAGCAGGTGTCCAACGGGAGTCTGTAGAGAAAAAGACTTCAATAAAGACACGCTTACAATATTCAGGCTGATATGTTTTGGTTTGGTTAAAAAAAAAAAACTCTCAAAAGGGGAAAACTTCAAAAAGTATGGCAAGATAAGAATAGCTGAAGTAAGAGAAAAGTAGGAACAGTACAGAGGGTGCTGCAGAGGGCCAGTGGCGGTCTACAGACGCCCTCGACGGAAGGAGAAGGAGGCGCACCTCGCTGCTCCTCCTCCTTCAGCGGGCAGCAGCGGTCCGCGGAGGCCCTCGAGAGGAGGCGCCCCTCGTTGCTCCTCCATCCAGCCGTGTCAGTCCTGCTTGATGTTGCCCAGCGCCACCAGGCGCTCCAGGAGAGGAGGGTGGGAGTAATGCCACATGGAGAACAACCAGTCCGCCACGGGGAAGCCCAGGTTGTCCTTGTTGAGCTTGATGAGGGCGGAGTAGAGTTCGGAGGCTTTGCCCATACCTCGAGCAAACGCATCCGCCTGAAACTCGAACCTGCGACTCAGGACGGTCAGACAGAAGGACAAAAGCTGCAAAAAAAAAAAAAAAAGCGGGAAAACAGGCTTTAATGACTTGAAACCGAGGATCGGCGTGTGTGTGTGTGTGTGTGTGTGTGTGTGTGTGTGTGTGTGTGTGTGGACTCTGGTTCACCTCGTTGTAAGGAGAAAAGATGAACTGGAAGATGATCATCAAGCCTATTAAAGTGGGCTGACTGTCAGCGAAGCCAAACGCGACAAACAGCTCCGTGCGTCCGATCAGCGCCGCAAACAGGGAGAAGCACAGGAAGGAGTTCATCTGCAGAAAGAGAGCACTTGTTCAAAGCGGAGCCGTGCAAGGTGGCACCATGTCATCATTATTCTCACAACGAATTCAAACAGACTGTCGTTGCCCTTTGGGCTCCGGAGGCTCACACAGACAGGGGGCTGGGCTTCGTGCCGCTTCTCAACCAATCAGAGAGCATTTGGAGCTCAGCCGAGTAACGACACGCCGTCTGACAACGGTTCCAGACCCGAGAAAGTTGAGCGGGGGTTCTCAAAGTTTTATTAGCCGAGGACCAATATAGAAACACCAAAATTAGACTGAGGGCCGCCGGGAAAAAAAAAAGAGACAAAATAAATCCCATCTGTAATCATTTTAATGACCAGGTTCCATCTATACCATTTACATTTATTGGCCTGCATTCAATAAAGTGCAATATATACATTTTAAATAATAAATGAGGCGAAACCTGGCAAAACCTTGAGAAACACTGTAACGCACACAAAATCCAAAATGGGGTTTTCAGCACTCTACGGTCAAATCTAGGATAGAACAGTCCTGTGTGCAGTCCTTTTCAGAAAACATGCAAAAACCTATTCAGAACAAAAGGTCAGTCTCGGGGCCTGTCCACACGAGGACGCCGTTTCACGAAGACGCACCAGTTTGGTCCGATCAGCCACACGACGCGGCGCTTTGGGAGCCTGAACACGGGTTTTTGTTTAACACCGGTCCCAGAGGGCAGAAATCCTAAAACGCCAACTCGGCTTTGAGTGTGGACAATGAAGACGGTGTCCCCATTAATCTCTGAATCACTAAAAAAAAAAGTCTAAACTGCCTGAACAGGTGGACTGTTATAAGTATCTAAGGACACAGACAGACACCTACCCGTCCTTCCAGACACACGCCAACACCATTTACAGTAAAGCACTCCAGCGTCTCCATCTTCCCAGGAAACTGAGGCACTTCAGCGTCAGTAAAAAGATTCTAACAATGGTTTACCGCTCACTCATAGAATCCATTCTCACCTTTAATATCACATCTTGGTGAAACTTCCTCACCAGCAAACAGAAAATAAAACGATCCCGCGTCAGCGACCAAGCCAGCAAAATAACTGGCTCAACACAAACTCCACTGTCCCACCTGTGTGAGGAACCCTCCACCACCTCCACCTCCTCCATCACTCATTCACCCTCCTCCCATCAGGCAGAAGATACAAAGTCCCACTGGCCAGAAAAACTATTTACAATCTGCATTCCATCTGCAGTCACCGCCCTCAGCAGCAGAGGAAACATAACTCCAAGAACTTAAGAATCTTGCAGCCGGTCCTTTCACCTTCTTCGCCCTTATTTTAAGTAATAATGTTGTAATATCGTCCTTTATGAGTATTGTTGTTCTTAATGCCTTTATGTGTGTGAGTGTTACGCAGTTTTGAGCCCTGTCAAAAACTCATTTCTTTCTTCTTTTTTTTTTCTTCCCCTTGTCCTGTTCGGCAGCTTGGACAAACAATATGATGTGATTGAGAGCCTTCGGAGTCAGAACAGTTTTTACTCTTGAACAGGAAGAGACCTGGAGTCTCCTCCTGTTGCTGCTTTTATTAGAAGTTGGCATGGCTGCTGTACACGACCGGGGGGAACGCTCAAAGAGAGAGAGAAGAGAAGAGAAGAGAGAGAAGAGAAGTTGAGGGGGAGGGGGGAGGGAGGAAGGGGATAACATACAATATCCTTGTTGTGCTACATATATTATTTGCAGTTATCACACTGATCCAAATACTTTACAACTGTTATTAGATTAAACCAGCCTGAAAAACTAATTTCTGACACCCTTGGGTCGGACAATAAATTCTATCTAAATAAAATTAATGGAACATTGTCTTGTGTTGGAAGCTCAGAACTCTGACCAACAGAACGATCTGTAAACAGGACAATGGGTTTAAGAGGCTACTGAAGGAATATTAGTGACCTGCTGTACATGTGACGGCTGGGCGTCCAGAACATGGACAGAACTGCCGTCTCAAAGCACGTCATTTGTTTAAATGTTAGTAAAACTAATAATATTCACGCGCCTATTTTTTGGGGGGGGATAAAAACGAGCAAAGCTTTTGGATGGTGCTTTTCCAGAGAGTGATCCAGAGAGTGATCCAGAGAGTGATCCACGTGGTCACGGTTTCATAAGAGTTGAACATTGTAGAAGCGGCTCCAGATGGAAGGCGAGACCTCACCTGGCTGATGAGGATATTCTTCACGGTGTGACCGAGCTTCCAGTGACCCAGTTCATGACCCAGCACGGCGAGGATCTCCGGGTTGTTGCATCCTTGTTTCTTGTTCTGTGAAAGTTCATCAAAACATCCCAGGTGAACAATGTTCTCATGTGAAGTAAATATAAACCCAAAACCCTGTCAATTCAATTGAAGCAAGCGTTGCCCTGAAGCCACCACCCCGAGGAGAACTGTCCACACGGGAAGCCGAGGTGCTCCTGCTGACCTTGGGCTTGACTCTGGCCTCGCTGGACATCTCCTCACTCTCGGCCGGCTCGGCCGGCGGCTCTCCGGACTTGTTGAGCGGAGAGTAATCCTCCAGCAGAGTGTCGAACAGCACGATGCGTTTGTTCTTGAAGAAGCCGTAGAAGTAGGCATTGCTGTGTCAGGAACGCTTGGAACCTGAAAAGGATTCAATATAGAGCAACGTCACGCGCCCTTAAACTGTATTTCATTCCTACATTTATCTCAGTAAAACTTTTAAATACTTCTCAGGAGGTGTCAAAAGTCATTTCAGTTCACACGAAAAGATTATTAACCAATTACCAAAAACTGCAAAGCTTAACTTGTTTAAGTAGAAAAAAGTTTGACTACATTATTGAAACGCAACAAAACCAGTGAAGTAAGTAAGATTTACACAACATGAACGTTCTCCTATTGTTTGAAACTTCAGCCAGTCCACCGCCTTTACCCCTTTATCCTGCTCAGGGCAGCGGGGCGCCAGACCCGGCTAATTATGGGTGAGGACGGTACACCCGGACAGGTCTCTTTGAAACTTAAACATGAAACCCTGAGCGTAATTTCTCAAAAAGAAGTAAATGTGACCTGCAGCAGTCTGTCAAAGTCAAAAAAAACTTTATTGATCCCTCGGGGCAATTTAAAAGCACCACATTGAGAAGTTCATGTTGAAAGCATTGAAAACCCATAAGACCTTATAAAAACAGTAAAAAAGCATTAAGACTGGGGATGCACCGATACCACTTTTTTCCTAAACGAGTAGTGTATGGGTACTTGCATTTGAGTACTCACAGATACCAATACCGAGTACTAAGTAGGCCAATACACACATTTATGTTTTTCCACAGATGTTGTTTGAACAACGATCCGTCTTTTATGGCACTGCCACATATACTGTGAGAAAACCTTTGTTATCAGAGTGTGTGTGTGTGTGTGTGTGTGTGTGTGTGTGTGTGTGTGTGTGTGTGTGTGTGTGTGTGTGTGTGTGTGGCCTCTTTAAGAGACGCACTGCGCTTAACCACTGCGCCTGAGGGAGCGAGCGTGTACATGCTGAGCCGATCTAGCAAGAAGCTGTACATGAAAGTAAGCGGCCAATAAATACAACAAGTATTCATCTCAGAAACTGAGTTCCACGTCCTGCTTTCCACCGGGTGTGAGGCGAGGGAGTTCACCCCGACGCCGAGGACAGCTTCGGGCCCCGCACCACCGCCACTTCAAAGGTCAATTTTCCAAAAATATGGCTGACAAAATAGTGCTGTGCTCCTCACTGGCCGCCTGTGCCTTGCAGCGAAGCGCCGTAAACTGCGCGCTGCCGTGAAGCGGTATCGGGTGTCGCGGTATCGGTGGCAGTTTTATGAGTACGAGTACTCGTGTCTGGTATCAAACCGATACCCGATACTGGTATCAGTATCTGTGCATCCCTGATTAAGACTAATGTTGGTGAAAACATGAGGACACAGGATATCTGCAAACTTTCACGCGCTCACCCTAACATCATGGCTACGCTAAGAAGCTCGCCCTAGGGGAGCCAGAGTAGACCCTGTGGGGGCCGGAGGAGACCCTGTGGGGGCCGGAGGAGACCCTAGGGGAGCCGGAGGAGACCTTAGGGGGGCCAGAGTGGAGGAGTAAATCTTACCTTCGACGACATAAACCTTCGTGAGGGGAAAGCTTATGCTCTTTGCCATTGCCTCGATGTCCGTCTTCAACTCGCCTTCAGGCAGCGGCGTGAACTTGTCAAATAGAGGAGCAATGTAATCCGCATAAATGGTGACGAGAACCTGAGAGAACCAGAACACACGCCGGGATCATAATGAGCGGCTGCTCCTGAAGTTCCTTCACCATCGCCAAACAGCACAAAACACGTTTCTCCACACAGCCGAGGGGCTGAATGAGCACAGCACCAACCAGAGACACAGCCAGGGTGAAGAGCCAAGCATAGATGAAGAAGTAGTCTCCACCAATCTTTATGATGTAGAGCAGCAGCGAGGTGACCGGCAGCAGGATACACTGAGTTACAACAAACTTCTTCACAGCATCTTTCAGGAAGAATCCCAGCGTCTGAGAGGATGACCAGCAAATACATTCAAACAAAACAAAGAACAGAGCGACTCTGGAGATGTAGAGTGTAATGATGCTGGCCGCAGTGAGGCGAGCCCGTCGGTCCGAGTACCTGCTGGTTGAAGCCGTGCTTCTCCTCAATCACAAAGGTGTTGTACAAACTCCAGGGAAGTCCCGTTATGGCGCTGAACAGGGTGGCTAGTGTCAGGAACACCAAGGACTGGCTGATCTCGTACGCCGGACCGAATCCCAGGCGAGCGGTCAGAGTGCCGGCGGCGGCCCAGAGGAAGGGGATTCCACCCAGCAGAAGGATCAGCTGGAGGGCGGAAACACAAGAAACCTCAACAAACAACTTCTCTGCAGTCAAGGTTCAATATTCAAATGCGGATGCAAAACACATCTCGACCAACTATAAACCAGAATATAAACAGTGTTACCAAAACCCTTGTTTTCCAATTACATGTTTGATCTGTTTAACGGCATCAAAATTAATAAAATCACACAAAATTGTGTCATTTCTGGAAACATAAGAGCCATTGTCCTACATTATAATGTTGGGTTCAACAGAATCTGACTTACTGGAACCGTTGGGGCGATACATCCAAATACTCACTAACAAGAATTTAGTAAACCATTTTCTGAGAGATAATTTCAAGTTAAAAGTATCACTCAGGTACTCCTGACAAAAAGATGCTGTACCAAAGCGAGAGGGAAGAGACAACAGCATTCAGTCTCTGTGTTCACCAACTGAAGCTTTAGAACAGGAAGAATTGTACAAAGTACCAAATATCTGCAATTGACCAAAAAAAGGTTCGAGAGATCGAATAAACAATTAACATCCATTTCTGAAAGAGCTCCTGCAGCTTTCTCTCGCAGAAGACTGGGACTTTTGCACGGTCCTGAATTCCCCTCTTCATTAAAGCATGCCTTACCGTCCCCTCAGTCTCCGAGTAAAGTCCGGACCAGAAGCTGAAGTTGCTTTTATCCAGCTGGTAAAGACGAGACTTCTCAAATGTTTCAGAGTCCATGATCTTGCTGAGCTCCTGGGGAACATGGGTCGTCGTTCTGTAGATTCTCCTCTTCAAGGTAGAGACATGAGCACAGTGTTAGTTTTGCTTTAGAAATCATCACACGCGTCAGACCACCACCAAGTTTATTTATGGCCTTGTGACAACACAAACAAATACATCTGCAATGGTCCTAATAATACAATGACAGCTAATGTCAGTCTGGTTGGACCTTCAGTTCTGGATTTACAGACAAGACTCTTTCTAAGAGACTCTTCTCTTTCAGCTGAAGGTCCACATGAGCCATTTGAAGTAAAGAACATTTGAATAGTGGATCCAGTAAGATCCATCCATCCTTTTTCTCCCGCTTAGCCGTTTCGCGGGGGTGACAGTCTGACCACTGTCACCCAGATCACATTGGACCAATTAAGAACCTTTCCTGTGGGTGGTGAGCCCATGGGAAGTCCAGTAAGATCTGGTTAAAAGAAAATAACCAAAAGTCTCCTGCATGCTGTCTTTCGCTTCAGCTGAGAAATGATGAGTTTCCAAATTCTCCTGCTGCTAAGAGAACAGGAATAAATCCAAATAAAGAAAAGCCCCAGCGGAAAATTCATTAACCGTGACTGAGCACACAAACTACTGGAAAGGTATGAGGAAGACCTGCCACACAAACAAGATCAGTTTGGCTCAACAGTTGTAAAATAGATTTTAAAAATGCAGTGCAGCTGGAACGTCTTAAACTGACGAGAAAGAAAGACGTCTGAAATGTCTATAACGGTGAATTGTAGTTGACTGTGAAGGTGGAACATGTTTGGAGGCTCCTGGATAGGATGCTGCAGATCTTCGTGTCAGTGTTTTCAGCATGTTAAAGTGAGCGGCCTGCTGCTTCTTTCTGTGGAAGACTAACATGATTATGTGACTTCCTGAATCCACGTCTTGGTTTAGAACTTCGTGGCTGTAAAAGCACATTAAGTTGATTTCAAAGTCTTCTCTGCACTACATCAACACAACCCAGACTGACCAGTCAGCATGTGGACAACAGGACTGGTTGTGCATCAGATGATGGAACCTCACCTGTCTGTAGGAGAGGTACGCCTCCCACAGGTACACCGTCCAGGAGAAGCCCAGGACCGCGTAGAAGATGTGTCTGTCCAGCGGGAGGTCCGAGACCGAGTCCAGCATGTCTGCAGTGTGGACGGAGGAGGAGGAGGACAGAAGAGAGGACAAGAGTAGGAAAGGGAGAACAGAACAGAAGAGGAGAACAGAAGAGAATAGGACAGAAGAGAATGGGAGGACAGGAGGAAGACAGAAACCGTGTGGCTCTGCTGTTAGCGTTGAGGCTAACTGCTAGCTCCGCTCCGCCCCACACCTTCAGTTCCTAAAACAGGAAAATCCTCAAAAAAGATTCACACTAAACCTCCGAGTCTTGTTCCCATTACAGATATGAAGCTTTTAAAATAAAATCCCATTCGTTCATGCAAACCGGAACCACACACGGCACATCTGTCCCCCAGAAACGTCGGCTGAAACTTCGTTCCGCTTTGCGTTGCAGTCTTCGTCTTCTTCTTCTTTTTTTTTTGTTATGGCAGTTGGCAAGCAACGCATTGGTGCAAGACCGCCACCTACTGACATGGAGTGTGGATCAGAATGGCTTAACACACCGTCAAAAATAAAAGATAAATAAATACATAGATGAATCAACAAAATTATATTGTCCCCACTAACTTGCTCTCCCGAAGAAACTCAAACGTAAACTGATATCCCTTACTCCCTGACTTCTGCTGTGGTATATCTGTGATATACAAGGTTCCTTATTATTTTCCCAACTTCCTAATCCACCTATGTCTTGCTGTTTTGTATCCCTGACAATATACAATGACTGTTTCCGGTTGCCCACACTTCCCACATTCCCCTGTATTATGTTTCCCTATCCTCACTTTTTCCCAACACGGTTCTAAACTGCATTTTGTTGGATGATTTTGACTATGCCCCTGTAGATTGACCCAATATACCATTGATAACTGTAACCTCCTCATCTCTAATGGCATTTCTCCCATTTCCACCTGTGGTGGCGTTGCCAAGTCCGACAGCTCAGATCAATATTAGAGCTACAGAATGTCTTCAAACATTTCAGCAGAAACGAGGCCTCTGAACTTTTAAATTAACAGTTTTTTTCTTCATTTCTCAAATGTAACAACGATTGGCAGTTTGAATCTCCATATTTCAGTTTAGATCTGAGGAAACACCCACATACACACACTAAATACAGGTGATACATGATTGCATCTGTACTACACTCTGGGCTCACTTCCTTATCGTTCCATAACGTAACGTAACGATCGCAAAACTATCTCCACTTCTGCTGCCTGGGGTTCGCCACCTTTCTTAAAGTAGTTTATGTTGCACTTGTGGCTCTTTATTTGCCTACTAAACTGTGATTGTTCAGATTGTTCATTCTGCTTACAGATGGAGTACTAAAGATACAGTTTACTAGGGTCTCTAAGTAAATATCATAAAACATGGTCATCTTTTATGGAATTTGTCTAGAAGATGTCATTTGCTGATGTCTGACTTTACGATGCTGCTTTTATAGCCATAAAACTTGTGTCGGTGCCTACAAGTTAAGGGTACACTGCAGCATTTTGGTTTATTTGATTTATTTATTTATTTATGTATTTATTTATTTAATTAATTACATTTTTTTTTTAATTTCAGGGAGGGTGTTCTAAGTGTGACTTTATGTGTTTATATGCATAATTGGATCCGTTTGTGTGCACGATATGTACTGTATGTACATTAAACTGAAAAACTCTAAAGTTTAAAAAACAACAACAACCAAAACACCTATTTCCAGGATGTGTTCTGCGTCACAACTCAGGCAGGTACAACTGCTTGGCAGCACTTGCAGATAGGAATCATGGTGGGCTGCACCATCTCCCCACTGGCCTTCACCATGGCGATGGAGTTAATCATTCCAGCATCTCGGTGGATCGTTGGAGGAGAACACCCGAAGAACGGAATGCGGCTTCCTCCAATCAGGGCGTATATGGACGACATGACGACCATAACAACTACAGAAGCATGCACCAAACGCCTGCTGGACCAACTTCTGAGAAACATCAGTTGGGCATGAATGGAGATTAAACCCAGCAAATCCTGCAGTATCTTCATTGTCAAGGGCCAGCTTGCTAACAAGAGGTTCCAGATCAATGACGAGGCAATTCCAACAATCCTCATCAACGCCATGGTACAATGGTGATCTCAAAGATTCCATACAGCTGGAACAACTCAGGCAAGATACGATCAGTGGCCTCAAGAAGATCAACAGCACTGCCCTCCCAGGGAAGCTGAAGCGCTGGTGCCTCATGTGGCCAATTTCTATCTATGAGGTCACCTTGTCCGACGCCAATCTGCTATGAGAGATTGGTGAATGCACAAGTGAGGAAGTGGCTTGGAGTACCAAGATGCCTCAATAGCATAGGCCTGTATGGAAATAGAGCCCTCTCCCTGCCGATTTCAAGCCTGGTGGAGGAGTACAAATGCTCTAAGGCAAGACTTGAAATTACCCTCACAGAATCCCAAGATCCTCTCGTCAAAGCTGCAGTTCCCACATTAGCCACAGGGAGGAAGTGGAGGCCAGGTGCAGCAGTAGCAGTGGCAAAGTCCAACCTGAGGCATCGGGACATAGTGGGTCATGTCGAACATGGCAGAGGGGGCCTTGGCTTGGGTGCAACAACAACCACATGGCAGAAGGCTACTCCAGCTGAGTGCAGGCGAAGGGTGATCGAGGAGGGGAGACACTCCCGACCAACCGACTGCCTCCAGACTCAGGTCCACTGAATGCGGCCTGGGACTGGGAAATTCGAGTAGACCTAAATCAGAGGCTCACTTTCCCACCTGAAATTGCAGTGACCAACCTGTGCCCAGACCTGGACCTGTGGTCCAAATCTTGTCGACGTGCTTTCACCGTTGAGCTGACAATCCCCATGGAGGAAGCCATCAATGAGGCATTTGAGAGGAAAAAGTTGCGATATGCAAACTTGGCCAGTGAAGCAGAGGGCCGTGGATGGAGGGTATACGTGTGTCCAGTGGAAGTGAGCTGCAGGGTTGCTTTGTAGCCTGTACCACAACAAGGCTACCACAGGAGGTGGGGATCAACAGACAAGCACAACGGAAGGCCGTCTAAGAGCTGGCGGCTACAGCCGAAAGATGCAGTCACTGGCTGTGGCTGAAGCGGAAGGAGACGTCATGGGCTGTCAAGTGACTTCCTGGAGCCTCCGGTGCGACACACGCCCAGGCCTGATCAGCCTGCGGTGGGCCGGCCACGGGTGAGGGTGCATTTTGATAAAAGGCCGAAACACCCAATGAAGCCGGGGTGCACAACTGATGATGTGTGGTATTGGAGGTACCAGGTGGTCTTCCTCAAATCGAACCCCGACCAAAGGGATGTTGCCATCAACAGCAATGATCTGATTCATCAAGGGATTTTAACAACTAGTATGTCCCCCGGCTAGCACAGTTGGTAGAGCATGAGACTCACAATCTCAGGGTAGTGGGTTCGTGTCCCACGCCGGGCGTCACCTTCCCGTGGGCTCACCACCTGCAGGAAGGTTCTTAATCGGTGCAATGTGATCTGGGTGACAGTGCTCAGACTGTCACCCCCGCGACCCGGAAACGGATGAGCGGAAGAAAATGAATGAGTCCTAGTATGAAGACATTACCAGTCTGGTCCACTCAAGATGAAACTGGACTGGATGTGGTCCCTGAAGTAAAATGAAACTTATTTTGTATATATATTGTGTACATCTTTATATTAGTTCAGTTATGTGCTTTTAAATAACCATAACATATTCTGTGTTTTAGGACCAGTTGATATTGAATGAAACAATTTGTCCTCATGACCCGTCCCTCCGAAGAGAGGACATCTGTCTTCAAGGGACACTTGCCTTTAATAAAAAAGGGGATGAAAAATATATACAATTCTCAATAGATTCAGATAAAAAAAAAAGAAAAAGAAAAACAAAGACGTCAAATAAAACTTTAGTTTCAGTGTACTTTTTCAGGGAAACGTCAGTCTTCTGGTCCAGCGTAACTTTTTTAACCCCTGAGGTGAAATGAAGTAAAAATGGTCTCAAAAACAATGGAAACATCTGGTCATACTGGGTTTACACCAGAATTTAATTATTCCAAAATATCCAAACATTTGAAGGTAAAAAGAACACATTTGTAGACAAGGTAAATATCCTATCCTGGATATAAAGAATATGAGCACACCTTGACACATGGTTAACTGACTCGTATCTTAAGCATGAAATGGCGAATGTTTGTTGGACATCCGGAAGCAATAATCCATTGGTAAATAATTCATTGTTTATAAAAAAAACAAAAAAAAATGCAAAGCTTCACTAACATGACGAAGCCTACAGGATATAGGAAAAAATACTAATGTACAGTGGAAACTGCAGTTTGTGCACATGCCTGAAAACCATTAAGACCAAATAAAAATCTGATGGTAAAGACCTTGTGACACTTGAATCCCACTGAAATCTGATTCACAGCCTCCAAAATGTTAACAGGTTTTCTTTTCTTCCAGTACAAGTCAACACGAAGACAAAGTGTAACCTGCTGAATTCAAAACAGACCTTTTGGTATGGTTCCAACGTCCACCACATAGAAAAAAAAAAACCATTTGGCTTTGATAGAGAAGAAAATGAGCGACGAGGTGGACGAGTCACAGCTGATGTGCACATCCTGGACGTCCTGCGGCGGGATGTCCTGCAGGAGTGTGTCCCCTGCAGGAGGGTCCCTACAGCAGCCTCAGCATGAACATCAGGCCTTACCCGCTCAAAACTGAGCTTTCAGGCAAAGCCTTCACTACCAGCTGAGCTTGGCTGGAGGGAACAACAGCACAGAAACTCTTTCCTGGACACAGAAACACCATGAACACACCGGGACTCCTGCCTCCTGGATCAGTCTTCCAGCCACATGGCTGAAGCAGCTGCAAGCAGGAGCAGCTTTGAATGTTTGTTACTGCTCATGCCAAACGTACCACTGACAACACAAATTCCGCTTCCGAAGCTTCATTTGAATCGAGAGCAACAAACTTAATGAAAAACGAAAATGTTTACCAGCTGCTCACTGCTGCTTATCTTCAGCCAAACTACAAGAATGATCATCATGTCTTCCAGTTTAGTCTGTCAGGGTCCAGTACACACACACACACACACACACACACACACACACACACACACACACACACACACACACACACACACACACACACACACACACACACACACACACACACACACACACACACACACACACACACACACACACACACACACACACACACACACACACACACACACACACACACACACACACACACACACACACACACACACGCACACACACTTAGGGCAGGTACTCCTTGGCCCTCTCGAGCCCCTCCTTCAGGAAGCTGATGTAGGTGGAGGTGGACGGGTCCTCGAATCCGCTGGAGAAGCTGAAAGTTGCCGCTTCTTCTTCGGGCTTCATGGCGGTTTGGTCCAGGAAGAAGTTTGCGTTGATGTGGTGAACCTGAAACCCCACGAGAGACATGAGCGCTGCCCCTGTGAATTTACTGACAATCCTTTATATAATAAAAAACACACAGGATCTCAATATTCAGACGATTGTCATTGTACCGACTGTTGTGACGAAGAGGAGGTGAGCCATAAAGCAGAGTTCTAGTTATAGGTCAGTCTTCATCCCAACCTCACCTGTGGTCTTAATATTGTGGCTCATGTCTGACAGAGTGAAGATAGAGGATACAAGCGGCTGAATTGACTTGTCTCTGCACGGTGGAGGCGTCACTCTTGGTGATACAGTGAAGAGCTCAGCCATCAGGAGAGACTCAAACTGGAGTTGCTTCCCCTCCACATGGAGAGGAGCCAGTTTGAGGAGGCTCAGCTCATCACAGTGCCCCCTGGTGGCCTCCCTTTAGAGGTTTACTAGACACACCCCACTGGGAGGAAGCCCAGAGGTCAGCTCAGGACTCACTGGAGAGATTCTATCTCTGGCTTGGTCTGGGAGCAGCTCGGGGTCCTCCCAGAAAAGAGGAGGACGTTTTAGGGGACAGAGATGTCTGGACTTCTCCGCTCTCTGTACTGCCACTGAGACCTCAAACGGACTAAGAGGGAAAGAAGATGGACGAATGTATGGATCTCAAAATATTACAGTATGAGATTACATATTTTTCATATGTTATCAAGTGGAGGCAGTAATTATACCAATTAGAAATAAATAAAAAAAAAACTACTTGAAACTTTTTAGTTTACGACTGTAGAACTAATAAACACACCAAAAAAAACAATAACATTTTTTTGAGATCTTCATTCATCTTTGTCTGTCTGACTGGTTTCAAGGTTTTATTTGGATTTGATGTTAACACGTGTTCAGTTATTGCACTGGCGTGGAGCTCACGGAGCTGATTAACTGACATACAGACACTGTGTACTGTACATGATGCAAACTGCACGTAATTAACGGAACACGTTTTTACCATTCAACTCTGTGTTGTGAACTCCTCAAAACATATCGAAGTTGGAAAGAGAACAATTAAAGAACATTTAAATTTGGTAAGACTAAAAGTATACGATGTATATCGTCTATGACAGGGGTGTCAAACTCATTTTTCACCGAGGGCCACATCAGTATAATGGCTGCTGCCCTCAAAGGGCCAAATGTAACTGTAAAACAGTATAAATGTAACTAAATGTAATCATATATAATGTAAAATAAATGTAACTACTCCTCAATTTTAAATAACTCTGACTTTATTACTTACTCATATTACAAATATTACATATGCATTCGCATAGATATGAAAAATACATTTGCTCGTTGCTCAGTTGAGTCTAACCTTGTCATACTTACCTCCGTACTTAGTGTCAAAATATGGACTTACAGAGTATTGTACTCTTTGACAATCGACACGCCCAGTGGCGTTTCTAGATGTAAATACTTGGTGGGGCATGATTTTATTTCAGGTCTGGCAACACTACTGAATTCCAGTAAATAAGTAAAGTGGGTGCACAAGCTGTTAGCCACGGCATTATAACAACCATATAGGCGCTGATCCCTTAAAAAAAATGTCGAGCCTTTGAGATATCCTATCGAAAAAATAATTCAATAAAAAATAAATAAATAAATGTTTTAGTTGATGACTGGACTCAAACCAGGCA
Source organism: Lipophrys pholis (assembly GCF_963383615.2). Taxonomy (NCBI): domain Eukaryota; kingdom Metazoa; phylum Chordata; class Actinopteri; order Blenniiformes; family Blenniidae; genus Lipophrys; species Lipophrys pholis. Next base: position 25,037,574 of record NC_137633.1, read on the forward strand.
GTATGACAGAAGCTGAACCACTCAACCACCAGTGAAGTTGGGATTTCATGAGATTTTTAGAAACTCTTGCTCGCCGTGTAATTGAGTCTACCACTAGTGACCTTCACTTTCTCCACTAAAGTAACAGTTTCAAACTTCAAACTCGACCTAACATTTTGATTCTTAACCGTTTGTTAGCTTTAGCTGCTAACAAGCTGGTATTTGTGACGACTCGCCGCAGTTCTGTGAAGCAGCGCCTCTATCGGCGCCGCCGTCTGCAGTTTCTCGCGCAAAGTCGTCCGCCGTCAGGTGGAACACGGGTCGGTGCGGGGAACGTCTTAATCTGGATATGCACAAGTGCAGAACTCCAGTACTTCCGTACGCCTCAGTACGCCTCCCCAGGGAGGTGTTCCGAACATGTCCCTTGGGGCAGACCTAGGACACGCTGGAGGGACTATGTCTCTCGGCGAGCCTGGGAACACCTTGGGGTCCCACCAGAAGAGCTGGAGGAAGTGTCTGGGGCGAGGGAGGTCTGGGCAGCCCTGCTTAGAAAATTTCGATTTTTCATGTACCATTTATATTAAAATAAAATTGTTATAAATATTCAACTGATCAAGTTGGGGCCATTCATCATTATCATCTTGAAAAAAATCCTTAAATCCACAAAACCCACCAGTCCCAGCACTTCAACCGATTCAAATCTGCTCCACAATTTTGCTTTGATTTTCTTAACAGAGAAAAAAGAACTTACCCCAATGATGATATCTGATAATGTGTGTATTTCTAATGAATAAATTGAAAGTAAGATAAAGCAACGTGGGCTACGTGTTGAAAACACTCACTATGGTACCATTGGGTAGAGCCACCATCATCTCCACCGGGAAGTTGTAGTCTGCGAGGTGCAGACGAGCTTTTTCTCCCAACGCAGAGTTCTGATCATCAGCCTGGAAAAAAACAACACAGAATACGCACCAAATACTCAGCTGCTTCCACAAAAACACAGAAAACAGCCCGATTGAATTCAAAAAATAAACTATTGCATAGAAAGTAAAATCAATTTTGATTTCAATCCTGACATTTAAAAAAAGTTCATCCGGTTGTGGGGAGTTTGAGTGAGTGAGCGAGTGAGTGAGTGAGTGAGTGAGTGAGTGAGCGAGTGAGTGAGTGAGTGAGTGAGTGAGTGAGTGAGCGAGTGAGCGAGTGAGCGAGTGAGTGAGTGAGAGAGAGTGAGTGGAGCGCCCACCTGGATGCTCTCCAGCTCTCGGACCAGAGACCAGCTGCTGACGAAGCTCTGGTTGAGGAGTGCCAGGACAGGCGAACTTTCCAGGACCGTCTCCCGGAGAGTTCGCCCCGAACCTGCAGAGGCGAAAACCACGAGGCCACTGAAAACATCTCAGCTGCACAGTCGGATGATTTCAATCTGACTTCTACCGTCTTCACAGAAAGGCTGTAATCCAGTCCTGCAGTTCAGCAGCTGGAACCTTCCCCTCTGACCCAATTAATTACCAAGAACCGTCCTCCATGGTACAGCATGTTTGAGCTCAGTGTCAGAGTTTTCGCTGTTAAACTGATTCATTAGTGTTATGAATCAGACATCCAGCTTCCAGTAATGACAGGAACATTTTACTTTGGGTGACAGGTCTTTTCTCTCGGGGGTCATTCTTACGTTGTGTCCAGCTGTGACTGTAGAGCCTGTGGCTTCACTTTCCTGCTCAGATGTGCTCGCTTTTTTTTTAACTCACCTCAGCAGGACTGATCATCTAAAGCCCCCCAGAGCAGAATGGAGTGCACCAGCTTCTTCTCTGCATGGGCTCGATTAAAAGCCTCTGAAAAGGGCAGGTAGGACACCTGCGGAAGACCAGGACAAGGTGACGTCTCTCGGGAAGGGGGCCGAGAAAAACCAAAACACACAAATGACTCAGGCATTCATAGAGAACAACCTTCTTGAAGGGGTAGAGGGCAACCTCGAGGCGCCGAGCGGCCTCCTGACGGCTGAGCTCGGCAGCCCACACAATGTCCTCGAAGACGAAGTGGATGGACTCGCTACTGCCGTCCCGACGGTCCACGACGTTCCCCTGCTCGTCGGTGATGATGGAGGGCGTGGATGGACCGGAGGACCGGAGCTCCAACTGAAACCACACGTTGAAGGAGAAATGCCACTTTACTATGTTCAGCATCTGTGCTGTGACTTGTGACTACTGTTTGTGAATCCACCTGTGGAACTAAGGTAAATCTAAAGGTAGATTTATTCTGGAAAACGTGTCTTTTATTGCATTTCCAGCTGTTTTAACAGCTGTTTTCGTCATTTTAACAGATTTAGTGGATTTAGCAGGTTTATTCTTTGTACTATTGTTATTTCCCATTATTAATTTAGCCTTTGCAGCTGTTTTATAATGATAAATGGACTTACTTATATAGCGCCTTTTTGCTGACAACAGCCCCAAAGCGCTTTACATGGCTCATCACATTCACCCATTCACACACACATTCACACACCACTGGAGGCTGCAGCCGTGCAAGGCGCTGTCACTCCAATGGGGGGCAGTTTTGGGGTTCAGTGTCTTGCACAAGGACACTTGGGCATGTAGGCAGGCAGAGATGGGAATCGAACCTGCAACGTTCCGATTGGGAGACGACCGCTCTACCAACCAAGCTCATTTTAAGCATTTTAGCATTTTTTTTTTATATATATCTCAGCTGCAATTGTAGCGCTTTCACCTTTTCAAGCCGTTTCCAGTGGATTTGATTGTTTCCAGGAGTCCCTGTGCACATCTCAAAGCTTTAGGTAAAGCAGAATGAAACTCTCCACTCTCCTCTGAGGTTCTCGTTCGCTCGCCCGAGAGGGTGAGCATAATATGATCTGTCTTCATGACGTATATTTCCGTGAGACGAATGTGAGCAGCTGTACCTGCGGCAGGTATCCGATGTCCACCTCCATGTTGCTGCTCTCGCTGGCTCCATAGAGCCACTCCATGTCCACGTTCAGAGACCTGCAGCAACCACAGAGGAAAGGATCGATCACTCCCTCGCTCGCTCACTCCCTCGCTCACTCACTCCCTCGCTCACTCACTCACTCACTCACTCACTCACTCGCTCACTCGCTCACTCACCTGTCGTTGGGGACGTAGAGGTGGAAGTGACGAACGTGGGAGGCGTCTTTGGAGAGGACGATGTTTCCGGTGAACTGACCCGGGGTGAACCAGAAGGGGAAGTCTGGGACGTCATTCAGCTGGAATTCAGCATGAATCCTGCAGACACAGAGACCTTCATCACTCACACTGCTCCAGTACGACTACTGACCAGGGGCCTCATTTATAAAGGTTGCTTACGCACAAAGCGGGTCCTGAAAGATGCGTACGCCACTTCCCACGCAAAGTTTGTGATCTACAAAAATAAACTTTGAGGGAGAATGTGTGTACCGGTACGTAAACTTTGAACCTTGCACACACACATTTTGGAGACGGGGAACCTGGCAGTGCTGATTGTGAGGTGGAGAATTGAAGCCAGATTCATCTCATACGTTTAATATCTTCATATATCAGACTTACAGATCCACGTAATCATAAACAGCCAAGCTGCAGTGGTATAGATGTTTCTTTAGTGGGACATTACTACTGGATCAGCAGCTCCATGTTCATATGTCAAACTTTCATCTTCAAATGATCCAGAGCGGTGGATAGAACTGATTGATCCAGAGCGGTGGATAGAACTGATTGATCCAGAGCGGTGGATAGAACTGATTGATCCAGAGCGGTGGATAGAACTGATTGATTATCAACTGTGACAAAGTGTGTAACAATCAGTCTAATTTAGAGTAAACACATAAATAGTGTGGTGACAGCCGTGTGTAAAGCTGCAGAGTGGATGTGTCGGTGTTGTGCAAAAACTGATTCCCGTCCACAAGAGCTCAAACTGACTGACTGTCGATGGGACGTCTGTTCTGTTCCAGCTGCTTTTATTAGGATTTAAAGCTGTAACGTACAAATATACTAAACTGTATGTACACCTTAACAACTAAAGTGAGTCTCTGGGAAAGTCTCATGCAAAACAAACTGCAAGTGAGATGATTGACCAATGGGTTACATGTAAAATAAAGAAATTACAGATTTTATATTGCTTATTTTATCATCATACATACGTGATACAGTTTAGTATATTTTTACGTTATGGCTGTAAATACTGATAAAAGCCGCTCGCTGTACGGTCATGCGCTCGGGACGCACTGCTGCTGCTGCAGACAGACGACCTCCATATTCTTCTATAAGGTCCATGGATCAGTTGGTCCCAGGCAGCACAGAGAGAGTAAAGAGTTATAATTTGAAAATGCTCATTTAGGTTTCCGTTAGTCTGCACTGAGTTTTATTTTTGAAAAAGGCTTCACCATCAACGCTTATTGATTCAGTCAGGTTTTTTTTCACACTTTAAGCCTCATTAAGGTCTTTTCATCCTCCGCCCTGACGCTTCGTGGAAACGTTATGTTGCTCTGCTCGCTCTGCTCTGTAACTCCTCCAGGATCAAATCCGGGGCCACGTCCAGGTCACCTGACCACTAATGGTTATCACGTGACGCACGGCACAGATCGGAGTAGGACTGTAGCAAGGTGCTGTCCGAACATATCAGCGCAATGCTCGACCGTGACGGCGCCACAGACCACAGGTTTCCTTTAGTGTTTGAAACTCTGTGGAGTCTCTCCGCTGCTGCCGACACATGCTGCTTCCATTTTTCACCATAGCTGATGACCCAATCAGACATTAGAGACAGAGGGGCAGATTTGAATGAAAAATATGAGATGGACTTTAAACTTGCGAAAGACGGACCTGTCGATTGCCATCGATGGGTCAAAGACCTCTGCTGTAGAGCCTCTGAGTTCTTCATCTAAACCAACATGTCTGTCAGATCAGTGGTCCCCAATCCCTGGGTCCGTGGACCAATCTGTACCGGGCAGCACAGAAACACTACATAACTTACATTATTTCCAATTTATTTGTAATCCGAACCTGAACTGTGTTTTATTTCGGGCTCCTTCATCTGTTAGAGACTGTTAGTCCATCCGATCTCGCGGAACACTTGGTTCTCAGAGTGGTGCCCCCTGGAGGTGCTTGGGTCCATTACAAGTAGAACGGGAGGCGGAGCTTTCAACTCTCAGGCTCCTCTCATGAGGAACCGGCTCCGAGGTTCAGTTAGGGCGGCTGACGCAGGCTCTACTTTGAAGGTTCAGCTCAAGACTTTTCTCTGTAATAAAGCTCACAGTGAGAGCTGCTTCAGGACAATCTGGACTATTTTGTAGTCCAGCTGCTCGAGGTTTACTGATGGAGGTTTAGACTGATGGAGGACCTACACTGTCTCACTCACCATGTGCCACTATTACATGTCCCTGACATTTGCCTCACTCTGAATCTGTGCACCCAATAGGGGAAAATACCATTAAAACACACGGAATATCAAACTGTGACCCAGTCACAGTCAGTCTGACGATCCCCACCTGAAGACGATGTCGTAGTAAAAGTCGTTGCAGGCCCGGATGCAGGCGACGGCTCCCTGTGGGGCGAAGCGGGACTTGATGAAGGGCCGAGGGTGAAACATGCTCAGCAGGGAGTGGATGAGAACCTGCAGCAGGAGGAAAGAGCCGTGAGCAGGCGGATGTACCGCAGCGACCTGACCGACCGTGGAACGTCCTTTCTGCACCTCTTTGCCCTTCGGTGTTGGGGGGTGGTAACGATTGTTGGGCAGGTATCCGGTGAAGATGTTGAGCTCACTGGGAATCAGCCACCATGTGTCTCCCACTGCGATCTTGTTCTTCGGAGGCAGGAACACTCTGAACTGTGAGGCCGAGAAGGAGGAGGAAGGCACCGCCGCACTTTTCCAGGAGCGAAGTCCACTCAGAGAGCTGTGAGAAACCTGCAGAACACACAGACAGTGAAGGGTTAAGGCCGCTTCATACTCCATAAGAACAAGACGAAACAAAATGACGTCATTTCCTTCATCCAGCTCCCTCTGGCCGATGAAATTTGTTTGGGCTGTGCCAACTGCCCTGGCCGAACTATGCAGGAGCCGCACTGCCCAAACTTCTGCTCTGCCGTGTGCTGCACATGCGTGTTCCAGTTCACTAATCACTATCAGTCATATTTTAATCATATTTAGCTTGTAACATCGCTATTGTAAGAGCGCAGGCTTACGTGATGCACCTGAACGCATCACGAACAGCTGTCAGCTCCTGTAGTTAAAACCAGACCAACATGGCGCTCGGACAAAAACTCTTTTATTACTGAAACAGTTCAGAGAAATGTGTTTCTGAAAGCACTGGAGGCCAGAAATAAACTGTGCAGCTGAAAAGTTTAAACGCCGCTTGACAGACGTGTGGCTGCTGTGAGGGGGCGTGGCCTGCGAGTTCGACAGCTTCTTATCGGAGTATGAACAGTCCTGCCCAAAAAGCTTTTTTTTCAGCAGCTGGCTGACGTCACCGCCGAAATTTTCTTCTTGTTCTTATGGGTTCAAAAAGGGAGTATGACGGGGCATTTAAATGTATCAGCGCTTCAATACCCAGAGATGTAACCACAACAGGAAAAAGATCTGCTGACGGTTTCAGAGAAAAGGAGAAGAGGTGGAACAGTTCAGGACCATGACTTGCTCATCACATTTTAACTCGAGCTGAATTATTTCGGGACGAAAGGAAGAAGGTAAGTGCATGATGTTGATGTGTTTGCTCTCTCTCTCTTCTTGGACCAAACACAACTGATTTCTTCTCTCCTTTAATCGCCGCAGTGTTAACGTTGCTGTTTTCAGTCACTTTTCTTGATGTTGTGACTTGAGATCGAGTGGCTCCGATGAGTTTAAGCGATCCAGTCGGACTTATGCTTTCATCTGCGTGTATGTATGTATGTATGTATGTATGTATGTATGTATGTATGTATGTATGTATGTATGTATGTATGTATGTATGTATGTATGTTACCAACTTTTCGCAAAAGGTACTCACCCGAATTGCATGAACATTTCAGAGATGATTTGTCACCATCCAAGGACCAATCGATTAGACAGTGTGATGATAACAGCTCACCATTTCTGAATAAATCCCCCAAAATTGCATAAAGAAAAAGTCCAATACAAAGCGGATGTGGGAGGCAAAAGGCTATCATAATAGTTATGCTAACTCCGCTCCGCAAACAAACGTGGCGTTGGCGAAGGTCTGCACTCTACCGAGTGCCTGTTCTGCAGAGCCCGACCGTACAGCGTGTAGAAACACATCATTTATCAGTTTATTCAGTCTGGAGTGATTTGTGAATTGTGAATGTCGACCCTGTAACGATGATGTCATACTTTCAACACTACAAACCTGATTCCAGTCTGTATTTGACAGTCGTTTCTGATGTGGAACATATTTGAGGTGGGACTCACCCCCAGAAAGCCGTCCTTGCTTTTGGTCATGGAGTCCAGCTGCAGCGGCTGCATTTGGGCCTCCAGAGTCAGAGTTTCTCCATCGGGGTCGTGAATCAGGTCCTCCTCCGAATCCAAAGGAGCCGTGATCCCTGAGAGGAAGCAGGGCCAGCGGTCAAGCGAGGGGTTAAAACCAGGAGGGGGGAACACACGGCGGGGTTGACAGGACCTCACCTGTCAGCTTCTCTGCGATGGGCTTAAACTCCTCCGGACTGAGATACAAGTCGTGGTCGGTGTCTAAGGAGGAGAACAGGAAGAGACCCTCGGCCCCCAGGCTGCGAACGCTCTCCTCCTGTTGGACAATCCGGGGAGAGACTGAATGTTAATGCACATTCCCGTTTCGGGAGGATCACTAACGATAAGAACCACCACGAGATAAGACTCGGGATGTTTACCGACGTTTCCAGTCGTTTAACGCTTCGCCCGAAGTTACACACACAATAAACAAAGAAATTACAAAACGGACACAGACGGACGCCTCAGACACATTTCTGTTAAAGAAAGAACTCGTTTCCAGACTTCATATTTATCACGTTCACCTCTTGATAACCCGTGAACGACCCCTCCCTACATCAGGATAATGCTCCGGGGTGGGAAGGCTGACCGAGTGGGAGCGTACTCGTGGGCCGGGTCTGACTATCACGAGAAAGCCGTTATTGTTTTGTGAGGTACAGCAGTGTGAACTACACTCAACAATTACAATTATTAAGTACAATTCTCACCTTAAATAAAACTCATCTGGAGCCATAAACATGTCCAAACTTTAAAATGGAGAAAACGTAGTTCATGAAGTGGCAAATATAAGTTTTGTATTCCTAAAAAATTAAATAAACTAATCTTAGGTTGTATTTGTGAAGTTTCAAAAGTACAATTAAAGCCATTTAAATTACATTTTGAGAAGCCGTTTATAGCCGGGGGATTCTTGAGACGGTGTTTGAGGATTTATTGAAACTTTTAATCTTCCGGAGCCATTATATCTGTTTTAACTATTTAAGCCATTAGAACCCTGTTGCAATTCACTGCACTGCATTTTTGTTGTTTTACATGTTTGTTTTATCTCTTCTTCGTGGTTTTTGCTGGTAGTTTCTCCACCTTTCTCCATTCATTTCCAGTGGTTTCATCGTCGCCCGTCAGTATTTTCTGTGGTCTCCTCGAAGCTCCAGGTAAAACGGTCTGTTAAAGTAAATGAAACTTCTTCCGAGACTTTCCTGTGTGTGAATTGAATCGTGGCAGGATTAGATGACCCAGATGTGATCTCCAGTCTTTATGTGACCACTGATTGATGAGAGGAAGGAACACACATCACACATCCCCAGCTGGAGCACCATCGGCCGGGGGGGGGGGGGGGGGGGGGGGGGGGGGGGGGGGAGACACATCACACATGCTTGATCAGACCTTCCAGCCAGGGCACAATGCATGATGGGGAGGGAGGGGGGGTGGTAGACAAACAAACAGACCCACCCTCTATTGGAGTGTGAAAACGAGCTGCCTCATGTCCGGCTCACTTTACTGAAACACCCCCTGTTAAACCGTGATAAGGCTCAAGTAGCCGCAAAATAAAATCCATAAAGAAAAACGGAGACGTTATAAAACATGTTCTCACGTGGCGTCTGAGGAGCTGAGCATCCAGATACTGCTTGATCCCAAAAGCCAACAGAGGCACAGCAGCGACCATCAGCAGGCTCCACAGCCTCCAGGACCTCCACGACCCTGTGTCCGGGGCTCGGGGCTCGTCCTGCCGCGTGATGTGGCTCTCCTCCTCCGTCACTCGTTTATCTACGTCCGCGGCCATCCTCGACCTCCACCCACGGCTATTCACACGAGTGCCTGGCCGTCATGTAACGTCCGGAAAATGTTCTCAGCAGGACGATCCTTCGGGTGAAATCTTTTCTCTAAAAAGGAGGAAAATATTCCATCAGTCGGGCTGATCGGTGGCCGGGACTGGACGCCTCCTCCTCGGCCGGGCTCTGCCCCGAAGGATCACCGATTGAGACGTTCAAGGGCAGTTCGGAAATCTCAGTTCTCACATTCAGCGAGACGTGGAAGTGTCAGTACGGATCAGTTCATCTCACAGAACAGCTGAGACCCTGGACCAAAACACAGAACAGCTCAGACCCTGGACCAAAACACAGAACAGCTCAGACCCGGGACCAAAACACAGAACAGCTCAGACCCTGGACCAAAACACAGAACAGCTCAGACCCTGGACCAAAACACAGAACAGCTCAGACCCTGGACCAAAACACAGAACAGCTCAGACCCTGGACCAAAACATAGAACAGCTCAGACCCTGGACCAAAACACAGAACAGCTCAGACCCGGGACCAAAACACAGAACAGCTCAGACCCTGGACCAAAACATAGAACAGCTCAGACCCTGGACCAAAATAAAGTAATTACATCATTATAAAGATAAATGTTTCTGTTATACATCAGATAATTCAACAATTTATCATTTGTCCCAAAGATAAGCTTAGTTTCTGTGTGTTTCATCCAGAAGTCTGCAGAAACAGAAATTTTTATTTATTTATTTATTTATTTTAAATCACTTTCCACTTAATAAAATCCATCTGGACCTACAGAACATATTGAACTTTAAGGTGAAGAAAACGCAGCTTGTGAAGTTTGAGATTCAGTTTTGGTACACACACAGAAAGTACATGTTATGTTGGTTTCATCAGGATACCTGAGAACAGATGAACATTTCAACTGTTTTCAGCAGTTTTGGCCAATTTACATTGATAGATCTATTCAGTGGGTTTAAGGTTGATTTATTTTTTTTGTTGTTTTCACTCTTTTAAGGGTTTTATGTTTTCCTTTAAGTCTTAGCACTGTTAACCATCTCAACTATTTTCCTTGTCTCGACATTTTTTTTCTTTTCAAGCCGTTTTGATCAAACTGTTTTAATCCGTTTATTTTTTTTTTTCCCATTTCCTCCCTCAAGCTGCTTTGTTGTGAAAGTGTTAACAGGAAGTCACAGTTTTGTGCAGATGGTCAAACTTTACAGTGTGAACGTTTAGAGACAGGACTGGCTCATTTATCCAGGAATGTCTCCCGGTCTCTAATTAGGCCCACATCCTCTGTTTCTATCATTATTTTCCTCGGGAGAGGAAAAAACTCCCTTCAGTCTGGGCGGCGCGACGCCACAGGGACAGGAACTCGGAAGAAACAGACAAGAAACCACACCAGGAATTCAAAAGTTGACGTATCAGTAAATCTCTGGTGAACTTCAGGAGGAGAAAACACGGACATGTTAGTGGCCTGTGGACGTGTTCCAGCTTCAATCTGATTTAGAACGTTTGAATTCTGTGATTAAAGTCAGGAATAAAAAATAAAATAGAGACATCTTGTAACTGCTGCTGCGCTGTAATACGGTGGGTTGGTTTTATCTGTTTACATTTTTATGAATCAGCTCTTTTTGTGGCACAAAACATACAAACATTGAAAGAGGCAAAATTATGAAACAGTTATAAAACAAAAAAATAATAATGAACTACGGTATATTGATTTCTGGCAAAATCATGTAGTTCAGCATAAAGAGCATTTTACAGCTCAGTTCTGGAAGATCCAAGTAATTTGACCTCTGGCATGACGACATAATCCAACTTGTATTTTCGCTTTATCCAGCTCAGGGTCATGGGGCCGCTTGGAGCCGATCCCAGCTCACTGTGGACGAGGACGGGAACACCTGGACACCGTCGAGTCCATCCAGGGGACAAACCCGGAGACAGACAACCACACACACTCACAATCACGTCACCAATGAAGCTCACATGCATGTGTCGACTGTGGGAGGAAAACTCACGCACACACGGAGAGAAAACGTGCAAACTCCACACAGAAAAGCCCACAACGGTATTTGAACCCAGGAACTTGTGAATGTGAAAGCCAGAGCACGAACCACTGGACCACCATGCAGTTTAATAACATGACAGGAATTTTATTTTTTTACTTATTTTATCCAGTCAGGCTTTTTTTTTTTTTTTTTTTTTTTAATTCTTCTCAGATCTATTTATTAACTTATTAAACAAATGAAAATCAAAGATAACAAACCAGATTTATAATTAAAACATGTCAAATGTTCGTTTTGCAGTGGAAAAGTTTCAGACAATCCTGGAAACAGCATAGAAATAGTAAAGCTTGTTTAAAAAGATTATCCTGATCACAAGCTGAGAAAACCCATAAAGTGACTCGAATCACCGAATGTGTTTTAAGTTTCCATCGTACACTTTATTTACACCAGCACATCTTCCGTTAGCTTATGGGAATAAAAACTTTCTGAGGCTTCCAGCCGAAGCTACACACACATGAAGACGACGGCTCTCAACAAGAGAAGCAGATCTGCAGTGATTTATAACAAACTCCCACTGCCAGACGTCCTTCCTTCCGCTGTGGACTGAATCAGTCCATGTCTTCCTCTATGGGCTGCGTCTTCACCTCCACCGCTTTCGGGTGGATGTAGGAGCCCATCCCCGCCGCCCGCTCCGCCTCCGCCTGGCTGTACGGCTCCTCCCTCAGCTTCTTCAAGCTGCACGACAACAAAAATCACACTCATCTCTGCTCGGGATTCGGTCTCTGGCCGGAGCCCGGAGACGAAGCGGCGTATCTGGGACGGTCTTACCGCTTCTTGTGCACTTTAGTTTTAAAATGCTCCTTCAAAGCCTTCACATCCACAAAATATCTCCTGCAAGACATGAAGCATTACTCAATTAAAAAGAAAAATTAAAAAATCAGCAAAACACTGTTAAACCAAAATGAATTATTATTGTACAACCGGGAAGGTTTTTTAAATATAAAAAAGGTTTAAACTCGATAAATCTTTTAATAATCTCACACATGTGAAACCACAAGTAAACAATGCTTGATACTTCCAGTGATCACATATGCAGATTGGTGAATTGTTCAATTTCCAGGCCCTCAAACATTAAGATGCTTTCTGATCCAGTCACAAAAAAAAAACCATCCATATTGTCGAAGAACGGAAAACGAGGAGACGTATTATTGTTTAATAACTTTCCAGGGTCTAGGGTCCGCCCCACGCTTTCTTCCTGCGAGGGAGTTTTTCCTGGTTTCCACTGTTGCTTGTTACATCTGCTGCTTTGGAAGGTTTAGTTGGGTTCTGTTGTTCTCTTATCATTGTAAGAGCGCTTTGAGATGTTTGTTGATGTGATTTGGCGCTTTACAAATAAAATTGAATTGAATTTAATCTTTGGTCGGTTTAAACACTTAAACTTTGTTCAGCTGACGTGATGATTCCATCTGTACACCCACACCTCGTCACGCCGCATCCCCGCAGGACACTTTATAAAAACTATTCAATGACTGGGTCCACGTGTGATTTTACAGAATAATGGAATTTCTCATGCATGTCAAACAGGTATTAAAATTAGAACGTTAAAAAAAACTATATCAAACAAACATGTTTCTTTCAAAGTCAACAAAAACAAAGTGAACGTATTAATTAATATAAGAGATATACGATCTCACCTTTTAAAATGAGCTTCTATAATTAACATAAAACCTTGTGTAGAAGTACAATTTAATTTAATCAAGACTTCCTAAGTGTGTGTGTGTGTGTGTGTGTGTGTGTGTGTGTGTGTGTGTGTGTGTGTGTGTGTGTGTGTGTGTGTGTGTCTCCTGGGATTAACTCCAGCACCTCTGAACCAGATGACGTGGTGTGGTGGATGAAACCAGCTGAACTCAGTGAGTAACACCTTAAATAAAGGCGCTGTCCCTGTTCTTAACACGGGGTTTGAGTCAGACTGAGTGAGGAAGATGAAGAGGAATCTTCAGATGGCAGTGTGGAGGCGAGCAGACCTACGAGCAGTGTAAACAGTAGTGCTGAGCACATCCGGTCACATCGTAGTCCAGCTCCTGGTGCAGCAGCTTGGCCGCGGTGTCGGGCTTCATGTCGGCGTGGATCTGGTCCAGGTCTCTGGTCCTGCGTTTGGTCTTCCAGGTCTTTGAGATGTTCTTCTTCTTGTCGCTCTTGTGGTTCCCGGTCTGCTTGGACTTGCCCATGATGACGCAGCAGCCCTGGAGAGAACAGGAGGCTTTTTCTAAACAACAACAACAACAACAACAATCTGTTAATACGAAGCCATCGCGACGCGCTGCGTGTTTTAACTGAACGTGGAACTGCGACACACACAATAAAAAAAAAACACGTCAGAAATCCCGTTTTCACGAGACCCTGTCTCGAGGCTGACTCGCAGCCTGGAAGTTCAATTCTACTTGTTACTCACTTTTTTTTTAAGTGAATCGCGGATCCGTCTCTAAAATCGACACCAAATTAAAGCACCTCTTACCTTCACGTGCAGTGGAGAGAAGTCACGTGTTCTTCCGGGTCAGCGGAGTAGCGGAGTACTGCAGATCACGTGTAGGGGGCGCCACCACGTTCCTCCCACAGACCCATTTATTCAGTATCATTTATTGATTATCGTTTCATTAGTACGATTTATTTAGAGCAGTGGTTCTCAAACTTTTTACACCAAGTACCACCCAGAAAGTACTTGTCTCTCCAAGTACCACCATACAGACCAACAGTATACAGTAGAGGTTTTATTCCTAAAGAAGTATATTTAATATTGTCAGCCATTGTAACATTTTACACAGTTAGAATAGTAACACTACACTTAAATATAGGAAAATAAAAGACTGCACTTAAATAATGATTCAATTAAAATATATTGCTCAGAAAGGTTAAATAAACATTGTACTTCAATAAATGAAAAACAAACAAACAAAAAACTGTTCTTAAAGATTAAATAAAACTGTACTGTACTTAAATGTTAAGTAAAGAATGTACTGTACTTGATTAAAAAAAAAATCAAAACAGGGTGTCTGAACGTCACACACTGCTGTATGGCTGCTTTCTGAAACACACACACACACACACACACACACACACACACACACACACACACACACACATACAGAGGAAGAACAATAAGATTAAGAATACAACAAGAGTGAGGAAGAGCATTAAGAACAACGGCTGTAATTAAACATCTTCCATGAGCTTAATGTGACGGCTGTGCGTGCCTCTGTGAACACAGTCCTGCAATGTCTGGGTCGATGGAGGTCAGCTTCAGTCTCAGGTTTGGCTCAGCATCCACCCTGCTTCTGTACTTTGTTTTCATGACAACAAGTGAAGAAAAGCCTTTCTAGACAGGTGGTTGCAAACGGAAGGAGAGAGCGCACGGCCTTGTCAGGAAGCACAGGGTATTCACTGGACTGCTTCAGCCTAAAGTCCAATAAAGTCGGCTTTCTGAAAGATGCCTTCAGTGTTTCTATTTAACTCTCCGGCTCAACAGCAGTTCAATCCATTGAGGCCATGTGAGAGGTGTCAATGTTGAAAGGGTTTCTCATCCGGCTGCTCGCTTGAGCTTCAGGCCTCACTGGGAAATAACTGTGGAGCTGTTGTCTGAGTGATGTGAGGTGTGCAGCCATGTTCTCCCTGACTCCATCATCAAGCACCAGCTCATTATCAGACAGAAAAAACCTCTCCAAAGCAGGGGAAGCTGAAACACCACCTGTCTTCACTTTGAGTTCAAATATCTCCAACTTTTTCAGCAGTGCATTCATGTTGTCCTGCACATCAAAAACATTGACGGAGAGTCCCTGCAGTCCCAAGTTCAGTTCGTTTAAACGTGGAAAAAATGTCAGACACGTATGCCAGCTGACTGAGCCACACAGCAAAATGTCTGACAGCGGGGAATCTGTGTCCTCCAAGGACATATGGAACTCTCTGTGCAATTCGAAAAGCCTTGAAAGCACCTTTCCTCTTGAGAGCCACCTTACTTCAGTATGAAGCAAGAGCTGGACATGCTCACTCCCCATCTCCTCGCAGAGCACATGAAATAAGCGAGCATCCATCGCTCTGGCCTTGATGAAGTTCAGCACAGACTTCAGGTCATCAGGCATCTTCTTCACTTGCCAGCGCCTCAGGATGGATACTGCAGTGAGTCCGGGGCATCTTGTGAGCTGCTACCCCGCCGTGACGACCTGTCATCGCCCTCGCTCCGTCTGTGCACACGCCCACACACTTCTTCCAGTCCAGTCCGTTCAACCTGGATAAACGCGTTCAGTACCTGGAATATGTGCTCTGCTGTAGTTCGGGTCTCAAGTGACTGACAGAACATAAAATCCTCCTGAGCTGCACCATCATATTCATATCGCACATAAACCAAGAAATTGGCCAAATCTGCAACATCTGTAGTCTCATCGAGCTGTATGGCAAAATATGGACTGTTCTTAATGCGCTCAATCAGTGTGTTTTTAACATCGCCAGCCACGTCTGTTATCCTCCGAGACACGGTGTCATTTGAAAGTGACACCAAGTCTAACTCTCTGGCCGCTTTCTCTCCACACATGATCCGTGTCGTCTCTTTGGCCAAAGGGAAACACAACTGTTCCCCAATTGTGTGCGGCGTACCGGTGTAGGTACCAGATCTGTCCAGGCTACCAGATCGGTCCGGGGCGGGGTTCGTGTCTGCGCCTTTCAAAGACGTCACACTCCATATAAACAAACTACATTACGGGCTGGATAGATAGATGGATGGATGGATGGATGGATGGATGGATGGATGGATAGACGGATAAACTTTTTCATAAGAATTCTACCTTTGTCGCTATGTCCAATATTATAATATTGTGTATGGATTTGGTAATATAATGAAAACAGTGACACATCTCTACATTATATCTGTACATTTCTTCTCATTCATGTGGCCACAATATTTATCTTCAGTCTTGGAAAACACCCAGTTTAATGTTTCACCTGCTTGAGACATGAGAAACAATGCTGTAAAGACCTGTGATGGGTGACAGTGACATTTGGTCTAAGTGGGCAAAAAAAGGACACATTTCATAAAATCAGACGAAGCTCCACCAGACACCTTCAGCCTCTACACCCTCCTGAAGCTCCACCAGACACCTTCAGCCTCTACACCCTCCTGAAGCTCCACCAGACACCTTCAGCCTCTACACCCTCCTGAAGCTCCACCAGACACCTTCAGCCTCTAAACTCTCCTGAAGTTATACCAGACAGATCACTGCTGCTTCGGGACATTCAGAGACATAAAACCACTCGTAGCGTCCTGTTCACCTCACACAGCCTTGTTAGCTTTTCACGGAGCTACGAAGCTAACGGTGAAAGCTAACGTTAGCTTCATACTGTGACGGGAGAAACTTGCAGCCAGTTAAAATGCGAAACGCCATCATAGCCAATCATAATGTGAAACGTCATCACCGTGCGCGGATTCAAGCCCCGCCCTGGACAGCTATGGTAGCTCAGGCGCATGCGCAAGCCCCGCCCCGGACAGATCTGGTACCTACACCGGCTCTTGCGATCCGGAGGCTGGCATGATATGAAGCTTCCTGTGCTTTGGCTTTGGGTGTACCAAAGGACTGAATGGTGGACTTTTGACTGTTTCAGTTCATCACGTTTTCGTAAAAGGAATTCCACTGGTTTGTCGTTAAGTGCCCTGTGTTTGGTTGTAAGATGCCGTTTGAGATGCGATGGTTTCATGCATTCATAGCTCAAAACGTCGGCACATACCACACACGGCGGCCTGGGCTCTTCCTCTCTCCAGCTCCAAACAAATCCAAACTTTATGTAGCTTTCATCATATCTCCTCACCGGTTGGTGACTTTCGTTTTTGCTAGCAGCTCCACTGGGGGGCTGCACTGGCGCCACCGCTGTCGGCACCGGCACGCTGCTCACACTCGTCCTCTTCAGTTCTCGCGCTCTCCTGGTCCACAGTTCCCTTCGCAGACTGAAGCCACGACAGTAGTTTGTTACTCTTCATTATTAAAAACCTCCACCTCTTGCCATCGATTCTTGCCTGCTACCGTGAATAACTGTTGATGTCGGCGCATTTATATTTATTTCAGTGATCCTTTGGCGTACCACTCGAGGGAGCCCCGAGTACCACTAGTGGTACGCGTACCACACTTTGAGAATGACTTATTTAGAGCCATTCATTTGTGCCATTTATGTACCCAATGCAAGGTTAATTAAAATACTCATAATATATAGCATAGGGGACATTTATAAACTATTATCATTGCTGTTCGATAATGAAATAAATCTAACAATTTGTAATAATTTATAAGGACATTATTAACATTATTATAACCATCATAGTATTATCGAGTTATGAGATATGAAAAGACGAGTCTGGACTTCGTCCTTTTCATCCATGTCAAAAAACACAAGCGGCGAGTCCAAATGAAACGTGTGGCTCATAAACTTCCGTCCATACTTTATTGGTGGCCCATTTTAAATATACAGTGTGCTTTATTAAAAGGAGCGAGCACTAGTAATGGGTCGATAGCCGCAGTCCCACCGCACTTTTTGTGCCGGGACGGGGTGGGGAGGGACGGGTTTTCGCGTGGTTCCACTGGAAAGGTTTTGGATGGTACGGGGAAAAAAAAGACCACCAGCTACGATTTTCCACCCCTCCGTCTGCTGATTGGTAGTGATCGTCACTCTCTTCTTGCCCGCAATATTTAGATATTTCATCGGCCATAAACCCTTCCGTTGTTGTTTAAATATGCCGCTTTGCACTCACGGGTTGTTTTGTTAACTCTGTTTATTGAAACATTGGCACGTGATACAACATCCCAACGAGGTGCAGATTCTCTTCTCGGTAAAGAGGAGAGGAGGAGATTCACCAGGAGCTTTACGCTGCTGTTTACAATGAGAAAGTTTATGCTGTGTCACAGAGAACGAGCCTCAGGGCTTTACTCGGATGGCCGTGGAGCGGGTGAAGCCAGCCACTGCCGGCCGCTTCCGCTTTCTTCGCCCAACACGTACCCTGTGGCCCCGCCCCGCTCCGGCACGTACTGCGTGGTGGGACCATAGCTGATTAGGCTTTGTGAAGCGTTGCAGCACGTGACCCAAACTGTGTCGATACTGTGTCACTGTGTCCCTCAATACTGACACCTGCTGGATCTTAAAAATCATTGCAGGAAAGTACTGGGTGCGTCTGAATTGTCGATCTTAACTCCTTAACTATCAACTTTTCCTGAACCCCGGAAGTGTTTTGTGTGGCGGCCATGATAAGGACTGTCCGAATTCTCAATAAGCAAAGGAAAGGAGGCCCGATGCTTCCTTTAGAGCCTCCTTTAGCTTAGGAACCACTGATGCATCCTTTCGCAAAGGAGGCGAGCTCATGTTCCCCCACAATTCCTTGTGGCGACAACATTTAAAGGGACCCACCCATCCAAGCGTTCAGGGAAACTCACGATGTCGGAAAAAAGGAGCAGATCATGTAAGTTACCAAAGCAATAATCTGCCTTGAACCACTTCAAATCATATAAAACCCAAATTAACTTTTTGTAGTCCATTTTCGGAAACTTATTGTTCTTTCCCCACCATGGCAGACGTCACTAAGGGAAAGTGCTATCCAACTGCCACACCACCGTGATCACCTTTCACTAACTCCTTTAGGAAGCCTCCTAACTCCTTTCACTAACTCCTTTAGGAAGCCTCCTAACACCTTTCACTAACTCCTTTAGGAAGCCTCCTAACACCTTTCCTTAACTCCTTTAGGAAGTCTCCTAACACCTTTCACTAACTCCTTTAGGAAGCCTCCTAACACCTTTCACTAACACCTTTCACTAACTCCTTTAGGAAGCCTCCTAACTCCTTTCACTAACTCCTTTAGGAAGCCTCCTAACACCTTTCACTAACTCCTTTAGGAAGCCTCCTAACACCTTTCACTAACACCTTTCACTAACTCCTTTAGGAAGCCTCCTACCTCCTTTCACTAACTCCTTTAGGACGCCTCCTAACACCTTTCCTTAACTCCTTTAGGAAGCCTCCTAACACCTTTCCTTAACCCCGTGACATCATCCACCGGGTTAAGGTAAAGTCGATAGTCAAGGAGTTAAGAGGGACAATTCGGATGTACCCTCTGATTCAATGACGTAGTATATTCATTATTATTTAAGTTATAGTATTTTTTATTGTATATATATATTTATCTAAGATCAAAATACCTTTCATATATTTAAATAATGAAGTGATGTTGCTTATGTACTTGTTTTTGGGGCATGGAGGTTTGTTTTTTTACACAAATTATATTTAAAAAAAAAAGTTGTACGTATTTCTGACTGTGTGTCAATTTGAAGCATTATGCTGCAGTGCATGATATAGTATTTTCATCATGGGGATGACCTTTGAGTGGAAACTCATCAACTCTAAGGGGACTTCTATCTGTTTTTAATGAGGCAACAGACACACCCACTGGCTCCTTCTCATCCTTCAGCCTTGCGAGGATTTGATATGTGCTGTTCCGGCGTGTTGGTACCTTATTGATAAGTTTCACAGTGGTTTTGTTCCATCTGTACTGAAGAGTTTTAGGGCCACTGAAGAAAAAAAAAAATTCGGAGGCTAAAAAAAAACAAAAAACCTTCGTGGCCCCAGAAAACGTCGAAAATCAAAGTCGAGATTTTTTTTTTTCCACGGAGAGACGTCTATCCATCCCTCATCATTTGCCCGTAGATGTAAACCACATTAAATCACTTAATTCTGACTGTATCGGGTTGCTTACTGCTTATGGACATGTGATTTTACACAGGATTTCCTTGATTAATAAGAACACATTTAAATAAGCAGCCCGGGATCCGTGCCTTTGTCCTTCGTACTCGACGAACTTCCGCGACGGAACAACGCAGCAGGCTGCTCTGACTCTTACAGTCCTGATACTGATGATAACTGCACCGTGTTTATGAGCTACACTCTGTCCTGAAGCATCTTTTCATCACTTCATTAAACCGCCTGATAAGCATTTTGAGGAAGCAGTCACACGCGCTGGCATGTGGATGGACGGACTTTTTTTTCCACCGTGAAAAAAAAAAAATCTCGACTTTGATTTTCGACTTTTTCTGGGGCCACTAAGGTTTTTTTTTTTTTTTTTTACCTCCGAAAAAAAAATCTCGACTTTGATTTTCGACTTTTTTTGAGGCCACCAAGGGTTTTTTTTTATTTTGCCTCCGAATTTTTTTTTTTCTTCAGTGGCCCTAAAACTCTTCCGTACATCTGTTGCTGCATTTGAGCAAACTTCTTTTTGGCTGAGGTGCTTGATCTGAAGTTATGTTTTTCCTAGATTTGTGTCTGATATGGTATAAGTGGAGGGATATAATCAGTTGATTTCTTTACTACTACATTTATAGTGTGTGCAATGCAAACTGAATGCCAAATTTGGTAACTTTTTTTCAGAATTAATCATGTGTGGTACTGCATTGGTCACAAGACACTTTATTATGGCCAGTCCGAAAAATTTTACCAAGTTAAACCAAAATAAAATCCATATATTCAAATTAAATATTTAATTAATTAAATGCAACTAATTAAATTAACTACTTCTCTAAATATTTTCGATATAAACCTTCCTGGATGGCAAAGCATATGATGGTTCAAGGACCTAAAGCAGTTTCCTGAACCCCTCACTTTCAACTATGCTGAGGGGTTCAGCCCTTGATGATGAAATTCAGAACTCCCCTGTTCCACGCTGAAAGCTTGATGATCAAAAATGAAATAATGAAAAAAGAATATGTATTTCATTGTTAATAAAGCGACCATGACTAAGTTGTAAAATATATACCTGTGTTTATTGTATTCGTATATTTCTCATTTTCTTGCCTGGCCCTGTAGTGCCTCAGCATTGAGGAGGGGCTTTTATTTTTGTTTACGTTTAATTGAACAAATGCAAGATTTAACCTGCAGAAAAACAAAATTTATAATTTCAACTAATAATAATAATAATAATAATAACAATGGCTTGGATTTATATAGCGCTTTTTTTCGAGCTGACTCAAAGCACGTACAGAGACCATTATACATTCACACCAGTCCCACCAGTGATGGTAAGCTACGTAGTGGCCACTGCTGCCCTGGGGCTGCTGACAGAGGCGTGGCTGCCATTTTGCGCCAACGGCCCCTCCGACCACCACCAACATTCATGCACGATTCATACGAGGCAATGTGGGTAAAGTGCCTTGCCCAAGGACACAACGACAATCGCCCCTAACTAACTAAGAGTCATGTAGGGATTTCCTACCTCATAAGGATCACGTGGTACCATTTATGTTGTGAGTTCAGGCACGGGGCAACATTTATGTAAGGTTCTGGCGGTTTGGCTATTAATAATGACTAATTATTATCAAAGATAGTTATTAACTTCTGCGCAGATGTGGTTTCCCCTGTTAAGACTGTCCGCTGTTACCCGAACAATAAGCCATGGGTAACGCGGGAAGTCAAAGCTGTCCTCAACAAGAAGAAGGCTGTCTTCAGGAGCAAAGATAGGGAGGCCATGAAGGCAGGACAAAGGCAGGTGAAACACTATGTGAGGGAAGCTAAGGACAGCTATAGGAGAAAGGTGGAGCAGAAGCTGAGGGAGAACAACATGAGGGAGGTCTGGGAAGGTGCGAGGATCATCACAGGCCACAACAGCAAGACCAGAGTTGGGGGGGGACAATGGAGAGGGCGAACGAACCGAATGACTTCTTCAACAGGTTCAACCAATCAAACTTCTCTCCTCCCAAAATGGAGATGACCTACATCCCTCCCAAAGAGGGTTCTTTTGCCCCCCCCCCAAAGAGTACACCATCCATCCATCCATCTTCTCCCACTTATCTGTTTCACAGGGGTGGCAGTCTGAGCACTGTCACCCAGATCACATTGCACTGATTTAAGAACCTTTCCTGCAGGTGGTGAGCCCACGGGAAGGTGGCGCCCAGCGCGGGACACAAACCCATTACCTTGAGATTATGAGTCTCATGCTCTACCAACTGAGCTGGCCGGGGGTGCAAGAGCACACCAGTAACCTGTAAAACTGCTTAGAACTCAGGTCGCCCACCACGGGGAACGCCAGTATTATAAAATATATCAAAGGATATCTGATAAACTTAAGTAGCCCAAGAACCTGTTCTTATTCTTATATAAACTTATGAACATTATAAACAATCAGATATGTACACAATAGAAATATACAAATGATTATTTTTTTTATTTATTTATTTTTTCCTGACAAAGAAAGTTAAAGGAAACAATTACCCTCAGGAGCACAAACATTCACCTGGAGTGTGTTCAGAGTCATGGATCCATTGACATAATGTAGGATAACTTTACTCAGCCGGCATGTTGACCGTCACAGGCAGGCAGGATATGATTCTTGACGTAGTCCTTGGCCGCTCCTGGGTCGGTAAACATATCCTCTCCCAGGGGAGAGGTGATCCTCAGCCTCGCCGAGTAAAGCATCCAATATCTCACGCCCCGACAGCCCCGCAGTAGATCTTTCACTTTTTGAAAGGCCCCTCTTTTCTTTGCCACTGCAGGCGGCAGATCACTAAAGATCAGAATTTTGTCACCAATATAAGTGAGGGGGCTGTTCTGTGCTGCCTTACGGAGGACTTCCACCTTTTCTTGAAAATAGTGAAATTGGACAATGAACGGCCTGGGCCGCTGGCCTCTCACAGGGACCGGCTGCAGACTGCGATGCGCCCGGTCCAGCGTCGGTGCGACATCCAGGCCTAAAACCTCTTGGAGTAGCTTAGCTACAGAAGCTACAGGCCTCAAATTTCTCATTCACTCCGAGTATACCGACGTTACACCTGCGCTGTCTCCCCTCTAGGTCCTCGGTCTTCTCGGTGAGGGCTATCACGATATCTTTCAAGTGGTTAACTTGCCCCTCTAAGTCCACAACTCTGTCGGAGTACGTGTTTGTAGCATCCTCCAAGCTAGTGAGCCAGCCTTGGCGGTCTTTGAGGCTAGCAGCCAACAGATCAATCTTGGCACAAAACTCCACCCGGACACCATCAATCTGGGATGTGAAATCACTACGAAGCGACTCTATCACATCGTTGAGGGCTTGGCACTTGTTTTCAACTTTTGGTTTCCAGCGTAGTTATCCTATCGACAACCGTCTTCTCCGAATTAGCTATAGCCGCCATTAGCGGAGCTGTGTCTGGAGATGTAGCATTGCTATCGGAAGCTCTAGCTGCTTCGGTCTTTCGGCCTTTTGAGCCGGACGTGACAGATAACAATCGATCCAGTTAGTGCCCCCACTTACAGTCGTCTCTTGGCTGGCGACAGGTTGTGCTTTAGTGCAAGATAGCTCAGTAATTAAAAGTAAAAATAGCGTATCCCCACAGAACGACTCCACCACACGCCTTTACATGTCAATGCTCAAGCCACCTTTATTTATCCCTTTTGGTGGAAATGTCTTTTTCAAGTTGGATAGGCAGCCACACAGAGGGGAATCTCAGGCTCTTTGTCTTCATTCCTCTTTCCTTCCTCTTTGTGCCACCATGTCGACAGGATTTTCAGTTTTTTGGCGTTCTGCTGAAATCTAGGGGAGAGGTGTAGTCAGACGTTGTCGCACTGGTTTCCATCCTCATTGTGTTCTGGTGATCTTACCTTCATGCTTTTTGAGTTACAGTCTCCTTTTCTTGGAGAAAGATGGCATCCACTGCTCTTTACTTTTATATTTCCTCTTTCTCCCACACAAGATATTCTCTTTTGGCGGTGCGGTGAATTCTAAAAAACAAAACTTTGTTTGAGTAAACCAATGCTGGTTAAACAGTGTCACTATCTATCTAACTATCTGTTAACTAAAGCCCATCCAAGTGATCAAGTCATTTAATCTTTCAATGATGTTCCTAGGAGCTTGTCTTACCGACATGTTTTCCAGTGGGATGGTTAAATCTGGTCTTTTTCCTGGGGTTAAAGGTGCAGTCTTTGTTTTGAAACAAAGATGTTTTACAAGAAATTTTACAAACCTTCAAAAGATCAGCCAGTCTGGTGTGCAGGCCCTGAGTAGCACCACCTGGTGCCGGAAGAGAGGAATGACAGCTCCAGAAGACAGTAGAAATAAGAAAGTACTCAACTTTCTCGGATCAAACAGAGTTAAAAGAGAGACAGCAAATAGTACCTTTAATGTCCAACCCTGGGGCCTTGACTGTCTTTCCTCAAAGAAATTTGGAGTATTTAAGCCGACCTTTAACACGTCGTCTCGTGGCCATCCAACAGTGGATATGATGCGTCGCATCTGTGGAGTCAACACAGCGTTGGAGCATACTTTCAAAAAGACACATGAATATTGCTTGAAGCATTTTGTACTTTTTATAGATGTACTAATTTCAATAGAATCAATCGATCAATCAACATGTATTCATAAAGAGTAAAAACATATCAACAATAGAGTAAAATCAAATTAAACCAAATAAAACAAAACAAAATGTCTCCATATTACTGAGGGTTAAACGCCCATATGAATAAATGGGTTTTGAGCCAAAGTCGGTAATGGTGAGTATGTCAGGGGGCAGTTTGTTCCAGAGTCTGAGGGCAGCAGCTGAGAAAGCCCCATCTCCCCAGTGTTTCTACCTGGCTCTAGGGACCTCCAGTAGCAGCTGGTTTGTGGACCTTAACAAGCTTTCACTGTATCGGACAGTCACAAGTTCTGATAAATAAGGAGTGGCAAGGCTGTCGAGTGCTTTCAAAACAAAGTAAAATGTTAAAGTCAGTCCGAATAGAAAGGTGGAGCCAGTGGAGGGAAAAGAGGACTGGGGTGATGCGCTGATGTCTGGATGTGTTTGTTTAAAAAACAGGCTTCACACCTGCTCGTTGGAGCAGACCTTCACCACACGGGACAGATTCTTGACAGTGTCTCCGTTCCTGACAAGGTCTCTGTTCCTGACGGTGTCTCTCTTCTTGGCAGTTTCTCTGTTCCTGGCAGTGTCTCTGTTGCTGACGGTGTGTTTCTGTTCCTGACGGTGTCCCTGTTCCTGTCAGTGTATCTCTGTTCCAGATGGTGTGTCTCTCTTCGTGAGTTTCTCTGTTCCTGATGGTGTCTCTGTTCTTGATGGTGTCTCTGTTCGTGACGGTTTCTCTCTTCCTGACGGTGTCTCTGGTCTTGATGGTGTGTCTGTTCCTGACAGTGTCTCTGTTCGTGACGGTGTCTTTGTTCCTGACGGTGTGTCTCTATTCCTGACGGTGGGTCTGTTCCTGACGGTGACTCTGTTCCTGCAAGTGTATCTCTGTTCCTGATGGTGTGTCTCTGTTCCTGACGGTGTCTCTGTTCCTAACGGTGTGTTTCTGTTCCTGACGGTGTCTCTCTTTGTGACAATTTCTCTGTTCCTGATGGTGGGTCTGTTCCTGATGGTGTATCTCTCTTTGTGACAGTGTCTCTGTCCCAGAAGGTGTGTTTCTGTCCCTGACGGTGACTCTGTTCTTGACGGTGTGTTTTTGTTCCTGACGGTGTCTCTGTCCCTGAAAGTGTGTTTTTGTCCCTGACGGTGACTCTGTTCCTGATGGTGTGTTTCTGTCCCTGACGGTGACTCTGTTCTTGATGGAGTGTCTCTGTTCCTGACGATGTATCTCTGTTTCTGACAGTGTCTCCGTTCCTGGCGGTGTCTCTGTCCCTGAAGGTGGCTCTGTCCCTGACGGTGACTCTGTTACTGATGGTGACTCTGTTCTTGAAGGTGTGTTTCTGTCACTGATGGTGACTCTGTTCTTGATGGTGTCTCTGTTCCTGATGGTGTGTTTCTGTCCTAACATTGTGTCTGTTTCTGAAACTTTGTCTCTGATCCTGACGGTGTCTCTGTTCCTTACAGTGTGTCACTGTTCCTGATGGTGCGTTACTGTTGCTGACCGTTCCTCCTCTGGTTCTTCAGGTTCCTCCTCTTAATCTGGTTCTGCAGGTTTGTTCTCCTGAGTCTGGTTCTGCAGACTCCTCCTCCACTGACCTCTGCAGGTTTTAATCTGTTAAAAGCTCCTGGACATGACTGTGTTGTCTGCGGTGCTTTATAAATAAAGCTGAATTGGATGTATCCTGTGTACTGACAGCAGTACAAGTACCAACCAGCTGAATATACTGTACTGCAAACATACAAGTGAGAACATGGTTGATCAAACTTCTCCCATATTGGTCCTTCATGAAACCCTGGTCGACGCAAGGAGGCGGAGTCTCTGGTCGATGCAAGGAGGTGGAGTCTCTGCAGCCAACAGCCAACACTTTGTAAAAGTGTATTGACGACGTTTCATCAGTGGCACAATGACTAAATTCCAATAAAGCCAAAACAGCAGAAACGGTTTTATATCCAGAGAAAACATGAGAAGCTGTGGAGCACAAAGTGAGACGGGAAACTAGGGAAACACATCAATTCTGGTTTTATTTCATTCTGTACACCATCTTCAGTTTCCAGCTGAGAGGTCGACTGACACACTGGAGGAACGGTTGCTGGTTTGAAACCAATCAGCTTCTTCTCTCTGCAGCCTGGAGGCTACTCTTCATCCCTCCCTCCTGTTTTACTGAGCTGCAGGGCACACACACACACACACACACACACACACACACACACACACACACACACACACACACACACACACACACACACACACACACACACACACACACACACACACACACACACACACACACACACACACACACACACACACACAATCATCACATATCGTGTGTGTACGTGTACGAGTGTGAGTGTGTGAGTGTG
This sequence comes from Lipophrys pholis, assembly GCF_963383615.2. Lineage (NCBI taxonomy): Eukaryota > Metazoa > Chordata > Actinopteri > Blenniiformes > Blenniidae > Lipophrys > Lipophrys pholis. The sequence continues at coordinate 25,064,511 of NC_137633.1, forward strand.
TGTGTGTGTGTGTGTGTGTGTGTGTGTGTGTGTGTGTGTGTGTGTGTGTGCATGTGTGTTGAGTTCACTCACGTGCTGCAGGAGGTTCAGCCGCGGGTGGAGGAGAAACACAGTGATTAGTAACGTGGTTTGAGCACCATCATGTATGAGAAGGTCGAAAAGCTCCAACCTTGATCACATCCACCCAATTCCAGCCTCTCGGCAGCTCGCCCTTATTATCTGAAAGACAGGTGGAGTTAGTGAGACCAGCTGACTGACGGAGGCTTTAACACCACCCTGTGGACGGCGGCTGAAAGACAGGTGCATCAGCTATATATTATTATTTATCTTGAAAAGATAAACCAGCCGTTTAGTTCGTGGCTGTATTATTGAAAACATATACACATATTAAATATGTTGTGAATCTCACTAAATAAAAGCTTTTAGGAAGAGTAAACAGGCTGTATCATTGTTTTGATTTTCTCTGGTCAGTAAAACGTTCCCTACATTTTAATTACTTTTAAATCAGGCAAACATAAATGCATTTGAGGAAGTTAACAGGTTCTCTTTTCCTCATCTGCAAAAACAAACAGTTACCAGAACAATATGAACGTTCAACAGCCAAACTATCATAAACACGTTTCATTCAAGTTTTTATAAATGCTCATGCCTGTTATCAGAACAACCAGGGTTGGGTTTAAGTGCACCGTTTTAGTCGTGTCCTCTCCCTGCACACCTGACTACAGTCCGCATGTAGAGCTCTGAACCAGGTTTTTATTGAGAACTTTAATCTGTTCTGGATCGATCCTCACTCTACAGGAATGATGGAATTCACCCAAATCAGCATGGCAGTGAAAAGCTTCCCTCTAATATTCAGTATGCAGTCCGGTATGGATCACAACCATGACGCTACACTAAACACTCTCCCTCTCCACCCCCCCGCCCCTCCTGCTCCACCCCAGGACAGCGTCCCACCCTCCAGCCCTCCTCACTGTGGAGGGCAGACTGGCCCTACACTTCACTACATCCCTGTGATCATCAGTCGTACTGTCACTACACAGCAGTCACACAGGAGCAGGTATCACCAGGGAGTGAACACCTGTCACCTGCGCACACTGCCGCTGGCTCCTGCTGCAGCGCCCCCTACTGAGCGTTCTGTAGAAATGGCTCTGCTAAATACACGTTCCATTACCAAGAAAACTTTTCTTCCTCAGGACCTGTTCATGAGGGAAAACCTGGACTTCTTCTCCCTCACTGAAACTTGGCAGAGGTCTTCTGAATTTACCTCTTTAAATGAACTCCACCCCTCAGACTGCAGCTACATCAGCACACCGAGGCTCTCAGGCCGCGCTGGAGGTCTCGCTGTGATTTCTAAAAGACATTTTGACTGCCGGTCAGTCAGCACAGAGACTTTCCCTCCTTTAAACTCACAGTAACAAAAGTTGGCCATGTTAACCCTTGTTACTGTGTTTTAATCTACCGACCTTCTGGCCCTTTCCTGTCTGATTCTACTGAGTTCTTATCGTCACTTATAACGTTTGAAAAGGTTTTAATTATTGGGGATTTTAATTTTCACATTGATGATGTTACCTCTCAGGTTTCCGCTGCCTTTCTGGATCTGGATCACTGAGTCTTTTAACTTTAGGCAACATGTTTCTGGGCCCACACACAAAGCTGGACATGGACTTGGTTTTTACTCATGGACTCACTATGGAAAACATTGGCCTTGAGGATTTACTGGTCACTGATCATAAATATGTCCTTTTTGGAATTTCCTGTATTCCGGATATGGAACCAGGTAACTCCATGCCTCAATCTAGGCACATCATAACTGAAGACACTGAAAGATGTCCTGCTTTATTTGGTGAACATGGCCTGTCAGACTGTGATGGTGTTAAACCCTGGTGGAGCTTTTTCACAGCTCCTCTGTTCTAGACATAGTTGTTCCTCTCAAACCTAAAAAACTTCCCTCAGTAAAATCCTCACCTCGGATTATAGGGTCAATTCTCTGTCTCAGGCGTCGGAGTAGGAGGACAGAGCGTTTATGGAAATCCACTGAACTACAGGTTCACCGGCTGCATGTTACGGAATTATTACTGGAACTCAATGAAATGATGAGAGTTGTAAGAACAGCATATTTCACCAACCTCATTTCTGCTAACAAAAGAAATTCAAAAGTTCTCTTTAACACCATAAATGCGATAGTCTCTCCTTCCACTCCACAAGTGCCCGTTTCATCTCACACTGAGTGTAATCATTTATTAAAATATTCTGTCAATAAAATCAGTGAAATCAGAGCCAAGATCCCCCAGTCATTGGAGGAAGTTACAGGCCAGGAATCTAACCTGTTCTACTGAAGGAACCTCACCTGTTCTGCTGATCATCCTTTTCTTCTGAGCCTTGGTGAGCTGCAGCTTCTTCTCCTTCTTCTTTGCTGCTGAGACGGGCACCTTCACTTCACTGCTGGGAGTCAGCGTCTGGAACAACAAGTACATCACTTCTGTCCAACAGGCTGACATGGAACTTCTCACTGTATCGGCACAAGTCAAATAGGGATGGGGCCGATCCGATCCTGTATTGGTATCGGGTTCTGATATCAACGTAATTCATGGATCCCAAATTTCCGATCCAACCTGTGGAGGTTTCTGATCCATGAAGCCTCGTCTGCTTCACTGTTGCTGAAACGACTCCACAGTGTTTCCCTGCTGCTGCTCTGCTCGCTGGCTGCAAACTGTGGATTGGATTTCCTGAAGGGAGGCGGGTCTCAATGAGACCAGGAGGAATGAGTCAGGAAATCCATTCCACAGTTTGCAGCCAGCGAGCAGGCTAGGGAAGTAGCACTGTGCTATCCAACTTTCCATGACAACATGTTGCTGTTTGGACGGATTTGACACTCAAAACACCACAAAGCAACACAGCAACGTGGATGTTAGCAAAGCAACGCAGCAACGTGGATGTTAGCAAAGCCGTAGTCCAGCGAGGCGGCGCTCTGCAGCCAGACGTCAGCGTTTTCAAACTCCAGCTCTCGGAGGAGAACAGCACTGACATCAAAACAATGAACAGCAGCTCCTCCAGGCTGTCAGCAGGCGATTCACACCTCCGTGGAGCTGCGTCCTACTCCACGCTAAACTCCCTGAAAATAGTCCCAATTGGTTGGAGCTGCGTTAGAGCTGGAAACATTGTGTTGCTGCTGCCGTGCTAAAGAATTTCCCCGGGGATTAATAAAGCCATTCTGAGCTTTTAAAGATAGAACTAGTTTATTATGAGATGATGACGTCACGCAGACCCCCACATTGTCCACATGGAACAAAAATACTTTGTACTGCTTCCTTTACTGTCCTGATACTAACCTCAAGTTGTCTTTTAATTCTTTCTTTCTTTCTTTTCATTTTGAGAGAATACATGCATACAGTCGTACATTTTATACTTGCCTGTAGAGAGGAGTTTATTACAGCCTCAGATAAAATCAACAATAATTATAATGATAATGGTAATGCAAACAGCTCCGGTATCGGAATAGTATCGGTATCGGCAGATATCCACGTTCAGGTTTCGGGATCGGAAGTGAAAAAACAGGGATCAGTGCATCCCTAAAGTCAAAGCCGCAGTCACACAGCAACACCAGAAGAGAGGCAGAAGGTCTTATGTGCTCACCACAGTGGTCACCATAGGCTTGTGATCCTCCATGAGCGCCTCCTGGTTCTCTTTGGCCCACTCGAACAGGGTGTACATCATAGCAGTGCCCAGGTTGACCTCCACCTGCTCCTCCAGCTTGGACCGGATGGCCTGCTTGGTGTCTGCAGAGCTGCCATTGAAAAACAAGAGATATTCAGGTCTGAACCTTTCCCCCCCTTCCTAAACCAGGGTCTGTACCCCTCCCCTTACCTGAACCAGGGTCAGTGTTGCCAGATCAGATTGACAAAGTGCAAACCCGCAAAATCATAACACATGCAAAAGACAACACACCCAGAGCTTCATATCTGCATCAAATAACCACATATAAATGATAGATAAAAAGGTTTCTGCAACCAGAGTGCAGTAAATCAACCATAGGCTACACAAATTTCAAAATGAACCTCTGGCATCCTCGCGCCAGGCCTTGGTTAGTAATAACACCAACTGCACGGAAAAATGTGCACTTTTAAGCCGTGTGGGCCTCATATGTTTCGTTATTTACATCCCAAATGACCTGTATGAGGACTACATGCAAAACAATTGAAAACAAAACTAAATTACGCTCGTACAGAGCGCCTCTCCCTCCCTCCCTCCTCTCTTTTTTTTTCTGCTCGCTGTTTTCCACCCCTGTGGTGCTGAAAGACACACAACGACCTGGCTGCACAATAAGAGACCTACTAAATGGATAAGCGTTTGCTTCATTATCCCCCTTTTCAAACCATGCACTTGTTTATGTTGTGTAAGCTATAATGTGTGCAGGTTTGAAATAAAATTAATTACGACTTACTACTCTTGTTTACAAGAATCAGTGGAAATGTGTCTTGACAGGATACAGCTGAAGATCAGACTGCTGGTCAAAGCACAGCATTAAAGAGTCGTAGTCCTCTTCCAGAACGCACTGCCAGTGGTAGTTTTCATGAAGTGCTGTCAGTGTTGTATTGACAATGAAATATTTCTTTACGAGAACTGCAAATTGTTGCATCCTGTGTGAATTCATGTTGCCTTTCGTCGGTTGTTTCAATCGGCTGATTTTTATCCCATCTGCCACTAAAGCTGTGCTACTTTCTGAAAACTGTAAATCAGTAAAACGTGTGTGCAGTCAGGCCGTCAGGCCATATGCATAGACTATTACATATGTGACTTGACTCTCTAAAACCGTGTGCGTAAAGTGTTAGGTTATTTCAGAAAGCTGTATCGTCTCACACTGAGTCCATAAGAAAAGCTTCAGAAGTCTCCGTCATCATGTCGTCTTTAATGTCAAACTTACATCCTGTTGTTGAAGAAGGTGTCGAGGGAGAGCTGTGGACCGGTCTCTGGGTACGTCTCTGGCCATGTGATGTCTATCAGGAATGCTTTGGTGTCGTCCAGATCTCCTATCTGGGCAGACATTCCAACAAGAAGAGATCTTACACCTGCTCGTCTTCATTCTGTGAGTCGAGTATTGCACAGTGTGGCCACTGACCCGGAACTGGAAGGAAACGGGACTGATTTCCTTGAAACAATCGTCTCCCTCATAGATGGACCGCAGAGCTTCTAACTCCATCTGAGAATAACAAACGTCAAGACAATTCAGTCCAGAGTGTGACTGACAGAAACCTCAGAAGACATCCAAACACAGGAAAGCACAGGAATCGGTTTGGGGTTTTTACAGCGGCCTAGTGCGGATTAACCTGAATGTTTGACATGTGGAGAGAAACTGATATGGTGGAAGAGCTCACAGCTGAAGATCTGGTTGAACAGTCAAACTGATCAAACTTTAGAAATGACAGAGACAATCTGTCGTCTTCAAAATCATTTTATCAGCTCAGTGTCCTGATGTGATTGTAGATTAAAAACAAAAAGCAGCGTTGATTGGTACAAGTTAGATGTAAAAAGAATAATGTTCAATGTGACATAAAAATTAATCAATTCGGGTTTAATGGGACATTTTCATTTTCACGAGAAACAAGTACCACTGTTAACAGGACAACACAAAAAGGTTAGAAGAAAATGGGACGAGTCTTTAAAGTTATAAGAAAGTGATGATGTGGAAGGCTGATTAATTGTGTGCAGAAGAGGTAATTATTCCAATTTGAGAGTGATCTAAATAATAAAAGATGCAGAACAAAGTTCCCATGATGCTGACGCAGTACATCAGTGAGAGGGAACAGCTGGAGCAGGTGAATTATCCTGCCAAGCAGATGTTAGAACTCTGAGTGACTCTGAATCCGAACAATGCGTCAGGCTTACAGGGAGTTAACTATTTCATTTAGACTCAAATGTAGCACGGTCAGTACATTTCCATAAGTACATTTATCATCTCAACAACAATAACAGTGTGATGAGCTGAACTCTTTTGAGTTCAGCTCATCACACTGTCGACAAATAACCAGAAAGAACTACTGTTTGCCTTGGTGTTGTTTTAACAGCTATAATATAGAACATTTATTTCTCGTAAAACACAAGTTTAAAATCATGTGTGAGGATTTTCTATAAAGTATAATTAGTAACAATAATGGGTTTTACAAGTCATCAGCAAGAAGACCAGTGGCAGAAACATCATTATCTGAGTTTGAAGTAAGTTACAGTCGATTTATGAGAAGCAGGGCTCCCAGAGGTGTTTCGGATTTTCTAGTATCCATGCAAAATGAAGCCGGGCTGAGAGGCTGCATGTGGGAAAAAGAAGCAGCTAAAATATTAACAAACATCTTAAGTGATTTTGTCACACCATTCTGACTAAAAGCAAACCGAACATTTACTTCAACATTACTGCACACATAATTGAAATACTTTATTGATTTTATGTCAAAGTTCCACACAGAACAAATCGAAGTTAAACGCAGACTGGGACTAGACCAGTCACGTAGAGTGGGCTCATATGTAGTTAGTGTTGGATTTTTCTTTGTAAGATACTCCACAATCAACTTTGGCAGGAAATCGGGATTTCTACTGTTTATAACATCTGTTGTTGCGAGCAGTCACGCCAGATGTCACCGGAATTGGGCCACCTGTTATCTGGGATACCAGGAAATCCGAAACACTATATAAGCCAGAAAAGCCCCAGGTGTCATCGGAATTGGGCCACCTGTTATCTGGGATACCAGGAAATCCGAAACACTATATAAGCCAGAAAAGCCCCAGGTGTCATTCAAACCTCCTGGTCCTCGTTAGCCGCCATGAGTCCGCTCCCTCGGCGACGCGTCGTCACCCTCAAGTGTCCAACTACCAACAGCACGGTCCTCCCATTAAAACCCCGACTGTGTTAGCAAAGCTACCGCTAACCGGCAACTAACCAGGGCTACGCCGCTAACCAGGGCAAACTGGGGCAACGCCGCTAACCAGGGCTACACCGTTAACCTACAGCTAACCAGGGCTACACCGCCAACCTACTGCTAACCAGGGCTACACCGCAAACCTACTAATAACCAGGGCTACGCCGCTAACCAGGGGTTCACCGCCAACATACAGCCATGGGTGCCAGAAGCGCATGCGCATGAACTTTCTTCTTCTTCTTCTGCTTCTTCTTCTTCTTCTTCTTCTGCTTCTTAATTTGCGGCGGGCTGTACGCCGTGTCGCATAACGCTGCCCTCCACCGTCTAAACAAGACATCACTCCACCGGCTCAAATCCTCTCACACGACTCCTGAGGAGTGGAGGAATTGTAACACTGCCTTCCCAAGAGAGTCAGAATGACCCCCAAACTCTAACACCGTTTAAAAGGAAAACATCTCCAGACCCAGATCAGACAGATCTTCAAACAGCTTCTGCCCGTGACAAAGAGTATATCTTGCATCGAAATAACACACGAATTACCATCTCCGATTCCCCACACTCACAAAAACCATTCAGATGTTTGCCTCTCACCTTTAAACTACTTACCAGACAGCAATGCCCCATTCTCAGCCTGGTTAAAATGACATCATCACTCCGCACCAACGTACTCCTCCACTTCTTACACTTCACGGAAGGTTGCACAGAATAAAAGATGTTGACCTTTCTGCTCCTGATCCTCATCTGAACTTTCTTCTTCTTCTTGGGTTAGGCAGTCCAGCCGCTACAATGGCATATTGCTGCCCTCTACAGTTTGTTATTCACATTCTTTTTGTCAGTCGTTCATATTTTCTGGTCCAATCCAATCCAATGGAAGTAGTCCAACGTTTTTTTTTTTTCATTTTAGCCCAGTTATCCAGGTTGAGCAATGTGCACAAATTGCACTAATACAATAACGGAATACAAACTATAATAGTAATAACTAACAATATGATAAAAATAATACAAAGATATGTTTTATATACAAGATGTAAAAAGTGGTCTGAAGGTATATATATATATATATATTTAAAAAAAGAAACTAAGCTGTAGAAATATTACATCTAAAATAGGACAATTGTAGCATGAATATAAATCATATCGTAATAATTGTGTAATAAGCATGGAGGTGAAAAATAAATAGACAGAGTACTAAATGAGTTAATTGAATATTATGTAAATCAGTTTCTGGTTTGAGGGGTGGGGGGTGTGGGTGGGGTGGGGGGTGGGGGGATCTCAGGAAGCTACAGAGTTGTGATTTCATGTTTGTAGAAAGCTGAGAGGGGGGGACCAAACTGAAAGAGGCTCGACTGTTGAGTTCTGAGTGGTAGTGGGTGAGCGTTCCAGTGAGACGTGTTCCATGAGTAAGTGTTCCCAGTGTGTGATGCTTGTATTTTTCTTAGATTTCCCGTTGACGACTACGGTTTTCTTGGCGATAGTCAGGGCGGTGAGGAGTACTTTGTTTTTTTTGGTTTCTTCAGGTTTGTTATTGACGTGTGGCAGAGTGAGGGGGACGTGGGAATGTGGCAGCCCAATAGGGAGGAGGCCGATTTGGTGACCTCGTTCCACAACTTTTGAACCGGTGTGCAGTGCCAGAAGGCGTGAATGTAGATGTCTGGTGTGTTTAGGCCAAATCATTAATGTAAGTCAATTGTCATTTACTCATTAAAACTCCTAAAATAATTGAGTAATTACTTAAAAGTTAATAAATTATCAAAAATAATTTATTAATTTGAATAAATTTGTTATTTATCTATTAATAATAAAGTGGGGCACCACCAGAAAAACTGGAAATAGCTAATTACCAAAATATCAGAGTCTTGTTTGTAAAAAGTTTATTTAAGTTAGTTAATATTTCTGTGAAAAAATATAACAATCTTAAATAAAAGGGAAGGTGTGAGATCCGAGGACAGACTGTTACAAACCAGTGAATTGTCAACAATAAATACACAATAATCACCAAGAATCGTTCAATTCAGCTAACAGGCGTTTATTAATAAAAATGTATTAATTCATAAATAATTCGGAAATCATCTCATAAATCAACACATTCAAGTAGCAAACGACATCTAACATGGAGATCTAATCTATTAAACAGCAACACTATGTACAAAGAGTGTGTGTGAGTGTGTGTGTGTGTGTGTGTGTGTGTGTGTGTGTGTGTGTGTGTGTGTGTGTGTGTGTGTGTGTGTGTGTGTGTTGCGTGTGGGGTCTGGAGTGATGAGGGCGAATGGGTGTAATGACCTCGAACGTCCACCAGAGTGAGGCAGGCGTCGGATTCAGTGTGGTGACCGTGACGACCACTCGGGGCGTGCGGCGGTGCGCAGAGAGGGAGCGCAATGACTTGCTGCGTCCACCAGGTGGACGTCAAGAGGAATTGCGATGACCCACGTGACCACTAGAGGCGTTTGACTCGCTCTCTCTGGGGACACGGCGGTTGCTTAGCGGCCAGAGAGAAGACAAGGACAGAGAGTTCTGGTGAGGTTCGGTTCTGGTGAGGTTCGGTTCTGAACCCTGGTTCCTCCACACAGAGATTGAAGTAGCTTCTGGAAGCTCACTTGGTTCTCTGGTGTCTGCGGTGGGGAACCAGAGTTCTTACTGCGATGGTGCGCGTGAACGTCGTCGCTCACCCGCGTACACAAACAGGCTGCTGCAGCTTTGTGCAGGGGTTGCGGGGACCCCCTGGTTCGGGTCACGTGACCAATGGGGAATTTTCCCAGTGTTCTTTGAGAACAAAGAAACGTGGTCATCCTTCCTCCCCCTTTGTCCGGTGGGGGTGAGCACGGAGGCCAGGCCCAACAAAAGCAGAGGTTTTAAATAACGCTTTCCTGGACACTCAAAGACACTTTACATTACATCATTCATTCACTCCATACTGGGTGGTGGTGAACTACGTCTGTAGCCAAGCTGCTCTGGAGCAGACTGACGGAGGAAAGGCTGCTAATCTGCACCATTGGCCCTCTGACCACCACCAACCACTCACTGTCTCACCCTCTGACCACCACCAACCACTCACTGTCTCACCCTCTGACCACCACCAACCACTCACACTCTCACTACATTCACCCTCTGACCACCACCAACCACTCATTCTCACTCTCTCACCGTCTGACCGCCACCAACCACTCACTCTCACTCTCTCACCCTCTGCCCACCACCAACCACTCACTCTCACTCTCTCACCCTCTGCCCACCAGCAACCACTCACTCTCACTCTCTCGCCGTCTGACCGCCACCAACCACTCACTCTCTCACCCCCTGACCACCACCAACCACTCACTCTCTCACCCCCTGACCACCACCAACCACTCAGTCTCTCACTACATTCTCCCTCTGACCACCACCAACCACTCACTCTCACTCTCTCACCCTCTGCCCACCACCAACCACTCATTCTCACTCTCTCACCGTCTGACCGCCACCAACCACTCACTCTCACTCTCTCACCCTCTGCCCACCACCAACCACTCACTCTCTCACCCTCTGCCCACCACCAACCACTCACTCTCACTCTCTCACCCTCTGCCCACCACCAACCACTCACTCTCACTCTCTCACCGTCTGACCGCCACCAACCACTCACTCTCACTCTCACTCTCTCACCGTCTGACCGCCACCAACCACTCACTCTCTCACCCCCTGACCACCACCAACCACTCAGTCTCTCACTACATTCTCCCTCTGACCACCACCAACCACTCACTCTCTCACTACATTCACCCTCAGACCACCACCAACCACTCACTCTCTCACCCTCTGACCACCACCAACCACTCACACTCTCACTACATTCACCCTCTGACCACCACCAACCACTCACTCTCTCACCCTCTGACCACCACAACCACTCACTCTCTCACTCATTCACCCTCTGACCACCACCAACCACTCACTCTCTCACTCTCTCACCCTCTCACCCTCTGACCACCACCAACCACTCACTACATTCACCCTCTGACCACCACCAACCACTCAGTCTCTCACTCTCTCACCCTCTGACCACCACCAACCACTCAGTCTGTCACTCATTCACCGTCTGACCACCACCACCAACCATTCACTCTCTCACCCTCTGACCACCACAACCACTCAGTCTGTCACTCATTCACCCTCTGACCACCACCAACCACTCACTCTCTGACCACCACCAGCCACTCACTCATTCACCCTCTAACCACCACCAACCACTCACTCTCTCACTCTCTGACCACCACCAGCCACTCACTCTCTCACTCTCTGACCACCAACAGCCACTCACTCTCTCACCCTCTGACCACCACCAGCCACTCACTCTCTCACTCTCTGACCACCAACAGCCACTCACTCTCTCACCCTCTGACCACCACCAACCACTCAGTCTCTCACTCTCTCACCCTCTGATCACCACCAACCACTCACTCTCTCACCCTCCGACCACCACCAACCACTCACTCTCCCATTGAAAGCATCAGTATTATCCCAGTTATCTTGTAGTTTCCTGACGTATATTGCTTCGGGTCTTTCACCAACATATTTGCTTTTCCTTGACTATCTGTAGCCTCAACACCGTTGCAGTAGAGAACAGGAATTGCAGATTGTTTAAATACTCTTGTCATTCTATGAACTAGATTCCGCATCGTTTTTATTGGTGTCTCAGGTCCTAATGTACTACAGAAATCTTCTCAAATATTTTTCTTTGCTTCTTTTATTACACGTCTCGCTGTCGCTCTGAGTCTCTTATATCCAATAGTGTAAGTCTCCAGTGCACACCTTTTTAACTTTTTATATGCTCTGTTTCTGGCTCGGACTGCAAAATGACATTCCTCATTCCACCATGAGACCATTGTTCCTCTTTTGGGAGTCTTCTTTATCAGGATAGTTTTAGAAGCAGCTGACCATACTACCTCATTTAATGAACCATTCCACTTGTCTAACTCTTTCTCACACTCTATCATTGATAATTTCATATTCATTTTTTTTTTAAAGTTCTATCCAATTTGCCCTTTTCAAGTTAAGTCTCAATGGAGAATTGTTTATTTCTTCAATTACGCATCGACCAGATTTGATAATTACACGCAAAGCATGTGTAACCGAGTTATTTCACCGCCCCTCCCCAAAACACACACACACACACACACACACACACACACACACACACACACACACACACACACACACACACACACACACACACACACACACACACACACAATATGATTCTCATTTAAACACTACACTATACATCACTGATAAAGAATTCAGCAAAAGTGTCTGTATAATGATAAAAGACAGTCGGTCATTTCATTTCTTCAAACTGTGGGCCGCTTTTGACCCTCAGGAAGTATGTTTGACATCCCAGTGATACAGCAGTGCCCCCTGCTGGCTGTGTGCTGCACTGCAGTTGCTGGATGGACTCTTGAAACCCGGTTAGTGGCAGATGTTTTTCTTTGCGGGCACTTTGGGGGAGCTCGAGCTTTCATTGACGCTTCTCGGGAATTTAGGGATCTCTCGTTTATTTTCTACTGTAACGCAGACAATATGCACGCACGTAACAGTCGCACACATAATGGAAAAGCTCCACTGTCTAAAACAATATTATGCGACACGAGACTCCAGATATTTATCCAAAGTGAACCAGATTTACAGGTTCACCAGCCGCCACTTCAACTCACTGAATGTAAACTTTAACGGCAGAAGGTCACTGATGGAGCCTCGACAGCAGCAGGAAGCAAAACACACTGCAGCTTTTCATTTGGGCCTCAAACACAACGACACCACCTCCTGCTGCCAGTCACCACAACCTCCACTGAGAGAAACATATTCACTTCACTGATCTAATGACAGATTAATACCCACTGCATAGAAATAACCAGGAGTAGAGTTCAGATCTAAACCACCAAATAGACAATAATCCTTCCTCACCATGAGACGTCATAATAATACGACATGTCGGTTGTTGTGGTTTAGAGCGAAGGCATCAATGATTTACTCACCTTTTTTTTTTTTGGGCTTAAAGCGCTCCATGTTTCATTAGTATAAGTAAGTTACCAGTCTCCAGGAAAAAATGTTCTCAACAACAGGAAGTAGTAAGTTCAAAGGTTAATGCTTCACTGCAGCGATTGGCTGAATCAAATCACACTGATTTTAAGTTAAAAAAAACCCCACATAGATCCATGTTTTATTGGTGTATTTATTAATTAACCAGGCAACAAATTATAATCTTCACACATCAAAAAAAATCTAATCAAACCACTTTGAAAAGAAAAATCACATTTCTTGGTGGTGCTATGGCTATCCTCACAGCCATACCCAAGCCCGCTCCCATCACCACCCCCTGCAGACCCAGACACAGCGGCAGTAGGGGGGGCCGACACACACGAAGCTCTACCCTGAAGTTCTCTTGGTGCCAGGTGCTCCTACAGTAGTTGGTGCTGAGGCAGAGCTCCTCACCGCCGCTGCCACACCGGAGCATCGCAGCACTCTGGACTTCCTCGGCTCCCCGCACCCCGCTGGCGTCGTCACGGCCCGGTGTCGCTCTCCGTCGACCCTCTTCTCCTCCAGGTTGCTCCTCCCGGTCTCCTGCTGTCCTCTGGTTCTTCCACTCCATGCTCCATCCACAGCCCCCCCAGCCAAGCCGCGCCCTCCAACCCCCATGCCCCTTCTGGTGGGCCCTCAGCCGGTGCCGGGCCCTCTGCTCCTTCACTCACCGTCCTCCGCTAGTTCCTCCTGACCCTCTGTTCCCTCTGCCACCGCCTTCTCTCCTGCTGAGTTGCCCCTGCAGGTGCAGGTTGATTACACAACAATAATTACCTGGCAGGAAGTACAATTATGAAAGCCATCACTTCAAAAATAAAAGCACTGTATAAACAGGATAAAATCAAACTATTAAACATGCAGGTCAGAACAATAAAATCCTGCTTAACTCAATAAAAGTTTACTTCCACTGAGTCTGTCACAGCAGCAAGGCTCTGGTTTGTGTTATTTTACTGTCTGGTTTGCATGTTCTTGCTGTGTCTGTCATCGGGAACCTGACCTGAAGGCACCCTGCAGCCCAGCTCTCCATCCAACCTGGATACTAGTAATATTTCATTTTATTTCATCTTATTAAGATCCCCATTCAATTCTGACATCTTCCTTGGAATTGTCAGTTGTTGTTCTGCATCCACGCCAGTCCGTCTCCTAAGTGACGTGCTCTGTCCCCTCACCCTCCTTCATACGTTTTCCATGTGAATCGGAGCAGATGTTCTTTGCTGGTGACACGTACTGTATGACTTCTTCCCTCCCGTTGTGACAGGAGCTGTTGTTGCCGGCTAAAAATACCTGAGAAAATGGATGGCTCTGCCTCCGGAGTGGACAGATGTCGCTTCGCCACAGTGCTGAAGCTGCAGTTTAAAGGGAGCCTGCACCTCACAAGCAGAGAGAGCTGGTGGCCACAGCCAGCTATCAGAGTCTCTGGAACCCGGTGGAGCTGGAACAGCCGCCACAGCGAACGTCTCTGTGCCACGGCCTGCTAATAGCTCCCAAACTGTGAACGCTGCAGAGCTATAGCATTAAGGTATTGACGATCTTAGCTGCCGATACCATGGTGTACAAGTTATATTTAGGAGTTATTTATTTTCTATTCGTTGCCCTTTTCGTTTGGTCTCTATCATTTGCTGTAATGCTGAACGATCAGTCACCGTCGCGGCAGTGAGAAACTGCAGGTGAATGTTCTTCTCTTTCTTCTGTTAATAATCTCAGTTAGAATAAAGACAGCCGAGGAGACACAGAGGACTTTTCCACATTCTCCCTTTTTATATTTTCTCCTGGTTGAGCCACAGTGGAGCAGCAGTTTGTGCCGTCATGTCACCAGTCTGCAGATGCTCTGGATTCTTCCAGCAGGCTGAACATGATGGCTTTTTATGATGAAGACTGTTTATGACGAAGACTGTTTATGATGAAGACTGTTTATGATGAAGACTGTTTATGACGAAGACTGTTTATGACAAAGACTGTTTATGATGAAGACTGTTTATGATGAAGACTGTTTATGACGAAGACTATTGCTGACAATGACTGTTTATGACGAAGACTGTTTATGACGAAGAATGTTTATGATGAAGACTGTTTATGACGAAGACTGTTTATGATGAAGACTGTTTATGATGAAGACTATTGCTGACAATGACTGTTTATGACGAAGACTGTTTATGATGAAGACTGTTTATGACGAAGACTGTTTATGATGAAGAATGTTTATGATGAAGACTGTTTATGATGAAGACTGTTTATGACGAAGAATGTTTATGACGAAGACTGTTTATGATGAAGACTGTTTATGATGAAGACTATTGCTGACAATGACTGTTTATGACGAAGACTGTTTATGACGAAGACTGTTTATGATGAAGACTGTTTATGATGAAGACTATTGCTGACAATGACTGTTTATGACGAAGACTGTTTATGACGAAGAATGTTTATGATGAAGACTGTTTATGATGAAGACTGTTTATGATGAAGACTGTTTATGACGAAGAATGTTTATGACGAAGACTGTTTATGATGAAGACTGTTTATGATGAAGACTATTGCTGACAATGACTGTTTATGACGAAGACTGTTTATGACGAAGAATGTTTATGATGAAGACTGTTTATGATGAAGACTGTTTATGACGAAGAATGTTTATGACGAAGACTGTTTATGATGAAGACTGTTTATGATGAAGACTATTGCTGACAATGACTGTTTGTGACGACGACAGTTTATGACGAAGACTGTTTATGACGAAGAATGTTTATGACGATGACTGCTTATGATGAAGACTGTTCATAATGAAGACTGTTTATGATGAAGACTGTTTATGATGAAGACTGAAGTAGTTCTGCACTTGCGCATATACAGATTAAGATGTTCCCCGCACCGACCCGAGTTCCACCTGACGGGGGACAATCCCCCGTGAGGAACCGCACGTGGCGATGAACACCCCCACCCCCACCCACACACACACACACACACACACACACACGCGGTGTATTGAGGCACGGTCACGGAGGGACGGGGGCCCAACGAGGTGCACCGCGCGGCGGGTTGGGAGGGGGAGGGGGAGGGGGATGGGGCGACTGCTCCTTCCTGCCACAACGCACGCCCGGGGCGGAGCGGTGTTAAGAATAGAGAAAATAAAAGCTTAAAAAACTTTAATTGACTGTTGTTTCTGAACTTTTGCACCGACTGCAGAATATCATTTTATCAAGTCGTGAGCTTTGTTTCTTCCAGCAAGTCACATCTTTTTAAAACTACATTTCCCACAATGCATGCTGATTCTATTGTTTTTATAATGCTAAAGATGTCAATTTGTAGTTTTGCTACAATCTGGGAGTTTTACAATTTATATATGATTGTTCATTAGTGCAATTTGTCCCGATCAAATGAATGAATGAATAAATAAATAAATAAACAAATATTTATTATATTTTATTACCCGTGAAGATTGCAGTGTATAAACATTAACGCAGTTTTCAACAAGTAGAATTGAGAAATATAAACAATCCAAAATGTCCAGGAAGAGAAGAATTGATGCAGATGAAAGGATGTTAGATGAACGATGGGAAGGAGAAGACATGTTTGTGGTTCAAGGAGAAAAAACTGTTTGTCTTTAGTGTTCTGAGGCGTGTCGGTTGTCAAAGAGTAAAATATACATCCACATTTTGACACCAAGTACGGAGGTAAGTATGACAAGGTTAGACTGAACAGAGCAACGAGTTAATAAATATTTTATATCGATGCAAATGCATATGTAATATTTGTAATATGAGTAAGTAATAAAGTCAGAGTTATTTCAAATTGAGTAGTTTCATTTATTTTACATTATATTTGTTTACATTTAGTTACATTTATACTGTCTTACAGTTACATTTGGCCCTTTGAGGGCAGCAGCCATGATGCTGATGTGGCCCTCGGTGGAAATGAGTTTGACACTCCTGATGTAGTGAGTGCAGGTCAATTGTACCGGACCGCCGCTCGAGCGGTGCGGTGCGTTCAATGACCTCCAGGAAAAGTCCGTCTTGAAAATTGTTTTGACAATAAATCTGCAATCAAATCTCTTTAATTCTCCTTCAGCCATTGTAGTTGGACTAAACCTCTATTAAATCAACCATGAGTCAGTGCCTGGGCTGGGGGGATCTATGGGTCAGTGCCTGGGCTGGGGGATCTGTGAGGCAGTGCCCCCTGTGGTTAGAGGCTGCGCCACTCACCAGTGTGGACGGCCCTCAAATGTGTCCCTTTCCTCACCTTAGTCCTCAGTGCTCAGTACCTGTCATGTCTTCATACCACCAAGCATGTCTACGTGTGTGTGCTCATTTTTCCTTATTTGAATCTGTCTTTTCATTGTTTTTAAATCATGTTAAGCACTGTGTATTACATTTATTGGATAAAAAGTGATATATCAATAAAGTTGATTGATTGATTGATTGATTGATAATAAAACCACAGAATGGGGGGTTTGTGAAAATCTTGACGCGCACGCACGCGCACACACGCATGCACGCACGCACACAACCTGTGTGAGTAATGCCAGAGCCTCGTCTTACAAAGAGGATTTAGGATCAGGGGCTTTCAGCTGCAGAACATGAGATATTCAGATGCCGCAGCTTTAAGTGTTTCCTCTACTACCAGAGAAAATCCAAACAACCTGCACACAAGCACGCACAGGTGAATGTGATTTGTCGATCTGCAGCTGCAGCAGTGTGTCGGCGGCTTCCTGCAGTTTCCATATTATACACTGGGGGTCACCTTTGGGCTTCGTAAAGTGAAAGACGTCTGCATGGCATGGCGTGCGTGAGGTTCGACCATGTAAGCCAAAAGATCCGCCCCGCAGTGTGAAGGTGCCCCGTGCTCTCCTCTGACTCATTAAATCCACGTCAACACAACGTCATAAGAATATATTCACTTTTATTATTAAATTCTCCATCTTTACAATATACTCCTAACAAAACGGAACCCGTACAAATAATCAAAGAGAAGGAATCACATGTCATGACACAATGTCAAAAGATAGAAAAGAAAGACGGAAAGAAAAAGACTGCAGAGGTTTTGAGTTGTAGTGAGGAATATTACATGTTGAGATGAGAAGAAGCTTGTGCGGCGGCCCTGCGGCCCGGACGTGACGCTCTCTGTGTATATACAGCATGTTGGCTTTGGGCAGGCTCATTTGAAATGGATACACATTTTCTCAAGACTTTGCTCTTCATTTCACCTTTTGAGTTATTTTTCATTGTCTGGATGGGGATAGGACGGCTGCTTGTCTCACGCTCACCGGCATAACCTGCACTACGCAAGAATATAGTGACAACAACCTGCAGTGCACGGTAACAACCTGCATTCATGTTTTAGGAAATCCAAATGAACCATTGAGTTCACTCTTTGAGATGTATCTATAATAATAATAATAATAATAATAATAATAATAATAATAATAATAATAATAATAATAATAATAATGTGATGTGCACAGATATAATACAAGGAATGTGTAATTTAGAAAGACATCTTTAGAGTCAAATTCAGGCTTTTTTTTTTACATAAATAAGTGACGCTTTTGTCTACAAATTTTAATTGGATGTAAATGTCACAACTGCACAACATAGTATGAGGGTATTTATATTGTCTTTATTATGCATGATGAATGTCAGTGCAAAGTGTTGCCATAATTTACTTGATAAACTGCTTTTAGAATTTATTTATTTTTCAAAATCTGAACATATATTTCTTTTCTTTTCTTTTTAAAAAAAATTAGAATAGCACTATCTCGCTTGTTTATTTTTCAGTGCAACTTACACAAAATAAAGAAGCAACAAATGTTAAGCATCTTTATTTTAACCACGTTGATAGATATAGATTTATTTTTTGTGATTTAAAAATAAACATTTTAAGGGAGTTTTTCAAATAATGGTTGATTTTGAATTTCTTAAAAAAACCATGCTTGCAGTTTTTTTACCTTCATTGTGATTAATTGGAGAAATTCTCCTACAGAAAAAGTAAATAATGAAAAGTAGACACTGCCCAATCCTAACATATACAGCAGTATGCAAATAATTTAGGCACCAGATTCAGGACTAACTAACTAACTAACTAACTAACAAACGAACTAACTAACTAACCTATAAGGTTTTTGGTCTCTGCGGAGGCTTTTCCACCAGAAAAAAACAGGTTCTAGTTCTGGTCCAGGGCCAGATTCAGCACCAGTTCTTTGTCTTTCCACCACCAAAGCTCCGGCCTATCAGGGGCGAAACTGGTGCTTAGCTGGCCCCACTTCGTTGCTCGGCCAGAGTGGAGCCAGAGCGGGGCCAGAGCAAGGCCAGAGGGGAGCCAGAGTGGGGCCAGAGCAGAGCCAGGGATCTGACACGTCATCAGGAGTTATCAGTACCGACGAGGAGGAAGAGAGGTTGAACCCGCTTTCTGAAATCTACAGTGAACACTGAGCCCCAGAGTGGTTATAGAGGAAATATAATGATACGAAGGAACGATATAAGTTGTTCCCTGGAGTTATTGATACGAGGGAAGGAGATCATTTCAAGGCGATGGTGGAGCCGTGGTTCTAATTGAAGTGTTGAGCTGCAGAGCTCCTCCTGTCAGTCAGCTGGTGGATCTAGAATCTAGAATCAGTTGTTTTCAGGTTTTTCATGGTGACGTCATTGTAACTCACTTCACTTCCAGGTCTTGTACGGCGTTATGACCGCAGGCTGAGGTCTGCAGGAGGCAGCAGGGGGCGCTCCGCTATGAGACGCTCATAGAACTTCTTTATAATGAAGCCAGACTTTTGGTTCCTCAGTAACTACTAAACAAACTACTGTAAATGAAAACTTGGAGTTTTTAACCATAAAATGAGCCTTTTAATGGCTTCATGTGAAAGAGAACTTTAATCAGAGTGTTTACCTAGGTTACCATGGAAACGGCTGTAGAGCAGCGTTCTATCGTTCTACACCTCCGTTCCTCCATGTTGAAGCTTTTGATTCAGACACGTCCAGAAATAAAGTGAAAGGAGCAGAAATTCATGATGAGACATGATTCGGAGCCGCTGAGTATTGGATCCTCTCACTTTGGGTCCAGATGAGTTCTACATGTCAGTATTTCAGGTGGTTTAGTTTAGAAAACATCAATATCTAATAATCATTTGATCTCAAAGCTCCATAACAGCAAATATGATGGGATGGAAGCAACATTGGTGAAAAAATATAATACGAGGGAACGAGACTCACCTTTCGTTCCCCCAAGTTATTAATCTTAGGGAACGAGTTACTATCTCGTGGCCACAGATTAAATGATCTTCTTCACTCGCATTATTAACTTAAGGGAACAACGTATTCAGTGGTGGCTGGTCAATAGAGGGTGTCAGGGCGCCGCCCCCCCTGGTGGAAGCAAGAGGAATGTTTTTTTTTTTAAACTAGAAAATATATGAATAAACTGTAATACTGTGAAAATTTGTTTATGCCTGTATTCGCTTCATTTTCTACAGAAAACCTTCAATAAAAGAGGATTTCTTGATTTCGCTCTCTAGTAGTGTGTGTGTGTGTGTGTGTGTGTGTGTGTGTGTGTGTGCGTGCGTGTGTGTGTGCGTGCGTGCGTGGGTGTGTGCGTGTGAGCAGCCAGGGGCGATGAGGAAAGCTGCCCTGAGGAGGCGGGGCTTAGTAGCGATGTCACCAATCACTGATTAACACCAGAGTGTCTGACATGAAATGAAACCAATCAGCGTCGTCTCATGTCCGGGGCTTGGGGTGCCTTTTAAACGGCCGGTTGCCAGACCTGCTTGGTGATTGGCTAACATTCAGTTCTTCTTTCTTCTGGCGTGTTTCTATGAGATGTTGAGGTGTTATAATAATGAGGGGTGATCATGAAAAGCCCCACCTAAGACATTTATCACCAGCCGCCACTGAAGTTATTATCTCGTTCGCACACGCAATTCTTTCTCTATGTCCACTCTGGGGCTCCGGGACTAAAAGAAGACAGACGTGAAAAACCAGTAATAGAGCGACGAGGAGACTTAATGTCTTCATCCGAGGTTCAGGTCAGACGAGATGGAGCGACCCGGACCAAACCACTGGTACAGTCTGTCTCCTGGTTCCTGGATCCTGCCGGCGCTACGTTGGTGGAACCAGTGACGTGGTGACATGGTTCTCTCTGGCTCCCTGACCATGGAAACACAGCTGCTCATTAAGAACCGGCCCTGAACTAGCACCAGGTTCTTTTTGGGTGGGAAAGCCCTCTGTGTTTTCTGCTTCTTCCACATTGACGGGGACTAAAACTCCAGGATGTTCAGGATTCTTTGGAGATCTGAGTCTTCATCGCCGACTCACTGGATCTGACGTTTGATCGATTGTGTGACGGATGGAAACCTGCATGGTTATGGTGCCTCAAACCTTTGAGCAGTGTGAATCTGAGGGTTGTGGTGGACATGATTATTCCAGAGCTAGACCTCTTGCAGTGGTTTTTGCATTTCCTCAGAGATCAGCTGTTGAGTTGGACTGTGGAGGTCTGATGCTACAGAAGAAGAGGTGCAGTGACACACGCTGTGATGCCTTCAGTTTGAAAAGACTGAGCAGAGAAGGTATAGAGATGCTGCTGCCGAGCCAGCTGGAGCTCAGTCTGAACCTGAAGCTGAAACACGGTTACCATGGCTACTGCCACAATGATCCACAATCCAGGTGTGATCCGATGAAACCCTCACAAGCTTCACTGGCGAGGATGAGCACACGGTTAGGTCACAATGTTAGAATCCACCATGCAAATGCAACAAAATAAAACACAGAAATGCCAACTGAGTTGACAATCTGTCCCTCCTACATCCGCCAGAGTCTCTCAGAATCCTCAGACATGGAGGTCTGCAATCTCTGTGACCAAAGGGACCTTTTGACCGACGTCCCATCAGATAAACTTCTTCTGGAGCTTAACGTGTTTGGACTCCAGAAGAAAGAGAACACGGCCTAGAAAGTTGTAGATCCACTTTTGCTATATGAACAAAAACTGTCCAACACATTGCAGGTGTTGCATTGAAGATGTTTCATGAGGATAATTTAAAACAAAGTCAAAGTGGCTGCAGTCACACGGCGGGGCTGTGGTTCGCCCTGCCGCCTCAGCAAGAATGTCCTGCCTTCAAAACATGCCAGGCCTTTTTGTGTGGAGTTCGCATGATCTCAACATGTGTGTGTCCTACCCTGTCCATGTCGACCCGTCCTCAACTGTCCTCACCTGTCCATGTGGACATGTCCTCAAGTGTTCTCACCTGTCCAGGTGGACCTGTTCTCAATTGTCCTCAACTGACCAAAGAAACCCAACTCACCTGTCCTCAACAGGTGAGCACTATTTTTTGTGGTATGGTTTTTCAAATATAATCTGCAGTGCACATGATTAAAAACAAGATTGAAATATTAAGAAGGGCTGTAGAGTCACAACAGAGGAGCTGCAGAGTCAATAGAAGATCTGTCGAGTCACTACAGAGAAGCCATATGGTCAATAGAAGATCCGTAGAGTCACTACAGAGGAGCTAGAGAGTCAATAGAACATCTGTAGCACCACTACAGAGGAGCTGTAGAGTCAATAGAAGATCTGTAGAGTCACTAGAGAAAATGTAGAGTCACTACAGAGGAGCTGTAGTGTCAAGAGAAGATCCATAGTCACTACAGAGAAGCTGTAGAGTCACTACAGAGGAGCCATACATTCAATAGAAGATCTGTAGAGTCACTACAGAGGAGTTGTAGAGTCAATAGAAGATCTGTAGAGTCACTAGAGAATATGTAGAGTCACTACAGAGTCACATGAGAGAAGCTGTAGATCTACTGCAAAGCAGCTGTAGAATTTCTACAGAGGAGCTGGAGTCACTACAGAGTCGCTTTAGAGTCACTACAGATGGGCTGTAGAGTCACTACACAGGGCCTGTACAGTTACTACAGAGGGGCTGTAGAGTCACTTCAGAGAGGCTGAGGACCCTTTGGAGAAGGGTTGTAGAGTCACATGTGCAGGTTGCAGGCCTGCAGGAAGCCGAACTCTGAGTCTGGATGTGCGGCTTTCTTGGCAAAGGAGCGTTTATCATTTCATCATTTCTACTCTCAGTTTTTTACAGGATTTTAAAGTCACACATGATGGCTCTGTTGCATAAATGGATCAATCATCATCATCATCATCATCATCATCATCACAGAGTCCAAACAGCCTCCTCTGAATGTGTTCTGACCTGCAATCAGACCAAACCCAACAGCTCTGTCTTAAGCCGTGGTTCCACCGCAGTCCGCGTAGCGGGAGGGTACAGTACAGCAAAGTGCATGCAGGACCAACTCTGTCGTTTGGTTCCACCATAGAGAGTACGGTTACAATGTAGGCGGAGTTGTGAGTGATGCAGGGACGTGTCGAGCAAAGAACGCAGAATCAGCCGGCAACTCCAGAGCCGCAAGTTGTTCTCTGTGACACAGTACAGACTTTCTCCTTGTGAACAGCAGCATCTAACTCCTGCTGAAGCCCCTCCTCCTGCTGCTGAGAGGAGGAGCTTCGACTGAAGCCCCGCCCCTCCTGTTACTGAGAGGAGGAGCTCCGGCTGAAGCCCCGCCCCTCTTGCTACTGAGAGGAGGAGCTCCGGCTGAAGCTCCGCCTCCTGTTACTGAGAGGAGGAGCTCCGGCTGAAGCCCCGCCCCTCTTGCTACTGAGAGGAGGAGCTCCGGCTGAAGCTCCGCCTCCTGTTACTGAGAGGAGCATCTGCACCTCATTGAAAGACCGCGATGTTGTGTCGCGTGCCGACGTTTCAACAAACCAGTTCACAAAACAACCAGTGAGCAACGCGGCGGATGTAAACAACAATGGAGGGTTTACAGTTGATGAAATATTTCAATATTGAGGGTAAGTCCAGAGTGACGATGGTCACTGACCAATCAGCAGACCATCCACAACTTTTTTGTTTGGACCACGAAAACCTGTCCTGCCCCGTCCTACCCCGTCCTGCTCCGTCCTGCCCCGTCCTACCCCGTCCTGCCCCATCCTGCTCCGTCCTGCCCCGTCCTGCCCCGTCCTGGCACGAAAAGTGTGGTGGGACTACTTTATTAAGCACTGCAGTCTTTCTCTGTGAATGGGAGGAATGCAAAAACACTGCAAGAAGATCCATATACATACAATAAGAAAACCCTCTTCATGACCCTGTGGGGCATTGGTACAAAACAGAAACTTTTCACTCATTCCCTCATGGTCAAATATCTGATGCTGCCAGGCTATGGGGCAGTCACATTTCTCCTATCTTCTTTCTTGTAATGTGGGCTGACAAATAACAAGCTCCTGCATATGAAAGTAGGATCCTGAGGTGCCAATCACTCAAAACAAAAGAAAAATGTTCTAAAATGTTGAAAGGAAAAACTTGAAGACAAATTAGGCACTCGTACAGTAGGCAGTATTGGCCCCCTGTTTCTTCTCCCAATCAATACCACAATGTTCACCACCACATGAGAAAAAACAAAGACGGCAGCAAAAGTGCGCATATCTTACAGGCCAGGCCTACTTCTCTGGATTTCCAAGTATCTTTACGTATATTCTACAACGAAATGCAGAAATCTTCAGCATTTGGAGTTATTAAGAAAATGTTGTGAACAATCAGGAGGTGCAGCAGGTTGAGATCCTCCCCTCATTCTCAGTGGTAGATCTGCATTGTCAAACCGTGGTGCGAAGCCCGGATTCTGTTGTGATGTTCTCTGGTGGTCCCAGTGTCCCAGTGACTCTGGGACCAGGAAATCAGCAACAGGAACTCAACAGCCTCATGTAGGAGAGGTTTGTGGCTGCAGTGGGTTTCTTCTTCACATAGTCCCACATAGCGCTGCCAAAGTCCTTTGTGAAGTCAGCTTCAGTCCTAAATCTTGTAGATCAAGTGCTTTATCATCCCACTCACATGATGTCCATCCGAAACTTGTAAAAAGACAATTTACTTCCTGTCATCTCAAGTAGCCCCGAATCATGGAAACTGGACACTGCTCTGGTATGGCCTTCTTCATACAAAATTTGAAGTTCTGCTTCACCTGGTCAGTAGTAATCCTTGCATTATCAGTCACAAGTAATCCCCATGTAGCCAGAAGTAATCCTCATGTAGTCAGAAGTAATCCTCTTGTAGTTAGAAGCAATCCCCATGTAGCCAGAAGTAATCATCAGGTAGTCTGAAGTAATCCTCTTGTAGGTAGAAACAATCCTCTTGTAGTTAAAAGTAATCCTCTTGTAGTTAGAAGCAATCCACTTGTTGTCAGAAGTAATCCCCGTGTAGTCTGAAGTTCAAGTCCACCTTCAAACTCAGAAGTCATCCATGAAGTCACAAAGTTGGTCACGGTTCTCAGTCTGAATGGTCTCAGGTGGTCCCTCTCCTCCCCCCTCCCCCTGGTCAGATGTAGTACTCCTTCATGTTGTCCCTGAGGGAGTTATGGAGGTGCAGCTCTGTCCTGTTGCTCTGCCTCTGGTGCTCCTTCATGCTGTCGTCGCTCCTCTGAGCTCTCCGTCGGTACAGCAGGCGGATCAGCACAGCCAGGATGAAGACCATGATGAAGACTGCAGCTGTCACCACACCTGTGGAACACCACAGAGGATTCATAGGGATAGTCATATTTACAATCAGATGTGCACATGCAGAAGAAAACATTTGGGAGAATTCAGAGCTGTATTAAAATATCTGCTCCTATTATTTTGACAACCCCTGCTTTAATACGATGGTGCGTACACCAGTGTTTAGCATCACTCTAATGTTGAACTGTTGAATGAATGATCAAAAAGGCTAGATTATTTTATTATGCACTATGGCACATATCAGACCACTTATATGGCAAAGGTTAAATCTTGTGTTTGGCAAACTTGTAGTAAAATCACATTTTACTCATCTCAACAGAGTATATGCAAGCCTTGAATACTGACTGTTCTCGGTAAAGAGAGCACCAAGTAGGTCCAAGGTACCAAACCAACGTCAGCCCGCTGGACGAACAGGACACAGTCTGGACTACTTCTCTTTTCTGTTTTCCTTTTTTTGGCGATTCTGGAGACGTGAGCCTGCGCCCCCCCCCCCCCCCCCCCCCCCTTTTACCTTTTACAAACGAGACAGATATTTTGGTAATTAGCTATTTCCAGTTTATCTGGTGGTGCCCCACTTTATTATTAATGGGTAATAATGGCATGAAGACTAATTCTTCTGCAGTGGAAGTCAGCGAGAACTCCCTCATTTAAACGTTGGGTCAGGGAGGTGCTTACCATGATCCCACTGGAGAAATTAACATATAGCCATAGCAAACAAAAATACAAATTCATTCAAGCCTGGACTCCCCTTATAGAACGTATTGAGAATGTACCGCTCACTTAACAACACTAATAACACAATGACATCACATGGAAGACCAGCTGGATTTGGTTGGCTGATTATGAGGGTTACGCCTTCCGCTTTGTCTGAAACCATCATTTTGGTTCTTTGCCCAGTGCACTGTGATGTGTGAGGCCTCTCTGAGTCTATACGTGAGTACCTCCAGTGTGACCTTGAACATGCAGATGTACAAATTTGATTTGAGTGGAAGACATGTTTTTTTCTTTTTACGTTTTTTTCATTTGTTTTTCCCTCTTGCCTTGGGGTGGGGTGGGTGGGTTTCTATTTGCTAATGTGTTCATGTTTGTGTGTTAATGCAAAACAATAAATAAAGTTCTTAAACATAGTGAATATAAGCATTAACACCGTAATGCCTTTCTTATGTTTGTGTTTGATATGTATTTATCTGGTGCTGGTTCAGCTCATCACATTTTAAAAGTCAGTGTGGCCCCACAGTCAATCGATATGCCCACCCTGCTCTAGAGACGATTGATCCTCTAGAGACTATTGATCCCTTAGAGACGATTGATCCTCTAGAGACTATTGATCCCTTAGAGACGATTGATCCTCTAGAGACTATTTATTATCTAGAGATGATTGATCCTCTGGAGAAGACTGATTTTCTAGAGACTATTGATCCCTTAGAGACGATTGATCCTCTAGAGACTATTGATCCCTTAGAGACGATTGATCCTCTAGAGACGATTGATCCTCTAGAGACTATTGATCCTCTGGAGATGATTGATCCTCTGGAGACGATTGATCCTCTAGAGACAATTGATCCTCTAGAGACTATTGATCCTCTAGAAACGATTGATCCTCTGGAGACTATTGATCCTCTAGAGACGATTGATCCTCTAGAGACGATTGATCCTCTAGAGACTATTGATCCTCTGGAGACTATTGATCCCTTAGAGACGATTGATCCTCTAGAGACGATTGATCCTCTAGAGACTATTGATCCTCTGGAGATGATTGATCCTCTGGAGACGATTGATCCTCTAGAGACGATTGATCCTCTAGAGACTATTGATCCTCTAGAGATGATTGATCCTCTGGAGACGATTGATCCTCTAGAGACTATTGATCCCTTAGAGACGATTGATCCTCTAGAGACGGTTGATCCTCTAGATACTATTGATCCTCTGGAGATGATTGATCCTCTGGAGATGATTGATCCTCTAGAGATGATTGATCCTCTAGAGACTATTGATCCTCTAGAAACGATTGATCCTCTGGAGACTATTGATCCTCTAGAGACGATTGATCCTCTAGAGACTATTGATCCTCTAGAGACTATTGATCCTCTGGAGATGATTGATCCTCTGGAGACGATTGATCCTCTAGAGACTATTGATCCTCTGGAGATGATTGATCCTCTGGAGACGATTGATCCTCTGGAGACGATTGATCCTCTGGAGACTATTGATCCTCTGGAGATGATTGATCCTCTGGAGATTATTGCTCCTCTAGAGACGATAGAGACGGTTGATCCTCTAGAGACTATTGATCCTCTAGAAACGATTGATCCTCTGGAGACTATTGATCCTCTAGAGATGATTGATCCTCTAGAGACTATTGATCTTGAGGAGACTATTGATCATGTAGGTACTGTGTCTGTTCTAATTTTATTTAAGGCAATTGCTCACAATAATCAACAGGAGGAGCAGGAGGAGTAAAAGCAGGAGGAGCAGGAGGAGGAGAGAGGAAAAGGAGGAAGAGGAGAAAGAGGAAGTGGAGAAGGAGAAGCATCCATCTAGAAGTTTAATCTCACTCTCAGTCCCACAATTAAAATCCTTATGAAATCATCTGAACCTCATGAACTCAGGAGTCTTCTCAAGACTCTGGTCCACAGGCCTTTGAGGTCCCAGCCTTCATCCAGGTGTGTGAAGAAGTTCCAGGTCAATATCCTTCCTTTATTTGTAAAATCCTAGAAGATCTTTGTGCTGTCAGATTTGAATGACTTACCAGCGAAGTGAGCTGATGACATCGTAGGTCTTATCAACAGATTTGTGGAGGAAAACGAATGTCTGGGTAAAGTTGTGGCTCAGTGTTTTGATGGTGCAGCAGTCATGTTTCCTGGATTAAATGCAGGCTTTATTCATACACTGCTATGCACATCGGCTCAATTCAGTACTGACTCAGGGCCTCAGAGCTTAAAGAATGCAAGAAGAGGTCCAGCAGCGCAAGATCCTCGGGCACAATACCACCAACTCCATGACAGGAATCTGGACAATATTGTTTGCCACAGGCCAGATTCCAGGACCACAGAAAAATGAAGGATGTCACCCTCTTCGACCCGCAGAAGTTTCAGGAGTACCCCCAAAAAAATCCCTCACGCAGCCTTCTCCAGGTTCCTGCTTTGGTCGCAGTTCTGGTCCTGTTAGATCTCAGAACTGGTACTTCTACCACTACCCTGCAAAATGTCTCCTCCTCAGAGTCTGGTTCTTCAGGTTTTTTTTTTTCCCCTATTTCCTCTATTTTCTCAGGTGGAATTGTTGGGTTTTGACCCTGTGGCAGAGAGGTGAGGCAGCCCCACCTGATAGGAATCAGGCGTGGCTGCCTCACCTCTCTGCCCATTAAAGGAGGAGCCGCCCGGACACTCGGCGTGACAGGAGGGAGAGAGCACACAGACTCACAGGAGAGAGCCTGAAAGGGGCAGTGGTGTCTTCTGTGTGTGTGTGTGTGTGTGTGTGTGTGTGTGTGTGTGTGTGTGTGTGTGTTTTGAGTCGAGTCTGCGGGTTTTCATTTAATAAAAGAATGGACTTTGGAACGCTTGACTCTGTGGGGGAACCCGCCGGTGGCATGCTCTACTGCATACCCCCCCCCCCCCCCCCCCCCCCCCCCCCCCCCCCACCACCACCACCAACACACACACACACACACACACACACACACACACACACACACACACACACACACACACACACACACACACACACACACACACACACACACTTCTCCCTTGATTCCACATGTGCATTAATGTGGATTAATCGCTGAGCAGAATAAATAATGAGCTGAAAACAACAATTAAAAAAGTGTCTCAATTTCAGGAAACAGTAGCCTCAGAAGAAGAAAACAGACCTGCTATAACAGCCACATGGTTTCTTGGTTCATCACCCGGATGCTTCTTCTCTTTATTTTTTGCTGCAGCTTGATCTGTGGAAGGACAGAGAGACAATCACCTGGATAAAATGAATGAACAGGCTTCCCCTGATGGCCTTCTGCACTACTGTACTAGGATCACCATTGCAACAACACATCATCAGTAGGGTAAAACTAACCTGGGTCACAACGGTCTAAAACCAGCCCAAGTTCCCTAAAAGTGGGTGAACAATCAAACGCTTGGTAAAGTCTGCTTCACAGTGATAGGAAGAGCTGATATCCAAGGATCAGTCTCATCACATCCTCACAAATGATTACAATCAGTGGAATAATTCAGTGAAGAGCTGAGCATCAGCCACAACACACTGGTCTCTGCAGAGGTTGCTTAAAATGTGGTGATGACTGAGGTACATTTAATAAACTTAATAAATTGGCAGATCAATAACAGACAGTCTGTAAAATGTCTCCGACACATTATTAGTTGGTCCTCCTGCCTTTCAAACCCTGCATCACATGGACTAAATTTGAATCAACAGCGGTTGAAAATGTAAAACTACATTGAATTTGTCTTACTTAATTAAGCTTTTCAATGTCAAAGCAAATTATCCTGGCTTGACTTAATTGGGTTATTCTAATAATAAGAGTCTCCTGGGATTTACAGAGTAATTTGTGATTTGGGGAACTGGGAAAAATGCTGTGAACTATTGGATTATTTGTTTTGATCTGAGCAGATTTATTTTGCCCTGATTATATTAGAGTTTGGAGGTGAAATCTCACAAACGCACGGATTAATCTGAATGTGGGAGATATGTGTGCCGTGTGGCACTCTGACATCTGACTGAAACCCAGCGAACACAAGGTGGAGCTTCTTAAAATCATCAGGATTCAGATCTGATTCTGTGTTTCTTCCAGCAATCTGCAGACAACCCAGGAAAATAACCACGAACGCAGTCAGTCAGGAGCGAGACTGACTTTCATTTCACTTAAAGCTCCCTGTAACCGTGTGATGCTAGAATGAGCCACAAGCCCCGACGTCTTCGTCCTCGACTTCTTTATTGATCAGAGGTGATGATTCGTTTTGTCTTTCTTTTCTTCGAGTGCCGCCAAGGTTTTCCTTTTTTTTTTCTGTTGTTTTTCTGTTCAATTTAAGTTCAGACTTCATGTTTAGTTCATATCCTTCTGTGCTGTTTAATCTGTGAATAAGTTACAAAAAAAACCACCCCAAACTGTTTATTGTCTTAAGGTCACCTTGAGGGATGTGGTTTTTTTTGTTCACAGTTGTCACTTTCACTTGTCATAAATCCTGTTCGCCTGTGGCTCTGGGGCCGAGGAGGAGAATTTCCTCTTGTTTTTCTGTCCTGTGGGTGCTGAACACCTTTTTAAAAGCTGAAAAGTTTCGCTGCTGCGTGAAAGCGCTGCTTTGTGGGCGTCTGACAGACAGAAGTCTTGCGTGATGGACAGCAGAATCTGCTTTAAACACACTTACATGAGACTGTGACATAATCAAGTGACTGACTGCAGCTCGACATGGAAACTTGTTGAAGGATCCGCTCACCTCGTAGGTTGTGTGACGTGATAGAGTCTGCCAGCGCCCCGCAGTTGGACTGCACCAGCGGACCGCGGACGGTGACCAGCGAGCTGCCTCTATTGAGCAGCGCTGCTTTCAGAGGAGCGACGTGATTGAACTGCACCGAGGACAGGCAGCCCACGAAGCCCTTGGACCCGGCCTGGACCACCTCCTCCTCAAAGCTGTCTCTCTCTGCAGGGGAACCAAAGGCACGGGGATGTGCACTCGAATACATCATAAATCTTTAGAACGGCACAACAACAAGCCCCCAGCAGAGCTTCTTCAACATATACCACCACACATTTGGCTCATTTCAAACAGCTGCTTCAACAATAAACATATTTATTTACAGGCAGAAGAGCACGCAAAAAAAAAAACCCACACCTGTTCACATGCAAGCCTTTTCTGCAGGAGACAGTGGATTGCTGACACTCAATAATCCTGCATGTCCTCACTTCAAACGCTGCATTTCCTGTTTCATTCACTGAAAGCAGCGAACTGCAGCCGCTGCTCTTTAACACATATTTTGGATAGAAAACCCTCCGAAAATCTGCTGTTCCACTAATCATTTGGTGTAAAGCAGTTTCTTAATGTGATTTAAATCTCAGCTCCTTGGAGTGTATTTATTCATCACCCCCCCCCCCCCCCCCAATCACCCCCCCCCCCCCCCCCCCCCCCCAAACCCCCAAACACACACAGCGCTGCATGTGTGTGTTGGGATCAGGATCCTTAATCTCAGATTGCGATTGATTTTTCCATCCAGCACCGCAGCAGAGTAAATGGGGTTGTGCCAGTGTGCCGGCGCTCACGCGTTGTTGTTTGTTGCCCGCGGCTCTTTATCCAGCAACTCAACGCTTCTACTCATGTCATTTTCTCCTTGCAACGTTTTCAACTCATCCTGCCACGTCTGCGTCTGTGAGTGCGGCAGCAGAGTGCAGGGAAACAAAGCTGTGGGGCTTTTCACACACGTCAACATGTCTGGATTTCATTGTTTTCAAGGAACTCTACTTTACACAGAGTATAGTAATATATTGTGATTGCATTATAAATTTGACAATGTAATAACTGAAAAATACACGTCCGAGCAGCTTTGGGCCGAATCTGCCGACACAAAGCAGCGGTGCTGCTTCTCAGTGAAGCAGAAGGGAAAATGGCCCATTTCACCATTAAATAGTCTGAATCCTGAGCGGGTATTATTCTCAAGATGTTATATTAGAAAGACATTTTATTCAATTTGAATTTTTAGAAATGATCAATATTTCACAAATTACACTTATTTATTGGTCCATTAATACTTGAAGAGAAACATTCTTTATGTTATCATTTTATTATTATTTTATTCCAGAAGCCATTTTTATCTCCATGAAACTCCTTCAAACATTCAACCAAAACATCTAATTTATTTTCATCGCCTGAATCAATTGAAACCACTAAAAGTGTAATATTGATTAAGCTTCTACTATCCTCAAAACGTTCATGACTTACAACTGATCATTGTAAATGATTCTAACTTCAGTCGACCTGCATCAGAGTAGCTGACAAGGGTGAAACTGAAGGAGCCATGACCATAACATTATTCTTCACTAAATACCTGAACCTAAACTCTGATGGGAGTTTTGGGGGATTCTGGACTCTCTAGATTATTCACAACAATTTTTTTTAGTTTTGTCTCTGGTCTATTCTTCACAGGGAGCAAAAAAGTTTGTCCCAAGGAAAGACGAGACAAACTGATTCCTAGAGCATCATTCAGACAATTCAGAGCTTTACTAAGAAATAAAAGATACACATTAAAACAAAACCATTCAGGGTCTTTATCGGAACCATCTTCCAATTATGAAACACATTAAACAATGGGATTAAAAAATAACATAAAAAGGAGAATAAATAAACTGAACGCTTTATGAGGGGAAGTCAAACCTATTTTTTTCCATCCCGTTCAAACCCAAACAAACTTCCAAGCCTCTTGACATATTTTTTTGCAGAGTGAAAATAAAAGGGAATGAGAGTTGATCTGCAGTATCCCACTCACACCTTTTGGTTTCCTACAAAGCAGTGGCGGCTGGTCAATGGAGGGTGCCGGGGCACTGCCACCCTGGTGGAAGCAAGAGGAATGTTTTATATATATATATATATATATATATATATATATATATATATATATATATATATATATATATATATATATATATATATATATATAGTAATAAGCTATAATACTGTCTAAATTTGTTTATGCCAACAAACTGACAATGGGCCATGAACTGTATTTGCTTCATTTTCTACAGAAATTCTTCAATAAAAGAGAGGATTTCTTGATTTCTCCCTCTAGTAGTGTGTGTGTGTGTGTGTGTGTGTGTGTGTGTGTGTGTGTGTGTGTGTGTGTGTGTGTGTGTGCGTGCGTGAGTGTGTGAGCAGCCTGGGGCGCTGAGGAAAGCCGTCCTGAGGAGGCGGGGCTTAGTATTGATCTCACCAATGACTGATTAACACCGTGTGACCGACAGAAACTTAAACTAATCAGCGTCATTTCATGTCCATTACCGGAGCTGCTCTGTGATTGGCTAAAAGTCAGTTCTGGTTTGTTCTCTCCGTTTCTACTAGACGTTGAGATAAAGACAACACGCGGCCCGTCTCTGATCATTAACTCTGTCACGTCTCTTCTAAAGAAGAAATCTGGCTGAAAAGCACAGGCGCCGCCGTGGGGTGGGGGTGGGGGTGGGGTTGGTTGGTGGTGAGTGGGGGTGGCTCTTGTGGGTGCTGTCGTTCCCCCGAGGGATAGCCAAAGTACCCCCATAGGACCCCCAAGAAATGTGATTTATTTTTTTTAAAGTAGTTTATTTAGATTTTTTTTTTTATGTGTGAAGATTATAATTTGTTGTCTGGTTAATTAATAAACACACCAATAAAACATGTATCTGTGTATTTAATATTTGAACTGAAAAGCAGTTTTAGCAGTCACAAGATGGTGGCTTCGTCCCGAGCCCCCCACGATGTCGGAGTGGATAGACATAGTGAATGAGATTTATGTAATGGAATCTGTAACATTTTCAATCCGCCTTAAAAAGTCTACTTTTGTTAAACTATGGACCAAATGGGTCAGTTCCATCCAGTCCTTACGACCGGAGTTTATTGAGGTTACTTGTATTTAGAAAGTAACATTTCTCACTCCCTTTGGTTTTGGTGTAGGATTGGCATCTGTTTTTTATTTTTATTCTTTCTACGATCAACTGTGCACACTGTTTCTCTCCCTACTTGTTCTGAGTTTGTTTTTTGTTTGTTTGTTTTGTTTTTGTTTCTGTTTTGTTTTGTTTTGTTTTCTCTTTCTTTTGTAAAAAAGAAAAAAAAAAAAGGAAAAAGAAAAGTGGATAATGTGATGACTTGTCTTATTGCAACCTGTTGTACTTCACCACTTTTTGAAAATAAAGAATTAAAAAAAGAAAAGAAAAAAAAAGCAGTGTGATTTGATTCAGCCAATCGGCACAGTGAAGCATTATTCTATGAACTTACTACTTCCTGTTGTTGAGAACAATTTATGCCTGGAGACTGGTAACTTACTTATACTAATGAAACATGGAGCGCTTTAAGCCCAAAACAAAGGTGAGTAAATCATTGATGCCTTCGCTCTAAACCACAACAACCGACATGTCGTATTATTATGACGTCTCATGGTGAGGAAGGATTATTGTCTATTTGGTGGTTTAGATCTGAACTCTACTCCTGGTTATTTCTATGCAGTGGGTATTAATCTGTCATTAGATCAGTGAAGTGAATATGTTTCTCTCAGTGGAGGTTGTGGTGACTGGCAGCAGGAGGTGGTGTCGTTGTGTTTGAGGCCCAAATGAAAAGCTGCAGTGTGTTTTGCTTCCTGCTGCTGTCGAGGCTCCATCAGTGACCTTCTGCCGTTAAAGTTTACATTCAGTGAGTTGAAGTGGCGGCTGGTGAACCTGTAAATCTGGTTCACTTTGGATAAATATCTGGAGTCTCGTGTCGCATAATATTGTTTTAGACAGTGGAGCTTTTCCATTATGTGTGCGACTGTTACGTGTACGGTGTGGTGCACACATATGGTCGGCGTTCCAGGAGGAATTAACTAAAGATCCCCAACAGCACCGTCAAAAAGATGGAGCTCCCAAAGCACCAGCAAAGAAAAGTCTCTTGCACCGCCACTGCTGAAAAGCTGCAGGCTCAAATTTCCCCCATCATAGCAATTTTTAAATTCACACAAACAGAAACGTGTCCAGGTTTGTTCATGTTTATAAATGTTTAGATATTCTCCTATTTATTAATGACTGAAAAGAATGCATTTAACTTTATAACTCTTTTTTTAAGGTTTCTTTCAAAGTATTAAATTACTTTGAAAGATGAATTGATGTGCTGTGTGAAAATATACCCGACATACCTTTTGGTTTTCCCATAAACTCAGACTAACTGTCATTTCCAGTAAACCAGCAACAAAACATTCCTTTTCTAAAAGGAACTAATGAAGCTTCTGCTTGTATTTGTTTCCATGTATGTTAATAAAAGTGTCTCTGTTCACTAACTGTTTAAAAGAAGTAGAATGTTTCATCACTGGAGGCGCTCTCAATCTAAAAAAAAAAGGCCAGATTGTTGTAATGCAGTTTATAAACGCACTGTATTTAAATGACGTGAACGGTCGGCTGAAATGGAATAACAGTAAAGAGCCAACCGAAGAAATGTCTGAGCAGCAGCCAGTCTGACGTGGAGCTGCCTCAACAGGAGTTTTTCTATCCACAGCTGGGACTCAGGTAAGAAACTCCCCAACCTGGCCGTTACAAACAGAAGGTTATTTTAGAGATAGATCCGCCTCCTGCCATCACACTGGCATTCATGTTTTTATTCTTCAGTCGGCGAGAAGTGAGAACTCAGTCCGCACTCTGCTTCACACTGAAAACGTCTCTTCCATAATATAGAAATGACCAGGTCAAAGAAGTAACTGAGTATCCCCGGTGTTTTCTGAACCTCGGTGGCCAAAACACACCAGGTAATAATTAACGACCAAATCCGGTGTGATTCAGCCTGAATATCGATGTTTACAGATCAGCGAGTGTCGCCGTCTGATGAGTGAGAATAAACGGAGCTTTGCTGTTTTCAGGTTCCTTTCCTTCAATACATGGGGGGCGTGGGGAGGCATGTGGGCCGAACGGGAGGAAGATATCCGCCGTTACTGACGTATAACGTCCACGTCCGTGAAGCGAGGCTCCCCGTGAAGGCTCGCCGATGAACAGAGAGGAAATGACACATGCCGTCTGTCTTCTCGGGGGGGGAAGCTTAACTTAATGAGAGGACTTACTGATGACTTTGCCCAATGTCAAGGATCTGATTAGGATCAGCTCAGCATCAGATGACAGCGTGTACTTTCTGTGGATGTCCTGGTCGATCTGGTGGAGTGGAAAGTAATCAGAGAGAAAGCTGGTTACAAGAAATCCAAGCCCCGGCGGCAGCACACGGACCAACACCACAGACTGTGTTCTCCACCGCTTCACACAAACCACTATCAGCCCACAATTAGCTTTAAGTGCTCCACTTCCGCACCCGCACGCTGACTCAGATATTGGGTGGGATAAGAAACACTGAGTGGAAGAAGCAGAACTCGGCATCGATCTGCAGGTTATTCTAGACGCTCTCCATCATTGTTACGATCACATCGTCGCTGGATGAGCAGACCCCTGCCTCATGCTGTGAAACAGTCATCATTCACAAAGGAGTGATTTCACCAACATTTCCTTCACGTAAATTGTTTGTTTTCCATTCTGCTAATTTGTGACTTTTTCCCACCATAAGTACATTTCGATAATCGGAGCTTCTAAATGATTCACCACAGCACTGAAGACAGAGAAGAAATCGTGACTTCAAACGGGACCAGACTCACTTTACTGACATCAAAAATCACTTCTGCGGGTTTTCTGCTGTGGTTAGGATCATATCCTGCTTTACACTGTGTGAGTGAGGTGATGATGATTTACACTAGGTGAAGGTAACGAGTGCAAGTACAAATGTGATGTAATACCAGATGTGCTGACAGTGAATAACTCCTGTTGGAGTTGTAGAGTCATGTGAAGGGGAAGTTAAAGCTTCCTGCCACATTTATTGTTCTGACCTCTGACCCAGAGCTCTTTAACAGGGACCCTTCTGATGGTCAGTTAAGGGTCAATTCAATCCATTTCTAAGTACAGCCTGGACTGGATCCTCTGGTGGACCGGACTGGACCCTGTGGTGGACCGGACTGGACCCTGTGGTGGACCGGACTGGGCTCCCTGGTGGACCGGACTGGATCCTCTGGTGGACCGGACTGGACCCTCTGGTGGTGAAGGACTGGACCCTCTGCTGGACCGGACTGGACCCTCTGGTGGACCGGACTGGACCCTCTGGTGGTGACGGACTGGATCCTCTGGTGGACCGGACTGGATCCTCTGGTGGACCGGACTGGACCCTGTGGTGGACCGGACTGGATCCTCTGGTGGACCGGACTGGACCCTCTGGTGGTGACGGACTGGACCCTGTGGTGGACCGGACTGGACCCTCTGGTGGACCGGACTGGAAACTCTGGTGGACCGGACTGGACCGTCTGGTGGTGACGGACTGGACCCTCTAATGGACCGGACTGGACCCTCTGGTGTCCTGGTTTTGGCCCCCGGACCGTATGTTTGAACAGCTTGAGAGTCATCTTACATGAGCTGAACGAACTTTACATATAGTTCAAGCTCTTCCTGTGGTGAATATTTTCCTGCGTCTCCTTGATCATTCAAAGAGGTTTTCTGAGGTAAAGCTGTGAACAATGACGGAGAACATTCCAGACACTCTGGCTGCTCCAGAGGCGCACAGCTTCAGAGGGGCTGGAGTCAGTTTGTCCCGCTTCAACTTTGGGACGACGCGTGAAGTCACGAGTTCCTCCTTTTACACTTTCATCAGTCTTTGTCCATCACAATGTCGTGTCTGTCTACAAAGTAGAGATGTGAGTGGCTGTGAGCACAGGTAGGGGCGGGGCCACGAGAGAGGTAGAGGCTGAGGTACGAGAGCAGGTATGGGTGGGGCCACAGGAGCAGGTAGGGGTGGGGCAACAAGAGCAGGCAGGGGTGGGGCAACAAAAGCAGATAGAGGCGGAGGTACGAGAGCAGGTAGGGGTGGGGCCACGAGAACAGGTAGGGGTGGGGCCTCGAGATCATGTAGGAGCGGGGCCACAAGCGCAGGTAGGGGTGCGGCCACGAGAGCAGGTAGGAGTGGGGCAACAAGAGCAGATAGAGGCAGAGGCCACAAGCGCAGGTAGGGGCGGGGCCACGAGAGCAGGTGGGGGTGGGGCAACAAGAGCAGGTAGGGGTGGGGCAACAAGAACCAGTAGGGGCAGGGCCACGAGAGCAGGTAGGGGCGGAGGCCACAAGAGCAGGTAGGGGTGGGGCAACAAGAACCAGTAGGGGCGGGGCCACGAGAGCAGATGGAGGCGGAGGCCACAAGAGCAGGTAGGGGTGGGGCCACGAGAACAGGTAGGGGTGGGGCCTCGAGATCATGTAGGAGCGGGGCCACAAGCGCAGGTAGGGGTGCGGCTACGAGAGCAGGTAGGGGTGGGGCAACAAGAGCAGGTAGGGGCGGAGGCCACAAGAGCAGGTAGGGGTGCGGCCACGAGAGCAAGTAGGGGTGGGGCAACAAGAGCAGGTAGGGGCACGGCCACGAGAGCAGGTAGGGGTGGGGGAACAAGAGCAGATAGAGGCAGAGGCCACAAGAGCAGGTAGGGGTGGGGCAACAAGAACCAGTAGGGGCGGGGCCACGAGAGCAGGTAGGGGCGGAGGCCACAAGAGCAGGTAGGGGTGGGGCAACAAGAACCAGTAGGGGCGGGGCCACGAGAGCAGATAGAGGCGGAGGCCACAAGAGCAGGTAGGGGTGGGGCCACGAGATCATGTAGGAGCGGGGCCACTAGAGCAGGTAGGGGTGGGGCCACTAGAGCAGGTAGGGGTGGGGCCACGAGAGCAGGTAGGGGTGGGGCAACAAGAGCAGGTAGGGGTGGGGCCACTAGAGCAGGTAGGGGTGGGGCCACTAGAGCAGGTAGGGGCGGGGCCACGAGAGCAGGTAGGGGTGGGGCAACAAGAGCACATTGAACTGTCATCGTTCAGGCCTACAACCTTGTGGCAGACTGAAAGTTAATTCTTGTTTGGAACATTTCCCCGTGTATCGTTGAAGACTGATGTTTCTGTACATTTAGTCCAGCTGCTTGTCTCTCTGTGTGAGTGCGACTGTTCAGGGTCCGTTTCAATCATTCCTGAAACAAAAGCTTGGTTTTCATTCTGTTTCCTTCTGTTCTGGTGGATCGTTCACAGAGTCATGCTGCTATCTTTACAATTATTGGTTCATCGTCTTGTTATTTTTGCCTTTTAACAGTCAGAATGATCACCTGAAGACATTATCACTGAATAACACCCATTCTGTGATGATGATGATGATGATGATGATGATGATGATGATGATGATAGTGATGATGACGATGATTCATTTACTCTAAAAATCTCTGTATAAAGAACCACAGTGACTGATCGTCTGCAGCTCAGCTCACCTGGACATACAGGTCTTTGCCCTCTCGATGGATTCGGACCCGGTGGAGGTGTCCGTCCGCCAGGTTCCCGAGGAGGGGGCTGAACACGTCTGGTTTCTTGTGCGTCTGCAGGTGATACCAGATCTGCAGCGTCCCTGAACCAAAGACAGCGAGAGAGAGCACTGAGTGTTTCTTTAAGGTCCAGGTCCGCGTCCCAACCACAGTATCGCGGAACAACGTGGAGAAATGTCAAACATCAAAGAAAGTTAAAGGTCAAAATGATTGAAAATGTTCCAAGATGAACCTTTGGTGAACGGTTTGTTTAGAAGTTATTTCTATTCAAATGGTCTCTGTGGACTTCACATGGAATTATCATTTGTTTTTTATAAATCTGAGCAACCAACCTATTTAACATTTATATTTACCCGTTAATAGAAAAATACATAAATAGGACCTATATGTATTTATACCAATCAGTTGTACCAGTATAGTCACGGACAAGAAACATAAATAGCAGATCTCCTGTCATGGTACCTGTTGGTGGGATACATCGTGTTAAAGCTGGCTGAAGGTTTAAAACTGCAGTTTTTGTGGTCAGTGTCCATCAGAAGTGGTCCAAGGATGGGAAATTTTATGAGTGGATGACACTGTCATGGACTATTTTGTTGTCATGGAGACAAAGGGTCTGTTGCTGACATGGTGGTACCAGGTAATACCGCACTCGTCCAGAGGGGAGAACACAGCTCTACATACAGTACTCTGACTTTACACGCAAAACTGCGATCTTCGATTGGATCCATGACACTATACACTATGTCAGTGTATATGTTGAAATTTGATGTGTTTTAGCGTTTATCACCATTTTTAGGCAATTTAGCAATCCTGCTCTTTTTTTAAATGGTTTTAACAGTTTTAATCATTTGAGTTACTTTATCTGCTCTGAAGAAACGTTGACAGACATTGCGCTCTTTTAGCACTTTTAGAAGTTTGAACCGTTTTGACCCTTTTCGATATTTTGGTAGTTTTTCCTTTTTAGCTGTTCTCGGCAATTTTGTCTGATTGCGTTCTCTATCTAATCCGTCACCTTTGTTAACTAGTATGCAAAGTTAAAATGGATAAAGAATCACACTTTAGAAAATAAAGCTGTGGCTGAAACTGATAAATGTGAGATCTATTTTAGCCATTTTCAGAAAAACACAAACGCTTTTTAAAAGGAGTCTGGTTCACCAATACATCAAAAAAAACGAAATAAATTTTCATATGATTTATAAAAAGGTTGATTTGCCGTGACAGAGGGTCACTGCATGGCCCGCAGGCTGCTCTGCTGTGGAGGTGAAGTGGGGCTGATACAGATCTTTGATGTGCCGAGTGCCAGCGTGGAGAGGAATTTCAGACGCTGTGTACCATTTCGAGCCAGGATGACGGCGATGTACTGCTGGCTGAAGGTGGTGATGCTCAGCAGCATAGCAGGGCTCTGTGAGGTGATGAAGCTGAAGGCCACGTCCTCTCTGGCTCGGCTGCTGCTCTCCCTGGAAACACTGGAGGCCTGAGAGCTTCGGTTCTGCATCACCGAGAACGGCTCCTGGAACGTGAAGGTGACCGAGGACTCTCTGTCAAAGGACACCGACACCTCTGCACACGCACACGCACACGCACACGCACACGCACACACACACACACACACACACACACACACACACACACACACACACACACACACACACACACACACACACACACACACACACACACACACACACACACACACACACACACACACACACAGATGAGCTCACCATCAGAGTAACTCCTGATCTCACACAGAGCGCTTTGTGTTCATTGTCGGTACAATAACTGCAAAGTGGCTTTCTCCCTCCAATAACCTCTAGGTTATAGAGCATCTCCCTCCAATAACATCCAGGTTATAGAGCATCTCCCTCCAATAACCTCTAGATTATAGAGCATCTCCCTCCAATAACATCCAGGTTATAGAGCATCTCCCTCCAATAACACCCAGGTTATAGAGCATCTCCTTCCAACAACACCCAGGTTATAGAGCATCTTCATCCAATAACATCTAGGTTATAGAGCATCTTCCTCCAATAACATCCAGTTTATAGAGCATCTCCTCCAATAACATCTAGGTTATAGAGCATCTTCCTCCAGGTTATAGAGCATCTCCCTTCCAATAACATCGAGGTTATAGAGCATCTCCCTCCAATAACATCCAGGTTATAGAGCATCTCCCTCCAATAACATCTAGGTTATAGAGCATCTTCATCCAATAACACACAGGTTATAGAGCACCTTCCTCCAATAACATCCAGGTTATAGAGCATCTCCCTACAATAACATCTAGGTTATAGAGCATCTCCTTCCAATAGCATCCAGCTTATAGAGCATCTTCCTCCAATAACATCTAGGCTATAGAGCATCTCCCTCCAATAACATCCAGGTTATAGAGGATCTTCCTCCCATTAGCTGATGAAACTACTGCTGAACTTAATGAGTGACTCATTTAACTGACCGACACAGTCCTGACAGCTAATGTGAGTTCTAATGTTATGATAATAGACACGTGAACTTTATTCTGTAAAGGAAAATTTAATATTCAATTGAATAATTCATAATAATCCCTAATCATAATGATTCTGTAATTGTGACCTTTTATATTTTCTTAAAGGTTTTACTTTTTTTTTTTCAAAATTCTGACTTGTACTCAAAATTCTAGTGTTTTATTTCTAAACTCTGACTATTTTCCTCACAATATTTTTTACTTGTTATTTTATTCTCCTTTCTTCTTTTCCAGATCACCTGACTTTCCTGACTTTTCAGCATCCCGACTTTAATCTCAGATCCCTGTCTGTGGTGGTGCTGGCCTTCTTCTGTCATATTAAGACAGACACACAGGGAGAATGCCGAAGTTCACTTTTCCTTTACATTTATTTTGTATTATTTGACTTTGTGAGACAGAGGAGCACAGACAGTGTGAGCGAGGACCGAGGGTGTGAGACACACTGCAGATGGTCAGACGGTGCAGGGAAACGAAAATAGTGCTCCCATGTTATCACCCTCGTCATAACCAGATACTTCCAAGCTTTTTTTTTAGGAATAAGAAAAATCCCTGATGGTCTAGAGCTGCATGACTTGATGAATCCTCCACAGACGCTCTGCCTCTGGCCACAGGAGGAAAATTGTTATTTTTAAAAAAGGGCCTTTTTCTAAAGGCACATGAACATTTCCCAAACAACGTGTCCATGTTTTGAGGAGCAAAGATGGATGAAAACAGGGAGAAGGTTCTTTTGTGAAAGACAAAACACTGCTTGTGGTGTTGGGGGCCAACCCACGCTCACAAATACAGTTCCTCTCCCCCAGAGGGAGAGACATAAAGTTGTGGATCCACCACACTTTTCGTGCCAGGGCAAGACGGGGCAAGACGGGGCAAGACGGGGCAAGACGGGGCAGGACGTGTTTTCTCGTGGTCCAAACAAAAAAGTTGTGGATGGTACGGAAAAAACCACGACCACCGGCTATGATTTTCCGCTACCCCTCCGTTGAGCTACCTAGCACTGAGGAAGGCTCTGTGAGGAGGAGCTACAACACAGCCGTCTGCTGATTGGTCAGTGACCATCGTCACTCTGGACCCTCAATACTGAAATATTTCATCA
The DNA here is from genome assembly GCF_963383615.2 of Lipophrys pholis. Taxonomy (NCBI): domain Eukaryota; kingdom Metazoa; phylum Chordata; class Actinopteri; order Blenniiformes; family Blenniidae; genus Lipophrys; species Lipophrys pholis. The sequence continues at coordinate 25,107,646 of NC_137633.1, forward strand.
ACTATAAACCCTCCATTGTTGTTTACAGCCGCCGCGTTGCTCACTGGTTGTTTTGTGAACTGGTTTGTTGAAACATGGCGTCTTTCAACGGGGTGCAGACACTCCTTTCAGTAACAGGCGGGGCGGAGCTTCAGCAGGAGCTCCTCCTCTCAGTAACAGGAGGGGCGGAGCTTCAGCAGGAGCTCCTCCTCTCAGTAACAGGAGGCGGAGCTTCAGCAGGAGCTCCTCCTCTCAGTAACAGGAGGGGCGGAGCTTCAGCAGGAGCGCCTCCTCTCAGTAACAGGAGGGGCGGAGCTTCAGCAGGAGCTCCTCCCCTCAGTAACAGGAGGCGGAGCTTCAGCAGGAGCTCCTCCTCTCAGTAGCAGGAGGGGCGGAGCTTCAGCAGGAGCTGGATGCGGCTGTTCACAAGAAGAAAGTTCTCACTGTGTCACAGAGAACGAATCGGATGATCGCAGAGTTGCGCCCAGCTTCAGTGTTCCTCACTCGACACGTCCCCGAGTCGTTCACAGCCCCACCTACATTTTAACGGTACTTTCTGTGGTGGGACCACGAGACAGAGTGGGGTCTGGGTGTGCTTTGCATTATTACTGTACCATCTCGCTCCGCCATGGACTGCGCGTTAGAACCAAGAGACAACAGGCCATAAAACAGCAGGGGGGGGACGGCGACCCTAAGGAGGACCGCCACCCCCAGGTACTCTCCTCTGACCCCCATGATGTCACTCTCCTCTGACCCCATGGCGTCACTCTCCTCTGACCCCATGACGTCACTCTCCTCTGACCCCATGATGTCACTCTCCTCTGACCCCATGACGTCACTCTCCTCTGATCCCATGGCGTCACTCTCCTCTGACCCCATGATGTCACTCTCCTCTGACCCCCATGATGTCACTCTCCTCTGACCCCCATGGCGTCACTCTCCTCTGGCCTCCACCTTCAGATAAGATCATTTCCTGAACTCCACCTCCTCCATGATTATTTCTTTCTCCATAAAATTGATCATTTTAATTCATTTCATTAATTTTCTTCATCTTTTCTTCCAGGATTTTGTGTCCTATGCCGGCGGTCAACAGGCTGAATGAGATGCAAAACTATTGACGAGGCCCTTTGCATTGAACATTTATGGTACAAAGTGGGCGTCTTTTCGTCGGCACAGCATCTCAGCTCTGCATCGGTGAGCACGTCCACCACCTTTGGTGAGACACCCACTGTGCATGAGTGTCCTGTGTATCTGGTTGCTAAGCAACCAGATACCACCCCCCCCCACCCCTTGGATGGGTTCAACCGACTCATCCATCACCCGGTGGACACATTTACAGCATTGCCACACACACACACACACACACACACACACACACACACACACACACACACACACACACACACACACACACACACACACACACACACACACACACACACACACACACACACACACACACACACTGTACATAGCGTTTGCTGTTTAGTAGATTGCTATATTCTTACACAGAAATGTTAACTAACATAAATAAACCTTTTTCCAAATGACATAGTTCGGCAATTAGCTATTTCCAGATTCCCAGAGGTGCCGTTTGTATTACTCATGAATAAATAACGAATTTATTCATCCATCAATCGATTGTCTTCCGTTTATCTGGGGCCGGGCCACGGAGGCAGCAGTCTACACAGGGATGCCCAGGCTTGTGACAGAGACTGCCACCCAATCCACACTGCACTGACCCCTACGGTGGCCTCTGTGGGTGGTGGGCTCACAGGAGGAAGAGAAAGAGGGACCCGCGTCTTCCCTTCGAGCTGGGCCCGGCCACCAGGTGCTGGCGTACGAGCCCCAACCCCAGGGGGAGGCCCCGGCTGCACCTTACCAGGCAACGTCACTTTTCTCTTTGGTTGTTTAACCATAGGGGCTTTTTGAACCGCTTTTAGTCTGACTCGTCACCTAGGACCAGTTTGCCTTTGGACACCCTACTGGGGTTAGGGTCAGGGTTAGGGTGACAACGTGGCTCCGAGGACAGTTTCAAATCAGACAACTGAAAGTTTTCTATTAGCCTTAGAGAGATTCATTGCAAGGCGAGGGCTATGTAAGATCATTTTTTTCAGACAAGATTTAACAGAACTTTGGCAGTCAGGGGGTCAGAGTTAACAGAGTTTTTCACAGACAAGGGAATCCATTGCAAATGGAGAGAACTGCATGGTGGGGTGGCATCTGGGAAAGACTTGTCAGGTCAGTGAAAACACCTTTGAAGATCTTAGGAAAGGCCTTGTCTTAGTTTTGAGGAATTAGTTCCAGTGCTCTCGGAGGTAGAAGCTGTGTTAATTCCAGGCCCCTCTCTTATGTAAATGATCCCCAGCCACATACACAGTTAGGGTTACATATACAGTTCCTGGTGGGGAGAAGACTCACCTCTTTGCCACCAAAGACTTCATCTCAGGCAGCCAATACGAGCAGAGAGGACAGAACCAGGAGACGGAAGTACCGGCAGAAACTTTGAACCCATTTCTGGAGCAGCTGGCGAAAGGACTACTTGATGGACTTAAGATCTGCTCACAGACGTGAGCTTCCTATGCCCACCATGCTGAAGGTGGGAGACGTCGTCCAGATGGGAGAAGACAACTCACCCAGACAGATGTACAAGCTGGGTCGGATAAATGATCTGCTTCCAAGAAGAGATGGACTGATTTGTTCCTGTACTGTTCGTACTGCCTCGGGCAGTGTGTTGAGGAGACCTGTTCTGCTGATATATCCTTTAGAAATTGCTTAAATGTGTTCAAATATGATGAACAGCGGTTCATCAGGCGGGAGGCTGTAGTGAATTGATTTGGTTTAGGTGTTGAAATTCATTAATTCATCTTACAGTTTAAAGCAATGGTTAATGTGTGTGTGAAGTACAGGGAAATGAGACGTTATTTATTTTGGTGATGTTCGTGTAAAATGTGACAACCAGAAGAAGATACTTCACATGTGCATTTTGTTTTGTTGAGACAGAGTTAGTAAAGTTCTGCTTAGATGCTTTTACGGGCAATGAACCTTTATTGAACGCTCGTCTGGAACTGAATCTTTAACTTTCAGAACAGTAAGCCCAGTTCAAAATGAAGCCAGGATGATTTGAAGAAGCTTCCAATTCACAACGATGTGTCCTCTGCACCTTTGTTTAAGGATAAAGGAGCAGTATGCGAGCACTGGTGCTGTGATAGGGAAAGACATTCAGTGACTCCCTAATCAGGCTGAAGATGTGCAGTAATCAATGAGGACGTCTGTGGTCCTTGCTACCAATCAATTGGACAGATGCTTCAGGGTTGTGTTGCTTCTCATAAAGAAAAGGCTGCGGTCCATTCCATGCACTTCCCCTCCAATAGCAAACACTCAACTCAAGCCTGAGGAGGCCTCACAGTGTCAAAGTCCCAGCACGCACAACGGATCGTCATTTCTATAAAGACCACAAGGCTGTGAGTGTCAGAGGGTCGTTTTGCCAATCAATCGCCTCTAAATGAAGAACCAAGTGACATTTAAAAAAGATTCAAACACGTTGAATCATCATACTAGAGAGTAACGGGGGAGTAACAGATTATATGTACGTCAATGGGATACAACAAAAGTAAATGTAATTCATTACAGTGCAGGTGAACAATGTAGAATCCGATTAACAGTATTTTCTTTTTACAAAAATGAGCATTATTTAGCAGTCACACTCCTCCATGATGTCCCTCTCCTCTATGATGTCACTCTCCTCTATGATGTCACACTCCACCATGATGTCACTCTCCTCTATGATGTCACACTCCACCATGATGTCACTCTCCACCATGATGTCACTCTCCACCATGATGTCCTTCTCCTCTATGATGTCACTCTCCTCTATGATGTCACTCTCCTCTATGATGTCACACTCCACCATGATGTCCCTCTCCTCCATGATGTCACTCTCCGCTGGCCTCCATGATGTCCCTCTCCTCTGACCCCATGATGTCACTCTCTACCATAATGTCCCTCTCCTTCATGATGTCCCTCTCCTCTGACCCCATGATGTCACTCTCTACCATTATGTCCCTCTCCACCATGAGGTCCCTCTCCTCTATGATGTCAATCTCCTCCATGATGTCACTCTCCTCCATGATGTCACTCTCCGCTGGCCTCCATGATGTCCCTCTCCTCTGACCCCATAATGTTCCTCTACTTCATGATGTCCCTCTCCTCGGACCCCATGATGTCCTTCTGCTTCATGATGTCCCTCTCCTCTGACCACATGATGTCACTCTCTACCATGATGTCCCTCTCCTCTGACCCCATGATGTCCTTCTCCTTCATGATGTCCCTCTCCTCTGACCACATGATGTCACTCTCTACCATGATGTCCCTCTCCTCTATGATGTCACTCTTTACCATTATGTCCCTCTCCTCTATGATGTCACTCTCCTCTATGATGTCACACTCCACCATGATGTCACTCTCCTCTATGATGTCACACTCCACCATGATGTCACTCTCCACCATGATGTCACTCTCCACCATGATGTCCTTCTCCTCTATGATGTCACTCTCCTCTATGATGTCACTCTCCTCTATGATGTCACACTCCACCATGATGTCCCTCTCCTCCATGATGTCACTCTCCGCTGGCCTCCATGATGTCCCTCTCCTCTGACCCCATGATGTCACTCTCTACCATAATGTCCCTCTCCTTCATGATGTCCCTCTCCTCTGACCCCATGATGTCACTCTCTACCATTATGTCCCTCTCCACCATGAGGTCCCTCTCCTCTATGATGTCAATCTCCTCCATGATGTCACTCTCCTCCATGATGTCACTCTCCGCTGGCCTCCATGATGTCCCTCTCCTCTGACCCCATAATGTTCCTCTACTTCATGATGTCCCTCTCCTCGGACCCCATGATGTCCTTCTGCTTCATGATGTCCCTCTCCTCTGACCACATGATGTCACTCTCTACCATGATGTCCCTCTCCTCTGACCCCATGATGTCCTTCTCCTTCATGATGTCCCTCTCCTCTGACCACATGATGTCACTCTCTACCATGATGTCCCTCTCCTCTATGATGTCACTCTTTACCATTATGTCCCTCTCCTCTGACCCCAGTTTTGCTTCTGCTCTTGGAGCTACGGTCAGTCTGTCTTCAGGATTCCACCCACAGAGCAACGGACAGGCAGAACGGACCAATCAGGACCTCAAAGCCACCTTAGGGTGTGTGTTGGAGTCACACCTTTTGTCCTGGTGTGACCAGTTGCCATGGGTGGAGTACGCCCATAATTCCCACACCTCCTCGGCGACAGGCATGTCCCCGTTTGCGGCGTCCCTGGGGTACCAGCCGCCGCTTTTCCCGGCTCAGGAGACCGAGTACGTTCTGTACGTTCTCCACCACCTGCGTCGCTGCCGCCGGTTGTGGCGGAATGCTCGTTCGGCTCTGGTGAGGACAGGGTCCAAGAACAAGAGGATTGTCAACCGACGCCGCTCTGCCGCCTCTACCTACACTCCAGGTCAATCTGTCTGGTTGTCAACCAAGAACATTCCACTACGCTCTGAATGCAAGAAACTGTCACCGAGGTTCATCGGACCCTTTGTTATTGAAAAGATCATTAACCCCTCTGCTGTCTGTTTAAGGTTACCACGCTCCATGCGCGTTCACTCCACATTCCATGTGTCTCAAGTTAAGCCTGTGGAGATGTCAGAGCTATGGACTCGCCCCTTGTTCACGAAGTTGGCGACTCTCTGCCAGCAGCGTGTTGAGGGCCTGGCTGTGCTGATCCAGGAGGGCGCCCAGGGCTGCCATCGCCTCTCCACCCCCCAGGCTCTTGGATGGCGGTCCGGTGTACACGGTTCGCCGCCTCTTGGAGTCTCGTTGCTGGGACATGGGGCATCTGACGACTAGTCAGACGACAGTCCACCAATTTTTGGTGGACTGGGAGGGGTACGGTCCAGAGGAGCGCACCTGGGTTCCGCAATCTTTTATTATGGACAACACCCTTGTTACAGACTTTTACCGACACCACCCAAACAAGCCTGGGGTGCCAGGAGGCGCCCGTTAAGGAGGGGGGGTACTATCATGATCCTTGCATGTGCCTGTGTGTTGGTCTGCCTGCTGTGTTGTTCCTCCTTCCTGCTCTTCCCAGGAGGCGTAGCAGCTCCAGCTCATCAGTACTCTCACCTGTTACCAATAACCCACTCACAGCTGAAGCTGCAGGCAGCCTTCCACTAGTCGTCAGATCGTCACTTTACCTGCCTAGGTAGGGACCTCTCGTCAAGCCCAGTTTATCATAGTCTTCGTATTAAGTGTGAACTATTGAGAATTACGTTTTGTGTGAAGCCGTTTGTTACCTTCACTTAACCAGACAGTCCTTTTGAGGCTGCTCCTTATTTTTGTCATGTTTTTCAGCCTGGTTGCTGTGCTTTTTGTTTCACCCCCGCCTTGTCCTTTGTTGTAGTTTTTTGAGTCCAGCAGCTGCTGAAGAATTTGAGTTTGATACTTTGGGTGAGTTTTTGATCCTGTCATTTTTTACCTGTGGCCAGGACCAGCTACCTTCCACCTGTCCAGTCTTCCCAGTGGTGTTATCCCCGCCGGGATCCACCGAGCCTGCCACAGTGGTTTTGTGTGTTTCGCTTTTTGAAATAAAACGAGGTTCTGGAGTTTCCCAGCCTCAGACCCAGAGACAGTTTCCGCCTGTTCATTTCTGCATTGTGGGTTCACTCAGCCTCGCAACATGACAGAAAGATCTGACCAAAACCTGAGCCCCGCGGGAGCGGCAGATGGAGACCCCCCTCGACGTCGGATCCTGGCAGCCCAGGGCGCCCTCCTGGATCAGCACAGCCAGGCTCTCAACACGCTGCTGGCAGAGAGTCGCCAACTTCGTGAACAAATCACCTTATTGACCAAGCGGTCCGAAGGTTCCTCGGCTGTCCCAGTGTCAGCGGCTTCTTCACCTCCCCAGCCTGCCATCGCCATGCCCGTCACGCTTGGTGCTTCCTGCGCTCCTGTCTCCACGCCGACGCCTGAGCACTTCTCCGGGGAGACGGAGAAGTGTCGAGGATTCCTACTGCAGTGTAGCATGGTCTTCGCTCTGCAGCCACTAGCCGACCCCATAGACTGCCATAAGATTACCGAATCTTATTATACATACAGAGACAATATAAGCCTACTTCGAGGACGAGCTCTGCAGTGGACTCCGGCATGCTACTCTCACACGCCACTTGACTCTTTGTCCCATGCTCAGTTTCTCGCCAAGTTTAAAGCAGTTTTTGACCATCCATCTCACTCCACTAACGCAACCCAAGGACTGCTCTATATCCGCCAGGGTCCCCGTTCCGTAGCCGACTACTCCATTGAGTTCTGGACATTGGCCGCCGATGCCGAATGGGGGGAGGATCATGACAATTAAGGCTATTAGTGCTATTGTGATTAGCTATTGGTGCAATGGTTAGTGGGTTCGTTGTGTAATTGGGTAGTGGAGAGTTGGCACAATCCAGACAAGGAATCAGAAGAATCTAAATCACAAGCACGTTTTTTTTAAAAGTAATTAAAACTGGGCTATTATTCAAATACAAAGCAATCTAGAGTAGTATTATACTGTTGTCACAATGGACAAACTGTTACAAGAGTGAAAATGGCTGCGCTCTCACACTCAGGAGTAATTTTGTTTGTTTTCAATGTTAATGTAAATTCCTTCTTTGTTTTGATTGTATCTGCCTGTGGTTTGTCATGAAAACAAGTGAAACTGTGTTCAGTGAGTTCCGACTATTGGAATTGTCTGCCTTTATCAACAAAAGTGAATGTCCTCATCCCAGATGGCTGCCAGCACTCGAGCACTAAATGACACATATTTAAACTACATCAGTGTCCTTTTCCTTCGTCTTTATGAGTGTGTGATCGGATGTAATATGTATCTTAATGTAAATCCTGTTTAATTATGAATTTATGTGGTAGAGTTGCTGTAGCAGTGTTCATGGGAGTATAACAGGGTAATGGACGATGAAGAGAAATACTTAAATGGTTTTACAAGTTTCAAATTGGTTGATTAAAGAAAAGTCATTTCACAATTTTTTTACAAAACATTTCATACAATTCAAGCAAAGTGTTCAACTTCAATAACGTCACATTATTTTAGTAGTTCAGTCTAAGACAAACTCAGACTGACTAACAGCAGGAAGTGAGTGAAACAACCCACACATCCTGCACAGTACAGTTCAACACATGAGTAGAAAATGTACAAACACTGCTGCTGTTCTGAACAGTAACTCACGGAAACACTGAGTCGAACTGACAAACTATGCAGTTACCATGAAAAAGGTCCACATACAGTATCTCTGATGAACAATCAGAAACAAACTCGTACAAAGGATCAGAATCTCTATTCAAGCATCAGTTCTGTTCATCACTGCCACATACTACTATTGTGTATTGGATTATAGTTACTTCTTCAAAACTGAAGTGGAGATACTTTACTCTTAACTCTCCCTGTAATGAAAACATTTGAACAACGTGCATGTTTGTATGTGGTGGAGCTGTGTGAGTCATGCAGTCTGCGGCTGATTCACACATTCATCTGAAGTGACTTCACTTAGTGGGAAATCAAACGTGGCAGCCCACTGATTATTATGGTCTGTGTGAGTTCGTCAGTCGTGTTTTTTCATCGACTGCATGTACAGCAGACAGCTCTGGGTAGAGGAAGGCCTTGAGACCATCACAACCATTGAGTATACACAGGATATGAGTCTGGAACATGTTTGAGACTGGATTGGTCTGCTCAAGTTCATTGTTATATCATCAGTATATGAAACACCTATGTGATGTGTACAGTAATGTTTCTGACAGTTAGTCCAGTCTTTTGGTTTATTCCTGCAGAATATCAAGATGTGATAAGCCTCACCTGGAAAACCGAATGCACATGTTGCCTGCTAAAAATGTAAAAAACTGGAGGATTCCATTCCTCACGGAGGATTAGCTGGCAAATTGGGATGGTTGCTGCTGACAGCTGACATTATCTGCTGTTTACTGCTGCTGTATGGGATATTACCAGTTGCTTCTTCTTTCTTGAATCGATGCAGCCATCAAAAGACGGCAGTCTCAACTCTGAGAAGTGCCTTGGCAGAACTCTCTGGCATTACAAACGACAGCTCACAGTGTTTATCTTCATTAAATCACCAGCAAATAACAGCCGAACCCCAGAATAACCACACACACCTCGCAGTTATCTCCCTGTGTTTGACACACACATCAGATTATTCTGTTATTGCTTCTTTTTCAGCCTCTCATGATTTTGTGCTCATCACAGAGACAAACTCACACGAAACTGCATTCACAGTATTTGAATGTAACAGTATGATTGTCCCAATCGAACATTATCATAGTATCTGCTGTTGAAACAGACATTTGAAGACTTCATGGAAATATGAGCTTATTCTGCATTTGATGGCAGCAATAGATTAACAAGTTGAAACAGGGCTGGATAGAAAAAGAGACAAACATCTTGTCTTTGTGACAAATTACATCTTCAAACTAGGGACCAAGTCCAGAAGAAAACTACCACAATGTAGAATCATGAAGAGTTTGAAGATGTCTTCATCTGCAGTGATAATCTCGACAGAAGCAAGAGAAACTTCAGTGGCTGACGGTTTCAGTGGTTTAAATCACTGCATGGGCTGAAGAACACTTCCAGAAAGCAGTGCGTGTGTACAGTGAGCACTCCACAAATGCAAGTTTTAAAGCAATACTTCGAAAAACTATCCAGGATTATTGCCATCTTCTGTGTCAAAACTCCTTTGAAATCTCAAAGTCAAACCGTTAAACTTTCTTGTGGTTGAATGACTTGATACTTGAACTGTTTTTAGGAAACAGGAACCTGATTCCTGCATCATCAATACCAACACTGCAATGCTGCATCATCAGTCATCAACGCTGCATCATCAGTCATCAACGCTGCATCATCAGTCATCAACGCTGCTTCAACAGCAACGATGCATCATGAACAGCAACGATGCATCATGAACAGCAACGCAACATCAGCAACAGCAACGCTGCATTATCAACAGCAATGCCAAATCATCAACAGCAACTATGCATCATCAACACCAACAATGAATCATCAACAGCAATGCAGCATCATCAACAGCAACACCACATCATCACCAGAAACGCTACATCATCAACAGCAACGCTACATCATCAACAGCAATGCTGCATCATCAACAGAAATGCCGCATCATCAACGGCAATGCCGCATCATCAACAGCAACGATGCATCATCAACAGCAATGCTACATCATCAACAGCAACGCCGCATCATCAACAGCAACGCCGCATCATCAGTCATCAATGACACATCATCAACAGAAACGATGCACCATCAACAACAACGCTGCATTATCAACAGCAACGATGCATCATCAGTCGTCAACGCCGCATCATCAACATCAACGCCGCATCAACAGCTATGTCACATCATCAACAGCAATGATGCATCATCAACAGCAACTCCGCATCATTGACAGTAACACTGCATCATAAACAGTAAGGCCGCATCATTGACAGCAACGCCGCATCATTGACAGCAACAGCGCATTATAAACAGTAACGCTGTATCATCAAGAGCAACGCTGCATCATCCACAGCAACTTTGCATCAACAGCAACGGCGCATCATCAACAGCAACGATGCATCATCAACAGCAACACTGCATCATCAACAGCAACGCTGCCTCATCAATAGCACGATGCATCATCGGTCGTCAATGCTGCATCATCGACAGCAACGCCGCATACAGCTATGTTGCATCATCAACAGCAATGATGTATCATCAACAGCAATGCCACATCATCAACAGCAACGCTGCATCATCCACAGCAATGCTGCATCATCAACAGCAACGCTGCATCATCCACATCAACGATGCATCATCAACAGAAACGCTACATCATCAACAGCAATGAGGCATCATCAACAGCAACGCTACATCATCAACAGCAACACTACATCAACAGCAACTCCACATCATTGACAGCAACGAAGCATCATAAACACTAACGCTGCATCATCCACAGAAACTTTGCATCATGAACAGCAACGATGCATAATGAACAGCAATGCAACATCAGCAACGCAACATCAGCAACAGCAATGCTGCATTATCAACAGCAATGCCGCATCATCAACAGCAATGCCGCATCATCAACAGCAACGCCGCATCATTGACAGCAACGAAGCATCATAAACACTAAAGCTGCATCATCAAGAGCAACGCTGCATCATCCACAGGAACTTTGCATCAACAGCAACGATGCATCATCAACACCAACAATGCATCATGAACAGCAATGATGCATCATCAACATCAACGCTGCATTATCAACAACAACGCTGCATCATACACAGTAATGCCGCATCATCAAGAGCAACGGCACATCATCAAGAGCAACGCCGCATCATCAACAGAAACACCGCATCATCAACAGCAACGAAGCATAATCAACAGCAACGCTGCATCATCAACAGCAACGATGCATCATCAACAGCAACGATGCATCATCAGTCATCAGCACCACATAAGCGACAGCAACGCGGCATCAACAGCTATGTCGCATCATCAACAGCAACGATGCATCATCAACAGCAACGCTACATCATCAACAGCAACGATGCATCATCAACAGCAATGCTGCATCATGCACAGCGACTTTACATCAACAGCAATGCTGCATCATTGACAGCAACTCTGCATCATTGACAGCAACGCCGCATCATCCACAGCGACACCACATAATCAACAGCAATGCTGTATCATCAACAACAATGCTGCATCAACAGAAACGCTGCATCATCAAAAGAAACGCCACATTATCAACAACAATGATGCACCATCAACAGCAATGCCGCATCATCAACAGCAACGCTGCATCATCAGTCGTCAACGCCGCATCATCAACAGCAACGCTGCATCAACAGCTATGTCGCATCATCAACAGCAACGATGCATCATCAATAGCAATGCTGCACCATCCACAGGAACTTTGCATCAACAGCAACGATGCATCATCAACACCAACAATGCATCATGAACAGCAACGATGCATCATCAACATCAACAATGCATCATGAACAGCAACGATGCATCATCAACATCAACGCTGCATTATCAACAACAACAAACACGCTGCATCATACACAGTAATGCCGCATCATCAAGAGCAACGCCGCATCATCAAGAGCAATGCCGCATCATCAACAGAAGCACCGCATCATGAACAGCAACACTGCATCATCAACAGCAATGATGCATCATCAAGAGCAACGCTGCATCATCAAAAGCAACGATGCATCATCAACAGCAATGCTGCATCATCCACACCAAGGCTGCATCATCAACAGCAATGCTGTATCATCCACACCAAGGCTGCATTATCAACAGCAACTCCGCATCATTGACAGCAACAATGCATCATCAACAGCAACAATGCATTAACAGCAACGATGCATCATATGTCATGAACGATGCATCATATACAGAAACGATGTATCTTCAATAACAATGCTGGAACATGACTAGCAACGCCGCATCATCAACAGCAACGCCGCATCAACAGCTATGTCGCATCATCAACAGCAATGATACATCATCAACAGCAACAATGCATCATCAACAGCAACGATACATCATCAACAGCAACGCCGCATCATCAACAGCAACGATACATCATCAACAGCAACGATACATCATCAACAGCAACGCCGCATCATCAACAGTAATGCTGCATCATAAACAAACAGCAATGCTGCATCATCACCAGCAACAATGTATCATCAAGAGCAACGCCGCATCATCCACAGCAACTTTACATCAACAGCAACGCTGCATCATCAACAGCAATGCTGCCACTCTGGACGCTCCACCTCTTACTTCATGATACAACCTACCTGGACTGGAGCAACCCGTCCAAAAGTTTGGATGATAGGTGAAAATAGAAGCTCCTCCAGATTTCAAGACACTGTCAGTCATGTTTATGGGAGTGGTGCAGGTTGATCCTGTTTATGATTGGCTCGGATCGACTGGTGTTGGATTTGTGCTCACCTTCCTTACAGGTGGGCCCTCCGTACGCAGACTGGGAGCAGTCGCAGGTGTAGCCGCTGCTCTTCTCGATGCACCGCCCTCTGTTGTGGCACAGGCTGCTGGAACCGCTGCAGTACCCCGGACAGCCAGAGCTCACCCCTGCTGTCAGCATGGCCTTCTCCTCCATGTCGTAGGTCACACCGTTGATGGTGAGAGTCCGGATGCAGCCCAGGAAGCCCCTCCCCTGAGAGGCTGCTCCCCCTGGAGGAGGAGCAATCATTGCATGCTGATTAAGACCAAGTCAGTTTCACTGAGCCTTCAACACTAAACTGCTGCTCCACTCTCATGACTGAGTGAGTGTATCATACGGTTCAGGTGAAGCATGGCTGCTTCTGTTTCCTGAAATGTATTCATCATTTAGCCTCAGGCATCAGTTTAATTCTCAAACCCTCCTCAGTCACTCAGGACACTTAGATCAAAAATAAAAACACTAGTGGATTTACTTATTGAGTTACATAGTTTAATAGTCTTCAGTCCAAATAAAATCTATTAAATATTGAATATTTGTCATGATGTTAAATCTTTAGATGCCAGTTTGATTAAATGATGCTTGAGGATATTTATTTTTATTTTTAAATGAGCCATGGATCTCTGAAATATGAGCTGAATACAAACTTTGGCACATTATTACTTTGTGTGGAGTTTGAGATTTAATGTTTAGGACCTTCAGAATCACTGGAGGACAAAGATATCCCTCAAATCATTTAAAAAATCTGACAGTCACCACAAAACATTGTCAGTCATTATGAATGCTTAGGGTTCCATTTTTCCAGATGAATTTGTCATCATTGCTGTTCACCAGTAACATAACATCACAGCAGGAATACTATTTACATACAACTGAAGATATTTCAACTCCAGCATCATGTTTATCAAAAACTATTCGTTTGAACATGCTTTCAAACCTCTCTGAACCACAATAAGCATACAAATTCAAATTGAACATTCAAATTCAATGTGAGTGATACGTCACACAATGTCAACACACTGCAATTAAAGCTTTAAAACTCAAATGATCAATATTTCTAGGTTTTGATGAGGACTGATTTATTCAGAAGATTTAGCTCAGACATTAATTGGTACAGTGTTGTAATGATCTATCTATCTAAAATATTTCATCTAAATTCCACAACTTATCAGGGGAGAGACGTGAAAACAAAAACAGAGCTGGGACTCAAAATGGTGATCAGATGAAGATCAGATGCCACAATGGACAGGCTCGGCCATGACAATGCATCAGCCAGATTGAAAATTTAAATGCTTAATAAATATGTAAGACCAAGATGTGCTTAAAAATCAACTTTCACTAAAAAAGTTCCATACAAAACTAAATAAAAGTGACAAATGAGAAGCTGATCATCACAGCATTTCAATTTTTCCATATTTTGTTATGTTACAGCCTTATTCAAACTTGGATTAAATTCATTGTTTTCCTCAAAATTCTACACACAACATGACATAATGAATAAATTGTTTTTGAGACTTTTGCAAATTCATTAAAAAATAAAAAACTAAGAACCTGTCATTGAGGTCCCGCAGTCGACACAATCCAAACATGGCCAGACGGAAGACACCCCCTGGGAAAAGGCGCTTTTTTTCGCGCGTCCGGAGACCGTGATTCATTCACACCAGTTCCACCAGCGATGCTAAGCTACGTTGTAGCCACAGCTGCACTGGGGCTGCTGACAGGGGCCTGGCTGCCATTACACGCCAACGGCCCCTCCGACCACCACCAGCATTCATGCCCATCCATACAAGGCAACGTGGGTAAAGGACACAAAGACAATGGCTTGGATAGAGTGGGATTTGAACCACCACCCCTCCGGTTATTGGACGACCGACTCTGCCGCTGAGTCACGATCGCCCGTCTGGTCTGATGAGACAAAGATGGAACTCTTTGGTGTGAAAGCCACCTCTCATCACCAGGCCAATCCCCTCCCCACAGTAAAGCATGGTGGTGGCAGCATCATGTTGTGGGGATGTTTTTCAGTGGCAGGAACTGGGAGACTGGTCAGACGCTTCCATCAACCTGATGGAGCTGGAGAGGTGCTGCAAAGAGGAAAGGGCCAAGCTGCCCAAAGATCGCTGAGCCAGGCCTGTGGCATCATATTCAAAAAGACAGATTTTTTTTATACATTTGCAAAAATCTCAAAGAAACGTTTTTCACGTTGTCAGTATGGATCGTTGTGTGTAGGCTTTTGAATTAAAAGAATGAATTCAACACATGTTTGAATAAGGCTGTAACATAGAGCAATGTGAAAAAGTGAAAGGCTGTGAATACTGTCCGGGGGCAGTGTATTAAATCCCTGAGAACAATAACCAGAGTCCGCGTTGACTGTTCCACACACACACACACACCCCGATTTCACTCACACACACTTTATCACATGTCCCCTCTGCCACAGCTGGACTAGTCAGGGAGCGAGCAGTTTTCTGTTTAATTTTACTTGAAGTTTAGATATGCTATTTTGCTATTTATTATTGTGTTTTTGCTGTTTGAGTGGAATTGTGGTTGCTGTTTTGATGTTTCCATGAGCTGCTGGACAGGTGATTAATGCATATCTGTCTAATCTAATCTCCAAAAAGTATCAAAAAGTGAAAATCTCCCATCATTCCTACAAGTTGCCAAGGTCGGACTGAAGTCAGGACGATGCTGCAAAGTTTCTTCGTTGAGTCATTGTGTGTGACGGGACCGGGCAGTCGTACCGACAAACAGCTGCGTGTTGAGGCGGAGGCGGCGGTGTCCGTCAGCCGGAGCCTCCAGGAAGCGCAGAGGAAGCTGGTCCACCTGCAGCGACGCCTCCTTCACGCTGCGCTCCACTCGCACAAAGTGCCACTGGCGGTCGTTCAGGGGAACGTGGGACTTGACAGACAGGAGGGACGGCCCGTTGCCCACTTCAAAGGAGAAGGTCACCTCCGAGGGGGCTGGGTGGGAGGGGCCCCACACACACACACACACACACACACACACACACACACACACACACACACACACACACACACACACACACACACACACACACACACACACACACACACACACACACACACAGAAAAACAGCGAGGTCAGATTGAATCTCATGCTTGTTTTTTATGTTCCACTTTATCATCTCGGGCTGATGCAATGTGATACAACACTGCTGGGGGAGCTTGATGACCTGAGTGGATTTATGAGGAGGCTCAGCTGACAGCTCGTCAATATTTCACCAAGCCTCTGATGCTGCAGGAACCTACAGAGAAACATTACGACTCATATTTCCTGAGAAAAAAAAAATCATCCCTCCTCCCTCAAATAAAAGCTTCTATACGATACTGGGAAGGCCTCTTCCAGCTGGAACCGGGCGGAGCTGATGGAGCACAATGAGGTCAGACTGCTCCGTTTTGAAACTATTCTCATCAAACAGTAACGCTGCACGATGAAGAAAAGGGTGCACTCACAGCTGAGCTCCACCCGGAGGAAGTCTCTGTGGCCCAGGTTCTCCAGGAAAACCCCTGAAGGAGCACTGGTCTTGAAGTAGAAGGAGATATCTGAGGCCAGCTCGGTCCGCAGGGTGGGGAACAGCAGGGTGGAGGATTCCTGGTAGAAGGACGCAGCGTTCCACAGAGACTCTGAAAAGAAAGTCAAACCAACAAGGATATTCCTCAAGATCAGAGTGAAAGATCTTGAAGGAGAGACAGTCCTGTCTCCAGTCACAGTCAGTCCTGTCTCCACTCACAGTCAGTCCTGTCTCCACTCACAGTCAGTCCTGTCTCCAGTCACAGCCCTGTCTCCACTCACAGTCAGTCCTGTCTCCACTCACAGTCAGTCCTGTCTCCACTCACAGTCAGTCTTGTCTATAGTCAAATCACCTTTATTTATAGACACTTTAAAACAGCCATGGCTGGAGCCAAAGTGCTTCACATAATAGACAATAGAAGAGTAAAAACAGTGAAATACGGTGAAACAAACAATAAGATTGTAGCCAGGTTGAACATTGTTTAAAATAATGTTTTTTCATGTATTTCATTTAAGTTAAAATGTCAATTTCAAGTCTGTGATTTTTAAGTTCCTTTTTATTTCATTTGAAGCAATGCTTCATGTTGTTCTGTTTTGATTCGTTGTGTAAACCTCCACCTGTGACGGGGAAAGGAGCGTCGGAGATCAGGCGAAAGGAGTTGTTGATTTAATTAGGAGGTCAGCTGGAGACTCGAGGGGTGTTGGCGATCCGGACACACCGGTCCGCACACAGGGAGGCAAGCGGGTGTTTTGCGTGCCCCGGTGGACAGATCTGTCGGTGAGACGATCTGGGAGAGGACGGTAAAAGGACGGCTGGATGCGCAACAGATAACTTCCACCCGAAGTTGCGATCTGTGGCTTTGACAGCTGGAGGATCACTCACTAGTTCAGTGATTAGTTCACCTCACCACCGGACAGCGGCTTCAGGGGCGGCTACCACAGCTGACCAGGTAGCTCACCCTGCTGTTTCCCACCTGGAGAAAGCGAGACGATACCAGATAGCTCTGAGTGTCCGGAAAACTCAAGAGTTCCTCTGGCAACGGGGAGAACGCTCTGCTGGTGCTGCAGTGTCGCCGATCAGCTGTTTCCGGGTGTCGCCGATCAGCTGTTCCCGGACTGAGCCTGTCAGACTGGTAGGAGGGAATCCTTCCAGTTCTGTGGGACCAGGTACCACTTTGTTTTGTTTTTTTCTCCTCCTCAGTGAGGAAAGGACTGAGGATGTTCCTTACTTTGCTGTGTGGAATCCCGGGCAACGAAGCAGGCCTGCGCTTTGAGTTTTTGGGTTAAAATGATTACCGACTAATTACCAGTGTGCACACTTTGATAGAAAATACCTTTCATTTAACCCGACTATATCAATTGGCTAATTTTGAGTTATTGTGAATTGTTGCAAGTACCTTTTGTTTACGCACCTGTTTCATGGATTTTGGGTTTTTATTAAAGTGCGAATGATTTTAGTTAACTGTTTTCCAGGAAGTATTTATTTCAAATAAGTGGTTGTGTCTTTAGTGTAAACAATATTAGAAGCCCAAGGACAGAAAGACACAAAAGATAGTCCAGTGAGACTTATCAAAATAAGAGAGTTATGTGTCACAGAACTCAGAGCCCTTTCCAATAGAGAATAGGAAGAGCTGGGCTACAAGACTAACAACAATAAAACCAGGCACAGAGGCTCAAACATGGTTAAAAGCCACAGAATAAAAATTGGTCTTAAGATTAGTTTTAAAAGTGGACGGTGACTGTCTGACGGCCAGTGGAGCTCATTCCACAACAGAACAAGCTCCGGCCCCTTTGGTTTGGACCTCGGTACCTCCAGAAGCAGCTGATCAGCTGACCGGAGGCACCGAGCAGGAGCAGCTCAGAGAGGGAGGGCGGGGCCAGACCATTCAGAGATTTAAAAACAAATTGAAAAGAATTGTAAAATGACCAGGCAGCCGGTGGAGAGAAGCCAGAATGGAGTTCTGTGCTCCGTCTTACCTGCTCCAGGTAGAAGGTGTTCTGCAGCGTTCTGGACTAACTGGAGACGAGCGAGGGACGACTGGCTGACTCCAACATAAAGAGCGTTACAGTAATCCAGCCAGGATGGAATAAAAGCCTGGATTACTGCTTCAAAGGGTCTCCTGAGGCCTCAGACTCAGTGCCGGGGCACTTACTAAAGGGCTCTGGCCTGAGGCCCGGCCTTTGTTCTCGGTTGCGTACGAATCACAATAGAGACCTGGCCATTTGGGCTCGGTCCCTAAATAATGTTAGACAAATAAATACAGCACTGTATTGTACACAGTACAGTATGCAAATATCTACACCGTGTGTGCATCAATTCTTTCAGCCTGGTCAGACCAAAGATCTCATTAACATCACAAGCTATGTTTTCTCTGGCCAGGCAACGTGGACTAAAGTGTCTGATCCATCCTGACATGCATCAACAGAAACATCCTCACTGGCAAAGACCATGACTGCAAGACAAGTTTCTGAATATATGGCTGCCGCTCATATACCTTCTACTTCCATGAAGAGAAGAATTCCTCTATAGGATTCAGAAAAGGGCAGGAAATCAGATCCCACTGCGTATCTCACAGTGTTGCCAACTCCTCAGTAAGGAAAGTAGCTATTGGCTGTCCTCAAAGTCGCTAAATGAACATCATCACCTAATTTGCATAATTGGACATTAGTGTGTAATTGTAAGGCACGCTGTAGGAAAGAGGAATAACATCGTGGAAGAGACAAAGTAAGTAAAAAAAATGTCCTGAACATGTTTAGAACTGCAAAATGAGCTTTCTGCTGCTGATTCTAGTGTTTTTGTTTTTATTTTGGTCATTGAAAAAAGAGTCAAATGCAGTGATTGATTGGATCTGCTTAAGGCCCTGTTTACACGACAACGTTTCACGTGACAACACCTAATCCGCTAAAAAAAAGGAGTGCGTTTACACTGCAGCAGCGGACACAGACACAACGATGTAGTTAGTATGCCGGGCCACCGGAGGGCGCTGTTGCTTGATTTTGTAATGAAACTACACAGACGTGTGCAGAGAACAAGACTCTATAAACGTGAAGAAAATGGAGAGAACCTGACATCCGTATGGACTGATGACACATCGGATGCTGTCAGGGAGAGTCTCAACTATTAAACTACTGATCTGGACGATAAAACTAGAATATGGACCGCGGGTCGTACCACTACGCGGCCGCCATGTTTGTTTACAACTGGATGAGCAGGAGGGAGGGAGAGAGATGAGCAGTAACAGGCTCTGTAGCCTCCATCAGTCTCCGCAGGAGGGATTTGCGCCGTGAAAGAATCTTTCCACTTTGGGAGCCGGATTAAAAACTTTGCGGATGCAGTGCATTAGAACACTGGTGTCGTGTAAACGGACCCCCCAAAAGTGAAGAAAGTTTTGCAGATACACTCTAATTCGTTGTCGTGTAAACGAGGCCTTAGTGTGATTGAAAAACATTGATATTGACTTGCAGCTCAGTGAGGCGGCGGCGGCCTTGCTCGGTTCCTTCTCAGTGTGGACGCACTGTGGTGAGGGTCTCCTCGGGTCTGACTGCAGGAGGGAGGGAGGGAGGGACTGTCACACTGACCTCAGGACGGGGGAGGGGCTCACAGCAGGACCTGCTGCTCGTTGACCACAGTGACTGCAGAACCATACCTGCTTTCACCTCAGAGTCGCCAAACACACTAGAAAGTCGCCAATAACACCAGAAAAAGTCACCAGATTTGTCGCGAGTCGCTTTTAACAAGAAAAAGTCACCAACAGGACCTGAAAAATCACCAGATTTTGCCAGAAAGTCGCCACGTTGGCTGCAGTGGTATCTGCTCAGGTTGGGTGTCACCCTTTGTCCTGCCTCTTTCATTGTCGATCCATGAATCGGCACATTATCAATGACAGCGGCACGAATTTCATCTAGAATTGTATTTCTTTGCGTGGGTCTTTGCCTTGGTCTTTGTCTGGGTCGTGGTCGTGGTCCAGGACCAGGTGCATGGGCCGGGTCAGGTTCTGGACATGGTCTAGGTTGTCCAAGTCCACGTCCTCTTCTTCCACCATGACCTCTTACTCCTCTGACATCCATTCTGACCAGCTAATGCAGTTCCCAGCAGGTTTTATAGGTGCAGTTCATTGGAAAAGTGTTTTCAGTTTGACCTGTTGTGTCTTAATTGTGACAGTTGTGTTGGAACACAGTCGGAATTCTGCCTGCCAGTGTTCAGTTGTTGGAAAAACGTGTGCTACACATGAAAAATTTGTTCAAATGAGCAAAAAATTTGTTCAGTGTTTTGCAAAAAGAGTGCAAGAGTTTGGGAAACTGAGTGCAAACCATGACTAGTGTTCAAGGTTTTGACACCAGAGTCCTGTTATTGAGAAATGTGTGCAGTGGATGGAATTTAGTGTCTTATCAATCGAGAAAATCTGTAATGATACAGAGCAGTGGATAGAACTGATTGATTATCAATGATAGAGGATAGAACTGATTGATTATTAATGATGGAGGATAGAACTGATTGATTATCAATGATAGAGGATAGAACTGATTGATTATGAATTGTGACCAGGTGTGTAACAATCAGTCTAATTTCAGAGTAAACATGTATAAATAGCGTGGAATTAGTTGTGTGTAAAGCTGAACAGTGGATGCTCTATATCCCCATTGCGCTGTGGACGTGCGGAGCCCACTGGTGCTACAGACAGACAACCTCCTCCACCCACCTCCTCCACCTTCTCCACCTTCTTCCTCCACCTCTAGTGACTGAGAATAAAACAGTCCCTGTTCAAATATTTAATTTATACATTGAATAAGCAGATAAAACTGAACTGTATCAGTCTGCTGTGTCGCCATCAAAATGTCTCCTTCCTCTACGATACTCTGACACACGGTGGAGTCACTACCATGATGTCACTCTCCTTCATGATGTCACTCTCTTGTATGATGTCCCTTTCCTCCATGATGTCACTCTCCTTCATGATGTCACTCTCATTCATTTTGTCACTCTATTCCATGATATCACTCTCCTCCATAGTGTCACTCTCCTAAATGATGTCACTCTCCTCCATGGTGTCACTCTCCTCTCCTCCATGATGTCACTCTCCTACATGATGTCACTCTCCTCCATGATGTCACTCTCCTCTCTACATGATGTCACTCTCCTCCATGGTGTCACTCTCCTCTCCTCCATGATGTCACTCTCCTACATGATGTCACTCTCCTCCATGATGTCACTCTCCTCTCAACATGATGTCACTCTCCTCCATGATGTCACTCTCTTCCATAATGTCCCTCTCCTCCATGATGTCACTCTCCTCCATAATGTCACTCTCCTCTCTCCATGATGTCGCTCTCCTCCATGATGTCACTCTCCTCTCTCCATGATTTCACTCTCCTCCATGATGTCACTATCCTACATGGTGTCACCCTCCTCTCCTCCATGATGTCACTCTCCTCCATGGTGTCACTCTCCTCCATGATGTCACTCTCCTCCATGATATCACTCGCCTCCATAGTGTCACTCTCCTAAATGATGTCACTATCCTCCATGGTGTCACTCTCCTCTCCTCCATGATGTCCCTCTCCTCCATGATGTCACTCTCATTCATGATGTCACTCTCCTACATGATGTCACTCTCCTCCATGATGTCACCCTCCTCTCCTCCATGATGTCACTCTCCTCCATGGTGTCACTCTCCTCCATGATATCACTCTCCTAAATGATGTCACTCTCCTCCATGGTGTCACTCTCCTCTCCTCCATGATGCCCCTCTCCTCCATGATGTCACTCTCATTCATGATGTCACTCTCCGACACGATGTCACTCTCCTCCATGATGTCACTCTCATTCATTTTGTCACTCTCCTCCATGATATCACTCTCCTCCATAGTGTCACTCTCCTAAATGATGTCACTCTCCTCCATGGTGTCACTCTCCTCTCCTCCATGATGTAACTCTCATTCATGATGTCACTCTCCTCTATGATGCCACTCTCCTACATGATGTCACTCTCCTACATGATGTCACTCTCCTTCATGATGTCACTCTCATTCATGATGTCACTCTCATTCATTTTGTCACTCTCCTCCATGATGTCACTCTCCTTCATGATGTCACTCTCATTCATAGTGTCACTCTCCTAAATGATGTCACTCTCCTCCATGGTGTCACTCTCCTCTCCTCCATGATGTAACTCTCATTCATGATGTCACTCTCCTCTATGATGCCACTCTCCCACATGATGTCACTCTCCTACATGATGTCACTCTCCTCTGTCCTCCACCTTCAGACCAGACTCTTCTCCTCAACCTCTACAGTCACTGATCTCTCTCAGACTCTCACACTATTTCCAGTGACGACGAGCTGCTGATCACTTGTTTTTCTTTTATTAGTGATTCCACTACTGTGACTCCAGATAACACCATCACCTCCTCATGACTATTTGTCTCTCCATTAAATTAATTTTCCTCGTCTTTCTGAAAGGATTTAGTGTCAAATGCCGGCGATCAACAGGCTGAATGAGATGCAAAAATATTGACGAGGCGCTTTGCATTGACCATTTATGGTAGAAAGTGGGCGTGTTGAGTGCGTGTTGTGAACTCAACCTTCCACGTGGACTGGCAACTATAAAAGGAAATTGCGTGTAGATGTGCATACGCACGGTTTTACCCATCCAATTTTTCTGGCGCACGCCATTTTCAGTGTTTGGTCGCACAAACATTTTTAGAAGGGAATCCTCTGCAAGGTTTTATACATGACGCCCCTGGCCTAAACAGGCCAGTTGTGGACGTGGTCTTTGGCTATCAAACAGTGGACTGCTTCATTCTCTCACAGAACAAGCTAAAATGAAGATGCTATGTGAAGCAAGATGGTGTCAGACGTGCACAGAGCCTTTGCTATTTTCAATCAATAAGCCACAAACTGGAGCGTCGACAGAGAAGCGATCACCTACTGTCTCCATAACATCGCAGAGGCCCGATCTGGTAGACGGCCTCCGAGCCCGTCCTGTTGGTGTCTCCAACCACCACGTGGCTCACCGGCAGGTGGTCCTTATAGGACAGGACTCCCATGTCAGTCGTCCTGCGACAGAGAGAGAATAGCAGAGAGCCTTGTCACTGCAGATAAATGTATTTCTCTGCAGAGTAAACACAGGGAAAATAAGCCATACATCACCATGCAGACAGGAGCCGGGGGAAAAAACACGAATGAAGATCGCTAATGTGAAACCCCAGAGAGGAGCGGTGGAGGCGAACGTTAACATACGGTGTGCAGATACATTATACAGACTGGAGAAAAACACAAACTGCAGCACTCTGGCCTGGAATCCTCATGAGCATGTCTGTTATGTAATTTGAGTTTGAGTAAGAACCAATGTTACCTACTGTAGGGCACACTGGTGGTTTAGTGGTAGGAGTCTCGGCTGTTATGCAGGAGGTTTAGGTTTAATTCACGGTGAAATCACAATTGTTTTTCATTACATTGACGTTCAGATGACATCCAGACAAAACATCCATCCAAAGTCCAGGAAAGAAGTACAGAAGAACTTTCATTCTGGCTTCCCTGAGGATGTCTGGACGTGTAGAGATGACGTCTTGTAGACGTGCTTTGGACAACTCTGCTCAGTGGGATGTAGCAGTGCTGGTGTGTGAGACCCTGAACCTCTTTAGGATGTAGCATGTAGCATGTTGTACAGTTCAGAGTTACGAGCTGAGCAGTTAAACTACTGAGCGACATCGGACTAATTCTGCTGGTGTTGTACGAACTCTCTCTCTCTCCTCGTCTTGATATTTTGTCAGAAAACAGAATTTATGGTCTATCTTACTTTAGTCATTGTCGTTAATATTAAAGAATCTCCAAACCACAGACGTCACTGCTGAGGCATGACGTCATGTAATACTTGCTGAGCTGTATCAGTGAGCGTTCACGAGAATGAATACTCGGACCAGATACCTGATGCTGGTGTCGGTGCATCCCAAACAAATGCCCCATCTCTCGCGTTCAAATGGGAACTTTCTGCTCATTTTAGCCAACATCATGCATCTTCTTTTCTCCCGTCTTTCCTTTTTCAATCAGTACACATGACAATAGATGCACAGCAGAACCAGACCACTTGTTCAGTGGTTATCCAGACACTTGATGGGCTAGTTAACTTTAACAGAACTGTGTGTGTGCTTCCAGTGTTTGCCAACATTAATGTGGGTATTTCCTGTGGCTGGAGGGTGAAACCGCCTTGAGCTGTACCATGAGTCTGTGTCGGCGTCACAGTTGCAGAAGTGGCTCATGTCGACACAGTTTTCCTCCAGGCTGCAGGAACACTGCTGGACTCCAGGCAGGAAGCCTCCCCAGTAGGTGCGCCTCTCCCCCCGCTGGTCCAGCCACCAGGACAGAGGACGGCCATCTGCAAACACACGAAGCTGCCCTCAGTCCAGAACCCAGGAAGTCACACAAAGACCACACAATACCCTGGCCTGGCTAAAGGAGCTGCTGATGCGCTGTTAGGAAAGACAAGGAGACAATTATCATGACTTATGAACTTTATAAGTTTCCAGTAATCAATCACCCAGGGTTTTCTTTTTCCATTTGTGTCCAATGATTACCTGAACAAATGTGTAATGAAACAAAAGAAATATCCCGGCTGAATTTTCTGAGCGGAGCAGATGATCACAAACGCATTAGCTGAAGTATTTAAACGCGTGTCCACAAGGCCAGGAAGTGATCTGTCGATGCAGTAATATATAATAAAAGAAAATCATCTGTCAGTCTGACTGGGAGATTCAGTCAGTGGATCCATCCCATAATGCCTTGTGACATGATCACATGATCCACATGCAGCTTTCGCAGGAAGTACTGAAGATCATTTGTTAGCTGGTGGTGAAAATGTGTTGTTGTTCAGAGTCTGACTAGGAATCGAGAGCAGCAGTCCAACCTTGGCAGACTCAGTTTTCTCCAGACCCTCCAGGATTTTGCGATGTGCGATCGCAACGATTCCACAAATCGATTCCTACTTTTAAAAATTCTACAAACCCCTGTGATTTCAACGTGGCCTGCCCCTTCAACCAATTCCACAATTTTGACGAATAGTAGAGAGACTAAGACCATGACGTCAGAAAAGCTCTTTTCCATGTCTGCAATCCGCATTTCTTAACCAAGACATCAAGCTCCGCTTCCAAGGAGTTCAGTTCGTTCATACTGTAATTGAGCACTGACTGCACGGAAAAGTAAACAAAACACAAACAACAGCAAATAAAAGCTGCTGTAGGTCTGAGTGCACCAAGCCGCACGTGCGCCGCCATGTTGAAAACAAGACTCTATAGGTACGTCCGAAGTGTCCCTCCTGTCTCCTTCTCTATCACTTCTCCTGAACCCCGGAAGTGTTTAGTGTGGCGGCCATGATAAGCAGAGCTGTGGATCCAATTCCACGTTGTTCACACCACTATTGTTACGTAACGACGTTACATCCCTGCTTCGTTCACAACCCCTGACTACACTTTACCGTACTCTCTGTAGTGGTACCGAGCAACACAGTTGGTCTGGGTGTGCTACCTTACCGTACTGTACCGTACCGTCCACCACCTCACTCAGGGACGAACTGCGGTGGGACCGAGGCTCTAGGAGCCGCAGCAGAGGGACCAAAGAGCCGCATGAGGCTCCGGAACTGCGGGTTGCCGACCCCCGGTCTAGTGGTGTCAGAATCATACCTGTCATGAAGGAGGTTTGGGTTCAATTCCAGGTGGTGTCGCATTATTATTATTTTTTCTTCATTGCGTCACGTCATCCAGAGGTCTTGTTTGGATGTTTATATGACGTCCAAACAGGATGTCCACTCAATGTCCAGGAAAGACGTACAGAAACTTTCATTCTGGCCTCCCTGAAGACGTCTTAAAGACGGAGGGAATGAACCACTCTTTGCTCAGTGGGTAGAGCCTCGGGACTCGGGACTCAGAAGACACGGGGGCCAAAGGGATTCGGGACTCAGAAAACTCAGGAAACTCCGGACTCGGTCCCTCTCCTCTGGCGACAGGTGGGCTTGCAGTTGAGTCTTCCAGGGGATCTTGATTATACCCATCACAGGGCTGTTGTGGACTCTGCCAGGGCCAGGAACAGGCCACACGGGAACCGGCTGGACAGGAACAGGCCTGTCACGTGGGACAGACCCAGCCACATGGGGGCTGCAGTGACAGGGACTCTCAGAGAAGGAGAGATGATCCAGCTGTGAAAAGGGGAGCTGGAAACTCTCAGTCCTCCAAACTCTGCAGGTCCAGTTCAGATCAGCTTGGTACTTGGTTCTTCTGGTACAGTCTGCAGACCATGGTGGTCTCTCCTGGTCCAGTCTCCAGACCGTGTTGGTCTCTCCTGGTCCAGTCTCCAGTAGGTGGTTTCTCCTGGTCCAGACCGTGGTGGTCTCTCCTGGTCCTGTCTCCAGAAGGTGGTTTCTCCTGGTCCAGACCGTGGTGGTCTCTACTGGTCCAGTCTCCAGACCGTGGTGGTCTCTCCTGGTCCAGAGGGTGGTGGTCCCTCCTGGTCCAGTCTACAGACCGTGGTGGCCTCTCCTGGTCCAGTCTCCAGAAGGTGGCCTCTCCTGGTCCAGACCGTGGTTTTTCTCTCCTGGTCCAGTCTCCAGAAGGTGGTCTCTCCTGGTCCAGTCTCCAGAAGGTGGCCTCTCCGGGTCCAGACCGTGGTTTTTCTCTCCTGGTCCAGTCTCCAGAAGGTGGTCTCTCCTGGTCCAGTCTCTAGAAGGTGGTCTCTCTTGGTCCAGACTGTGGGGGTCTGTCCTGGTCCAGTCTCCAGACTGGAACCAATAAACCTCCCAGGAGGAACAGAAAAGGCTTCGTCTCTCCCCGACTGTCAGCTCCTCCTCATATCTCTGCTTCTTTCTCCATCTGGACGACTCCCAGGTGTGGACGGCGCCACCGTGTGGCTGCTGGCAGATTGACGCTAGTGAAACCTCCATTAATCGCTCTGCTGTGTTCTGGTTGTGTTTACCGCTGCGGCCCAACGTGGCGGCACCACGACTCATGACGTCACTTTGTCACGTGGCTGAAAAACCTCAATAGAAATAAAGTTGAATTTCATTTCATTTCACCGGAACAAGCCACTGTTCCTCTGAACAGAAAGGTGAAGAGTCACGTGGGGACGTTACGTAACAGACCTGTGGACTATGGAGACCGGATCAGAACCCACAGTGGACTCTGTGCTGAAGAAGGATGGACGAGAACCTGGGCTCTGGTTCGGAATGGACCGGATCAGATCCTGATCTGAAGCTAGACCTGGGGGACATGGGGGTTTTCACACTGATCAGACTTTGATCATCATTATTGGCGTCCATGAAAGCTCGGCTGATCCCTGCTTTCTGAAACGGGGAACCAAACAGCAGAACACGAGCGGTGCGCTCAGAGATCCTTTAGACAGCTGGAATATTTGGAGATGCAGAGAGGAGCGGCCATTAAACTGACGATGCTCGTTTGTCATCTGAACACACACGTCCCCACTTCACCCAGTATGGAGTAATGAATACACTGAGCTGTTCATTAGAGTAAGAACACGTAATTAGAGCACACTTGAAAATGTCACACTGCTCATAAAGGTACAAGCAGACTGAGATGAGTCTCTTAAAGCTGCGGTACGTGAGCGGAAAGACACACAGGACAAGGCACGCTGTGAAATACAACCACCTTAGAATATACCATATGTACTCACAGAGAGTTTGTTTATCCAACCTGCTCTCAGTGGACCTTGTGGAAAACTTGTGAAGGCAGGCTGACAAAGTGGTGGACCAGTGAACATGTGGCGGCATTGTTGCACTAAATGAACGCAGTAGAAATGTTTCATTATGCAGCTGAAAATGAATGCAAGAGCAGATGAAAATATTAGACCATTTCTAACAAAGTAATATTTCACATATTAACACTGCAGCGAACAAGCAGCTGGTACGAGCAGGAAGATAAAGAAGGTCTTCGTTGCTTATTCTAAATGTGACCATATGAAAGATTTGAACTTACAGCAGGCCTGACCCAAAACTGCTCATAGTTTCATCCGCTCTAGTGACGCACAGCCATGTGAACACATTATTGTTGCTTAGCAACAGACTTCTGTACAACGTCCACTAACAATTCTCCACAGCGGAAAGATAAGAATAAAGAAAACCAAAGGTAGAAGGAAGTGAACCCGAGCAATGATGAAACAAGGGAACTGAGAGTTGAATGCTAAACCAAGCATGTGGAAATCAATCAGCAGTGAGGCTGAGGACGACGGACCACCTCAAGAAGTCTGCATGGCGTGAAAAGACACAGAGTGCTGCATGAGGTGAGTGAGACCAGAACAAAGTCCTCCAGACAAACATTTTGAGTTGCTGTACACCCAACAAGTCTTCATCACAATCCAGTATTTACCCTTCATGTTTAAATGTTTGAGGCTGAAGTGAAGGTTGATTACAGAGTTGAGAGAGGGGATAAGGGACTGAATGCCTTAATGACCCACCAACCCACCGACCCACCGACCCACTGACCCACCCACTGACCGACCCACCCACCAACCGACCCACCCACCGACCGTCCCACTGACCGACCCACCAACCAACCGACCCACCGACCCACCCACTGACCTACCCACCGACCCACCCACCCAACTACCCACTGACCGACCCACCGACCCAGCAACCCACCGACCCACTGACCGACCCACCGACCAACCCACCCACCGACCCACTGACCACCCACCCACCCACCGACCCACTGACCAACCACCCACCCACCCACCGACCAACAAGCCTTGAACCAGCAGCTTCCTTGTCTGTCTTTAGTCTGCTGTGATAATCGACTTGTTTGTTTGCTTTCTCCAGGCACGGAGGGAACAGTGGGATTCAGGACTTCATAAATGTTTCACGATGTAGGAGCTAATGTGCAATGTTTGCGACACCGAAGGCGCCCTGTGCAGTTTCAGATGATGTGCACAGAGAAGCGTTCAGGGATTTCCTTCAGGTTACTGGGACAGTAGAAGTAGAACGGCAGCACAGCAGGTGGCGGCAGAGGATTTTGATATATTATGTGGACACTTACCTTTGGTGTTGAAGAGGCGGGACTTCCTGCAGTGGTACACCACTTCCTGCTGGCACTGCTCTGACCCTGCAATGACGGCGCGGAGCTGCTCGGCCGACGTGCTGTAGTTTAATGTCATGCTGTGAGGCTTCTGAACCGACGAGCCCTGGACCCTGATTGGAGCTGTGACGTTGTGGGTCAGAACCGTCCACACCCTCTCCTCTGACACACACACACACACACACACACACACACACACACACACACACACACACACACACACACACACACACACACACACACACACACACACACACACACACACACACACACACACACACACAGGTCAGGTCCTCCATCACACTCCTTCACTCACTACACAAAGGATAATACCACAGTAAGTCTGTAAGAGGTGGATAAATGTGGAATTAAAAGACAATTCAAAAATTTACCATTTCCCCCTACATATACACACACACACACATATATATATATATATATATATATATATATATGTTTGTTTTTGTATATGTTTGTTTTTTATATATGTGTTTGTTGTGAATCTGTCTGTGGCGGTTTGTCTCATTGCCTTTGGAAAACCTTGGTTTTGCTGGATTCTCTCTCGTCTTGTCCTTTTTCTACCTTTGCCTTGGGTTCAATCTACCTGACCTGATTTGCAGAATAAATATCGTATCCGTCTAACTCTGTTTCCAAGTTGTGCCACTGAGTCCAGATAAAAGCAACCAAATTCTGTGAACCAAATAAAAAGCGATCTGTTTATTGGAAAATTCACGAGGTCAGCACTTATATCAGGTTAAAGTTAACTGTGTGAGCTTATGTGTGAAGAGCTGACAGCTTCTCCTTCATTTGTGAAAAACATTAATTTCATCTGCTGGTCAATAAATTCCAACAATCGGATTTCATTTTGTTTCAGCTCAGTTTACAGTGAGTACAGGATGGTCCAGTCAAATAAAGAGAAGCTGCAGTCTGAACTGAGTTCATATTGTGCCGAGTGGCCATGACAGGAAACCCTGATCTCCAGCAGATGTGGCTGCAGGCTGTCAGAGAGTGTGTGAGGGAGTGTGTGAGGGAGAGTCTGTGAGGGAGTGTGTGTCAGGGAGTGTGTGTCAGGGAGTGTGTGTGTCAGGGAGTGTGTGTCAGGGAGTGTGTGTCAGGGAGTGTGTGAGGGAGAGTCTGTGAGGGAGTGTGTGTCAGGGATGTGTGTGTAAGGGAGTGTGTGTAAGGGAGTGTGTGTAAGGGATGTGAGTAAGGGAGTGTGTGTAAGGGAGTGTGTGTCAGGGATGTGAGTAAGGGTGTGTGTGTCAGGGAGTGTGTGAGGGAGAGTCTGTGAGGGAGTGTGCGTGTCAGGGATGTGCGTGTCAGGGATGTGTGTGTCAGGGATGTGAGTAAGGGAGTGTGTGTCAAGGAGCGTGTTTCAGGGAGTGTATTTCAGGGAGTGTGTTTCAGGGAGTGTGTTTCAGGGAGTGTGTTTCAGGGAGTGTGACCACACCACTCTGTCTGGGAACAGTGAAGTGTCGACACTGCAGATTGATGTGAGAGACTCCACATCCTGCTGCAGCTGACTGAGGGTAAAGTTGACGACACGGCAGTCGGCAGTGACCTCACCTGTCACATTGCAGTGAACTCACCTGTCACGTTACAGTGACCTCACCTGTCACATTGCAGTGAACTCACCTGTCACGTTGCAGTGACCTCACCTGTCACATTGCAGTGAACTCACCTGTCACGTTGCAGTGAACTCACCTGTCATGTTACAGTAAACCGCTGTGGGCCCCAGGGGGCCGCTTCCATCTGGGTCGATGGAGTAGAAGCCAGAGGAGCTGCCAATCAGCTTGTAGGCCTCGCAGGAGGTCTCGTAGATGGCTGCAAAGACCAGACATGGCTGCTTTGTAAAATGGGTGGTGGTGAAGCCAGAAACCACAGAGCACGGCACATAAAACATTAGTTTACTTAAGCAACCAGATAATACCGAACAACTAAAGTAATGTTACCTTTAATAAGACATAAATCTGTCTTCTTTAAGCACTTCTCAAAAACATACAGAGTTAAAATCACCAGATTATTTAGGATAGGGGTGTTGGCTGGTAGGGGCCGGGGGTCTCACTTTTTAAAAGATTTTATGATAGATATCATGGAAACAAGAAGTGTTTCACGTGTTAAATGTAATGTTGGTATTGATAGTTGAATATTATCAATAATATTGAAATAGAGAGAGGTTGTGAATAATGATGATGATGGTAATAATGATAATGATAATAATAATAATAATAATGATGATGATGATAATGATAATAATAATAATAACAATGATGATGATAATGACGATGATGATGATGATAATAATAATAACAATGATGATGATGGTGATGATAATAATGATGATGATGATGATGATTATGATGATGATAAGGATGATGATAATGATGATGATGATGATGATAATAATAATAACAATGATGATGATGATGATAAAAATGATGATGATGATGATGATAATAATTATGATGATGATGATGATCATCATCATAACAACGATGATTATGATGATTATGATGATGATAATAATAACAATGATGATTATGATAAGGGTGATGACAATGATGATGATGATAATAATAATAACAATGATGATGATGATAACAATGATGATGTGATGATGATGATTATGATGATGATAATAATAACAATGATGATGATGATGATGATGATGATAAAGGTGGTTTTGAGGATGAAGTGAGCTGCAGCAGTAGCAGACGGGGTCAGATATGTCCTGGTTGGAGAAAAAGCAGAAGGAAGAAGTTGTTGTGAATTCAGGAAGTGTTGTTCTCTGTCACGTTCCCTCTGACATGTAATGACAGCAGCATTAGCCTGCATATAAAGAGGAAATCAGCATTCTGGGGACGCAGCAGGTTCACGGGGAGACAGCTCCACCACGGATCACAAGGTGATGCTGGAGAACCGCTCCACCGCCTCCCTGCCTCACTCTCCTCCGGGTCTTCACTGTCAAGGTGAAACTCACAGGTGTGGCAGGTGGATCCAGAGTATCCGGTCCCTGAACAGTCACAGGAGAAGGAGCTCCAGCTCTGCCAGCAGCGGCCGCCATGTTCACACAGGTTTGGAAGGCACCTGGAACACATACCAGCAGGCATGAATACAATGTGCAGGTCCAGATATACAACTGAGTGTCACTTTATAACCAAACACACATCCAGACAGTCAACTAACTAACTGACCGACCGACCGACCGACCGACCGACCGACCGACCTACCAACATTTATTTTAGAAGAAGAGCAGAAATTGAGTGGCAGCTGTTCAATTCAGGGTGCTAGGGCGCCGCCCACCTTGGACCAGAAGCAGAAAGAAAAGAAATAAATTGATGAACTGTAATAAACAACAAACTAACAACGAGCCCTGAAGTGTATTCACTTCATTTTCTATAGATAATGTACAATAAAGAGATTTCTTAATTGCTCTCTCTCTAATGTGTGTGTGTGTGTGTGTGTGTGTGTGTGTGTGTATGTGTGTGTGTGTGTGTGTAGAGGTCAGCAGCTCAGACAGGTTTGTTCTCGCATGTTTCTATGAGATGTGGTGATGGAGTCAACGAGCAGTGAGTCTGATATTAACTCTGTTATTATATCTCTTCTGAATTACTGCTTGAAAGGAGAAATTTGTATGACAAGCTGCGGGTTCAACTTTCCCATTAGGGTTACTTTTAAATTCACAGAAATGGAACAGGCCAGATCCTGGAAGATCAGGCCATCATGTCCAGGAAGAACAGGCCAGATCCTGAAAGATCAGGCCATGTCCAGGAAGAACAGGCCATGTCCGGGAAGAACAGGCTATGTCCGGGAAGAACAGGCCATGTCCTGGAAGCACAGAATATGTCCAAGAAGAACAGGCCATGTCCTGGAAGAACAGGCCATATCCTGGAAGAACAGGCCATGTCTAGAAAGAACAGGCCATGTCCTGGAAGAACAGGCCATGTCAAGGATGACCAGGCCATGTCCTGGTAGATCAGGCCGTCGTGTCCAGGAAGAACAGGCCATATCCTGGAAGAACAGGCCATGCCCAAGAAGAACAGGCCGGCATGTCCAGGAAGAACAGGCCATGTCAAGAAAGAGCAGACCATGTCCGGGAAGGACAGGCTATGTCCTGGAAGAACAGGCCATATCCAGGATGGACAGGCCTTATCCTTGAAGAACAGGCTGCTATATCCAGGAAGAACAAGCCATGTCCTTGAAGAACAGGCTATGTCCTGGAAGAAACGGCCGTCATGTCCTGGAAGGACAGGTCATCATATCCTGTAAGAACAGGCCATGTCCTGGAAGAACAGGCCGTCATGTCCTGGAACAACAACAACAACAACAACAACAACAACAACAACAACAACAACAACAACAACAACAACAACAACAACAACAACAACAACAACAACAACAACAACAACAACAACAACAACAACAACAACAACAACAACAACAACAACAACAACAACAACAACAACCACCACCACCACCACCACCACCACCACCACCACCACCAGTTTATTGGTGTGAAAAAAAGGCCTGTATCCACAGCCTCGATCTAAGGCCTGAACCAAAACTATGAATTTTCTCTGCTGGAGAGAACTACAGGATTAACTGTGGTTGTGTTTTCTGGATGAACTTCAGGATTAACTCTGGTTTTCTCTTCTGGATGAATTTAGGGATTAACTCTGATTTTATCTTCAAGAAATATATCAGGATTAATTCTGGTTTTCTCTTCTTGGTGAACTTCAGGATTAATTCTGGTTTTCTCTTCTCGGTGAACTTCAGGATTAACTCTGGTTTTCTCTTCAGGATGAATTTCAAGATTAACTCTGGTTTTCTCTTCTGGATTAATGTCAGGATTAACCCCGGGGTTTCTCTTCCGGATAAACTTCAGGATTAACCCTGATTTTATCTTCAAGATTAACTTCAGGATTAACTCTGGTTTTCTCATCTGGATTAAATACAGGATTAATTCTAGTTTTCTCCTCTGGATGAATTTAAGGATTAACTTTGATTTTCTCGTCAAAATGAACTTAAGTATTAACTCTGTTTTTTTCTTCTGGATGAACTGCTCAGATCTGGATAATCAGCTGCTCGGCAGGGTTTCTCCCTCTGTGATTGGTCACATGCTGCAAGCTCCGCCCCTTTCATGGGAACGCTCTAATCCTGAACGGAAACTCTGGTTGAACTAGTGACTTGATAACCTGATTCGTGTTAATGCTGATCAGCATCCAGAATGTCTGGGTTAGTTAATCTAGGTAACAGAGATATCCTGGTATGTTAATCCAGGTAACAGATATCCTGGTTTGTCTCACCGTGGGTTAAAACATCAATATAAAGATTGTTCAGGGAGGTGTTCTCACATCCGATTGAAAGTCTCAGGTCCTGGAGTGAAAGAATGAATGTCACGCCACACTTCATATTTACGGGACGTGAGCAAAATAAGCACTTCAAGGAAATTCCAGACCAGACTTCTTGATTAATAGTCCCTTCCTTGAGCCTCCTTGGGTTTCACATAATTGCCGACCTTTCAAGCGTGCATCTATAATTTCATACACTTTCATCTCTCAGCCATTAATTGCAGCGGAGTGGGCCGGCCGCAGCTCGGATAAGGTTGCAATCGCTGCTTTAATTACCGTCCACTTTTTTCTATTGTTGTGCTCAGGCTGTTCTCACAGGTCATGAAATTACAGTGGCTGACCCACAGAAGTGCTCTCTCCACATAAATTGAGTCATGAAGTTTAAATAGACAGAGGAAGGGGAATAAGTCTCATAAAGGTTAATGTCCTCATCCTCTTAACAAAAGAACAGAGGAGCCCAAGACAGTCAGGAAAGGAACAACAGAAGCGGGGACCCAAGAGGACGAGGACGTTTTTGAAAAAAAACAAACAAACAAAAAAACCCAAAACAAGAATACCTCAGAGTCCTGAAGGAAATATGCAGCTCATACACTTACAGACTTTGTGCAAGCTGTGATCACATCAGTGCCATTACAGGACTACAATTGATCCTTGACTGACAAAGCTGAGCCTGGGAGTCTTTACTGAGGGCATAAAATCCACTGCTACACTGCAATAACCGGCCACTTTATTATGTCCACCTGTTCACCCAGTCGCATGTGTTTCTGCATGGAGACATGATGAAGATGAGCTGAGGGAGGTGAACCTGAGCTGGACACATGATGAAGATGAGCTGATGGAGGTGAACCTGAGCTGGACACATGATGAAGATGAGCTGATGGAGGTGAACCTGAGCTGGACACATGATGAAGATGAGCTGATGGAGGTCAAACTGAGTAGGACACATGATGAAGATGAGCTGATGGAGGTCAAACTGAGTAGGACACATGATGAAGATGAGCTGATGGAGGTGAACCTGAGCTGGACACATGATGAAGATGAGCTGATGGAGGTCAAACTGAGTAGGACACATGATGAAGATGAGCTGATGGAGGTGAACCTGAGCTGGACACATGATGAAGATGGGCTGATGGAGGTCAACCTGAGCAGGACACATGATGAAGATGAGCTGATGGAGGTCAAACTGAGTAGGAGACATGATGAAGATGAGCTGATGGAGATCAAACTGAGCAGGAGACATGATGAAGATGAGCTGATGGAGATCAAACTCAGTAGGACACAGGATGAAGATGAGCTGATGGAGGTCAAACTGAGTAGGACACATGATGAAGATGAGCTGATGGAGGTCAAACTGAGCAGAAGGATGAAGGAAAATGACTGAAGAGACTAAACATTCATGGTTGTTGGTCTGAGTATTTGATCTTCTGGGTCTTCACACCAATCATCTGCAGCATTTTAAAGAGAACTGAGAGAACCAGAGAAGATCTCAGTGAGCTTCAGTTCTCGAGGACGAGAAGAGGTCAGAGGTCACTGGTCAGAGGTCACTGGTCAGAAGTCACTGGTCAGAGGTCAGAGTCAGACTGATTGGAGATTATAGAAAGACATCAGGAAGTGACAGAACCTGGTTCCAACTGGCAGTGAGCAGAAGAACATCTGAGAACTTCTCTAAAAGCTGGTGAGGACCACACCGGCTGTTCCTGCTAGAACCTCAGGACCACAAGGACTGGACTATATGTCTGAGGAGTCCACCAGGACTGGACCATAGAAGGTCTGAAGAGTCCACCAGGACTGGACCATAGAAGGTCTGAAGAGTCCGCCAGGATTGGACCAGAGAAGGTAAAATGGCCACTACCAGAACTTGACCAGAGAAGGTCTTGGATCCACCTTGCAGGTAAAAAAGTCCAGTGACATCATGATGTTTGCAGACTCAGGGAGCTGCACGGTGTTTGTCCTATCGGACCTCTCCTCAGCCTTCGACACAGTAGACCAACTGATCCTGATAAACAGGTTATGTGACCGGGTTGGAATGTCGGGTCCAGTGCTTCAATGGTTCTCTTCATACCTGAGAGGTAGAACCTTCAGAGTGTCTGTCAACCATATAATGTCAGAGTCCAGCAATCTGCTGTACGGTGTGCCCCAAGGCTCTGTTTTGGGGCCTCTCCTGTTCTTGTTGTATGTTCTTCCTCTCGGTCAGATAATCCAGCAGTTCTGATGTTTAGAAAGTCAACAGAGTGGTACATCTTCTTCAGAGAGGATCGTTTTTGTCACAGCAGAGTGACCGCTCTTCTCGCGTTTAGACGATCTTCGGGGTTTCCTCTCCGTGGGAGCTAAACCAGCGGCAGAAACGAGTCCTGAGGAACTTTCATGAACACGCTGTGTCGCTCTAAACGTTTGAGCCTGGAGAAACTTTCGTCTTTTTACCAATCTCAAATACAAGAAATCTTCACTAAACAAGAAAAGCCAGCCTTGTGTACGGAGGATTTTCTTTAATGATTGGCTGGCTGTCCAGCAACACACAGGCATGTGTTGAGGACTGCACACAGGGTGTCTCCCTCTGTGATTGGTCAAACGCTGCAAACCCCGCCCCTTTCACACGTAACTCTGGGTTGATCTTTCTTACCTAGATTAATACACCAGGATATTGCTGTTACCTGGATTAACATACCAGGATATCTGTTACCTAGATTAACAAACCAGGATTTCTCTATTACCTGGATTAACATACCAGGATTTCTTTATTACCTGGATTAACATACCAGGATATCGCTGTTACCTAGATTAACATACCAGGATTTCTCTGTTACCTAGATTAACATACCAGGGTATCTTTATTACCTGGATGAACATACCAGGATATCTCTCTCTTACCTGGATTAACATACCAGGATTTCTCTGTTACCTAGATTAACATACCAGGATTTCTTTATTACCTGGATTAACATACCAGGATATTGCTGTTACCTGGATTAACATACCAGGATTTCTCTGTTACCCGGATTAACATAATAAGATATCTTTATTACCTGGATTAACATACCAGGATATCGCTGTTACCTGGATTAATACACCAGGATATCTTCATTACTTGGATTAACATACCAGAATTTCTCTGTTACCTGGATTAACATATCAGGATATCTGTTACCTGGATTAATACACTAGGATATCTTTATTACCTGGATTAACATACCAGGACTTCTCTGTTACCTAGATTAACATACCAGGATATCTCTCTGTTACCTGGATTAATACACCAGGATATCTTTATAACCTGGATTAACATACCAAGATATCTGTTACCTGGATTAATATACCAGGATTTCTCTGTTACCTAGATTAACATACCAGGATTTCTCTGTTACCTGGATTAACTCAGCATTAACAGGAAGCACGTTATCACCTCACTAGTTCAACCTAGAGTTTCCGTTCAGGATCAGTGCGTTCACATGAAAGGGGCGGAGCTAGCAGTGTCTGACCAATCATCAGTGATGCTGGTAACACGTTACTTAGTCATGCATTACTTAGTAACGCGTTGCTCTCATATGACCACTTTTTTCATTAACGCGTTACTATTTTTTACTAGTTTCTTCTCTGTAAAGCCTCTTTGTTCTTAAACAGAACCGGACCGCTGCTTTGTTCTCCTCCAAACTGACACACACACACACACACACACACACACACACACACACACACACACACACACACACACACACACACACACACACACACACACACACACACACACGCACACACACACACACAGGCGATTTCTGCACCGAACTCTGAACGCTCACCTGACCCGCCCCCTTCTCCACTCTCAGCCAATCACAGGCCAGCTCACTCTAACGGTGCATTCAGGTGACACAAAAGAATCGGAACTAACAAACATCGTCAATCCTCAACATTGCAACAAGAACACAACTGCAGAGATGTTACACTATTTTTGTAATTTTTCTGATTAAAAAGATATATTTACAGGAAGCCCCGCCCCTTTTTTCAATCACTCAATCAATCAATCAATGAAACACCTAATTTGTCCCCGGGGGGAAATTAAATGGTAGCTAAGAACAGGTAGTACAAATGAATGAATAGATAAACAATGTAACCGCAAACTACAACTACATCAGGGGGTAAATAAATACCAGTAATAGTAAAATTCTAACAATAGATATAAATACAACAAAGAATGAAGGTCAAAGGTTAAATTCTAAACATGGCGCAGGAGGCAGTGATGAGCAGTTTTTTCATTTTCATGTCGAGGCAGTGGGGGGGTGTTATTCGGCAGCTTCTGAAAGTAACTAAAAAGTAACTTGTAATCTAACTGAGTTCCTTTTAAAAACAAGTAATCAATGAAGTAACTAAGTAACTTTTTAAAGGAGTAACTAGCAATCGGTATTCAAACTACTTTTTCAAGGTAACTGTGGCAACACTGGTAATGAGGCACTGTGCAGCTGTTTGTGGACAGAGAAGACATCTCCTTCCTTCTCTGTCCTTCATGATGAGGTGGTTGTCCAGCGCCTCCTCCCAGCTGACAGCGCGGCCACATGGGGTAGACCAACCGGCAGAGGAGGCAGACTGATGCCCCCCCCCCCCGGGCCACTTCGGGAACAAATGGCCGTTTGTCTTCTCCCTGTACGCATTGGAGGCGACACGCAGACGCTGGCGGAGCCGGCGAGCTGTGTGTCGCTAATGAGCGAGGGACGCCACGCAGGACCAGAGGAAGCTGCCTGTCAACGTTAGTCCTCCACCACAGAAGGTGTGGCACAGCCTCCACCGCTCCGTAATGGACTGTCCTGTTAGTGACGTCACTGACATGGCCATTGGAGGAGACGTCCGTGACTGTCGGACTGTTTTGGCCACATTAACGATGCAGACACAGAGACCCCCTGCTGTGGCTGCACTTTAACTCAATGTGTTGGACTGTCAGTGTGTACGGCAGTGAAACGTTCAGGGGAACAGTGGCGCTGGGCTTTACTCCCCTGTGGTTAATGACAGAATGTCAGGGAACAGTCACGATAAACTATATCCTCCATGATAAGTCTGTGGGAATCAACACAACAGC
Source organism: Lipophrys pholis (assembly GCF_963383615.2). Taxonomy (NCBI): domain Eukaryota; kingdom Metazoa; phylum Chordata; class Actinopteri; order Blenniiformes; family Blenniidae; genus Lipophrys; species Lipophrys pholis. Next base: position 25,147,731 of record NC_137633.1, read on the forward strand.
GATGATCGAGGGTTTGGTGTAAGAAAAAAGACCTTCTGAAAGGATGGAACGAGCACTCAAATAGATTACACTTTCAGTTTGAGTACATCTCACACGAAAACCATCGGCGTTTGTCTGCTTGACTTCTCCATGGACAGACTGGATGAGTCTCTGAACCTCCACCAGGAAACATGCAACCTTGACGACGTGGGCTCGGACACATCGGGTCATCAGAAGCATGTCATCACGAAGTCACGTGGCGCCGGCGGAGCTCCTCCTCTCACCACGGCAGCGGATCGACTCCTCCACCAACTGCCTCACGGCGGACACGATCTCAAACAACACAAACGTGTCGTCGGCTGTGAATCACATTGATCCGTGGAGACGAACGCGTCGCTCCACACGCGTGGTGTTTTCATTCAGAAAGGCTTCATGGACTGTGTGTGGAGACAAACATACTGTCCTCCATGTCCTCCATCAGTCGTCCCACTAATGGAGGACGTGGCTGGCAGCTGTTAATTAGCAGTGGAGCTAAAGATGCTGCTGCTAACATTAATCCTCCAAAACAGTATATTTAGTTAGTTAGTTTATTTCAGTTGCATTTGTACAAAGCAGCAAACAAGAACATCATTATAAAAAATATTAACCAAAGCAAAGGAAAAAGGGAATCGTGCTTTATTTTGGCGATCCTGTCCCATCAAAGGTTTACAGAGAAAGATCAATAATCAAATAGAAAAACTAAATGGCAGTTTAAGTTAGAAATCACTTTTCGAATGATAAGTAAATATCAAATTAACAATTCAACAGCATGAGCTTGAATTGTTTCACATCTTAACGTCTTTTTGAAAACAGAGAGAATTCCACCGCTTCAGCTCATCAGTAAGTCCGTTCTATAACCTCGCCCCTCTCTGTGAAAACATTGTTTGAATACCATCTGCGATGCTGTTACTCAACACACAGAACGTAAGTTCTAATGTTTTTAAAAATATAAAATCCAGAAGTATTAATGCGAACGATTGTATGAGAAGTTGATTGGTGGAATCCCGGTGTCCTGCTCTTGTTATCGTCCTCATCGCTCTTTTCTACAATTTCATTATTGGATCAAAGTTAGTTTTATATGTGTTTCGCCATATTTCCACACAATATGTCCTATAAGGAAGCACTAGTGAACAGTACAATACAATTACACATTTATTATTCAGTAAGTCTCTTGTTTTGTAAAGAACAGGAAACAGACTGGGACAACTTTGGTTCGACGTGTTCTATGTGAGGCCTCCAGTAAAGTTTGTCATCTATTATTACTCATAAATACTTTCATAAACCCTCTCATTTCAACTTGTTTATACACAGTTTTACTTCAGCATCTGCTTCGTTTTCCACCAAACTACATACATTTTGTTTTACTTGTATTTAATGATAACTGATTTCAAGCAAACCATGTATTTAACTTAATCATTTCTATTTCTGCTGTGTTCAACATTTCCTTGAGGTTTCCTCCAGAACACAACAGATTAGTGTCATCAGCAAACATGGTAAATTATAATGCATCACTTACTCTGCAAATATCATGAATATAAAGTAAAAATAACCTAGATCCCAGTACTGAACCTTGTGGAACTCCACAGGCTACTCTTTTAGGACGACATTTAACATGATTAATGCTCACATAATGAAACCTTTGATTCAAATAACTTCTTAACCCGAGCTGTGCTACAACTCTTAAGGCCTCTTCATACTCTATAAGAACAAGACGGAAGTTCGGCAGTGCAGGTCCTGCCGAACGAAATGACGTAATTTCCTTCATCCAGCTCCCTCTGGCCGAAGACATTTGTTTTGGCTGTGCCAACCGCCCTGGCCCAACTGTGTGGGTGCCGCACTGCCGAAACAAATGTATGTACGACTACTGTACGAGCGCCGCAGCTCGTTAAAATGTCGGAGTGCAGGCTTTTACATGATGCACCTGAACGCATCACGAACAGCTGTCAGCTCCTGAAGTTAAAACCGGACCAACATGGCGCTCGGACAAAAACTCTCTTTTATTACTGAAACAGTTCAGAGAAATGTGTTTCTGAAAGCACTGGAGGCCAGAAATAAACTGCAGTTGAAAAGTTTAAACGCCGCATCACAGACGTGTGGCCTGCTGTGAGGGGGCGTGGCCTGTGGCGGCGGGGGGGGCCTGCTGTGAGTGGGCGTGGTCTGTGGCGAGGGGGCGTGGCCTGCTGTGAGGGGGCGTGGGCTGCGACTTCGGCAGCTTCTTATATGTATGAACAGTCCTGCCGAAAAAGCTTTTTTTCCAGCAGCTGGCTGACGTCACTGCTGAATTTTCTTCTTGCCCTTCCTGTGTCCTCCTCCTATGTGTGTGTGTGTGTGTGTGTGTGTGTGTAATCAGTCTGATGTGTCTCTCCTGTCTTCCCTCTCCTCATGTATTTAAACCCGCTCCTTCATCGTCTCTCTGCTCGATCGTCTTTGTTGTTTCGTCTTCATGACGCCAGCCTCTTCCTCGTGTGTTTCTTTGTGTTCTGGATTTCCGCCGTGTACCGACCTCCGCCTGGACCTGGACTCCCTTTGTGAACGCCGATGGTGAACCTGTTTGCCTTGTGCGAGTCTGCTCGTGGGTAGTCCTCGCACCCTGACACTTAGACTAACGCTTTATGTAAATCAATAAACAAGCCAACTCCATACATCTTACAGTTGTTGCAATGTTTTCCACAAATTCCATCTCTGCTAATGCTGAGCGATTCCTCCTCACCCCAAACTGAAGCTCATTCAATAAATCATATTTCTCAATAAAAGCATCCAGTTAATCTACAAATATTTTTTTCAAGAATTTTTTGTAAACTGAGGCAGCAAAGACGCTGGTCTATACTTTGAAACACCTTGTCTATCACCATTTTATTAAACTGGGATCACTGAAGCTGTTTTAATCTTGTCTGGAAAAATGTCCATGAGAGGTGATTTGTTACAAATATACATTGATGGTTGAAGGACACAAACAATAACTTCTAAGAGTGACGTTTTTAAATCAAAGCAATCTGCAGATTTATTTGCTTTGAAATTTTCTAACAACTTGTAGAATGTCACTCTCACAGACCCCTCCAGGAAACATTGAGGTACATTTACTGGACGTTAAATCAAATCGTTCATCCTTTAGTCATTAAACTCTTTCACCATGTCCTCAATATTCTCAGTCACAGATCTGTCCTTTTTAACAACTGAAGTTGGAAAATACCAATTTGAACTATTTTCCATCACCTCATTAATTACATTTGATTTGTTTTGAAGTTTTTGTAAAAAAATGAAAACACAAAAAAAACCCTGATTCCATAAAGAATATAAAAGGGTCAACACCATATGTGCCCGTGTCGTTCACATGCAGGAAAAGGAGTAGAAAGAAGACGTACTTATTTAATCCTACCCCTTCACATCATTGTGGTTTTCTTAATTTACAACAATATATCTTCATCACTTTCAATACATTGAATCCTACAATATACTATCAACAGTGAACGCACCTGTCACTCAAACAGTACTACTGTACGAACAAACAATCCTCAGGTCATCAACAAGCAGTACACCTCGCCAGGATCAGCTCTTTTTAAATGAGCGTTTAACAGTCATTTATTCTCCACACACAGTTTATTCTATAATCTTATGCCAGATTGTGACACAAAACCCTTTAAGGGTGGTGAGGACTTTATGAGTTTTAAACTTTAACTCTCCTCTTAAATCAGAACCCTTTTCTCTGTTGCAGAACAATTTTTGAATATTACCTGGTAATATATTATGAACTATTTGAATAGTTTTAAACTCCACAAGATCCATACATTTTAAAATGTTTTATTGTGAAAAATGTGGATTAGTATGCTCCAGAGTGCCAACACTGTGTACAATTCTTATTGTGATGTGTCTTTTCAGGGAACTTGCATTAGTATTTCCCTGTACTTCCACACAGTAAGTTAGATAAGGTAGTATCAGTGAGTTGTACAGAATATTAAGAGATTTCAGCTTTGGCCAGGACTGAGATGCTTCTGGGTATTTAGTTTTCAGCTTGTTTTATTTGTGGTTTGAGGTGAATCAGTACTCCTAAAAACTGGTTTTGATTCACCATTTCTATATCTACACCCTCTCTCTGTACTTCAGTCTGATTATTTATTTTACATTTTCTAAAACTCATAATTTTAGTTTGACATAGATTTAATTTAACTTATTTTTATCAAACCATAATTTAATATTTTTCAACTCTGAGGTGATTAATTCCAAAAGTTCCTGTAAATCCTCACCAGTTCCTAAAATACTTGTGTCATCAGCAAATAATCCGAACTTCACCATTCCAGAAACTTTCCAGATGTGGTTGATGTCCAGTACAAACAGTGTTGGTCCTAACACTGATCCCTGGGGGACCCCACACACAGGATCCCCATGTTCAGAGTAACAGTCTCCATCTTAAACTGGTTCCTGTTCTCCAAATAGCTTCTCACCCAGTTCAACACCACTCCTCTGACTCCACACTTCTGCACTTTATTCATTAATATGTCATGATTTAGGGTATCAAGTGCTTTTAAAATCAATGGAAACTCCAGCTGTGAGTTTTTTTATTGTCTATAGAGTTTATAATCTCCTCTCTGAGTCTCCTGTGAGTCTCAGGCTCTGTTCACACTGCAGGTCTTGATGCTCAATTCAGATTTTTGGCTGATATTCAATATTTTTTGCGTCAGCGTTCACGTCACATTTAAAACTGGACCTCTATCAGACTGCCTTGTGAACCTGATCAGCCCGACAGAGTGCAGAAGACGACGTGACGTCACGCAGAGCGCAGCCCAGGTCTCAAGGTAAACTACAGAATCACAGTTTCACAAATACAATTCAATTAATCCTACAAGACTTCAAACTAATCCGACCTTTCATCACATTGGAGGCAGCAAAGTCCTTCTTCCACTAGACGGACATTCTCCCACATGGACTACTGCTTCACAGTATGGACTACTGCTTCACAGTATCCTCCCATATGGAGTACTACTTCTCAGTGTGGCATACTGCTTCAGTATGGAGTACTACTTCTCAGTGTGGCGTACTGCTTCAGTATGGAGTACTGCTTCACTTTGGGGGCTTTTCCACCGGAAAGAACCAGGTTCTAGTTCTGGTCCAGGGCCAGCCTTAGCACCAGTTCTTTTTCTTTCCACTACCAAAGCCCCGGCCAAACAGGGGCTAAACTGGTGCTACGCTGGCCCCAGTTCATTGCTGGACCAGAGAGGAGCCAGACTGGGACCCGACGCGTCATCAGCTGGGGGCGGAGTTATCTCTGGAGTTATCTCTGGAGTTATCTCTGGAGTTATCTCTGGAGTTATCTCTGGAGGTATCGCTACCTACAAGGCGGAAGCGAGGCTGTACCGGCTTTCTGAAAACTACAGCGAACACGGAGCCCCAGAGTGGTTATAGAGAAAAAAATAAAAATACGCGAGGGGACGGGATTATTTAATTCGCGTTCGCTCTCGAGAGCTCTGCAGAGCTCTGCAGAGCTCCTCCTGTCAGTCAGCTACGTCGGATATAATTTAGAAGCAGTTTTCCTTTGTCGTTTATTTTTCATGGTGACATTATTATAACTAACGTCACATCCAGGTCTTGTTTCACATTCTGACCGCCGGCTGAGGCGCTGCAGCCGCTGAGCAATGCAGTGTGAGGCAGCAGGGGGTGCTCCGCTCCGAGACGCTCCGATATCATTTTATAAACCACAGAACTTCTTTATAATAAATACTTTTGGTTCCTCAGAAACTCAAAAATAAAATACATACTACTGTAAATCAAAGCTTGGATTTTACAGGCATAAAATGAGCCTTTTAATGGCTTCATGTGAAAGAGAACTTTAATCAGAGTGTTTACGTAGGTGACCATTGGAAACCGTTTTCAGAGCTTCGTTCTATCATTCTTCACCTCCATTCTTCTCCGATGTTGAAGCATTTGATTCAGACACGTCCAGAAATAAAGTGAAAGGAGCAGAAATTCACAATGTAATGCTGAAATGTTGAAAATTATTATGAAATTATTTCTTTCCCTCTATGTCCACTCCGGGGCTCCGGACTAAAACAAGACGGACGTGAAAAAACACCAATAGAGACACGAAGAGACGTAATATTTTCTGGCTCTTTGGTGCATCTGAGGTTCAGGCCAGACTAGATGGAGCGACCCGGACTAAACCAATGAATATAGTCCGTCTCCTGGTTCCTGGATGAGTGCTGTCGGTGCTAAATTGGTGAAATCAGTGAAATCAGTGACGTATCACGTTTTGGAGTGACACAGTGACGTAGCTCTCACTGGCTCCGTTAACGGTGGAAAAAGAATCGGTTCTTTGGCGGTGCTCATTTAAGAACTGGCTCTGGCACCGGCCCTGAACTAGAACCCGGTTCACCAATTTAGCACTGACAGCGCTCATCCAGGAACCAGGAGACGGACTATATTCATCGGTTTAGTCCGGGTCGCTCCATCTAGTCTGACCAGAACCTCAGATGCACCAAAGAGCCAGAAAACATTACGTCTCTTCTTGTCTCTATTGGTGTTTTTTCACGTCCGTCTTGTTTTAGTCCGGAGCCCCGGAGTGGACATAGAGGGGGAAATAAAACAACTTATGTATGAGTTTTGGGCTTATCTTTCAACATTTGGGCATTCCATAGTGAATTTCTGCTCCTTTCACTTTATTTCTGGACGTGTCTGAATCAAAAGCTTCAACATGGAGGAATGGAGGTGTAGAATGATAGAATGCTGCTTTAAAAGCTGTTTCCAATGGCAACCTACGTAAACACTCTGATTAAAATTCTCTTTCACATGAAGCCGTTAAAAGGCTCATTTTATACCTATAAAATCCAAGCTTTCATTTACAGTAGTATGTAGTTTGTTTTTTAGTTGCTGAGGAACCAAAAGTATTCACTATAAAGTAGTTGTGTGGGTTAGAAAATAATATTGGAGCGTCTCGTAGCGGAGCAGAGCGCCCCCTGCAGCCTCACACTGCATTGCTCAGCGGCTGCAGCTCCTCAGCCGGCGGTCAGAACGTGAAACAAGACCTGGACGTGACGTTAGTTATAATCATGTTTATACGACATTTATGTTTATAAATTATATCTGACGTAGCTGACTGACAGGAGGAGCTCTGCAGCATCTCGAGAGACGCGGCGCCGCGAACGCGGATTAAATAATCTCGTTCCCTCGTATTATTAACTTGAGGAAGCGACTTATTATATCGTTCCCACGCGTATTTTTTTTTATGTTTTTCTCTATAACCACTCTGGGGCTCTGGGTACAGCCTCGCTTCCTCCTTGTAGATAGCAATAACTCCGCCCCCACCCGATGACGCATCGGGTCCTAGTCTGGCTCCTCTCTGGTCCAGCAACGAAGTGGGGCCAGCGAAGCACCAGTTTAGCCCCTGTTTGGCCGGGGCTTTGGCAGTAGAAAGACAAAGAACTGGCACTAAGTCTGGCCCTGGACCAGAACTAGAACCTGGTTCTTTCCAGTGGAAAAGCCCCCAGAGCCCTCCATAACAAGAAGAAGAAGAAAGTTCAGCATGAAGGTCCTGCTGAACAAAATGAATCATTTCTTCTTCAGCTCCTTCTGGCTGAACAAACGAGTTTCAGCTGTTCCAACCGTCCTGGCTGAACTGTGTCAGAGCTGCTCTGCTGAAACTTCTGCTCTGCCGTGTGCTGCTCATGTGTTCCAGCTCACTAATAAGTATCAGTCATATTTTAATCATATTTAGCTTGTAACATCACTACTGTACGAGCGCCGCAGCTCGTTAAAATGTCGGAGTGCAGGCTGACGTGATGCACCTGAACGCATCACTCAGAGCTGTCAGCTCTTGCAGTTAAAACCAACCAGCATGGCGCTCGGACAAAGACCTTCTCTTCTATTACTGAAACAGAGAAATGTGTTTCTGAAAGCAAATAAACTGTGCTGTTGAAGTTAAAACGCTGCTTCACAGACGTGTGGGTGTAAGGGGGGAGGAGTGTATGGATGTAAGGGGGAGGGGGGAGTGTATGGGAAGTATCTAGAATGTGTGACAAGGCACTTTAGAGATGACGTAGTCCTGGTTTCTTTTGTTTTGCAATACGGTGTGTTTTCTGGTGTGTTATATCGTATATGTACCATAGTACTTATGTATATTTGTGTTCGGTGGAATGGCTCTATCTGGTGGGACTGCAGATGGAAATGAGCTCTGAGACTAATCTGGCATATCTCCAGAACTGGCTGTGTGGATTAATATTCTGTGTCCCAGTCAAATGATTGAATACATGAAGACATGACAATGAAACGCTTCAGACACAACCAGGGAAGGTCAAGAGACTTGAACTGCTGCTGCCCTTTGCCTGGTGGCACAGTACAGAAAAACCTGCACACACACTTGTGCTGTGTGTGTCGGACATTTTGTCAACATGGATGAAGAATTCTCCGGTCTTTATTCTCCCTTGGTGTTTTAACCCGTTAATCTATTGAGCAAACATGTTGCACTTGTCTAACTTGTGAGTGAATCAAACCTCTCGAATCCAGAATGTGATGACACACACCCCATGAAACATTTTGAAATACTTTTTGGCTCAAACATTTGAAGAAGTGTTTCTTTGTGAGCTGTCGAGAGCAGGCCACTGCAATCCCCCGTATCGCTCCAGAAACACTCCAAGAGAATGAAAGGAAAAGGCACTTTTTGAAGTAGTTACTGACTCACCTCCCAGTCGCACGCTGTAGCTGGCTAAATGATGCTCATGCTCATCACCACTACACCTGAAGACACCTGCAGGGGCTGATGGTGGGAACGAGAGTGGCTGTGGTTTCATTTTGTGGAGGGTTCTGCACCCCTGCCTTGCAGCTTGAACGGCTGGGAGAGCTTGTGGGTCTGTAGAGTGTTTACCTGTCTCTTATGTTGCAGGTGTCAAACTGGATCTGGTGGGAGTTTCCCAGCAGCCCTTGCTGGACGTGATTGAGGTTGACCGGCTGGCCGTTGACGGTGATGAGACGCATGCAGCCCTGGAAGGCCTGGGTGGGATTGTGGCAGCCTGTGGAGGAGCATCCTGGGAGCAGACCACACACAGGAAACCTTTGACAAGCTGAACTCACAGTGAGTCTGGTGTCCTGAAACAACCACTGACCTCCAAAGGAGAAGCTGCCTCCAGCGCCCAGCTGCTCCCACTGCTCGATGGTGGAGGGCGGCTCGTTGTCCAGAGTCAGGCTGATCTGCAGGCTTCTGGTGTCCACACTCACCGTGTGCCACAGCCCGTCGTTCACCTTGTGACCTGAACACACAGAAAACAGCAGGAGGTCAGTGAGGACGGAGAAGAGACACACAGGATACTTTGTCCACCAGCAGTTCCTGCCAAGAGAATGAGGAGCATTGATGGGTTACTCCGTCACATGTAAAACTTTGATTTGGTCCAGTTTGAAGATTAAAATTGTTTGTTGGACTGGCTGGTGTGAGTCCAGTCCTATCACAGCCAATAGCAGGGTCACAGCAGCTTCACCCTTTTCAGGTCAAAGCTCTATTTAACGGGACTCAGGAGTCGATACTGTCTTGCAAACTGAGGCCACATTTACATGTACGTGTATTTGAAAAAAATGATATTTCTCTGCATTAAAGCTGCGCATTTACACATCAACCAGCTCCGACTCACGACAAACAATGATTCATAAAAACTCCAGCCACAGTGGAGATCTGAAAAACCTGTGTCACTGGTTGCTTCTAAAGGAGGGGAGGTGGATCTCAATCCATCCATCCATTTTCTCCTTCTTATCTGTTTCCGGGTGTGGCAGTCTGAGCACCGTCACCCAGATCACATTGCATCCATTAAGAACCTTCCTGCAGGTGGTGAGCCCACAGGAAGGTGGCGCCCGGCGTGGGAGATGAACCCTCTACCTTGAGATTGAGAGTCTCATGCTCTACCAACTGAGCTAACCGGGCAGGGAGGTGGATATTTAAATCACAATTCATGACGTTGTGTGTTTTTCCAGAATTCTGATTATGGCTTCATGCTTCTCGCTACACTGCCCCCTGCAGGTTTTGCTGCTCATTGAAGATCTGAACCAGGTGGATATGCGAGTCTGTGTCAATGAAGATATTTTTTTAAATGGAGAGGGGGAAATATCCATTTAAAAAAAAAAAAAAGTACAAAAAGTTCAAACATTATGGAGTTTGAGGAGGGAGGTGGGTGCAGCTCACCTGATGCACGTTAACGGCAGATCGCCTCTCTCCTCACAGAGGGAGGAGCCGCTGTGTGTGTGTGTGTGTGTGTGTGTGTGTGTGTGTGCGTGTGTGTGTGTGTGTGTGTGTGTGTGTGTGTGTGTGTGTGTGTGTGTGTGTGTGTGTTTTACAACATAAACATGTTTACAGTTCATGGATTTGATGATTTGTGTTTTTTAAGGAATGGGACACTTGATAAGTTCTTTGAATGTGTTTTCCTTCAGACCGACATGGATAAAGGTCTACAAGCATCACAAGCTCAACTGGTTTAGCAGGAACGCTAATGCTACTTCACTAGCAACAAGCGAGCTCGCTGTCACTGCTGCCTCAGACATTTACAAGCTGTATTCTTACAACACATTGCCCCCAGTGGACAAACTAGGAACTGCACCGACTTTTGTTACTGATTTCTTCATTGTGACTTTGACTCCTGCAGCTCACAGGCCAGATTTGACTGGTGGGTCACATGTTTGACACGCCATGTTTACCCAGTCCTCCCATTTCCATGTGAGGTTTTCCTCTGAGAACTCTCCACAGAGAACTGTAATCCCCTGTAGTAATGCTTCTCACTGGAGTTTTTCCTCACAGATGGCAGAAAAAAGCCTTTTAAAGTATTTTTGAATTGATTAATCCACTTTAGACTCACTGAGCTGGACCCCTCAGAGAAAGTCAACTCTATGAAAATATCCATTTGCATAAACAAAGAGTTTGTGCAGCTGGAATATATGTACTTTAGATTTCAGATAAAAACACTAAATATAGTGATCAGCTTCAATCAGTCAGTTTGGAGCAACATGTTTGAAATTTAAACTGCTTTAATAATTCAGCTGTGTAATCATTCTCTGATGTGGAAATGTGAAGGAAAATCACAGTAATGTGCAGTATGAAGCATGTTATTTGCTCCACTTGAAAGCCACCGAAGTGAGCAGCATAGTCTGTGGGAACATTTCCTCCAACAGTGATTTGTTGATTGATCGTCTCTCCCTCGATCAGCCCGATGCTTCTGATCCAGCACACAGAGACACACTGCTGGCAGAAACCGGCTTATTTTACAACTGAAGGACAAACACAAAGAGGTTAAGCACACCACGCCTGAATATAGGAAGTAGTGGGGGGGCGGATCAATGCAAATATCAATAATAGCAATACCTACGTTGGTAGGTATTGATATCCAATGATACCAGTGCAATGAGATTGATTCTTAGTTTCAGTTTCCCTCCTGCATGCCTTCTGCTCCAGCCTGAACATACCTGGAATAGTATGCTGTGCTTTTGAACACTTTGTCTATTTAAGATAAAAATCCAGACATCACAATGTGTGGGAGACAATTCTGTTGTTACTGTTGTTTGAACAACACTTTTGATTATGTAAAAGTATTTTCTGTTTACCAAAAAAGTTTTCCCAAATTCTCTTTTAGGTTTAATAAATCAAAGGAAAAGTCATAAAAACCCTTGAAGGTCAGGAAGATCCACCGAGATTTAGCACTTTGATGATGCATTAAGCTTCAATATTAAAAAATATCGGTATCGTATCAGAATCGTATCTGTATCATATCAATATATCAGTATCGGCCATATTGGCCCCGTGTTTACTTGGTATCGGATCGATACCAAATCTTGCAGTATCTCACCACTGATCGGAAGGACACCGTCTGTGAACACGCTTGTTTGAAAAAACACAGGAACTGTTTCATGTGTTTGCACTCATGCCTCACAGCAGCTCCTTGGCCAGGAGCTCCAGGACGGCATGATGGAGAACAGTGAGGCGATGCAGTCGCCCTGTGAACTGTGTTTGGAGGGAGGCCATGTTAGAGAAGTGGGAACATTTCACTATATGCACAGCCATATTAGCTGTTTCATTGTCGCTGCCTTCAGAGGAGGTTTTGCTTGGATGACTTCCTGTGATGTGCAGCCTCATTATTTCAGCTGCAGCCCTGGAGAGGTACAAACAGTAAAACAGTTCAAAGCAGGAGTCTTATTTTCAGAGTGCTTCACTCTGCCACCATTCACACGCTTCCCAGGTTGTTGCTAGAAGCCAATCAATAAAGACATGTGGAGAGGAGAACTAGGACGTATTCCTTCATATTGGTCCCGTCAGGACAGCCGAGGACTTGATGGCTCTGTCCGGCCCTGAGTCCTCTGGGGAAAGTAGATCAGATCAGGTCACTTCTCTGACTGTGTGCTGGTCCAGGTCTGATGGAAACACTGCACAGAAAATCTCCTCAACCCACCCGGGACTTGAACTGTGGACTTTCTCAAAAGGAGGAGGGGGTGTGAACCACTGCGCCGCTGTGAGGTGCAGAGTTGTTGTCATTTCTCATAACTGTTGGAGTGTTGGCTGAGGTTTGTTGGGGCGCTTGAGGAAGCAGTTCACCATCCCCCTGCCAATCCCAGAACCTATTAAAATCCAGTGATGCTTGTCCTCCTCTGAGAAGACCCCACAGCCCCGGAGGGGGTCTGGCTGTTTCATGTAGCCACCAGGGAAGGCTGGTGAATGCCTTCTCCTGCCCGGCTGGCATCGATCTCACTCTGAGCCTGAGGTCATAAAGCAATGGCTGTCTGTCGTCTCTAAAACCTCACCAGTGATCTGTGTATCTAGTGCTCAAGTGCCTGGAAACAGAAAACCTGTGGCTCCAGAGCCTGAGCAGAGGTTTCCATCACCCTGTGGCTCTCAGCTCAACCATTACGCTGCGTAAACAGCCTCGTTTGATCGTTTGATGATGAGTATCAGGATCATCATTCCCTCCATCATGCTCACCTCCTCTTTTAACTTTATGATGGCTGGAGGGTGAAATGAGGGGAAGCAGAATGTCACAGTGCATCCAGCTATATTCTTATCCACGCTCTCATCCATTCTCATTCTGGGCTTTAGTCAGAGGAAACTTTAGACATGACTACATTACGGCAATGCTCATTCAAGTATCTGCAGACGAGAAGAAACAAATCACTAACCAGAGTGCAAACCCAGAGCCTGAGAGCAGTTTCAAAGTTTAAGAACTTGTAAACATGTCGAGCTCCTGACAGAAGTGTGGAGCAGCGTGCTCAGAGGGGATGAGGTGAATTTCTAAACCATCCTTTCCCACAAACACTGAAGCAACATGATCTAGGACATTTACTAATTATTACCATCATTTCCGGACTATAAGTTGCTGCTTTTTTCACAAGCTTTGAATCCCGGGGCTTATTCAATGAACCGTGTAATTTAGGGATTTTTATGGGTTAATGAGCTTCATGCCGCCAGATTCTACGTCCGCCTGTATCTGTGTTGTTTCGAGCGCCTCTGTTTCTCCCAAATCTGCCCTAAAAGTGACTTTTCTGTCTTCCTGACCTCGTCATAATGTTTCATGTGCTCCGGTGTAAAGGCTGTTTTATACTTGATGAGCCCCTCCATGCAGACTCTTTCACGCGGAACGTCACCGCTCTGTACTAATTAACTAATTAAGCCCCGGCCAAAGTCCCGGCCCTGAACTAGAACCTGGTTCTTCTTGGTGGAAAAGAGGCTTTTGAAAACTGGTTTCTCCAGAGCTCCTGGTCTCTCTCTCTGTCTCTCTCTGTCCGTCTCTGACAGTGGAAACCCTGATAAAACACTGATAGTGGGAGGAGACCTCAACATCGCCCTCAATCCACAAGTAGACAGAGTTAGTAAAGCAGCAAACACCCGACACTGGGAATCTACAGACATAGTCCAGCAGTACATGAGTGACTATGGTCTTTGCGACGCCTGGCGCACCTCTCATCCCACCCTTAAAGAGTACACCTTCTACTCAGCAGTGCACCAATCCTATTCGCGCTTAGATTACTTTCTGGTGAGTAAATCAGTGATTAAAGACATCCTGGACACACAGATTCACCCCATTACTATCAGTGACCATGCACCTGTCACTATGACAGTTACTAATAGAACAATCACCCCTCCTATTAGACAGTGGAGATTTAACACGTCACTGCTTAAGGATCCAGACTTCCGCACATTCTTTAAAAAACAATGGTCAAATTTTTTAGAAACAAATGACCTGCCTGGTGTCTCTCCCTGTGTCCTCTGGGAGATGGCTAAAGTTGTCATGAGAGGTAAAATCATTTCTTATTCCTCATACAAGACCAAAAGGGAAAAAATAAAGGAGAAAGAACTGGAAGATAAAATCAAAACAATGGAGACAGCTCATGCTGCCTGCAAAGACGACAGCCTATTAATGGAACTAAGAAAATTGAAAATAGAGTTAAACAAAATAATCGAACATAAAACACAATTTCAACTGCAGAGACTACGCTGGGAGAACTTTGAACATGGTAATAAATCCAGCAAACTTTTAGCCAATCAGTTAAAACGAAATAAAGAAAAATGTACGATCCCCTCAGTCCAAACTCAAAATGGTAAAATCACCTTTAACCCACAAGAAATAAACCATACCTTCAGAGAATTCTACAAAAAACTTTACTCTTCACAAATTGACCCTTCACAATCTGAAATAGAGAGCTTTCTGAGCACAGTTGACCTACCAAAATTAAAAGAAGAACAGATCCAAGGTCTAGAAGCTTCCATCTCAATTGAAGAACTGCAGGAAGCTCTCCAGCACATGCCTGATGGTAAAGCTCCAGGACCTGATGGATACCCCACTGAATTTTACAAAGAATTATGGTCTTTACTCTCACCTATTTTTTTCAGAATAATTGAGGAAATTAAAGAATCTTCAACTCTCCCCCAACAGATGAACTGTGCAAATATTAGTCTTCTTCTAAAACCGGATAAAGATCCCACACTACCATCTAGCTATCGGCCGATATCACTAATCAATGTAGATCTTAGAATAATTAGTAAAACATTAGCAAGTAGACTGGAAAAAATCACACCCCACATCATACACCCAGATCAAACTGGGTTTATTAAAGGACGACACTCCACTAACAATACACGTAGATTAATTAATCTTATAGACCACTGCCACCACAATAAACAAAAAGCCATTATCACCTCCTTAGATGCAGAAAAAGCCTTTGATAGGGTAAATTGGAAATTTCTACTTGCTACACTACGGAAATTTGGATTTAGAGAAAATTACCTCTCCTGGATAAAAATACTGTATACCTCACCCAGTGCCTGTGTTAAAACCAATGACCAAATGTCCTCAAGGTTCAATCTTGAGAGAGGCACCCGACAGGGGTGTCCACTCTCACCATCTCTCTTTGCAATCTTTATCGAACCACTAGCAGCAGCCATCAGACAGAATAATAACATAAAAGGAATACGAACAGCAAATGTAACACATAAAATATGTCTTTATGCAGATGATGTGCTAATTTTCCTGCAAAACGCACAGACCTCTCTTCCAGAAACAATAGGGTTAATAGATAGATTCTCCTCAATCTCAGAATATTCTATAAATTGGAACAAATCAGTCGTCTTGCCTATCAACTCTACATTTCAGCACACACCGAACACCCCACTAAAACCAGGGAACATCAAATATCTCGGCATTAACGTTTCAGGCAAACTCTCAGACTTGGTACACTTAAACGACACTCCCCTTATTAAAGCAATAGAGGAGGACCTCATTCGATGGAGGACACTCCCAATTTCACTTATGGGGAGAGTAGCAACAATCAAAATGATGGTCTTGCCTAAAATTAACTACATCTTCTCAATGATCCCAGCAAAACCACCAAAAACCTGGTTTAACACTCTTGATTCTCATGTCTCAAAATTCTTATGGAAAAATAAACCATCACGTATAAGTTTAAAAACACTACAGAACACCAAGGACCAAGGTGGCTTAGAACTCCCAAATTTTTATAATTATTATCTGGCCAATAAAGTACTTTATGTTGTAAAATGGATCAATCAGAAACCCTTAGATGAAGGCTGGCTAGACGTTGAAAAAACATTCTGTGAAGATCTCCAAGTCAGAGATCTTCCCTTCTTCAGTCCTGTCATTAAAAAGCACAGCTGCTTTAAAAGCATCAATATAAACACATCGCTGACAGCTTGGTGGGAATTTCTTAAAATAAATGGATCTTCACTCATTCCCTGCAAACTCACACCCATCTGGAACAATCCCGACATCCTGCAAAGAAAGAAACCAATAAACTTCCCAAGATGGCAAAATAAAGGAATAAGACACTTAGAACAACTTATCTCCAATAACTCTTTTATTCCATTTAATGAGCTAATAGAAACATATGGCATCAGTCAAAGCAACTATCTGGAATATCTTCAGCTTAAGTCAATAATACAAACTAAGTTCAAACTAGAACAGACTAACCTGAACTTACCTCAGACAGTGACAAATCTCCTGAAGATCTCAGCTCCTAAACCTCTTTCTAAAATTATCTCAATCCTGTCAGGTTCAAATATCTCAATATCCCTTCCCACCTTCAAATGGGAAGAAGATCTCAACATCAACAGAGACCCAACGTTTTGGTCAGAAATCTGTACAAATACATTCAAAATGAGCAAAAACCCCAATATACAGCTCATACAATACAAGGTCCTTCATAGAGTTCATTACACAGGACAAAGGATGTTCAAGATGGGGCTCACTCCCACTAACATATGTTCAAACTGCACAGGTGATCTCCCCGATACCTATTTACACGCACTTTGGCTGTGTACGCCAGTCCAAACGTTCTGGCAAAAGATTTGTGAAGACTTATCGTTATGCCTGGGCTACCCAATTCCGGTCTTACCTTCACTTTGCTTGTTAGGAGATCTCACAGAAATTAAAAGAGAAAAAAATGAGTCCTGCATGCTCCTGGTTTCCCTAAGCGTCGCAAAAAAGGCGATCCTCATGAACTGGAAATCCAAAAGTAATCTGAATATAAAGTTATTTAAAAACTTACTTCTAGACCACATCACATTGGAGAGAATGTCTGCTTGTAGGAAAAATCATTTGACACAATTTGAGTCCACATGGTCTCCAATAATTAAATACACCATGTAGCCCTGTGGGGGGGTGGTGGCTCCACCCCGGGGCTCTGGGGACCGTCGGTGGTTGGGGCGTCGTGGCTTTGGTGGTTGGTGGCTCTGTGGGCTCGGGGGGTCCTAGCGTCTATGCTGGGGGGCTGCGGCCTGGCCTGGGGAGTCCTGGGCGGGGGTGTGGGGGGGGCTCTGCCCTGGGCGGGGGTTGGGCCCGCTGGGGTGGGGTGGGGGGGCTGGGCGTCGGGCCCCGGCTTGGCTGTCGGCTGGGGGGGGTTGGGGGCGGGTCGTCCGGGCCCTGGGGGTGCGGGGCCTCCCCCTTTCCGGCGGGGGTGCCCGCTGCGGCGCTGGGGGTGGGTCCTCCCTCTGGCCCCCTCCCCCGGTGGGGCGGGTTGGCCCCTGCTGCCGCGCTCCGGGTCTGCCTCATTCCTGGATTGGGGGGAGCGGGGGACGGGGGGGCTCCGGGTTCTGGATGGACGGTTGACTGAGAGTGACCTCCAGGGCCTGGTGTGTGTGTGTGTGTGTGTGTGTGTGTGTGTGTTGGGGGGTGAGGCTGTGTGGGCGAATGAGGGGGGGTGCCCTGACCACTGGCCTCCGGCTGGGCTCGCACTGGGCCCTGCGGGTCTCAGACTCTGCTGTCTGGCCGTTGGGTGGGGTGGGGGCTCCCTGCCCGGGTCCCCTTACGGCGCCTTTTTGGGGGGGGTGTGGCTCCCCGGGTCCTAGGCCGGCCGCTCGGGGGTGGGGTGGGGCAGCGCGGGGGGTCGAGCTGGGCCAAGGTCCTAGCGACGGGGGGACCCCCTCCCTCAGAACCCTCCCTGCCTTACCTCACCTTATATTACTCCACAATAGGGAACAGTGGGGCGGTGCCTAGGTGGGGGGTCCGGGCTACTTAACTGCGGTCTGGGTCCTCCCCCGACTTTGCACCACCCACAATTTTAACCACACTTAGTCACGCAGGGTCTTGAGGGGGTAAGCCGCTTTCGGGGTTCTGCCGCTTGTCAGCGGTAGAACGCCCGGGCCCCGCTACCCCCCAATTTTAAACCGCACCATAGACACACACATTGCATCCACCTCTTCAAAACACAAAGACACACCCTTACATACATCCAACACACATATAGGGCAGGGGAAGGGCGGGAGACGTGGCTCCCCCCAGCACCTCCTGCTGGGGTCCCGCCCCGGCCCGGGGTGAGTGCGGCTGGGATGTGGGGGGCGCGCTCCCTCGGGCGTGGCGCTCGTGGGGGGGCTGGGGCGCGGTGCGCCTTCTCCATTTGCTGTTGGATTAGTGGAGGTTGGGACACCGCGGTGGCCGGGTGGGGGCCCGGCCGGCGGCCTGGGGGGGCGAGAGTCATCACTCCCCCACCGTCCCGAGTGTGTGTGTGTGTGTGTGTGTGTGTGTGTGTGTGTGTGTGCGTCTGCGTCTGCGTCAGGGGTGGGTGTCTGTGGGGGGTGGGTCAGGGGTTGGGTATTTCAAATAAAACCCGGGGGGAGGGTCATGGGGCGGGTGGGATATGAGGCTCCTGGGGGTGTAGAGTTGACTGTCCTCCGACCGGGGCCTGCGCCGGCCTTCGCTTTCCTGGGTCTGGGGGCGGGGCTGGTCCGGGGCGCGGCGGCTGGGGCCGTCTCTGCCTTGCCGGGTTGGGGGGGGCGGTGGGTGGGCCTGTTCCCGGGGGTGCGGCGGGACTCGCCGCCGGGGTTGGGGGGGCTCTCGACCCGCTCGGCCCGGGGGCCCTGCTCCGGCCTTTTCTCGGCTTGGCGGCTTGGGTCGGGGCCTGGGGCCCTGTGCCCTTTATCCTTCTCTTGTGGGCCCCTCTTTCCTGGGGGGGATTCCTCTCTGCATTTTCCGTCGGGTGCTTTTTGGGCGGGGACGTGGCTCTCTGGGGTGGTTCGCTGGGGTCTCCCCGGGCCTGGGGGGCTTCCGTCTGCCGGGGTGGCGGTGTCCGGGCCCGATGGCCTCGGACCCCGGGGTCTCGCCACGGGTCCCCCCACAGCAGTTCCGGTCCCACCCAGTGGACAAACCACACGCACACACACACACACACACACACACACACACACACACACACACACACACACACACACACACACACACACACACACACACACACACACACACACACACACACACACACAGACTTCCACTCCTCACGAAAGGTGCTTCTAGTTGCTTGTTCTCTATCATCATTTGCTCAAACTTTGGAGGTCATGTTCCTCTTTTGTTGTCGCCTCTTTGTTAATTCATGTTCCTGCTTCACGTTGCTGTCTAGATAGAGCTGCTCAGGCTGGTTAATCTAAGAAATCATTTTACTGTCTAGATAGAGCAGCTCAGGCTGGTTTAATCCAAAAACAGTTGGAAAATATTTGGATCAGTGTGATAACTGCAAATAATATATGTAGCACAACAAGGATATTGTATGTTATCCCCCTCCCCCCTCCCCCCTCCTCCCTCAACCTTTTTCTCTCTTTTCTCTTCTCTCTCTCTTTGAGCGTTCCCCCCCGGTCGTGTACGGCAGCCATGCCATCTTCTGACGGAGAAGGCAACAGGAGGAGACTCCAGGTCTCTCCCTGTTGCAAGACCAAAATCTGTTTTGACTCCGAAGGCTCTCAATCACATCATATTGTTGGCCCAAGCTGCCGAACAGGACAAGGGCGAAAAAAAAAAAAAGACAGTGGAAACCCTAACCCTACTCGAATCAGGGACTGAACCTCTACCCAAACCAGGACAGATGTGGTGTTGGAGCTTGTTGATCAGCTGCTGTGACACTCTGAATGTTTCTATTTGTACTTTTACTATTCCACCACTGCATTGTGTGTCAACATGGTCTGAGCTGTGCTCATATTTAAACACGGTTCCAAGTAGAAGTACAAGTCGATCCATGGGATGCTGGAACACACTCACTGATGATAAAGGTGGCCACAGAAATTTGATGAAAAAACACAAACAGTACTGACGTATTGTGAAGTGACAGATTTCACACCTATCACTTGATGATTCCATGAAAAGTGAAAGGCTGCCGTATCCACAGGTCTCTCTTTGGTTCTCCAGAGAAAACAAACGTCCATCAGCCACCAACAACCAGTCTCTGACCACGTAAAGTCATCATGTCATTAAATGACCACTCGTCTGGGTGTCTATCAGAAAGAAAGTGAACGGTGATGAGGTCAAAGCATGGTGTGCTATACTACCTGTCTGCAGTGACTAATAAACACCAAACCTGATGCCAGTGAGCACCGCAGCAGGAGTGATGGCTGTGAGGCCAATCTCTTCATAATAAACAGATGTCCAAACAAACTAAACTGGATCAGAGTGTCTTTGTTATGAGGTGGCAAAGATGCAGCTCAGTCTGCATGCCAAAGTTCACCCAAGTCCATCAATGAAAGCTCCTGCAATGGAAATTGCCCCGAGATCTACCGCCACCATTAGGCCGTGATGAGGGTGACCTCCTGCAGTAAAGCTACGTTGAATTGCTGAATTAGCTGAAGGTGTGATGAACACAGCTGTTTATCTGCTCTGAAAGATCATGTCTCGAACACAACGAGTGTCACTGGGATGTGAAAGGAAAAGTGTGTCCGAAACCAGCGTGCAGGAAGTTTCTATTTCTGAATCCAGATGGGACAGAAGACGGTGGACGTTCTGTACACCTGGAATGAACTGCAGCTTAAACATGTCATGGTGGTGAAGCTGTCGGTCCTCCTGCCTCACAGCAGGACAATCCGTTTCAGCTTCCTGTGTGGAGCTTGCATGTTCTACCTGTGGATGTGTAAGTTCTCTCTAGGAACTCTGCTGTGACATTGGGTCACGTTTGGGTTGTGGTGGCCACTCATCTAAGCACGCTGGATTCTGTAAGTTGCTCCCGATGAAGTCCAAACTGAGTTTACTCCTGATGGATTCATCCATGTTTCTATCTGTAGGACAGTGGTGGACCCAACCTACCACCCAGGTTTACTCCTTCAGTCCTCAGTTCTACTCCTACCTTTTGTCCATGTGTATCAATTTGCTGTCTGAGCAACACAAATATTTCACCATCGCAGTATTACAGCAGCTTAGAGGGGATAATCCCACCTTTACTAGAAAGCTTTTATTGGGAAACATTTGTTGGATGTGCTGAGTGTTATTGAAAGTTGTGGGAAAGTCAACACACTCAAAAGTTTGTGAAATACGGGATTTTTAAATTTATAGGAGAGACTGTTTTAGAGGACAAAAGTGTGAGCATGGTAATATGGATTTGTCTGACCATGCCTCTGTTCTGTTAACAATCCAAAAAACCCTCCAGGTTCATGTGGTAAGGAAAAAGATTATTTTTACTCAACCCAATCTATTAAACTTATGTAACTAGGACTCCAGCGCAAGATGGAAAGACAGAAAAGAATAATCAAGGACCCCCCCACAATCCTCCCCAAGAAAACCATTATGTGGCACTGGATGCACCCCGACCCGCCCACAGCCAGAGAATGAGTCGACACCATCAATGGCATAAACCTTGGCCCGGGTTGTGAAGAAGCTCAGAAGTTCATTGGAGCTGAGCTTTCTGCCTGGATGCAGTGTCTGTTGGATGCCTGCAGAGGGAGCCACCCCAGACACCATCTGTTTGCCCCCCTCCATCGGGAAAGCGGTTCCACAATATAAAAACTTGGACCAACAGGCTAAGTAACAGCTTCTTCCCTGGAGCTGTGGCTTCCATTAACCCCCCCCCCCCCCCCCCGAAGAAGTCTGATTGCACTGACAAAGTTTTATGATCACTTCATTTTAAAAAGGACAAGTTTGTTTAGATTTCGTCAAAGTGGGTTTCTTATATCAAGAAGAAACACACAAGTTTTAGATATGTTATGGATTCTTTTTTGACGACAGGTGAATGCAGGATACATTTTTGACCTGGTTGACACGTTTCTTCCTCAGAGCCTCGTGTGATGACGTGTCAGTCTTTATCAGGTAACCCCACACCCTCCACCGTTTGGGAATCCCAGGTGTGTGAGAGGATGTAAATGGTAAATGGAATCACTTATATAGCGCCTTTTCGCCGACAACAGCCCCAAAGCGCTTGACATGATACATCACATTCACACACACATTCACACCCCATTGGAGGCTGCAGCCATGCAAAGTGCTGTCACTCCAATGGGGGCAGTTTGGCGTTCAGTGTCTTGCCCAAGGACACTTTGGCATGTAAGCAGGCAGAGATGGGAATCAAACCTGCAACCTTCCAAATGGGAGACGACCGCTCTACCAACCGAGCTATCATGCTAAAGATGGCATGATAATAATGATGATGATGATTATTGAACTTGAACACCAATATTAATAATATTGTGTGTTGAACTTGTTCAACTTGAACATCAATCTATTCAAGGATAGATGGATGGATGGACACTTATTTTAATGTGAAAATTCAGGAAGTCCAGTGTGTTTATAACAGGGGGTAAAATATGCAGCTGGTTTCTGTGGGATGGTCCGAACAGGCCTGCAGGAGAATGAAAGTCCAATCGAGATGATCAGAGACGATCAATGATGATCAGTGACGTGACGATCAGAGACGATCAGAGACGATCAGTGATGTGATGATCAGAGACGATCAGTGACATTTAGAGACGAGGCGATCTGAGATGATCAGAGACGAGACGATCAGAAACGTGACGATCAGAGACGTAACGATCAGAGACGATCAGAGACGATCAGAGACGGTCAAAAACGGTCAGAGACGGTCAGAGAAGATCAGAGACGTGACGGTCATTATGTGTTCAGTGAAAATGACATAGTGGTGGAGGCATGACAAACTACAAGGATATTAAAGTGGAAGATGAAAACTGAGCTGGACGATCGACGGCATCATGTTGCCTCTTCTTTTCTTAATTTGACGATCAGTGACGATCAGAGACGATCAGGGATGATCAGAGACAATCAGAGAAGATCAGAGACTATCAGTGACGTGATGATCAGAGACGATCAGAGACGATCAGAGATGATTAGAGAAGATCAGAGACGATCAGTGACGATCAGTGACGATCAGTGACATGATGATCAGTGACGATCAGTGACATGATGATCAGTGACGATCAGTGATGATCAGTGACATGATGATCAGTGACATGATGATCAGTGACATGATGATCAGTGACGATCAGAGACATGACGATCAGTGATGATCAGTGACATGATGATCAGTGACATGATGATCAGTGACATGATGATCAGTGACGATCAGAGACATGACGATCAGTGATGATCAGTGACATGATGATCAGTGACATGATGATCAGTGACGATCAGAGATGGGACGATCAGAGACATGACGATCAGAGACGAGACGATCTGAGACGATCAGAGACGATCAGAGACGGTCAGAGACGATCAGAGACGGTCAGAGACGATCAGAGCTCAAAGCATCGACCCACATGGTGAAAACATGCAGGATTTCAGGAAAACCCCCTATGCTGGTCCGTTAGCCTGGACCCTCTGGCTTTAGGGGACCACGGCTCAAATCCCGGAGGGGCAGAAAGACTAAGTCTGCTGAAGACGCTGAAATGAGGTTCTGAAGCTCAATGATAAGAATCATGAATTGTTGTTGTTGTTGTGATTTTGAGAAGGAAAGTTTCAGTCTCATTGTTTCTGAGGTCCTCCTGCCATTTAACTGACATAAAAACACATTTTCACATTTCATTAAATGGCTGCAAACATAAATCTGTAAAGACGTGTAGACCCAAGGATGAGTATGTCGTCCTCGTCTCTGTAAAAGCGATGTCTGTATTGTAATATCCACTGCCTGTGCTCACAGGATTCTCTGGTGGTTCCTGTGAGATGTTACACTCTGACGCGATGATGGTGTGTTTCTTAGAGAAATGTTCTAAAAATCTGAGGTGATGAAGGAATTCTGTGGTTTCAACATGTTCACCCCCTCATCTCTGCCTCGTGCTCAGCTGGCAAACAGGATCAAACCAGGTCTGCAGTCCAGGGCCTGGTTGTTCTAAACTGGGTTACTTTAACGACTGGTTAAGTCCTAACCACTGTCTGTGTGCTCATCCTGTTATTCCTTATCAATCAGGGCCCGGTTGTTCAAAACTGGGTTAATTCAACCACTGGCTAAGCCCTAACCGCCGGTTAAATCCTGAACCAGCCGTTAGCTAACCGATGTGTTGTTCAAAACATGGTTAGTCATCCCGTTAGCTAGGGTTAGTGTTAACCCTCAAAGTTAACTGTGAGGTCAACAACAGTAGTTAGCGTCCCTGACGCCGCTCCGCCCGAGGCTCCGCCCACTTTCAAGTCTCCGTTCTTCCAAATTATGTCTTCAGTGAAAATGACATAGTGGTGGAGGCAGCGCAGTGTTTTTATCTGGTCTATAAACTACCATAAAACATGACAAACTGCCAGGATATTAAAGTGGAAGATGAAAACTGAGCTGGATGATCGACGGCATCATGTTGCCTCTTCTTTTTTTAATTTGACCCGAGAGAAGGACTGTGGTAACGTCATGAGCAGCTCCCGGAGCAGCTATGATAAACTTTAAGAGTACTGAGATGAACCAGTATGTACACAGTGGAACTTTAAGAGTACTGAGATGTACCAGTATGTACACAGTATAACCTTAAGAGTACTGAGGTGTACACAGTGGAACTTTAAGAGTACTGAGATGTACCAGTATTTAGAACTATGAACTAAACTAGTTCATTTTAAAATTTGTGAACTGAACTTTGAACTAGTTCACGTAGAAACTGAACTTTCCCAACACAGACACCCACACCAACTGGTGCAGGGCGACAGACACTCTGGGATCTTCCTGCCCTCCGGACTTGGAGTACCTGGCTGTTAAATGCCGGCCGTTCTACGTGCCACGTGAGTTTTCTGCTGTCCTCATCACTCTTGTTTACATACCACCGCAAGCTAAGGCCAGCATAGCCCTGGAGGAGCTGCACACCGTCATTAACACCCAGATGACTGCTCACCCAGAGGTAGCAGTGATAGTAGCAGGAGACTTCAACAAGAAAGACCTGAAGACAGTAATGCCCAAATTGTACGAGAACAATAAATTCCCAAGCATAGAAAATAACATATCGGATCAAGTGGACACCAACATTCCTGAGCCTAGAAAGCTGCATCATCTCCACACCTCTGATCTGTAGATCCAGACCAAGCACCAGAACTGTCCAGGTTTGGGGGGAGGAAGCCACCTGTCTCCTGCAGGACTGTTTTGAGGACACATGCTGGGAGGTGATGCAGAGGGAGCAGATCTGGAGGAATACACCTCAGCTGTCCTGGCCTATATTCACCTCTGTACCGAGGCAGTGCTGACCACCAAAACCATCAAGGTGTTCCCGAATCACAAGCCGTGGATGGACAGTCTCATTAGGACAGTACTCAAGGCTCGGGATGCTGCCTTCAGGTCAGGTGACATGCAGGCCTACAGCCACACCCAGAGGGATTTTAAAAAGGGCATCAGAGAGGCCAAAGAGAGGTACAGGCAACACATTGAAGGACACTTTGCCCACAACAACCGCTGCAGCATGTGGTCCGTCATTAAAGCCATGACAAACTACAGGGGCAGCAGCCCACAGATCAGCCCTGACAGCACACTGCCTGACACCCTCAACCGTTTCTTTGCGGGCTTAAACATGCAGAACACCGAAGTGGATCCTCAAACCACCTCACCTAGAAAGGAACCAGCACTCGTCCTGCAGCATCACCAGGTGAGAGCTGTTCTGCGGTACATCAAAACCTCCAAAGCAGCAGGAGCTGACGGGGTGTCGGGCCGCACGCTGCAGTCATGTGCTGACCAGCTCACGGGAGTGTTCACCAACACCTTCAACCTCTCGCTGCAACAAGCTGCTGCTTTAACTCCACCACTGTCAACCCGGTACCAAAGAAAACATCCGTGACCTGCTTAATGACTACCGCCCTGTGGCCCTGACCCCGGTAGTCATGAAGCGCTTTGAGAGGATCATCCTGTCCCACATCAGAGACATGTGGCATGTGGAGAGCGTCCTCTGTCAGGACATCACTGTTGCTATTACCGACTGGCTGTCACCATCCAAGTTTCCTTGTTTTATCACAATGACAAATAAAGTTCTTTATGTCCTTATGTCCTTATGTCTTCAACAAGCGGGCCCAGGAGAATTCATAGACCAAATCCCACAATCATCTGCTGACGAGTCTCAACACAACGATTCTCTAAGATTAACTGCTGCAGCCTCCATCCTAATCCTCTCAGAGGAGGAGCAAAGATCACAACAAGAATCCTGCTGCCGCTACGAGGAACACCGCCAACTCCAATGGAGTTAAAACATGGACGTCCACCTATCATTTGTGACAATGTAACTGGAAAACCATTAGCTTGGATAATCCTTTTTTAAAATATGAATTACTCTTTGAATAATAAACCTTCTAGAAATGAGTTTGTCCTCGTTAATTAAAATCAAATGAGTCTCTTTCTTCGCTACGAGTTAAAAATGATCGGAGCGCCAGCCTGGATTTGTCCTCCCCCCTCAGTGACCCCAGTGTTGCTCACCTGATCTCTCAAAATGACTTCTACAGTATAAAGCATTCATCTCCATCCCAGCTGGATTCCTAATGCAGTGGGCCTGCTGCACTCAAGCTGGTGGGAACATGACAGTGTGGCTCAGAGCTGCTTTCACTTAGAAACTGCCTCATTGTCACATGACCTCTGAAAGTGTCCTTCTGTCATCGGAACCCTGCCATGCAACTGTGTGCCTGTGATCCACCATCTTGTTTTCTGTTCGCGTAACAACTGCCAAGCCTCCCCATGCTCTGCTGCCACCTGTTGAATACTCCAGGCATTACAAACCTTCCTCGAACACACACACACACACACACACACACACACACACACACACACACACACACACACACACACACACACACACACACACACACACACAGGCTTATGTTCATAGTATTCATTTAATGGATTAGATCACCGTGTTAGATGACACTTGCTGCTTAGATGTGTTGGTTTGTTAATTAACAATTTATGAATTAATAAAAATTTTTTTTAATAAACGCCTGTTAGCTCAATTGAACGATTCCTGGTGATTATTGTGTATTTATTGTGACATTTGCTGGTTGTAACAGTCTGTGCTCGTATCTCACACCCTCTCTTTTAATTAAGTATTGCTATATTTTGTAAAGAAATATTAACTATATCAACAACATAGTTGTGCATTCACAATATTGGTGAAAGATGAGAACAGGATCTTAATAACAGACTCCATGGGGATTCATGAAGTATTTAGGGTATTCTATCAAGAGTTGTATACATCAAAGTGCACTGCAGACCATGATGACATAGATAATTGTCTGTCCCTGGTTTATCTACCAACGCTGTGTGAAGAGAATCAGAGGAGGATTGGGGTGATATTACACTAGCTGAGATTCAACACGCTATAAAACAATTGACTTTTATAAGGAATATTCAGATATTATAGCACCAAGACTACTTTTAGTCTTTCGAGATGCACTTCAAAAAGGCAGCATGCCGGAGAGTATGCATTCTGCTGTGATGACACTAATACACAAAAATGGTAAGAACCCACAGCACTGTGGAAGCTATCGCCCTGGCCAAAGTGTTGGCTACAAGGCTGGAGACACATTTGCCCAATCTTATACACTGTAGCGTCACCAGGGGATGTCCCTAGCTGCAGATGACAGGGACGGGAGACCAACGACACCGAGACAGCTCTGGCTTTCAAACAAAAGATCCGGGCTTTATTTCTTCCCGTACCGGGCAGTTAATCCAAAAGAAAAACAGAAAGATCTTAACTCAAATCCAGGCTTTCAAGCTACAGCCTCCTTCCTTAGCCTCCAACATAAATAGTCCTTTCCAAAACGTCTTCTTTGGTTGTCCGGAGTCCTTGCTTTTTCCTGCTCCAGCCCAGCTCTCTCTCCTCTCCCTTCGAAACCCCTCCTCTCCCCTTTTTACCCAGCCCGCTTCACTCAACCCCAATCATGGGCACCTGACAGCCTCAGGTCTGGCTGCACTGCCTTCTGGGTGCTGTAGTCCCCTTTAGCAGCCATTTTGTCCTTTACTGGTTCTCTGTGGAAGGGAATGTACCTCCCTTCCACCACACAGCCTCTGGTGATGCCACAACACCCAGACCAAGTTGGTTTTATAAAAGTGTGGTGCTCAGCCGATAACATACGTAGATTATTACATCTGATCTGGCAGACCAGGAATAACACTGAACCCACTATTGTCTTCTCCCTTGATGCGGAGAAAGTGTTTGATAGGGGAGAGTGGAGGTACTTATTCAGGACTTTACACAGGTTCGGGCTACCCGTTGATAAATCGGGTGAAACTATGTTATTGTAATCCCAGGGAATCAGTATTAACAAATGGGAAGACGTCCTTTCCCCTGTTTAGGGGTAGAAGACAGAAACGTCCCCTGAGCCCACTAATCATTGCCCTGGCATTATAACCTTTATCTGCTGCAATTAGGAATATTAGGAATATTAAAGGTGTACGGGCAGGAAAGATGGAACATAAATTACTTTTATTTGCAGATGATATATTGTTACTGACCAGAAACCCCGAAACAGCTGTACCTGATATACTAACATTGATTGACTCTTTCTCACTTATCTCCGGGTATACGTAGAATAAATTGGGGTAAGTTAGAAGTCTTGCTCGCCTGATATTAGGAAAAGATGGAGATTTGAGTGGCTTCCTTCAGGTATAGTGTATTTGGGCGTCAAAGTTAACCTAGGCCTAAAAAATATAATGCTAGAAAACCTCCTCCCTCTTATATAGAGAATTATAAATACCTTACAAAATTGGACCAAACTTGGTTTATCTTTATTAGGTAAAATAAACATCCTAGAAATGATAACTGTGTTATATGACATACTTAATACCGTTGAGCTTCCCTCCTTCCCACTGAAGAGGTTCAATAAGGTAATAGACAGGTTTCTATGGCAAAAAATAAATGTTTTAATAGAACAAAATCATGTGCAGCTAAAGAAGATGGAGGGCTGAGTCGGTCAAGGGTGCCTTGGCTCCACTATGCTTTCTCTCTAAATCAGCTTTCCAAAATAAATATCACAGAGGATAAAGCTCCAGGATGGGTTTAATTGAAAGGGAACTCACTACTCCCCTCCCAGTTCAAGCTTTTATTTCACAAAGAAGGGGAAATCCTGTTTAGGAATCCACAGTTGGAGTTTGTAAAGGAAACTTGGAGAACATCACACCGGTTTGTAAAAGAAAAACTCTCCTTCACTAAGAAGTCTTCTCTGTGGCATAACAAGTTATTGAAAGTGGGTAAAAAAACGTTCTACTGGAAGACATGGCTTCGAGGCGGGGATAATATTTATTGAGGATGTTTTTAAACATCATAATCTTATGCCTTAGAAGAGGTGATGGCCAAATAGAATATCCCTAAAAAGGTCTTTTGGAAATATCTACAACTGAGAAGCTGGATTCTATCCTTACTAAAAAAAACTCCCAATAAGATTGTGCACAGCAATACAAGAGCTTTTTCTGGACAATCAGCTGGTTTTCTAAATTCTAGAGTCTTATGAGACAATGTCATCCACCAAAGCTTGAAGGTCTCAAAGCAGCATGGGAAGGCGATCCTGGACGGGAGATAACTGAAGACAAGTGGAAGGAATTTGCAGGGTCCTGGTGTAAGACATCTCGGAGGCACAGACTAGACTGATAACATACAAGATTATTCATAGAAGCTATTGGACCCCCTGTAAGATGCCTAAACTCAAATTAAGGGAATTGGATATGTGTTGGAGATGTGGAAACGGCTGAGGTACATTTATATATATGCTATATGAATGCCAATTGACACAGAAGGTATGGGTATGTGCAGCTGACCATGTGGTGAGAATGTCTTTGTTTAATAAATAATTCTCTTCATTCTTAACTCTCTCAGATCTGATGTTTCCATAGTCAGCCACAGTTGTGGAACATGCAGAATCTAGAGAAGTTAAATATAAAAATGAAATTGAACATATGTATGTATGTATGTATGTATGTATGTACAGTATGTATGTATGTATGTATGTATGTATGTATGTATGTATGTATGTATGTATGTATGTATGTATGTATGTATGTATGTATGTATGTATGTATGTATGTATGTGTATATTTATGGGTATATATGCATGTGTATATATTTATTTGGAATGAGTATGTAATATATGAAAATCAAGATGACTATGATAAAGATTCTCAAGTCAAATGAGAGGTGAAGATGTAGGAGGTGAAGATGAAAGTAAATATGAAGCACATTGCCAATGTGTGACAGCTGAGATATGATCGACATCACCAACGCTTACCCTGCAAATGTTTGTTTTTTTTAGTTTCATGGCTGACATTTTCTGTTATTATATTTAATTTCTGTTCTTTGTTAACTATATGTTTTGTATGGCTATCAATGCCCAAAAAGCATTAAAAAAAGTGAATTACAAAAAAAAAAAGAAGAAATATTAACAAACTTAAATTAATTCTTTCAACTGAGACTGATAGTTTGGCAATTAGTTTAATCCAGATTCCCAGTGGTGGCCCGCAATTAATAATGAATAAATAACAAACTTATTTCTTATATTCATTTTAATTATTACACTTTTATAATTTTATAGTTTAGTAAGCTTAAGTAATCAATTCATTACTTTACCGTACTTATTAATAAGTACATGGCAATATACATCAATTAATAATTGTATTTGTTCAGAAATGACTTCCAGTAATTTGACACAAATAACAAATGTAAATCCCAACACCTGTGAAACTTGTTCTGTGTCAATGTTTCACATGAAGAGACTTCCATAACTAAAACCACTTTGACTATTCCTTCTCACTTGATCAATCAAGAAGTCAGTCCATCTTTGCTGAGCAGATTTGAGGATTTCTACTCCACAACCCTGGCAGCTGAAAGGTGGTTTCCTCTTCATCACAGCACCTGTTAGTGGCTGGGATACATTCAGCAGCAAGTCAACCCTTTGTCCCCACAAAGCTGATGTACTACAAGCCGGAAAGGATTTCAGCAAGCTTGGAAACAAATTGTGACGTCCAGACAACTGGGTCAGATGATGTCTCAAGCTGCAGATCTGTCGGCTATTTGTGGCCTGCAGTGGTCAGCTAGGAAAAGAGGCGATAGATGACATGCGTGGACAGGCTCATCAGTGCACGGAGAGCAAAAACAGACATGCTGGAGTCCACAAGTTCTCAGTGAGCCGCTGAGACGAGGCCACATCTTCAGTCTTCTTAAATATTGACAATAACAGCATGAAGTGTTTCACCACAGCACTACCCGCCAGGGCGGATGCTGACGGTGTTATTCCATCCATACCTGGTGCTACAAGCACTTCTGTACAGTGACAGAGGAAACAATCGGAGCATCTTGAAATGCTTGTTCCAGTAGTTTAACTAGTTACAGTTTGGGGTTCAGTGTCTTGCCCAAGGACACTCCGGCAGGCAGAGACGGCAGTCGAACTAGCAACCTTCCGATTGGGAGACGACTGCCCTACCAACCAAGCTATGCCGCAAGTGAAACACGATTTGAGTGTTTCACTAGTTAAACTAGTGATGCGTGGACGTTTTATTACACGTCAGTCCTTTTATTGTGTTCTCGTGTTAATTTATTCTTTAGAAAGCAATGAGCATGACTATGAGCACATGTTGAGAGATAAAGACATGTCAAAATGTATATATTGAGAAACAAATATGTTAAATTGAGCAATTATGAGATTGTACTATTATTCAAATTAATATTTATTGCCACATAAACACACAAAAAGTACTGACAATTGGTAGCGTTGAGTGCCGGTGAGTACCGGTGTAGTATTGTATATGGACCCCGTGGAAAGCGGAATATGGACCTGGGGTCCGGTTACCGTTGTGAAATATGAACCCCTCACAAATATGTACTTATAATAAATGGACAGGGACCCCCCACACAAACTCACCTCCAAAAAACAATATTGTATTTTTGTCTGATTCATCTCAGTTTTACATTTCCATCTCGTCCAGATCTCGGAGAATATCAGTGCTCATCATGGATGTCTAGGTTTTTGTTTTTGTTTTTGAAATGTCCTTTACTAGGATATTGATCAATCCAAATATTTCAAACATAAACAACATCTTCAAAGAGATACAGTATACAGATTCTTTAGAGTTGGGACAAAACAGGTACATTTTTTTATAAAGGAACCAGGTTATCTTGACATTCTTGGAAGGGACGATGTTGCTGCTGCTGGTTGGAGACAACAGGACAGTCAAAACTTTGATTCTCATCAGATGAGAGGGATCCTCCTCAACTCAGTCCTCAGTGTCAGACATTTCTCCTCGATGTCACTGTCACTGTCAAAGAGCTGCTCAAAGACCCTCGACCCCCACTGGACCCCTGAACAAAACCCTGGACCCCCACCGGACCCCTGAACAAAACCCTGGACCCCCACCGGACCCCTGAACAAGACCATGGACCCCCACTAACCACCTGAACAAGACCCTCAACCCCCACCAGCCCCCTGAACAAGACCCTTGACCCCCACCAGCTGAACAATATCCTGGACCCCCACCAGCCCCCCAGAGCACTGTGCTTTGTGGGTGCCTACTGAAGGGTCAATTTAGTGAAATTTCCCCCACAGCAAATTAAAAAATCGGATTCTTCTTCTTCTTTCAGGCACAAAATGTCATGTGAGTGCACTTTATGGATCAGAATATTGCAATCAATAGTACATTTCATTCTTTCTTAGAATATCAAACAGTGTCCAAGGTTGACTGATATATGATTCCACAGATGAAGAGCTGATAGTTCTAGGTAATACATGTTCTTATCAATCAGATGAGAAGCAGCATCCCCCTGTGAAGCAGAACTGACCTGCTGATGCCTCCGATCTCTGCTGAGCTGAGCCATGGAGCGTCAGGAGCAGCTGGCTGTTGCTGATCTGCAGCTCCAGATTCTGGGGCTCCGGGCTGAGCCGGGTGGAGAGCAGCAGCCCCTCAGAGTTCCACGTCCTGAACTGAAGGCGGATGGAGAATCCCCCCATGAGGGTGGATGGAGCCGTGGCCGGCAGCGACAGGAAGCTGCTGCTGGAGCTTAGGAAGGTGCAAGCCACCAGCTGAGGCCGGGAGCACGAGAACGTCACGTTACCCTGGAGGAGAAAAAAACCACGGGACAACATGAATGATGGTTCCCGGTCAGTGTTGCATTGATCATTCCTTACAATCCTTACAATTTTCATCAGTAGAGGTTACATAGTGGCCCCCATTTAATTCAGGAGAGGAAGAATTCTACGTTAGGTTTCAACCACATTTTGTGACGACTTGCTAAATGTTGGAATTACCCCCACTCTCTGAACCCCCACACTCTGTTAAACCCCCACTCTGTTAAAGCCCTCCAGTGACCTGCGCTGGCCAATAACCTGAATGAATTCTATTGCCGTTGTTTTGAGAGACAACTGGATCAGCAGCAACCCCCCCCCCCCCCCCCCCCCCCCCCACACACACACACACACACACACACACACACACACCTACTGCCCCCTCCCTCTCCCCACCACTCACACCTCTCTCCATCCAAGAGGCAGATCGTCCCAATCCCCAAAACGACAAAGATGTCAGGACTCAATGACTACAGACCCGTCGCCCTGACTCTTGTGGTCATGAAGTGTTTTGAACGTCTTGTCCTGTCCCACCTCAAACCCATCACACACCCTCTCCTGGACCCTCTGCAGTTTGCCTACAGAGCCAACAGGACTGGGAGCATGGTCCTCCACTTCATCCTCCAGCATCCGGACTCCTCAGGTTCCTACGGCAAGACCCATCGTCCAGCTCCCCTCTGAGTTCTCTGACGGTGGATCACAAGCGTCCTGACTGACAGACGGTAGTTCATGAGGCTGGGGCAGCTTGTCTCAGACACTCGGACCGTCTGGACTGGATCCCTCCAGGATCAGATGCTGGATGCTGTTGAGTTTGCAGCCAGAATTCCATGAAAGCCGAGCACTGAGGGGTGGAAATCCTGAAGGGTGTTGAGGAGGCTGAAGTAGGAGGGTGGCTGTTGAGAGAGCCTCTGTTGTTCTCTGTACCAGTGTTGACGAGGTTGGGGTGGAATGATGACGACCAGTGGCTTTGAGCTGGCAGAGGGAGCCAGGGTAGAGAGGGAGGGGGAGAGACACTTATTAGAATGAGGATTGGCAGGACGGACCGTGTAGAGGGGGGGTTAGTGTAGTGTGTGTGTGGTTGTGTTGTTATGTTGAGAGTAGTGAAAGAGTAGTGTAAGCTGAGGTGAAGGGGTCCCTGAGAAGGTCCGGAGATGTAACATCTCTGTTCCAGAGTGACAGCGTGGCAGTGACGTGCTCGTGAGTGTCAAACAGTGCAATCCAGAGGAACAGGTTCAAACTCCACATGACATGAGATCGGCAGCGACGTAAGCCAGTGGTAGTTGACCGAGGTGATTCTGGTGAGGCCACAGAACCAGCGGAGGCAGAGCGGCACAGCGTGCTGGTTGTAGCTTCCTAGAGACAGAGAAACCAGTTGGATGACGGCGGGAATCAGAAGCAGGCGAGTCGGCTGGCCACCGTTGTCCTCTGCTTTGATGGCAACCCACAGGAGCAGGTAGGCCTCCAGCACAGCTGGCAGGGTGGCAGCAGACTGGTCTGAACACGTGTGCTTGGTGTGGCACATCCAGAGCAGGCTGTCCAGCCAGAGTCCCGGGAGTCCTGTACAGGTGAGCCCTGTACATGCAAGGCCAGCTCCTGGCTAATGGGTCGCGAGGCGCTAGCAGCAGACAGGTAGTGATTGTTCAACTGCTGTTTTGACGTCACAGAGTTAGCATGAACAAGCCCAGAAGATCTTTAATAGATGGAAGTGAAACAATGAAATAATGAAAACAGTGGATACAGGTTGGGGGCGGTCCCTCCCTACCTTTCAAGGTGTTTTGTGCTGTCAGGTTTTACATGAAGGACATTGTGAGACAGAGTCTCTGTAGAAAGGGGTTGTTTTACTGAACTTTACATAGATGTCTGATCAGACTGAGCTGCCAAATGGTCACTTTAAACTCGTTTCATTCTTAAACCTTTGTCACTGAGCACAGGAGCATTTTCCATCTGAAAGAGCACCAGGCCACCAGAGAAGACCACTGCATGTGGTACCGGCCCATGGATGGCAGGATCCATATCACCATGCAATATCATCACAGTCTGATGTCTGGCCATTCACAGCCTTGTCCCTGGATCAGTTTATAGCTACTGATCACAGATGGCTGAGTGAGTCCATTCTCTCAACCAACCAACAGTTTGGCCTTGACTGTCTTCTGCTTCCAACTGAACTACTCCACTGAGTGTGTGTGGAGGGAATCACTGACTGTGACTGTGTGTGTTTGGTGGTTACTAATGCTGCCAAAAGCATTTACACATTCAAAATATCCATAAACTATAATTATATGGATTAGCTGTGACTTACACAGAATTAGAATAATGATAATGGCTTAGTTAGGATTTAGGATGACAGAGAGACTTCAGGAAGTCTTCTAGTCATAGTTTTCTTATATTGATTAAAATACTGAAGTGTTGAATTAAAAATGAAAACCCCACAGTTATCCACCATTTTAAACCATCACATGCTCTTAGTTAAATGTCTTCCATGTCTAAAATAATGAAATCTCTCATCTTGAGGAAGAAATCTTGAAAACCATGACCTGCTTGTCATCGAGGTCTTCACAGTCTCATTTCTTTATTAAAACAATTAGCTGTTCTTGATGAATCTCAAACTGGCTGCTGCTGCCTCTTAAATAATCCTCTAACATGTTTCCATGGTAACCACAAGTGTCACCAAATCCTTTTGAGATATAATTGGAAGCAACAAGTTCCAGTGACGTTAAGTTTCACACTAATTCTCCGAGTAGATCTGAGATGCAGCAGATTAAATGAGCAAAGACAAAGTGACCAAACTGACCACGCTGTAAATCTGTGGCTTGCGTCTCTTCGCCAGGTCGATGATGTGGACGCCGTTGAAGTTGAGGTTCTCGATGCAGCCGTGGAAATTCTTCCTCAGGAAGGTCCCTGGTTTTCCAGGTAGTGGGATTCCTCCGAAGCTCAGCTGAGAGCAGAAAACACAACGCAACCACTTTTAAGCTTGAAACCTCCCACGTGACGGACCGTACAGTAGAACACTGTTCAAATAAAACATGCAAACATGGGCTTTCAGGCAAGAGAAACTCCAAGTGAATAAAAAGAAAGAACACTAAATTTGAAAGGAGTGTGCAGGGAGGATGTGGATATGGGCTTGGTCTCTTCCAGTAAAAGCACAGACTCCAAACTGCTCTTACAGATCAGGGGTCTGTAACATGACTCCACAGCCCCTTTGCACCTGTACTGGCTGCAAGCAGCTTTAACCAATCATCTGCAAATATGTCGATGACTCATACGCTTGACATACAAACATGGATATGTCTGCTTTAAGGTGTGCAACTGTGATGGAGGAGGCAGCGTTGCAGGAAATCTTGGTCTGCGAGGCCATTAAAACATAGAAAAAGGTCCCACACAGGTGTTCTTTACAAGCTTCTAATCTTAACAACTGCTCCCTGAGTCCCTGGAGTTCCTTCTGGTGATGTCAGGCTTCTTACTGTGTATGTGCCCGTCAGTGTCTAAACCTGCACAAACAACTGCAATGGATAGAACAGATAAAACATGTATCAAGGATAAACTCTTAAAACTGATGTTGTCAGCAATTATTCATTTTAGTTTGATGAAAAGGTCACTGAGGTCACTGAGTGATGGGCTGGTTTTACCTGGGTACCAGTGAGTGTGGACTCTGGAGGTCACTGGGTGATGGACTGGTTTTACCTGGGTACCAGTGAGTGTGGACTCTGGAGGTCACTGGGTGATGGACTGGTTTTACCTGGGTACCAGTGAGTGTGGACTCTGGAGGTCACTGGGTGATGGGCTGGTTTTACCTGGGTACTAGTGAGTGTGGACTCTGGAGGTCACTGGGTGACGGGCTGGTTTTACCTGGGTACCAGTGAGTGAGGACTCTGGAGGTCACTGGGTGATGGGCTGGTTTTACCTGGGTACCAGTGAGTGTGGACTCTGGAGGTCACTGGGTGATGGGCTGGTTTTACCTGGGTACTAGTGAGTGTGGACTCTGGAGGTCACTGGGTGATGGGCTGGTTTTACCTGGGTACCAGTGAGTGAGGACTCTGGAGGTCACTGGGTGATGGGCTGGTTGAAGCTGAGCTTAACGACAGCCAGGAGGTGAGCACTAAGACGTCTGCATGCCTCCATCAGGAGTAAGAAAGACAAACGCTGTGAGCAGCGTTCAGCTTCAACATTCAGAAAATCAGTTTTCTCTGACTAACGACCTGATTCTTATCAGACTAATGAAAGGGCTCATATAATTTGTACCAATAAACTGTGTGGAACAGGCTGAGACTCTTTCACAAAGCTTCTTTGTCGTGTTCACCACTGACCACGTTTCAAACAGGCTCTTTACGGTAGAGCGATAAAGTGAAGGAGTGGAGGGTGAAAACTACATTAATAGCAGTAATTCAAATTCCAAACAGCTCTAAATTGCTTAAACTAAATGACTGAGTTGGTTTTCTATTGAGGACAGGCCAGTTTTTGTCCATCAGCGCTGTGTTTTCAACCAGCACTGATTCCATTTTCATAAAGGCAAAAAAGACAGAGGGCTTCTTGTCCATCCATCCATCCATCCATCCATCCATTTTCTCCCTCTTATCCGTTTCCGGGTGGTGGGGGTGGCAGTCTGAGCACCGTCACCCAGATCACATTGCACCCATTAAGAACCTTCCTGCAGGTGGTGAGCCCACGGGAAGGTGGCGCCCGGCGTGGGACGTGAACCCTCTACCTTGAGAGTCTCATGCTCTACCAACTGAGCTGGCCGGGGTTGTTCACCACTCAGCTGGTAGAGTGGATGAACCAGCCAGAATGTCGCATGCTGGTGCCGAACGACAGGAAATCAACCACAAAGTGTCAGAGGAGCCTCTGTGGTGAAAGTGGCCAATGCTCTGGTCACTCAGTAAGTCAGTGAAGTAGCGGACCTCCTGTAGTCTCAACATGAGACGTCCAATGAAGAGCCAGGAGCTTCCTGGCTGGTCTGCTAAAGCAGGCTGACACATCCAGCACAATAGAAAGAGTTTCCTCCACCAACCGCCCCACCACATTTCTGGTTCCTATTGTTAGTACAGCTCCAATTTCATATTTCCTTTAGCCTCTAGTTGGTGCTAAGTTGTCAGTAGATATTGCAATACTATTGTGTTCAGAGATGGATCATAAGCATGTGAAGAATAATGCAGATGGCACAATGTCTGCGTTTTGACCACTTATTGCTGTGGTCGAAGGCAGTGAACTTTTTAAGCCTGCACGATGAAACTCGACACTTTGACAACTTCTGATTTTGTGAATACAACTATAGCGCCCCCTAGCTTTACAAAACTGATGGGAACTATGATTAGAACGACTGCAACCTTCAGCTCCCTCTGGTGGTGGAGGGCAGACTGTAACCTTCAGCTCCCTCTGGTGGTGGAGGGAAAACTGCAACCTTCAGCTCCCTCTGGTGGTGGAGGGAAGACTGCAACCTTTGCTCTTTGCCACAGGGGTCGAGGAACCGTGTACAAACTGCTCAGCTTCCTGTCCACACAGGAAGTGCTGCAGCTCCAGGTACCTGAAGCTGAAGACCACCTCCACTGCTACTCCCCCATGTGCAGTAGGGAGTTTGGGTTAGTAGTATTTGTAGTTTTTAGTCATTATCATATGCTTTCTAAATTGTACTATTTCAACTCTGTAATGAAGAATTTTCATCAAGTCTTTCCTTTGAAGTGGTCATCATAAAATGTTTTTTTTTTTAATCCAATTTATCTGCAGTGTGAAAACTGATCACATGGTTAGAAGAGGAGAGTTGTGCTTTGGTTGCACATGTATGAGAATTGTGATTACTGGTGTACTTGGTGCAGTTCACGGCCTGCTATGGTCACATATATGTCAGAATTTAGCCTATTTTCCCTCCAAAGTCATCCAGAACGTGAGAGCAAGCTCATTTAAAGTGCTGATCTTCATCTTCAGTCTTCTCCTTAAGGCTCACACATTGTAAAGATCTGTGACTGGATGCTTCTGAAAACCATGTGAATTCCTAGTTGACTTCTCTCCCTGGCATTATATATTCACACACGTTCTTTGACTCTTCATCATTAAAGCAGTTAACTTGTAAAGACGATTCATGCGGCAGAGTCTCGCAAGTGGCCGAGCTGAATTAGCCACTTTAAAGTGCGTAAAGGAGCCTGAATGAGACCAATTCTTTCATAGCCACGAATGACTGGAGGTTAAAAAAATCCCTGCACCTCGGTGTCATGCTGGATAACAAGCAGGCTACAGAACAAGTCATCAGTGTGAGCGGTTGTCAGGAGAGACTGACCTCGTAGTCGACCTCCAGCGAGTCTCCTTCTCCCTTGGTTTGGAAGTGCTGTGTGTGGGAGTCCACGGTGAGGTTGACCTGCTTGTTAAAGCGCTCGATAAGGACAGAGTGCCAGTGCTGGTCGTCCAGCAGACTGCCCACGGTGACGGCTACGCGGCTGCTGCTGAACCTCAGCCTGGTGTCATCTGGTGGAGACAAGAGCAGAGAGAAGAACTCTTTATCCAACCACCAAAACCCCCTCTCATTCAGCCTTCGCCACACAACTCTTTATCAACTCAGCAGCTCAAAGCGGCACACTTTGTCGTTCCTGTGTTCCAGAACATCACAGTGGAGCCAAACACACCGACTCCTACCGAGATCCCAATCAAGACCAAAGGATCTTTAACGTACAGGTAACAGCAGTACTACAGGTCTGCTTGGCTTTATGGACTTTTCAAACCTCACACCACATTTTGGGAACGACTGAAGTAAAGACATTTTTCAGAGTATTAATATTTTGGAATCAATGGTTCTGATTTACTATGATCCTGTACAAAGACAACTCACAGAAACAGATTGTGCTTTCATTGTGATTTCTGTTTGCGAGTGGTTTTCTAAGAACAATTTGGAGAGTGACATCAGGCACAACCATTTAAATCAGAACGATCCTGAAGCAGTGCTTCCATGTTGGTCTGCTTGCAGTCATCACGGAGGCAATGGGTGGAGCGCTGAGAGGTGGAGGACAGCTTAGTAGAGGGACGTTCTGTCAATTTCATCCATCGAACCGCCTCGTCCAAAGCTACATTAAACCCTGAGCTGGTCACCGGTTTGATCACAAGACAAACACAGACAGATCCTCACACCTACGAGCAATTTCAAGTCACCAATCCGACTCCAGCTTTAAGACCGTGGGAATTCTTGTAGAAAACCCATGTGAGCACAGTAAGAGCATGCAAACGCTCCACCTGGCCTGGACTTCAACGGACAGTCTTCTCACTATGAGGGCGGAGTGCTGGCCTCCTCGCACAGGAAGCAGGAATTCCGATGATTCTTCAAATTCCTCAGCAGCTCCACCTGGACCAACATCGGTGCAGCTGTGCGGCGCCGGCTGGCAGATGGGTCCGACTGCAGCTCTCATTCTGGTCTGTTTAATGGCCGCTGATGAAAAGTTACAGCTGAACAGCTGCTTTATCTTTGGGTACATTCAAGTGTCTCTGAACAATACACAAGAAGCTGTTTATGAACCAAATCTGCAATCACATCAAAAAGATGTTTGCACCCGAGGCTGCACGACAGCACACACTGACTGTGTCTTCTTCTGTGGTGGCAGGATCACTTCCAGAGCCTTTTTGCAAACATTTTGACTCTTTTATTGCCCATTAGAAGCTGTTACTGGAGAAATAAATCCCAAGTGACATGAACTGAAACAGCCCACAGCGCCTGTCAGGCCCACTTATTTTCCTCCATTTGTGCCAAAACAGTAAGTGTGTTTTAGTACTGATAGTAAAATCGTGTTTCTGATCTCCTACTTCGATTTAGCAGAAAATTCTGTTAGTGCGCCAGTTTTTTTCCCACGCAGAATCATGTTTAAAGCTTCTTATATTCAACACCTTCCTAAATCCATAAGGACTGACATGATGCAGCTGTCACACACCCATTAACTGCCCCGGAAAGTTCTTTCTGCAGCAGAGCTGTCACACTTTGGTTTCAGCTGAGCCCGAGAAGTCAAATGAGAGGAAACTAACCGGTAAGTACAGATGTTTCCAACGTTCTCCCTTATTTCAGAGGAGTGAAGCTGTCTGCCCACGTTTACTGCAGGTTTGACGTAAACAATCTGAAGCCAGATAGGCAGTGAATTAGTATTCATGTTATTCATCGTTCCCTCATCTGAAGCTGCACTGCTAAAGTGTTTTAGCAGTAGGGTGACCAGCTGGTGAGCTGAACCACTGAACTGACCTGCGGTCACTGCTGCTCTCTGACTGAACATCCAGACACAAGTGAGTTGGAGTGGAAAGTTAAAGTGTGTCTGATATTCACAGTAAGGAAGGATGTCCTGAGAGCCTGTCCTGTATGTGAAGGGATTAGGGATTCCTCACGTTGAAGCTCAGATCACGAAGCTCCACCTCAATGGCATTAATCCACTCAATGGAAGAACTCAGCAGCTCCACAGACAAAAAGAAATGATTATCATTATTCTTTTAGATCATGGCATTTTAGTCAATAAGCTGGAGCGTTATGGTATCAGGGGTGTGGTTCTCCAGTGGATGAAAAGTTTTCTAAGCAACAGACAGCAATGGGGGATTTTCGGTCGTCATGCTTGGACGTTGTCTGTGGTGTCCCCCAGGGGTCTGTGCTGGGACCTAAACTATTTATTCTTTATATAAATGACACGTGTAAAATCTCTGGAATACCTCATTTTGTTTTGATAGAGCATTTTACTGCTAGAGAGGAGGGTTATAACTACATTTTACTGTTCTGCAGAGAGTCTCCTCCTCTGACTCTGGTTCTGCAGAAAGTTTCCTCCACTGACTCTGGTACTGCAGAAAGCCTCCTCCTCTGAGTCTGGTTCTGCAGAAAGTCAACTCCTCTGAGTCTGGCTCTGCAGAAAGTCTCTTCCACTTAGTCTGGTTCTGCAGAAAGTCTGAGTCTGGTTCTGCAGAAAGTCTCTTCCACTGAGTCTTGTTCTGCAGAAAGTCTCCTTTATCTCTGGTTCTGCAGAGAGTCTCCTCCTCTGACTCTGGTTCTGCAGAGACTCTCCTCCTCTGAGTCTGGTTCTGCAGAAAGTCTCTTCCACTGAGTCTGGTTCTGCAGAGAGTCTCCTCCTCTGAGTCTGGTTCTGCAGAAAGTCTCCTTTAACTCTGGTTCTGCAAAGAGTCTCCTCCTCTGAGTCTGGCTCTACAGAAAGTCTCCTTTAACTCTGGTTCTGCAGAGAGTCTCCTTTAACTCTGGTTCTGCAGAGAGTCTCCTCTTCTGAGTCTCCTTCTGCAGAGACTCTCCTCTTCTGAGTCTGGTTTGCAGAAAGTCTCTTCCACTGAGTCTGGTTCTGCAGAGAGTCTCCTCCTCTGAGTCTGGTTTAGCAGAAAGTCTCCTCCACTGAGTCTGGTTCCACAAAAAGTCTCCTTTAACTCTGGTTCTGCAGAAAGTGTCCTCCTCTGACTCTGGTTCTGCAGAAAGTCTTTTCCTCTTAGTCTGGTTCTGCAGACAGTATGAGTCTGGTTCTGCAGAAAGGCTCCTTTAACTCTGGTTCTGCAGAGAGTCTCCTCCTCTGAGTCTGATTTTGCAGAAAGTCTCCTCTGACTGGTTCTGCAGAGAGTCTCCTCCTCTGAGTCTGGTTCTGCAGAAAGTCTCCTCCTCTGAGTCTGGCTCTACAGAAAGTCTCGTTTAACTCTGGTTCTGCAGATAGTCTCCTCCTCTCGCTGGTTCTGCAGAGAGTCTCCTCCTCTGAGTCTGGTTCTGCAGAAAGTCTCCTTTAACTCTGGTTCTGCAGAGAGTCTCCTCCTCTGAGTCTGGTTCTGCAGAAAGTCTCCTTTAACTCTGGTTCTGCAGATAGTCTCCTCCTCTCGCTGGTTCTGTGGAGAGTCTCCTCCTCTGAGTCTGGTTCTGCAGAAAGTCTCCTTTAACTCTGGTTCTGCAGAGAGTCTCCTCCTCTGAGTCTGTTTCTGCAGAAAGTCTCTTCCACTGAGTCTGGTTCTGCAGAAGTCTCCTCCACTGAGTCTGGTTCTGCAGAAAATCTCCTCCTCTCAGTCTCCTTCTGCAGAGAGTCTCCTCCTCTGAGTCTGGTTCTGCAGAAAGTCTCTTCCACTGAGTCTGGTTCTGCAGAAAGTCTCCTTTAACTCTGGTTCTGCAGATAGTCTCCTCCTCTCGCTGGTTCTGTGGAGAGTCTCCTCCTCTGAGTCTGGTTCTGCAGAAAGTCTCCTTTAACTCTGGTTCTGCAGAGAGTCTCCTCCTCTGAGTCTGTTTCTGCAGAAAGTCTCTTCCACTGAGTCTGGTTCTGCAGAAGTCTCCTCCACTGAGTCTGGTTCTGCA
This sequence comes from Lipophrys pholis, assembly GCF_963383615.2. Classification (NCBI taxonomy): domain Eukaryota; kingdom Metazoa; phylum Chordata; class Actinopteri; order Blenniiformes; family Blenniidae; genus Lipophrys; species Lipophrys pholis. The sequence continues at coordinate 25,191,216 of NC_137633.1, forward strand.
GAAAATCTCTTCCACTGAGTCTGGTTCTGCAGAAAGTCTCCTCCACTGAGTCTGGTTCTGCAGAAGGTCTCCTTTAACTCTGGTTCTTCAGAGAGTCTCCTCCTCTGAGTCTGGTTCTGCAGAGAGTCTCCTCCTCTGAGTGTGGTTCTGCAGAGAGTCTCCTCCTGTTGGTCTGGTTCTGTAGAGAGTCTCCTCCTGTTGGTCTGGTTCAGTGTGGAGCTGGAGACTCACCCAGGTTGAGGTACAGGGCCAGTTTCCCCCGGTGCAGCTCCAGGGTGATGTAGTCCCCCCGCTGTCCCTCCCCGTGCAGTAAGACCCCCTCCGCCTGGCGACTCTTGAAGCGCAGAGAGACGACGTCCTTCACCGTGGACATGGACTTCTGGTTGAACCGGTACAGCAGAGAGCTTCTGCCATCAAAGTCCGCAACGTCCGATTCTGTAAGACAAACACATTCACCTCATTGGAAGACACCATGCTGGGAAATGCAGCTGAAACAGGTTCAATGTGCGAACAACCAGGTTCAACTGAGAACTACCAGGTTCAATGTGAAAACAACCAGGTTCGACATGAGAACAACAAGGTTAAACATGAGAACAATAAAGTTCAACATGAGCACACCCTGGTTTAACGTGAAATCTCTCAGGTTCAACGTTAGAACAACCAGGTTTAACATGACAACAACCAGGTTCAACATGAGAACAACCAGGACACATCATGTTTCTAGAAGCATGTCTGCAGAGTCACTACAATCTCTACAGAGTCACTACATAGTCTCTACAGAGTCACTATAGAGTCACTACAATCTCTACAGAGTCACTATATAGTCTCTACAGAGTCACAAGAGTCTCTACAGAGTCACTACAGAGTCACTAGAGTCACTGCAGTCACTGCAGAGTCACTAAAGAGTCATTACAGAGTCACTACAGCGTCTTTACAGTGTCACTAAAGTCACTACAGAGTCACCACACAGTGACTACAGCCACTACAGAGTGACTACAGAGACACTAGAGTCACCAGAGTCACTCGAGTCACCACAGTCACAACAGAGTCAATAGAGTCTTTACAGTCTCTATATAGTCCCTACAGTCTCTATAGAGTCAATACAGAGTCTATACAGAGTCACTAGAGTCACTACAGAGACCCTACAGTCTCTATAGAGTCCATACAGAGTCCCTACAGAGTCTCTATAGAGTCACTAGAGTCACTACAGAGTCACTAGAGTCACTGCAGAGTCACGACAGAGTCACTAGAGTTACAACAGAGACGCTAGAGTCACCAGATTCACTAAAGAGTCACCAGAGTCACTACAGTCTCCATAGTGTCTATAGAGTCACTACAGTCTCTATATAGTCACTACAGAGTCACTACAGTCTCCATAGTGTCTATAGAGTCACTACAGTCTCTATATAGTCACTACAGAGTCACTAAAGTCACTATAGAGTCCCTACAGTCTCTACAGAGTCTCGACGGAGTCTCTACAGAATCACTAGAGTCACTACAGAGTCACTTAAGAGTCTCTACAGCGTCACTAGAGTCACTACAGTCACTACAGTCATTGCAGAGTCACTACAGAGTCTTTACAAAGTCACTAGAGTCAATACAGAGTCACTAGAGAGTCACTAGAGAGTCACTACAGTCACTAGATAGTCACCACAGAGTCTCTATAGAGTCACTAGATTCACTAGAGTCACTACAGAGTCACTACAGAGTCACGACATAGTCTTTACAGAGTCACTAGAGTCAATACAGGGTAAATACAGAGTAACTACAGTCACTACAGAGTCTCTATAGAGTCACTAGATTCTCGAGAGTCACTACAGAGTCACTACAAAGTCATTAACTAAAGAGTCACTATGGTGTCACTAAAGAGTCAACAGAGTCACTACAGAGTCACAAGAGTCCCTACAGAGTTACTACAGTCCCTACAGAGTCCCTACAAAGTCACTACAGAGTCATTACAGCCAATACAGAGTCAGTACAAAGTCACTAGTCACTACAGACTCTACAGAGTCACTACAGAGTCCCTTCAGTCTCTACAGAGTCACTACAGTCTCTATAGAGTCACTGGAGTCCCTACAGAGTCACTTTGGATCCAGACTCCATGTTCTCTCTCTCAGTGTGATGTGAAGTGCAGTGGCGAGTCACTCACTGAAGGAGCAGCCGTACACCTCCAGCCGGACGCCCAGCCAGCCACTGGGGTTCCACTCCAGAGGGACGAAGCGCAGGAAGCGAGTTCGCACTGAGTGGGACAGCTTGTTGTGGACCACCGCCTCCGAGTTCACGTTCCCCACAAACCTCTGGGACGACACACAGGACAGAGTCAAGGTTAGGGCAGCGGCAATTCAAAGACCAAACTTCTGATCTAAAGCAAAAGAGCACAAATGTTCCAGACACAGGCAGCATAGAACATGTGAACTATTTGAATAACAAAGTGTGGAACATCGTGTGTGAGGAACAGAGAAAACAACCGTCATGTGGTGCAGATATATGAGATTGTCCACTGCAGCGGGGAACGTGGGGAGGTCAGGGTCTGGCACTGTGTCTCCCGCTCATTACACGTGCAACACACGCTCAACATGTACTAAGAGTATGCTCAACATGCGCTCTACACTTGCTCAACATATGCTCTCCACGCACTCAGCACACGCCATGCATGCACTCAGCACACGCCAGGCACGCACACAGCACACGCCATGCACGCACACGCAGGGTTGTGAACAGTGGCTGGATCCAGCGGAGCCAAGTGATACTTAAATCACACCCAAACTTCTCTTGCTGTTCCAAGCCGAAAAGTCTTCTGTGAGAAAGGTCAATAAAATCCGCAGCACATCGGATTGGAAAGTTCATCATCTGACCTTTCGGAGAGAAGAGAAATAAACTACCAATGAAGCAGAGGGAGCATTATAGCCGGGCTTTCATCGATTATGCTGAGCGCTTAAAAAATGCAGCGTTTAGGCAATTAGAATGAGGCGGGTTCAACAGGCTGTCATCGTCTTTGCTTCATCGAACCTTTCAGGACTCATGGCAGGAAGGAGGAGCTGCATCCTGCTGCCAATCATTTCAGACGTGTGCAATCGTGCAATCACCACTGGTGGGCAGTAACGGCTTACAGGTCATGTGTTACTCTAATCCCATTACTTTTTTTTTCCAAGTAACGAGTACAGTAAGGAATTAGTTTGGCAAAAACTGTAAATACTTTCCCACAAGCAGGCTGCGTTACTAAAACAACAACAGACATCAGAGTAAACATCAGAGAGCGTAAACAGACGATGTCATAAAACATTACCAGGTTCTCTGTTTCCTGGTTCACTGATCCAGACACACGATCCTGATCACCGTTACTACCAAGCAGGTTATCAACTCACTAGTTCGACCCAGACCTAGGTGTGAGCGTTCACGTGAAATTGGCGGCGCTTGCAGTGTTTGACCAATCACACACAGAGAAACTCTGCAGAGCAGTTTACAGATTACTGAAGGAGCAGTTAATCTCTGAGATTATGAAGAATTCAAACACATCCAGCAGCTCAAAGCAACACTGCTGCTGCAGCCAAAGCCAGAACATTCCTGACTTGTTAATGCCGACTTGGTGAGATTAGAGCAGATTAATTCATGGGACAATAGAAACGGAGTCACTTTCACTTTATTCCAGCAGAAAGGTTCCAGGCAGAGCTTCCTCACTGCTCTTCTTTTACTTTACATTTTACATCCACCTGTTCTGAGGCTGAGTTTCCTCCGTGTGAGTGTGTTTCCTGTTGGAATATTAATTCATCACCGTGACGACGGGAGTAGTTCTGCTTCCATAAATTCATGGTTCTGCAGTTCTGTCAGCATCAGCATTATTATGAACAAGAACATCCTTCAAAGCATCTACCCTCACTATGGATCACCTCCACCCTCACTGTGGATCACCTCCACCCTCACTGTGGATCACCCCCTCTCACTGTGGATCACCTCCACCCTCACTGTGGATCACCTCCACCCTCACTGTGGTCATGAAGTTTCGGGTCATGTTGGGGTCTCAGCAGACCACAGAAAAGTTTGTTCAATTCTAATGAAAGAACACTTTTAGTTGTGACTCCCACCATGCTGCTGCCAGATGTGACCCAGCAGGGGGTCCTACAGCCACCACAGCCCCCCCACCCCCCACCCTCTCTCAGGGACACTGACGCCCCCCCTTGTCTCTCAGCCAGTCACTGATTGGTTAGAGCTCCCAGGATTCTCCACCTTTGTATGCCCCATCAAACCTCTCTCTTAAAATAATAGGCAATGATTAGCAAGTAACCCTAAACCCAAATACGCCTCTTAATAGCCTAAAACTTCAGCAAGGGCACTGTCCCTGAACCCCCGGCCTAACTTCAGTGGTCCCACGTCTACGCTGTCAGAAAGTCCAGGTGAGTCCACTCTTTTTATCAATCAGGAAACCTGTGGAGCAGAATCATAACTCCCTGACTGATATAAAGTGATCTCCCCATAACAGCCCGCCTTTTGTTTTTAACAAAACAAAACAAATATGCTTTCTGCTTTACATCGGCATGTAACCCCCTAACATTTAAGAATGAAGAGAAAACAGTCCTTTACTTTAAAAAGTAAGAAAAGAAGTGAAACTAACTGAGTAGGAATAACTGAAGACTGACTGACCCCATGCCCCCCCAGACAGCCACCGATTGCTTAGTTTCCTCAGGATTCACACCTCTGGACTGCTTCACCCAAAGCCTTGGGTGAGATTCACTCACTCTCGATGCTCTGTACACTTCAGAGGAAGCAGGCTGCAATCCAGCAGCACAGCCTGTTAGCCTCGGATGGCTCACAGCTAACGGCTAACAGAGGCCTGACCCGCAGAAGCCCTCAAAACCTCTCCTGACCCTACCAAGAGGGTCAGCGCTCCGCCACAACCAGAGGCCAGCCCCCAGCGCCCAGCCTCGTCGCTGGGAAGGTCTCAGCCCTCGTTTCCCCAGCAGCGGGATTCAGGGAGGTCACAGCTCCCAGAGCCCGTTCTGCCTTTCTCCCAAACAGGCAGGCCAAAACCCCATCACAGATCCCAGTGACCACCTCCTGGGATGTGCAAAAGGGAACAGCCAGGACGCTGCTAAGACTGCTCCTTAATCACAATGCTTCTTCCTCATCTTCTTCTTCTTCATGTCTGGCACAATGCAGCCCAACCACAGTTAGCTCTGAGGTGCTAACTGCAAAGTGAAGAAGCCACCAGCTTCCCTATCCTGGACAACAAACACCCCCCTTCTTAAAAGACACTCAGGACATGGTAACTACTGGGACTCAGGCCCGTTTCCACGACAACGAATACGAGTGTATCCGCAAAGCTTTCTTCAGTTTGGGGGGTCCGCGACACCGGTGTTCTGATCCACTGCATCCATGAAGTTTCTGTCTCGGCTCCCGAGGTGGAAAGATTCTTTCGCAGTCTCTGTTCCCTCCTGCAGAGACTGATGGAGGCGGAGCCTGTTACTGCATCTCTCCCCCTCCCTCCCTCCTGCTCACCAAGTTGTAAACCAACATGGCCGACCCGTAGTGGTCCGACCCGCGGTCCATATTCTAGTTTTATCTTCCAGATCAGTAGTTTAATAGTTGAGACTCTCCCTGATAGCACCCGATGCCTCATCAGTCCATACGGATGTCGGTTCTCTCCATTTTCTTCATGTTTATAGTGTTTTGTTCTCTGCACACGTTTGGGTGCTTTCATTACAAAATCAAGCAACAGTGCCCTCCAGTGGCCCGGCAGACTAACTACATCGTTGTCTCTGTGTCCGCTACTGCCACTTCTTTCTTTAGCGGATTAGGTGTTGTCACGTGAAACGTTGTCGTGGAAACAGGGCCTCAGATAGACAGTTAAACCTGATGCTCTGCACAAAGCTGCTTCATTTTTATGAAGATGTGTTGATTTTATTACTTGTGATTTAGTTCTATTGTTGATGGTATTAGAATAGAATAGAATAGAATAGAATAGAACAGAATAGAATAGAATAGAATAGAATAGCTTGTCATTGTACGCGCAACAAAATTAAAAAACCAGCTCTTGTGGTGCACAGTAAAACTAGAATAAGACAAATTGATCAAATCTATAAATACAAAGATTAAAACTTTAAATATAAATGAGCAAATAAAAACTGTAAATAGGGTTGTTGGGAATAAAAACAAAAAACAAAACGACAAGCATGAGCGCCAACAAGATACAGGTATAAGTATAATCGATATATTTCAGACTCAGTGGTTACAGTACTTGACAACAATCAGTGCTAAATGGGAACAGTTTGCAGAGTGTTTTCCTTTTTTATTGGGACTGATTTCAGTCTGGATTTAGAGAAATGAGTCAGCCGGAACCTCCCACAATAACCGTCACAACCACAGCTGTTCTATGATGCACAGACAGCTGTGTGTACTCCCTCATGCAGAGCTCATTTAATGATTAGAGGTGTCACAGTGAAGCGCTGCTGCAGAGCGTCCTCCACGACGCCAATAGGTTGTTCGCAAAGTCTGCACATGGGAGCTCCGTCCCATTTTCCACTTGACGGCAGGAGAGGCAGGGATCGGGACCAGTACTTCCTGTTGGTTTCTTGTGAAGCCAGTTCTGGGTGGATTTGATGTCTGCTTCATATGTACCGGTGATCCTTGTTGATTACTACTCCACGTTAGACTGAAGCACGAGTTGCACCCTGCTGGGTCCTCTGGGACATCGGCGGCAGAAACACAAATTCCTGAGGGGGTCCTTGATGACGACAGATAAAATGACCATCCATATTTAATGTTTCACTCCTTCATGTACTGGTGGAGAAACTGGTTGGTCTTCCCTGGTTGATGAGAGATCAGACGCTGGGTTCTGGCCTCTTGTTCTGAGGAAGTTCTGACCCTGGTGGGATGCTGCTCCTTTCTCCCCGGTGTTCACAGAGCAAGAACAAGAGCATCTCTCTACAGGCTTAGATAAGGTGGGGGGATTCGAAAGTCAGTGATTCAATCAGTGATTGGCGGAGCGCATGGGGGGGGCAGTGTCTACAGGACCCCCTGCTGTGAGATGCTCAGGCACATTCCTGAATCATGTCATGACCTTCTATCGTGACAACTGAAGACTGTCTTTCATCAGAACTGAACCAACTTTTCAGTGGTCTTGTGAGGTCCCAGCAGCAGGCCACTACAATCTAATCTTTAGCTTCTTTTGTCCTGAGTCCTATCAACCAACTGCCGGAAAAGCGAAAGTCTTGTGTTGAAATTCAGCTGAGCAGCAAGCAGAGCAGCAGCAGAGCAGCAGCAGAGCAGCAGCAGAGCAGCAGCAGAGCAGCAGCAGAGCAGCAGCAGAGCAGCAGCAGAGCAGCAGCAGCTCTGACCCTAGACTGATAGTCCTGAAATGTCCTCGGAGGACTCAGATCCAGCAGGGTGCAGCTCCTCCACAGATAAAGGAGGCGGGACTCTTGACAGGGTAACTGTTGAGGCTCTGATTGTGATTTATGCTCAGTACTTTCCTCTTTTGAACTGTTTAAGTGGCCGAATCTAGAAGGAGATGCAAGCTAAGCATTTCTGCGTGCAGAGTAATTCCCCTCAGCAGAGAGGGGCTTTCACTAATTTCTCTGGGGTCTGCGCAGCTGTCTGTGGAGGAGCTCCATGTCGCCCAGCCAGTGAAATTAAAGAAACACGCCGACCGTGCGGAAAGGCAACATGAATACTGATGACGGAGGACTTCTCTGAATGTTTTACTGGAGAGCAGACGACACGTGGCACCGCAGTGCCTGGCAGGGTTTGCAGCTTTAACCGCGACTCAGGGTCAGCTCTGTGGATCCTTTCACACCTCCAATAAGAAAACATTGTTTGAAGTGAAACTCTTTTGAAACCCGACTGTCACTACATTTGACCTCACCTCCTGAACAACAGATCGTCTTCATGTACGATGCAGCCAGCTCCAGTAAAACTACTCTTCATCCCAACCCTCAACCTTTCCACATTCTCCCTGTCATGATACTTATGTCACATACGTATGGTTCAAGACTTGATGGTCACTGTCTAGATAGAGCTGCTCAAGCCGTTTAATCTAATAACAGTTGTAAAGTATTTGGATCAGTGTGATAACTGTAAATAATATATGTAGCACAACACCCCCCCCCCCCCCCCAACCTCTCTTCTCTTCTCTCTCTCTTTGAGCGTCCCCCCCCCCCCCCGGTCGTGTACAGCAGCCATGCCAGGAGACTCCAGGTCTCCAGGTCTCTTCCTGTTGCAAGACCAAAAACTGTTCTGACTCCAGAAGGTTCTCAATCACATCATATTGTTTGCCCAAGCTGCCGAACAGGACAAGGGGAAGAAGAAAAAAAAATAAAGACTTGATGGTTGTTAGACAGAAGTTACTCTTTCCCCCCTCATGTGCATGCGTCGCATCTGAACACTACGTTTAAATAAATCATCTGAAAACTACAGTATTCAACTGGATCTTTTCATCTATAAAACTGTATTGCAACGCTCATGATGGTGTGTAAAGTTAAGTATTCAACATTTATTCTACTGGAAATATGAAAAAAATAAGGTCAAATCTGATCTTCTATGTTCAGGACCACTCTTCACATTTGAAGCCTTTTTGGCTGAAAACATCCTTCAACATCGTACGGAGCGGTCCCTCTGCCATAAAATAAGAATCTCTGCTCCTTTATTGACCTGCTGAACATCGTCTGCTGAAGCGATCTGCTCTGATGAAGAAGTACTTTCAACACATTTTCTTTGAGATAAGAAATGAAGTGACCATTTGAACTAGCCTCCTGCTGTGAGGGGAATATTGCTGAGTAGGCAACATTTATCCAGTGTGCGCTCGGCCATGAAATAAACTCAAATCGAAAATGTGTTTGTTATATTGAATTTGAATATTTAGTGAATGGAACTTCGGTTGAATATGTATTGTTGAAGTCTAAAACTGTGATAAGAATGAAATCTTTTTTCGGGGGGGCTGGGGGTCAAACTCATTTTCGTTCAGAGGCCACATGAAGCCTCCTGGATCCCACCGAGGCCGAATCAGTCAGCAGTCAGAAGAACCCTTTAGTGAGAGAGAGTAGAAAAGTCTTGTTTGTTGTAGTGCAGAGGTGATTATTGTTAAAATGTCTGTTTTGCTCCAGGCCGAACGCCTCCCCACGTTCACCGAGGAAGGTCCAGTTTTTAAAGAGTGGGCTGAGGCGTCACTGCAGCTGCACTGTCGCTTCACAATCCACCAGGAGAACCGGGCCACACACGGAGGACTTGGCTTTCTGGAAGGTTCCAGATTTTTGCTCCAGGGCGGAAAATTGTTCGAATTGGCATCGTGCTGTTAAAAGACTTGTAGATTTATTCAAACTGGAATCCCATTTAAGATTAAAAAAAAAAAAGGTGGAAAATGTGGTCCAAAAGGAGAGTATTTCTTTTTCTCCGTCTCCTCGACTTGCTCAGGTGGAATCGTTGGTTTTCCCCAATAAGAGTACCGTGGAACGACTGTATTTGCAGCAACATAAATAAAGAGGAATTGAATTGAATGTATTTTTGGCAGGGAGACTTTAGTAGCCAGTCCAATCAGAAATTATATGTGTGACTCCTTAAAAACACATCAGTAAGCAAAGTGAAGCAGTTCTCGCTGTACTCTACTGTGGTACTTTAGCGGATAAAAGTATCCTGAATATGATGAGCTTTCAGAATAAACACGGCCATGCTGTCACCTGGACACCATTCATGGTCCTGCAGAGTCTAAAGACGTGTTCAACACGTGTTCAGTCACTTTAGAGGAAATGTATCGTCATTTATTTCATAAAGGCTCAGATGACTTGAACAAGACCAGGAAGGAGCAGCAGTGCTTCCTTGTTCCACGTCTTTATTCAGTTTACTTTAGTATGACTGTCCACAGTTAAGAGAAAGGAGGATGTTTTCTCATCCTTGAAGTGTCTGGTCAAGATGGTTTTACCTTTGAACTGCTCCTCTGTCATCATGCATGAGTTTGGAGAGCTGCTCGGGGATTTCCTGCAGCAGGTTGTTTGTTTGGGAGTGATGGAGGACTGTGGGTTTGTCCCGGTGGACAGTGGGAGGAAGCAGAGTGTCTGCATCACAGGCCTCCCAGTGGACCGCAGGTCGTCCTGGTCTAAACAGACCTCACCCTGCCGTGACTTCATTATTTCTGTTCCACTATCGAGTGGCAAGCGGCCTCATTAAGACTCTTTCCTCTTCCTCTCTGGTGATGAGCTCCCTTGTGACACTTTTCCTTTATGTCAGTGTTGCATATAGTAAGCAGGCAAACACTAATTCCCACAATCAATGTGTTCAGAGCGGCCGCCGGCTGCAGCCGTCATAACGAGTAGCTGGTACTGGAGACAGTTAATCTGCTATTTACCCACATCCACATCACATTTATCATCCACATCATATTTATCATCCACATCATATTTATCATCAACATCACATTTATCATCCACATCACATTTATCATCCACATCATATTTATCATCCACATCACATTTATCATCCACATCATATTTATCATCCACATCACATTTATCATCCACATGATATTTATCATCCACATCACATTTATCATCCACATCACATTTATCATCCACATCACATTTATCATCAACATCACATTTATCATCCACATCATATTTATCATCCACATCAAATGTATAATCCACATCACATTTATCATCCACATCATATTTATCATCCACATCAAATGTATAATCCACATCACATTTATCATCAACATCACATTTATCACCCACATCATATTTATCATCAACATCACATTTATCATCCACATCACATTTATCATCCACATCACATTGATCATCAACATCACATTTATCATCCACATCACATTTATCATTAACATCATAATTTATCATCAACATCACATTTATCATCCACATCATATTTATCATCCACATCACATGTATAATCCACATCACATTTATCATCCACATCACATTTATCATCAACATCACATTTATCATCCACATCACATTTATCATCAACATCATAATTTATCATCAACATCACATTTATCATCCACATCATATTTATCATCCACATCACATTTATCATCAACATCACATTTATCATCCACATCACATTTATCATCCACATCATATTTATCATCCACATCACATTTATCATCCACATCATATTTATCATCCACATCACATTTATCATCCACATCACATTTATCATCCACATCATATTTATCATCCATATCACATTTATCATCCACATCACA